>NC_090937.1:1335114652-1335739652 GCF_040938575.1 Ambystoma mexicanum
TGAACCCTCTGTGGTGATCTCTATTCCCCCCATCCTCTCCAACAACTATTCTATCTCCTATTCTACCCCTCTCTCTCAGTCTTGAAGGAAGACGGTCAAGTAGTATACCCTGGTATCCAACCCAGGCCTACCCATAGTTGACACCCATGTCAGTGCCTCCTCCAGACAGACTCTCATTGACATCCTCTGTGTCATTCCTTCTCCCCACCTATGAGCCCTTCATATGGACACACTTCTACCTCCTTCTCCCTTCTCTCAAATTAATATGGGGGCACCCGGTGGGAGGACCTCATGGCCTCTTTCCTGTCCTCCAGAGTCATCATTAATGTCTATATAAATTGCACCATCATGGTCCAGTGCCTTCAGCCCAATCTCCTCCTATTTGATAGGTGCCTCCCTCGCTTCATTGATTTCATTCCTTCTCCTGCTACTACCTCTATCTCCTCACTGGCTCTTCTGCCACCTCCTCCTTCTACCTTGCTGGCTCATTTTCCATCTTCTAGCTCTATCTCGTCACTGGCTGTACTGCCACCTCCTTCTTCCACTGCGCTGACTCTTTTGCCTCCTACTACCTCACTGGCCCCTCTGTCACCCCCACCTACTACCTCTCAGGCTCCTCTGCCAACTCCTCCCTCCACCTTGGCTCCTTTACCACTTCCTATGGGTACTCCTCTCTTCTGTACCCTGGAAAACTTTCAAAACTGGCAACCTGCTCCACTTAGCTACTCTCAACTCTCACTTTGCTGTCAAACACTCCTCCAACATCTGCCATCTGCTTGAACTCCAGGACAAGGATGTTCTCGCTCTTACCGAGACCGAGATTTTACACTCTCCTCTGTGAGGTCTACAAGATCCCCTCCAAGCCCAGGCCCAACAATTATGGAGGCAGAGTGGCCCTGATCTTTCCTGAGTGCATCCCTGCTTCTATCATCCCACTCAGACCTATTCCTCCTTTGAATGCCTGGTCTGTAGGCTCTCTATATCTACCAGCCTTTCTCTGACCTTGGCCACCATCTACAGGCCACCTGGCTAGGTCACCCTCTTCATGATCTCTCTTCCTCTCTCCTTTCCTCTTCCTCTCAGCTTCTCCTCCTTGGGAATCTCGACATCCACCTGGACTCCCCAGACCCATCCTCTGAGCTCTTCCGTAACATCTCCGACTCTCTCTCCCTCTCCCGCTCCATCCTACAGTCTGGTTCGACACACTCTGCCGGCCACACCATGGATGTTCTCATGTCTTCAGAAATCCCCCTCTCCAATCCTCTAACTACTCCACTCTCCTGGACAGATCACTTGCTGCTCTCTTCTCACTTGAAACTTCCTGTCCCCTTGGCAATGTCCCACCCATCACTGCCATATTCCTTTGTGGTCATTTGACCTATGAAGTGAGTGTCAGTGGCCAACTTTGCCTTCTCATTCACTCCCCCTCCTACCCCTGTGACTGACTCCCACTCTGAAACAACCCTTTCCAACCTTTACCTTTCTATCTCTAACACTCTGGATATCCTTGGACCTGTCATGAGGATCTGACTGAAGCCTGCCACCAAGTGTAACTCTTGGTATGACCCTGACCTGGCCGCTCTGAAATGCATGTGCAGAGTAGCTGAGCAGAAGTGTAGAGCTTTATGCACACCCTCTGACAAACTGGCCTGCCGCCTGCTCCAAGGGCAATACAGACTCTACATCTTCCCTAAAAAGAGTGTTGATATTCTAGCCTGCATCTCTGTGGCCTTTAATAACACAGCCAAACTTTTCAAATTCTGCAAACAGCTGGCCAATCCCACTGCAGTCTCCTCCTCGTATACATCCACCCAGGCCCTCTGCAAGACTCTGGCTTCTCACGTCACCACTGAAACCCAGGACATCCTGTCCGCACTCTCTTGTGCTTCTCATTTCACTCCTGCTACCTCTCTCAGGCCCCATTTGTCCATCCCCTTCCTCTCCTCCTCCCTCTCTCCTATAACACTTGAGGATGTTTCTAGACAAGTCCGGTCTATGAAAGTGTCATCCAAACAGGTGACCCACTACTCCTCCAGAACCATTAAAGACAACATTGTTTGTCTCGCTCCAGCCTTGGCCAGTTTCTGTAATCACTTCTTCCACCACTGGATCTCTCCTCTCTCTTCTTTAGCACTCCCTTGTGCGCCCCCTACTAAAAAAGCCTTCTGCCGACCCCTCATATCCAGCTAACTATTGCCCGGTCTCTATCACCCCTTTCCTGGGAAAACTCTAAGAGATGTTCGCTATCTCCCAGCTAACCCTCTACACTGAATCTGTTTGTTGTCTCCATGACCATCAGTCTGGCTTCAGAGAAGCCAGAGGTATGGAAACTGTGCTCCTGAACACCCGTGAAGATATGTTCTCTAACCTTGACACTAGCCCTCCCTCTCTCCTCATCCTCCCTGACCTTTCCTCTGCTTTGACACAGTCAACCACACAATCCTGATTTTACTGACTTTGCAAGAACCTGCACATCACAGATCAGGCCCTGACATGGCTGACCTCCTTCCTCTCGGACCGACCCTCTCAGGTCCAGCTTGGGTCCTTTCTCTCCACCACCTCTCTCTCCACATGTAGTGTTCGCCAGAGCTCTATCCTCTAACCCTGGCTCCTCAATGTCTTTCTGGTCCATTTTTCCCTCCTGAGCTCTTCCTTCTTTAACTTTCAGTGTTATGCCGATGACACACAGCTCTCTCTCAGGCTACCCATGGCCTCCTCCCCCGCCTCGCTAATTCCTGACTGTCTAATCGCTATTCAGTCATGGCGCACCTCCAACGGTCTCTGCCTTAGTGCTAGTAAGACACAGATCCTCCTCTTTTGGACCCCTACTCCCACTTTTCCTCTCTCACTCTAGCCACCCTCCTTGGGCCCTCTCACCTCACCCTCCTGCGAGGCAGAAAACCTCGTGGTCATTTTCGACTCCACTCTCTCCTTCTCTCCCTACATCATGGACCATGCAAAAAATGCCCACTTCCAGCTGCATCTCCTCAGAGGTACTTTCCCTTTTCTCAACTTCCCTCCTAAGCTCACTTTCTCCAGAGCCCTGGTTCTTTCTAGGCTAGACTACTCTAACAGCCTCTTTCTCAATGTGCCTAGCTCTAAAACTTCGTCCTCTGTAATTTATCCAGAACAGGACAGCAAGACATATTCTTGGTCACAATTCCAGTGACAGCATCTCTCCGGCCCTGAAATTCCTCCACTGGCTCCCGGTGGCAGTAAGGATCAAGTTTAAGACCCTCTGCATTGACCACAAGGCTTTTTGGGGCTGTGGCCCTCAATATCTTAAACTCTCTCTTCCCAAATACCTTCCCTCTGGAAACCTCTGCTCATCTACCTCTAATTTTCTGAGGGTCAGTCACTTCTCCAAGCAGAGAGTGGGGGGAGATCCCTCTCCTCTGCAGACACCTCCCCCTGGAACAGCCTCCCTTCCTCTCTCTGTCTTGAGCCGGATCTTATTCAGTTCCGGAAACACCTTAAGACCTTCCTTTTCTCCTCTTTTTTCTCTGTCCCTCCCTCCTGCTAACCAACCCTCTTCTGACTGGCTGCTTGGTGCCCCCTGAGTGTTATAGGGCTCCAGCCACCCCGGACCAGTACTCCTACACTTGCCACCTGGCTCACCTTGCACTACCTCCTGGCCTACTTTGCACGTCCTGGCTGGGATTGCACCCTGTTGCCCTAGCCTCCCTTGCATTTAACTCAGAGCCCGCTGCCCTGGTTGCACTTCCCCCCAGACCCTCTCCCCTGCACTTTGCATTGCGCACTTGCACAATCTTAATGTCACAAGGCCTAGTAAGATCATTTGTCTCATCTTTCCCTTTGTTCCCCTTCCTTGCCTTGTTGTGCCTTGAAACACTTGTGTATAGGGGCATAATAAATAACAAATCAATCAATCAATCAATAACTCAATCTGTCTTGATGGTACAATATGGTAAATTGGTCTCAAAGGTACAGGATCTACAGTGAATCTCTAGGTGGCTTGATGCAATCTATAGCAGTGATGAACAGACATATTTCGAAGATGACTTGGGTGGCTCAATTTTGCTCCAATCTGTAAATTCTTGGTTCTACAGGAAATGTTTCCAAAGACTGTAGCTTTGGGCTTGCTGCCCTGCGTGTCCTTGAAACTGGGGTTTCACCTTTATAGCTAGTCAAATCGTAACAGGGGATTGGTCATTTTTAAAAACTCTTTTTTAGGGCCCATCAGTGTCTTTGTTACAGATTTGATCACCTCTGCTGTGTCGTGCCAATATCTCTTGATTCATAGGAAGTCAGGAAGGATGAGAAAAGACATGATGCACAATAAAACAACATGACCAAAGGTGACTTCCTTCAGGTTTCTGGACTCTTGGAATCCCTGGACCGCCACCTGCCCCTGCATGTCTTATATCAAAGGGTGGCCATGCTAATTATCCCAAAGTATTCTAATTGCTTTGAAAAACTTCTCCACTAAGAGCAGACAGCAGCTACATGTTTTGCCCTGGGTAGGTGCAATAATATATATCTAAATGTTTTGGTACTCACAAATATTTACTTTTCATTCAGAGAAAACATCTAAGGAAAACTAACTATACACCAGTAGAGCTTTCCATAAAGCTTTTACTTGCATTCAAAATAACTTAAGAAAAGTGCAGGACAGCAGCGCTTCCCGAAAATCACTGGAAACAAATATCACCAAATACGTGTTCTGCAGCGTTACAAACATTACCATGACACATGTATTTTCTTAAAACTTCTTCATTATGAAAGATTCATGAGAAAGGAAAGCATCCTATGATCATTAGTGTCTCTAGCAAGGAGCCCACACTCACCTCCTTAGCTGAAAGCTGGACCCAAGGTGGTGGCCTACAGACATGGGACATGCTACCCAGTGGTGTAACACAAAATGTGGGGGCCCCCCTGCGAGCCTTGCTGAGGGCCCCCCCAACTCAGCAACAAATCACTGGTCAGGCCACACTCTGGGCCGCCATAAATCATCACGCTTGTGCATTACCCACAAATGTGCTGCTGAAGGTATATGCTGCACACTGCACTAGCAGAACGATATAAATATGTGTTTTAATGCACACGCCCTCGCTCCAGCCTTGGCCGATTTCTGTAATCACACTTTCACCACTGGCAAGTTCCTCTCTCCCCTTAAGCACTCCCTTATGCATCCACTCCTCAAGAAGCTGTCTGCCGATCCTGCCTGCCTGGCAATCTATCGCCCAATCTCCATCACCCCTTTCCTGGGCAAACTGTTGGAAAAGCTGTCCATCTCCCAGTTTACTCTCCACATGGAATCTCTTGGTTGCGCTGCATGACCTTCAGTCTGGCTTCAGAGCTGCCAGAGTCACGGAAACTGCTCTCCTGAACACCTGTGAAGATCTGCTCTCTAACCTTAATTCCAGCATTCCTTCTGTCCTCATCCTCCTTGATCTTTCCTCTGCTTTCGACACAGTCAACCACGCCATCCTGATCAATCTTGATCAATCAACTCCATGAGAACATGGGCATCACGGATCAGGCCCTTGAGTGGCTGCCCTTCTTCCTCTTGGACAGCCCCTCCCAGGTCCAACTTGGTCCCTTTCTCTCTGCTCCATCCTCTCACCCTGGTTTTTCAACCTCTACTTGGCCCCTTTGGCCCACCTGATCTCTACCTTCGCCTCTCACTTTCAGTGTTATGCGGATGACACTCCGCTTTCCTTCAGGCTCCCCTCAGACTCCTCTCCTCTCTCGCTCATTCCTGACTGTCTAGCCGTGATTCAGGATTGGTGTGCCTCTAATGATCTCTGCCTTAATGTCAGTAAGATGGAGATCTTTCTCATTTGGACTCCTGCCCCTGCTTTCCCTCTCTCACTCTGGCCGCCCAACTTGAGCCCTCTTCCTTCGACATTCTGTGAGGCAAACAACCTTGGTGTCATCTTTGACTCCACTCTCTCATTCTCTCCTCACATCTTGGACGTCGCCAGGAAGTTCCACTAGCAGCTGCTCCTCCTCAAAGGTACTCTTCCCTTTCTAACTTTCCCCCAGAAGCTCACTCTCGCCAGAGCCTTGGTTCTCTCTAGGCTCGACTACTGCAACAGCCTCTTTCCCAATCTGACTTCCTCTACTCACCACCCTCTGCAACTAATCCAGAACAGGACTCAAGCCCAGGGAATCGTATCTCTCCAGCCCTGAAATCTCTCCACTGGCTCCCAGTTGCTGCAAGGATCAAGTTCAAGACCCTTTGCATTGTCCACAAGGCTTTCTGGGCATGGGCCCACACTACATCCAACGCTCTCTTCTAAAATATCTTCCTTCTTAAGCCATTTCCTCTGTTATCTACAACTCTCTAAGGGTTAAACACTTTTCCAGGCAGAGAGTGGGTGGTAGATCTCTCTCCTCTGCAGGCACCTCCCTCTGGAATAGCCTCCCTGCCCCTCTCAAACTTGAGCCGGACCACCTGAAGTTCCAGAAGCAGCTCAAACCTTTCCTCTTCTCTTCTGCTTTCTCTCTCTCCCTCCCCTGCTGGCCTACCTGACATACCTCTCGGCTGTACCGACTGGTTGCTTGGCTACCCTCAGAGTCTCGCTGAGTCCAGACTCTTTCTTGACAGTCTCCCTTGCACTGCCTCTGGGCCTACCACGAACTTAGGGACTGTAACTGTAACCCTACAGTCCCTTGTTCTCCTTGCACTACCCAGAGCCGCACTGCACTTACTCAGAGCATTGCTGCCCTGTTTTTCCCTCTCCTCTCCCTTGCACTTCCCCCATCGCTTTCCCCTTGCACTTCTCATTCTTGCACTTGCATGATCTGAATGACACAAAGCCTAGTAAGATTGTTTGGCTTGTCCTCCCTCTATTTTCCCGCCCTTTTCTTGTTGCGCCTAGAAACACTTGTGTACAGGCGATTTATAAATGACTTATATCATATAATTTTATCACAGATGCCCAGAAAAATATACAAAGCCGCAGTAAGAAGCGGCTAGACTGGCAGCACCCAAATGGCAGTCTAGCCAGGTAATTCACTTAGCAGGACTGCTTTATTAGAAATGCCCAGTTAAACAAATGTCATACCAAACTGAGGAATGACTAGACTGGCTAAACCAAAATGCCTCTCTAGCCACTAATACCACATATCATGCCTGTTTAGCCTGGACATGGACAGCCTTTATGATTTGTTGCACAAGCCTGCACCTCCCACACATCCCTTCACCCTCCCAACCCTACACCAACCTCTAAACTCAGCTTCTGTGCCCAGAATTACCTCCACGTCCCTCTTCCTTGTCCCAGAGCTTATGGATGAGGCTCTTTGCCTTATAGGTAAGTACTGGGATGAGGAAAAGTGGGACTAGGAGTAATAATGATTACAGGTAGTTAAGTCAGGCATTACCTCCATGTACCTCTACCTCATCCCAGTACTTGTGTATAAGGCACTCTGCCTCTTACACAAGTGTTGTCTCATACACACTGGGACGAGGAAGAATAGGGCTTGGAGTAATGAGTAATCAAGGCATTAACCGCAAGTATTGGTGCAACACCATTGAGTTGACTGGGATTCAGCACTCCCTCCTCCTTCCCCCTGAAATTTTGGGCTTTGATGACTCAACCTGGCCGACCTTCACAGCAGTTGCCAGACAGAACAGGACACAGATCTTAAATGGAACCTGGGTTTTGCTGTTAACAAGAGCCCAGCATTTACTAACATAAAGCATTTCACTGTTAGCACCTGCATTTAAATGGCACATTTTTTAGGCAATTGAAATCGTGATGTGGGTTTAATACTTGCATGCCAGCTGAGTGATTGGAAGGGTAGGAAGGCAGCAGGAGACTGCTCATTCTCACAGAAGTCCATAAGTGGGAGCTTTCAAACTTAAAGGAGAGAGTTAACTGCTTGTGACGTTGAAGCTACACTAGAATAGTCTCATTAAAATACGTAAAGAAATGAGATGCCCCAAACAAATAAGTTTGCCCCTCCCTCACCGCCCATGAAGTTAGCGCCGCTCCCAACATTTGAAGGGTTACACCCCCGAAATGTAGATTTGTTGAGCCCCTGAACGCAAGCACACACACCATTCACAATATACACACACGCGTACCCAGCAATCCATATATTTAAGTGTGCATTCTTTCACCATACAGGGACACCCAAGCAGCTATCCATACATTTAAATGTGCACCCTTTCACCATACAGTCACACCCATGCAGCCACCCGTACATTTAAGTGTACACCCTTTCACCATAGAGGCACACACTACCAGGCACCCACCCATACATTTAAGTGTGCACCCTTTCACCATATGCTCCCACAGGCAGCCACCTGTACATTTAAGTGTGCACCCTTTTACCATAGAGGCACACCCAGGCAGCCACCCGTACATTAAAGTGTGCACCCTTTCACCATACACTCACACAGGCAGCCACCTATACATTTAATTGTGCAGCCTTTCACCATACACTCACACACACACACACGTCATGGGGTTGAGGGGAGCCCTAATACTTCCCAAAAAATTGGGCCTCATTACAACTATGCCGGTCCGGAAACAGCGGTGCCGGTAAGCTTACTGGCACCGTTGTTTCAGGACCGACATATTACAGATCTGCGGGTGGATGCTATCCCGCCCGGCAGGTTAGACCAGACCTGCCAGGCGGAACGACACCCACCCGCAGAGTTTTCATGGAACCACCGGCACCATTATTAATGGTGCCGGTGCTTCCGTGGACCCCATTCCCATAGAGTCCAATGGAAATGGGGACTTATCATTTGCCGGCGCCTGACTCTCCGGACTGACGGGCTTGTAATCTCCCTGTGTTCCCGGGAAGTCGGGCACCGGTAAATCATTAAGGGTCCGGCGGCAACCTGCCGGTAGCACCGGCACAGTTACCGCCAAACACGTAATGAGACCCATTGTTTATTTTTGAAGTCACTCTGACTTCATAAAGAAATGTTTTCCGTTAAGGACCGAACCATAACGGCAGTAATTTCTTTGGGAAGGCAGAGTGACTTCAAAAATAAATTATTTATTTTTTAAGTCATAGGGCTCCCCCCACCCCAAGACATGGAGGCCTCCATCCTAGGGTCAGCCGCCATGCCATGGGGGGGCGGAGCCCTCAGACTTCAAAAAGAACATTTATTTTTGTAGTCACTGCCTTCATAAAGAAATTATTTATGTTACAGAAATCATTTCTTTATGAATGCAGAGTAAATTGAAAAAGAAAAAAAAAATGTGAAAAAAAAATATTTTTTCTTTGTTTAGCCAGGGGGCCCCCCCCACACAACATGTGCTGGTGGGGCCCCCACACCGCTTGGGCTGCGGGGGCCCCTGTTACGCCAGTGATTGTTACCTTGGACATCTGTGGTCTGCATAGTGATGGCTGAGGCTCTCATGGTGCCATCAGCCAGAGACGGTGACTCTGCTGTTGTGCTGGACATTGGACCTGGAGTAATGTTGGACTGTTCCTTCTGCCCTGAAAATGTATGTTTTAGAGTCTGGAGATAGGAGTACAATATGCAGCGGAATAAAAATAATATGCAATTGGGAGGACTTAATCAGTGAGATGTTTCGGTATGTAGTTCATTTCTTTATCTTTTTTATTATATTGCAGCATTACAATGGAGACTTTAATTTGGATCGTGAGACTTTTATTCTGTTGGTCGGCTATAGATTTTTCACCACAGTTTTTTTGGTTATTAGTTTTATCAAATATTAGGACTGGTTTAGCAGACAGATACATTTACTGCAAATAGTACAATTTATGTTTGGCACTATCATTGGTGGGTGATTGGTCTGGATTTGTGTTTTTGCCGTACTGTTAATCCTTCCTTATATAAATTCCAGTTTAATTAAGAATATCAAAGGGGTCAACAACTCACCAAAAAGTAAAACAGGTACCTTCTGAGATATGTTAGAAAGTATCTTTGGTAACCTTGGAATGGAGTGGTAATTCCCCATTGAACATTGACTTGTTACGATACCGGCACCAACCATGGTGCTAATAGCGCCATGGTTTAGCGCTAGTATTGTAATGAGGGCCCATCGTTGCATGTTACTCTCTGATATGGTGAAGCTCCTATCTCCCAAACTAGAAAATAGTTGGTGGCAATTTCTAATTTTGCGATAGAAAATTTAGAGTATCGTGCTTCAGGGATTGGCGGCTTCCCCTCTCCTTTCTAATCTGATCCTTCAGTCACAGATACTGCTACTGAGAAACAACATGCAATTGTATTTATATGCTGACAACATATGATATACCAATTAACTTTCCCTGTAGTGATTTATTAGAAATAGTATCAATAGTGGGATGGGTCCCGGTGTAGCCCTACCAATAAAGTGATTACCCCATATATATCCTTCATGCAGTTCAAGCCAGTAACCAACCCCTATTCCCCGTAGGTTTCGTAAATTGTTAGTGTAATGTGATGACAATTATGATATAGTTTTGTAATAAAACTTGCAATCATTGACTAGACGTGACATATGAGAATTGAATGCGTGTATGCTGTCCTAGCTTGGATTCGTTGTTGGAACACAGCTGGGTTTTTATGTGAATTTGAATCTTGAGTCATTGAGAATTATTTTGACTAATTGTGTGATCCTGGGTGCACCTTAATAGCTGGTAGCAGAGGATGTTCTCTATGTGTTTCCAGACAATCAAGGGCTCCTCACCGGGTCCCCATCGCTGACAGTGTGGGTGGTCTGTGGAGAACAGAGACAACGTGCACTTAAGAAGAGAGGTCACAGCGACCCCCATTGTCGGAAAGCCCAGCCTGGTTCCCGTTGCATCACTGGGTGAGGAAGGGGGCAGGCAGCTAGAGGGGATTCGATGCAAAGACCCTCAGAGTATCTGTGGATGTGAATATGAATGGTGCACACCATATCAGGGGAGTTGGGGTGTTTGTGTGTTATTGATTCATGAGAAGTAAAGATGACAAAGCATTGAATACCTTGAACAAGGCCTGAAGAAGGCCACGTGGTAAGCCTCTTTAAGTAGCAGCGATAAACTGACGGATCCCCTGAACATACAGGAAGACAGCTGCATTTCGATTTATGCTAATGTTTGAGGGCCAAAGCCTTGTGTTGTGGGGTGATGTAGAATATGTAGAGGTGTTTCTTTGTGTTGGAAGAAATGAAGTGGTGGTGTGGGCTAGAAAAAGTGGTCCAGGGCATGAGCAACAGTTGTGGTGCTGCTGGAGAGAAGGGTTGTGTTATAACGAACTTGGTCTAAGGGAGATACGCAGGTGTGGGGGAACAACCATTTTGGGTAGGGGTTTGAAAAGGATGGGAAAAAGGTGTGCGAGGGTTGAAGCAGTGTTTATTGATCATTGGTAAATTGTGTTTCATATTGTTAGCATGCCGGATATGCCTATCATTCATTTACGGAAGGCACTTCCCAGATATAAAACCAAAATCCCTACGTAGCACGTTTAGTGGGTCAAAGATGCAGCGGCAAGATGTTTATGCTATGGCCTCAAGACAGCACTCATTAGAAAACGGTGCTGCAATACATGTGCACATATTTAAACACAACACATAAGGGAAAACAATTACAGAACAGATTAAGTATATTAGAGCTGTCAAAGATTTTTGAAGAAGAAGAGGCGGAGCAAAGTAAAAATGAATGGGTGCTTAACCAGCACAATGGAAAGGGCAAAGGGCCCAGTGCACTCTCCCTCTTTCACAAACCATTGACCCATTCTCGACTGTACAGGGATTAAAGCCATTAAAAGTTGCAGCATGATACTCCAACCCATATATGCTAGCACACCAAATAGTGATGAAAATTTTATAATAAGCGAGAAAGTGAGCAGGCAAAGGCCAGCACTATAACCGGAAGAATCTGACATGTGGCATAGAGTGCAAGCAAATATAACAGAAGCAGATGAGGAGCGGCAGAGAGAAAAGGGCATGCAGGGCCAAAAGAATGAGACAGAGATTGTATCTGAGAAGTGGATAGGAGGACATATATTATTGAAACTAGATGGAAAGGGTTTTGATGAAGGTAAAGAGAGGTGAGGGAAGATAGAGGCACACTGGAGTCAGAGGAGGAGAAGAGACTATAGCAAGAGAGAGAATGGGACAGACAAAGAGAGGAGAAGGAAAGAGAGAGCAGATGAGAAGAAGATCGAGAAAGAGAAAAGATATTGGAAGAGAGAGAAAGAGCAAAGAATAGAGAGGAAGGAAAAGAAAAAGAAACAGAAAGACGACGGAAGGAAGATAGGGAAATGAGAGGAGTTTAGAAAGACGCTGCAAGGAAGTCAATGACATCATTAGTAGACACACATTATTGGGCAAGGGAGAAGGTGACATTTTGAGAAGGAATATTGGCAGCCTAGGCAGGAACAGAAGGGATGGCACAAGCATAAGAGATATTTGGGAGAGGTATTCGCAAGAGGAAGGCCGGGATCAATTGGAAGAGGTAATGAGTGGGACAAATGTAATAGATCCCCTTAGAAGACTAGTGTTTGTGTACAGAGAGGAAGAAGAGGAAGAAGAAACATTGTCGGTACATGAATTGGACGAGGAGAGTGGGGAAGAGGAAGCTGCAAAGGCCCTGTCTAAAGGCACATGTGTAGGGAGAGAGGTAGCATGGACTCATGGACAGATTTTTACAGACTTAGAGGAACCAGCGATAAGGCCAGAACCTATTAAATATCCATGACGCCCTGTGGGAAATTCGAGAAGCCTAGAATGAAAAACATTATATGTGAATAGGCTAAGAGATCAACCAGTACGCAAAAAAAGTGAGCATGACAGACATGTCGAAAAAGACAATGGGTGAGGCTGTACCGGCAAATAGAATGGGACTGACACAATTCCCATTGTTATTGAAAGGCAGAGGAATGTCACAATTTATATCTTGGCCACAGACAGACAAAAATAGTGTAATTTACAAATTACCATCACACACCATAGGTGCAGGGAAGCGGATTTATGATTTGCAACGAGAGACGGGAGGCATGATGTTAGCTGCGGGAGACATGAAAAGCTTGTTTGCTGCTAAAATGGGTGAACAATCAGATGACATTTGGAAACTAGCAGGGTATCCTGGGGTGACATCTCAAAACACAAGTCATGATGGGGCACCTTTAAATAATTGTCGAGCAGACCTTTGCAGGGTGCTTAGAATACAATTTCCAGACCCATCAGACACTTGCACGATAATGACACAAAAGATGGGACCAGATGAAGACCCCGCTGCACACATTTTTTATCATATTGTATGCCAGGGTCTCCCCAATGAAGAACTGAGACAAGTAAAGCACATTGTGGGAATTGAGATGAAGCTATGGCCTAAGATACTAATGACTATTGTCCACCATTGTAGACTAAAACAAGCAATGGACAGAAAGAAGGTTGAGGGGAGAACCACTACATGCAGGAAGTACAGCAGATGCAGCCAGGGTCAAATGGGAAATTTGCAGGAATAGGGGACTATAATGATTACCCCCATGGAAGAGGATTTGTACCCAGAGATAAAGGGTTTGGTTTCAAAGCACCCCGGGTAGGGGGGTTTAATGTTGGGGGACCTCCAGCACAGTACCTGACATGTGGGAAACTTCGACATATTTCACGGTTTTGTAGCAGTAGCAGAGGCATGCTACAACATTGGCAACAATTTGGTCCAATATGGGGGGTCAGCATACCCACCACAGTATAGCACTGCACCACCAGACTATAATCTCCAGGATTACATGCAGTATCTGCAAACACAGGTGCCACAGTAAGTGCTACAACCGCAAACGCAACAACCACAACAGGTGGTACAATCTCAGATACATCAAACACAAGTGCAACCACAAGTACCACAGACTGCAGTAGCACAATGAGACGCAAACATATTGCTGCAGTTCATTGTGGTGCACCAGTGGTCCAAATAACATTGGTTTATTAAAACGAGCAGAAGCAATAAAAATAAAACTGAAGAAAAGTGCTATTTTACCATGAGTAAAGGAGTATCCCATGTCCAAGTAAGCTGACAAAGGGATTTATGAGACCATTGCTGCCCTGCTGCGACAAGGTATTTTAGTGCCTTCAGAATCACCAGCAACACAACAGTGTATCCCATAAAAAAGGCACCAGGGGGGGTTGGATATTTATACAAATGTATGCCCTGTGAATAACGTTGTTGAGGCTCAGCTCCTGTTAGTGCCAACTCCAGCAACCATATTGTGTAATACACCATCTACAGCCAATATTTTATAGTGATTGATTTGAAAAATGCTTTTTTTCTCCATTCCTTTGCATGAAGAGTTGCAATATTGGACTATGTTTATTTATCGCAGGATAATATTAAGACACAATTGCCTCCAAAAAGGGTGTGAGTCCCCCGGTGTCTTTAATCGACACAGGAAGATAGCAAGAAAGACAGGTTTGGCTGAAAAGGGGTACAAGTGTGACAGGCTTTACTGAAAAAGGGTACAAGGTTGACACAGAGAAATTGCAATATTGCCAGGAGAAGGAGGAGGAGGTATTGTATATAGGTCAGATAATATCAAAAGAAAGGAGTAAAGTGACACGTGAAAGAGCAGAGGAAATCAGCAAAACAGCCAGACCAAATACTGTAAAGGAGATGCAGCAGTTTTTGGGACTCTGCAATTATTGCAGGCGTGGGTCTTTGACTAGAGCACATATGTGAGGCTGCTTTTAAAAGAACTTAAAGAAGCACAGAAAGACAAGAGAGAGACATGGCATAGACAAGTGAGATGATAAATGCATTTGATACGTTGAAATCAGCAGAGCTCCTGTGTTAGGGATCCCAGATTACAATGAAGATCTTTTCATGTTCTCCCATTCAAATTGAGTTGTGATGATGGCTGTCCTCACACAGAGAACATAACTGGAACACAAACCACTGGCATATTACAGTGGGATCTTAGAGCTAGTAATGAGAGGCCATTACTAATGTGAACAAGTATTGGCTGCAGTAGCCTTTGCAATTGAGAAGTTAGCCACTATCACAGTGAGCTGTTCAGTTAAATTATATGTGAAACATGCTCTTTTTGTGATTCTTGAAAATCCCAAAAGTACATTGACTACACAGAGAGCATTCGGTTAAGAGGTCAAAATCTTGAATCCATTGATCAAAATTGTTAGGTGTCACACAGTGAACCTAGCAAGGTTCGTAGCAGAACTACGGAAGAGGGTGATTATGTACAGGATTGCATTATACATAGATTTTTATGATGACATTTCCCACGTCATGGAAAATGCCCTAGGAGGGGGTGTGATTCACTTTGTTGATGGGTCATTGACGATCGACTAGAGCAGTGTTTTACGACATAGTGGGAGATCAGTTCTGAAGGCAATAGACAATAGAACATTTGAAGTTGTGAAAATCGCAAGGCTGCCTGCACATTTTTCAGCACAAGCAGCAGAGTTGGTAGCTAGGTTTTTAGCACTTGAGGAGCATGAGGTAATGACAACAGTACATTCAGGGCTGTCAATTGGAAAAGGAGGAGCTTCTAGCGCACATATGGCACACAGTACAGCAAGTGCCATTCTTAGAGAGACTATTAGAAACCCTCAAACGTCCATCAGTGGTTGCCATGGTGAAGTGCCCAGTGCATACAAGAGACAAAGACACTATTTCTTGCTGTAGGTGCAGAAGCCAAAAGGGCGGTGTATTTTACTGAGATACTAGAAATTATAACTGCCCCAAACAAGTACACATGTACACGTAACATGGTAATGAGAGAAGGGTTCAACACACTGCCAATAATGCAGATTGTGGAGTTTCAGGGGCACAAGCCACAAGAAGAGCAGGAATGGTGGAAGAAAATGGGGTTATTATTATCCCCTGCAGAGCTAATTTGGCACCAGGATAGCACAGGGAAACCTGGTATACCTGTCGAGCTGCTCACAGTAGTACTGGAGCAGCTCCATTATCCAGCATACATCACCAGAGAATGACTGGTTCATCACTAATGTGAATGTGTATATGTCTGTTTTTATTATAAACTGCAGAAATATACTGCTGGCCACACATTGCAAACAGTGAGATGAGCAATGCCCCATCCTACTGGACCATCTTGGCATTTGCATATCGATTATGCATATATGCTTCAAAACTGCAACGGCTACAAATATATGATCGTAGTGTTAGGACAGACTCCCAGGTATGCCAGAGTGATGCTGGATGTCTGTGGTCTTGGAGACCCCAACTCTCTCCTCCAGTATACACCAATGACTCAGTCAAGGGCAAGATCAAACTGCAGTTTATTACAAATAAAACCTACAGGGATCTATACAAGAACACATGTGAATTCCAGAACTTCACACTGTCTCCTTATTTGCAGGCCAGTTTTACTCTAAAAACACATCATTATTCCATCATCACTTGGGCCTTTCTTCAAAAACCTATTGGTATGAGAGATTGGCCATCGGGAGTCTAATAACCTGTATGGTCACCTATACGTGTTATTCTACTGGGTCTTACATGTCAGGTGGCTGGACTTTCCCATCGCCAATTCACTATTAATTACTTTGTTGCAGAGTAGTGGGCTTACAATTGGTTCCTGTCCATCGCCATCCACCCCTGGGATACTAAACTTTGATTGGCTAGAGCTGATCCCCCCCAGGCCTGGAACTCGAACGAGTTTTCAGCTCATGGTGTTCCTCTTCAAGGTAATGTGAAAGATTATGTGGCTGTATTGTAACTTGTGGACACCACCTTTGCCTTATGAGAATATTCTCCTAACAGTAGCAACATGTGTTGCAATCAGCGTCTGGCTGCTGGGACTGGCTTCTCTTTCCCACTGTGGAAGTCTGTCCATTGTTTCATTTGCCATGTGTTTAGAGACCGCAAAATCGAGCTCTACAGTGCATAATTATGAGGATTTATTCAGTTTCTCTGCAGCTGATCCCTTTATCGTCTGGGGATTAGAATGTCTTCATTACTCTTGACCTTGGCTGTGAGCTTTGTCTCACGAGTCTTGCTCTCTGCCCAGCCTTAGTCAGCGCTGTTTGTCTCCAGCTCAGGGATTTGAGGCCTGCTGTAATTTTCCGAAACCTTATAATCCAGTTTCTACATTGTCCATGTTATACTACATTCCCTTTGGGTTAGCTATATGCAGTTTGGTCAGGTTCCCTATGCACTCCTGTATGTCCACACGACTATTGGCTTTAAGCATCAGCAAGCTCACTCAGGCTCTCTTGTGCCTTGCGGTTTCTGCATTACTGCATTTGGCCAATGATAAAAATAATAAAGCAATGACAGTATCTATCTGTATCTGTCCTTTAACTATAGAACTGTGCACTCATGTTCTTCATGTACTCGAGTCTGTGTTTGTGTGGTGCAGTAAGAACTGCACGAGTGTTTCATGTCTAACGCTGCTATGTCGTAGTGTCTCTAATGATGTCAGTAGCATGGCTTTTTGGTGCTTAGTCCAGGTTGTCCATACAGGTGTCTCTGACCACAGTCTCTGGCTCTTCTCCCACACATGGATAGATTTGTACCACACTTGGTCTGTATGGCTGACTGAGAGGGCACCTCTCAGTGTATTTGTCGATCATGGGTGCATTTGGGATTCATCCAAAATAGAAAGGGTGGTTGCGGGATTTTCTGACCTTCTGTCTTGTCATGAACATGGTGGGGTTGGGCGTGCCCCCAGGATCTTGAATCCCTCTTCAGTAGTTGTGTGCCCTATTTATTGCTGCATCAGATCAGGTCCACGTACACATCCAGATGCCATTTCATCTGCAAAATTCCTCCTAAGAGAGGTGTTTCCTAGAGGGGGAGTATGTGAAGTGCTACACGCTGACAATGGACATCATTGTGTAAATGGAGAATTAAAACACATACAATCCCTATGGGAATAATGAACACATTCTCATTTGCCTACCACCATGAAGCAAATGGTCTTTGTGAGCACTTCAATGGCCTTTTGAAGCAGCATATTGAAAAATAATAGATACACTGCACAAGAGCTGGTGGCATTGCTTTCCCTTGGCTCTTTTTGCCTTAAGCAACCAGCCATACTCTGACCACCAACTGACTCCTCATGAGCTGGTGACAGGATGCAGAATGACTGACACAATTGCTCCTTCCACAAGGGCTCGAACTGATGCAGAGAATTCATTGGAGAAATGCATGACTATTTCATGGCAATAACTAAATCTCTGAAATGTATCTCCAAACAGGTGCAGGCGACCAAAGTCACCAAAGACACCAACTGACACATTTATATAGACAGCCCCTAAAGTTGTTTCTTAGGGATGAAGTTTTGTGTAGGGGTTTTTTTCAGCACTGACACAAACCTAGGTTTGAAGTTCCTTGTATTGTCAAAGTGTCCACATCTTCCACTGTTAAGATAGAAGGACAGCACGCATGACTCCATTTGGGCGACTCTAAGAAATACCATTGTGATATCTCTGGCCCCCTGTGCAACGATACAGAGGTCGAAGGTGAAGAAGATGCCCAAAGACCCCAGACGCGGGCGATGACCAGAGCCCAACAGCAGCACGAGCAGCAGCAGCAATAATAAAGAAAATATACTGTTTCCCCATCTGTTAAACAGTGATTTGCAGGCAGAATAGCGCACAAATTCCATGAATCAGCCCCAAAGTGTGGCTTTTCCCATTCCAAGAAAAATATCAGACGTTCCCTATTGCAATCTTGTTTTTTCTAATCCTTTCATTTCTTATGAACACATCCCTTTTTACGAGCTTGGAACATTTGTCTAACTGTTTGGAACACTGTTCAACCTAAAATAATATATTGTTCTTGAAAAAAATGTCCTCTCACTCTTTTTGTGAACGCTTATCTTTAAAAACCATGCATTTATTAAATTATATAAAATATTCTCTCCTATTTCCTAGACATGCTTACACACATTGATATCTGCAGAAGGCAGACACACTGACTATTCAAATTTTTTCTCATGTTGTCGTCTTTATTTCATTATTTGCATCGCAGTAAAAGAGCTGGTCACTAACATTATGGCTCAACGGACATTCAGGGAGAATAACACAGGTATAGCAACTGAAAGAATGGAAAGTATAATTGTACCCAAAGCATTCCCCGAAAAAAGCAGACAAATTAAAAGGATGAAAGAGGTGTACAACATGACCAAAATCACTTGAGTACCTTGTTAATTCCCTCCATGTTACCAGTAACATGTGGTACAGACACATGAGCGAAGAGGGGAAGGAGAAGCCTGATGAGAACTGTTTTGTGTGTTCTCTCATCCCGTATGGCATGATGGTCGCTACAGTTTTTATAGCCACAGAAGTACCTACCAACAAAGTACACTGCCTGACACATTTCGTACTATGCATGATATGAGGACAATTCCAGGGGAAAAAAGCCTTTGTAAAGTGGGTGGCAAATGCAGACTGTCCATGTGAGGATAGTTTTATAAAAAACAAATGCCCCTGATGACCAATGCTAAAACACAACATAAGGTCATGAAAAATATACTGTCAGGTCGAAATAGGGATGAGAGTAGAATAGAAGATCACAAATTGCTGCAGTGCCATGATGCACGAGGGAAGGAAAAACCTGGTTGCTAGAACAGAGGCCAGTTGCAAATAAAAGGAAGTGCATTTTCCACTGAAGGGTGGGTCGACAGACTGATAGGATTTAAAGTTTAAAGCACCAGCAGTACTAGAACAGCCTCCAGAAGTTGTGCAGAATGCAAATAAAGGGTGTCTTAAAGAATGGCCCGCGTACCCAAAACTGTTCACCTAGGTAGAAGATGAGGCAGGACCACTACCCATAATACCAATCAAAAACACAACTATGTGTGTCAGGATTAATGGCAGAGTGAACGTTGGAATGAACACAGGTTGTGGACGTGTTTTTGATGTGCTAGGTATGAAAGTAGTCACCGCTGTACTAATGGACGACTATCGGGCGTGTGGTTCAGAAGCCTACATGCAGATACCCCAAAATTGTGGAGGTCTCTGCTTCATAGTGATAATAAGTGCACCAGCACTGTTGGTGCCTCAAAGTGATGTGCAGATTGGTGACTTCGCCCAGTTCTCTTACCCTAAAACACACCAAAAGGAAAAAAAAAATGTCAGGGTACTCAGTAAAGGCATATGATGACAGGGCCTAATGTATATGGCCCACTCTGATTTTTTTTGCAAAGTTTAGTGAGGTTCGGTGCAGGGGGGACAAAGTTATAACAGGGGTCCAAAATGTCTTTTTTCCCATAGAGTGAATGGGGAAAAATCAATGCTCATACCTACATCTCAAACCGCTTGGTCCCGAAAGCATGCTTTTGTAAATTTGGCGGAAATCCGTCCAGTAGTTTTTTTTAAAACTACCAAAAAGTAGGTCTCTAAAAATTAGTGATATCTATGTCCGCTCCGCTGAAACATTTCCCTGTGTGGCTAATTGGCTTGCGTCATGTCCGTGGACATATGACGTGTTCACTGATTGGCTGGGTTGAAGCGTGTGGTGCGTCATATTGTTTTGATGCGTCCGCCATCTTGGATCCGTGGACATCTGCAGACAGCGCGGCGACAAACGGGGGAAAAATACAATTTCGGGAGTGTGTTGGTGTGGGAGGGTGGGGGAGTAAGAGATGGGTCAAATGCTGTATTTGTTTAGGTGGCAGGTGCCCCTGATGTGTTTGTCATGTCCGCGGTCACTGCGGTTGTCCGCAGACATAACAAATGCACTAATGGCTATTTTACTTTAGTATGATATTGGTTTTGGATTGTTAGTACAGGGTTGATTGTAATTAACATCCTGTATAAGTAGCCCATATACCACAATTAAAATGTTTGATTCTATGGGTGCGTTATGCTGCAGTGGTTGTGGCGAGGGCCTAGAGTCTTGCACCCAAGACTCTAGGCCCTCGCCACAACCACCGCAGCATAACACACCCATAGTATAAAAGATCCATCAAATATCCACAAATCTACATTTTGTGTACTGTTTGATTTGTAGAGTTTGTATGTGAAGTTTTGGCTAAGTCATGCAATTAAGATTGTAGAGTTTGGTAACAAGCACTGCAGTATAACATATCAATGGAAGAAAGCATTTTGGATTGTGGTGTATGGTTCAATGTTTGCTTGAATGGTTGTGTTATGAAGCAGTATTTGTAAGTTGAATTATTATATACTTACTGTTTGACTTTTTGTGATTAGATATATTTATTTCATGACTTAGGTAACTGGTGCAGATATTCTTTTTCAATTTCTGTGATAAAAGAAAAGATCACATGTTAGTGTAGGTAGTTCATAATGAGCTATTGCATTGCATCATAAACATTTCTGCAGTATTTCGACCCTCATATTTAGTATTTAGTACTTTAGAATTACTTTATTTCAAACCAGTGTACTGTGCAATTTGCTCAGTTTCTGTGTTTTTTTATTAAATCATTGGGTCTGTGGGAAAACAAATCCATGCTGGATTAAAAAAAAAAGATGTCTGGGGCAGTTTGATACTTGTTGGTGTATTCTAATTGTTTACCTATAATTGTATGGTAATCTTCGATCTGTTTCTGTTGGCTTGTTGCACATGTTTTGGTGCAGTTAGATACCTGTTGGCGTATTCTAACTGGTTATAGTTTTTTATTTATACTTTCAAGTTATTAATCTATCTGTTGGGTTGTTGCAGATTTTTGGGGCAGTTAGATACCTGTTGGCGTATTCTAACTGTTTACAGTTTTCTAATTGAAGTTTTGTTAATGTTTATGCACAGATTAGCTATAAAATTTAAGAATATTAAATAAGCGTTTATAAGATTTGCTGGTAATCTCTACTTTAGAGTAATGGTACTATCATTACATTCGTACCATCCACAATTCTTTTTTATTTATGCAGTGTAGTGACCTGCATTGGTTGCAGCTCCTGTGTGGTAGATTATACGTATTGTTGTGAAGGTTGTCTTACCAAGTGATACTTGACCATGTGTGAATCCAGTCAGCTTGCAGTTGTTTTTGGTACCATCTGCATTGTAACATAAAAGCATTAGTTTAAAGTGTTTACTATGTGTCTGTATTTGTAAGGTGGAGCGATTATCTGAATTGCAGGTAGTACATAATCTGCCATGGTTTGCATCTTGTACAAGTTGCTGAAATGGACTGGATTCACAGTTAGGTATTGATACATACACAACGCGTTCATTAGGGATTTGTTCCTGTGCCACATGGTTGCAGAGAGTGCATGTATGTTTCCACATGTATGAAATCTAAAATATTTCATTTATAGGTATGTTTTTGTTTTCCAGTACTTGCAGTAAGTACATTAGACATTCTTGTGGATCTTCTTGTGAGTTTATTGCGAATTTGAGCATTCCAGCACAGTAGTTCAATTCTTGTTTTATTCTATGAACACTGTAGGTGTTGTCAGGATTGTTGGTTGCATTTCTATGAAGGACTAACATTCGCAAACACAATTAGTCTGTATTGTGTAAGTAAATGTTGTCAATAATTGGTGGCAATTGGAATATAATATTTATTGCTACATTTGTGTAGCAATTTACACCATTTATATTTGAAAATTTGAATGGACCTGATAGTTCTGTGTCCAAGTCATTTTTTCAGAGTGTGTGTTGCTTCTTTGAAGAAGTACCCTAGTTACTTTGAGCAGTAGATTATTCTTTGGTTGTAGTAATTGATGAAGTATTAGCTTCTTTTACTCGCTTTGGAGGATTTGCAGTGAGATCCTGTTTTGTTTCTGTTTCAAGTAGTTTTCTTTTACAACGTTTTGCTTTTTGTTGAACAGGAGAGGATTTTAGATGGGGGTGTACAGTGAACGTAGTCTATTGTATTCTAGAATGCAAGGAATATCAGCATTTATTTTATTTGCATCAAAGTTGGTTATAAATAGACCGACAAGTGTACATAAGCGTGATAGTGCTACATAGCTCATGCCTTCTTTAAAGACTGTGCTACCAATATCTATCAATGCTTTATCTAGGGTAAGACCTTGTGATTTGTGAATGCTGACTGCGTAAGCTAGAGTTAGAGAAAATTCTTCTCTGAGTACATATATGTCTTCGAAAAGAAGGAATCAGCTGTTGAGCGTCCTATCCTTTTAACTTCTGATAGTTTGCCAAAGAGAATATTGACAAACTGAATGTTGTTATCACGTGGGTATGTTTGAAAGCCAACAACTGTACCAAGTGCTCCATTAACTAGTCCTTGCTCCATGTCAAGGTTACGTTTAAGCATTACTCTACAGTTTAAAGATAATCTTAATATGTTTTCCAAACCAGCTCTGTTGGAGTTTTCTAAGGTAATTAGTCTTGTTGTGGCTTGTTGACACATGGATAGTATCATACCATGTACTTCGAATTTGTCTGTAGAGCAAATTTAAATTATTGTTTGCATTTTTTTTTCAACATTGTTTCATTGAATTTTGAACAGCTTGCAAGAGTTGGCATCAAGGACATACAATTGATATTTTTGTGTGCTAATTTTTCCATGACATCAGTAGCACATGAGTTATGGGCATAGAGTGCATGGATGTGCCGGGTTTTTAATATTGATTGTGCTTCTTGAGATAGTACACCAACTCTAATACTTTTTAAAATGTTGGAGTATGTGACGTCTGCAGACTGGTGCATGTTTTCTGTTAATTCTCTGTATTGGAAATATTGCCAAAGGTTGACATTTCCTATGCTGCCAACAGTTTTACGGCAGAGTTTGTGCCCCAAGGTTTTAAAAATAGGTTCAAGTTTCACTGGTGCCAATTGAAGATCTCCGAAAACAATAATGTGCTGTCCTCCAAAGAGCTCGTCATAGTCTGTTTTGAGTACCTCTTGTAATCTGAGGTGAATCAAAGCCAACATTAGGTTGGAGACCATGCTCACTTCATCTATTAATAGCATTTTCATGTGTTTCAAAACTCTGCGTATTTCCATTGCAGCTTCTGTAGAAAGTTTGTAATAATCTAATTTGTTTTGGTGTTCTACTGGAAGGAGTAGTAATCAGTGTAAAGTGACACCGCCTATGTTGTAGGCAGCTACACCCGTGGGGGTAGTTACAACAGCTGAAAGTTTGTTGTTTGTCAATTGTTGAAGGAATTTGCTGATGATTTTGATTAAGAATGTTTTTCCTGAACCAGCTTGACCATTGACGAATAGCAGTATAGGTTTGTAGTTTTTACAGCTACACTTTTTATTTTCATGTTGTACATGTAAGTGATTTCAACTCGGCACTTCACCTAAGTCAATTCCTAGCGTGTGATGCACAGCTGAAACCCTTAATTAATTATTTGTGTCTATAAGTTCATTTATTTCTGAACGATGTACCACTTATATCACACCCCTCTCTTTGAATCCCCCCGGTCACACTGAACCAGGAATCAGGCTGGTTTGCAAAGTTAAAAATATTTATTAATGTATTGCACATTATATATCACACTATTTTTAATGGTTAAACAATGATCACCAATGGGGTGATGCCACACTACACAATCTCTTTAATCAGAAGGAGCAATGATGGGAAAAATAATGCAGCACAGAAATAATACTTTGGTGTGTGTTCAATCAAATGGCAATGTGGTTAATATTTCCCCCTGCACACTCCTCAATCCCCCCAATATGCAATATAAAGAGATGGAAAGAGAGAGAACAGTTTTCAGGAATGCAGAAATCAATACGATATATCAATCCCAATTTCCCCCCAGCAAACACCGAGAGAGAAACAGGAATGATTGCAAGCTTGTCAAAAATGGTTTTAAGGTTGGCTTGAATGAAATCTTGAAAACACTGAAAATGGTCTAAATCACTAAAATTGTTGAAATTCTAATGGGAGCCACTCTGTATGTGTTCAGAAAAACACTAGCAATGAGTTGAGAGTGAGAAGCAAGTAGAAAACTAAATTTTGAGGGTGGGTGCAATGAAAAGCCATTTCACACGTTATACATTTGAGCCAAACGAAATATTTGCGGCAAACTTTAACTATAAGATGCGGTATTGGGTTCATTGGAAAGCTTAGGATGTTATCTTCAAGTAGACACTTAAATTTCGTTTCTAGCATACACGGTGAAGAAGTTATGGAGGTTTTTTTCAGAAAGAGGCAAAATTGCAAAACAAGAATGCGCTTTTAAAATAACAAACAAGTTTTCTGTAAGCTAGGGGAAGACTATGAAGATGCAAACTACACGACAGCACAGCCACCATACCATGACATCACTGGATGGTTTTTGTGTGCCGAGACACTCGCTTTCTTCAGAAAATATATCAGCGCAAAGATGATTTTAACACTACTAGTACAGAAGATAATAGGGAATGAGATGGAGAGTTCAGGCAAGACAAAAAGGATTTCTAACAATACAGTTCTGGATATAATATGGTATGGATTTGGATAGGGATGACCTATGGACAGTACATATGCTAGTGACAGTCCTATTCTAAGGATACTCACTATATATTTTTGAATGGACCCGTCAGGGATCTGGTCAGGGATACTTTCTGGGACAGACGTCTGGGCACACCGTCTGGTCTGGTCAGCGATCAGCAAGGCCCTCTGGACACCGCACGCACGACTGGATCTGCAATGACTCTCTGGTCTGCACAGCTATCTGGTCACGGCACAGGGTTTAATCTGGTCTTCTGGTTATTACAATTATTCCTTGGCAGGCAAGCAGTTACAGCACAGCCAGGCTGCTCCTTTTTGGTTTTCACTTTAAGTGGAGGGATGGGTTCTGGAAGTTAGGCCGAGCTGAAAGTGGTTCAGCTATGCTCTGAGACTTTCTGCTTGCAAAGTTTTTGTGGCCTGGAAGAAGGAGTATGGGTGGTTCTCCTGCAGAGTGCTTCGCTGAAATCGAGATGGTGGGTGGATCAGTGTCTTTCTAGGACCTCAGCTGTCTCTATTTATGTGTTTGAAAAAGGGGTGGGCAAGCTGAATTATCCTAGGCGTACCCCCTAGGTAGTCCATTGGCTAAAGTCTGATCTCTCCCTTATTCGGAGGGGAAAACAGAGTGTCATCATGATGAGGTGGTTTATGAGACAGGGAATAACTCCCCTTTGTTTTTGCACATGGAATCTACTTTTCATATAATACATATTTACAATTTTACAAACTTGATAGCAATAGCATATCTATATCACATATTTTGTGGAGCAAGTATTCATCCAAGACCCGTCTCTGTAGGATCTTGGGTTTTATTTGCCAAATGTGTACACTTCTTGTCTGGGATACAATATCTATTTCATCCAAACTTGGTACACATGTGTGCATTGCATAGGGGCATAAGTGTGTGAAGTTTCATATTTCTGACATCAATGCATTTGCTAAAAAACCACAATTTTTGCAGTTAGGTCCCAGAACATAGCACAGAGTTCTGGCACCTCTTAAAATATTCACACAAAATTTAGATTCAGAAGTCCGGGGTTTCTATATTTTTAACAATTGTCCACAATAAATTATCAGTCTTATTATAAATCTGCTTTTTGTCCATTTGTGAATTGACAAAACTGTCTCTCTCCGCCTCCAAAGGTTTCTTGTAGCTCAAGAGCAATCCCTGCCTTCTTCCTTCTGGCAGAGAGCACTTTTGACACTTTAATCTGCATACCCTTTCAGCACAGGAAGGTCCTTTGTCTCTCCCAGGAGCAGCAGCCCAAATCTCCTCCCCTCTTCATGAACACCTGAATGTGATTTACTGGCCTTTTGGTGGGAAGCAGAAGGGAGGTGTCTTTACCATTTCTTTGTAGTGACAAACTAGTTTGCTCTTGATAACAAGTCACTTAGATTGGAGACATGAGATCTTAATGGTACAACTTTTACAGTTTTAAAACAGGCTTTTGAAACAGTCACAGCCGGCCGCTGGTACTGCGCCCAGATTTTGACAGCTTTCCCAGGCAGGCAAACTGGCTGTGGATGTTTTTGTGACCAATTCAACTTTCCTGGAGATTTTAAATGCACAATAATTCCTTGTATTCCATAGCATGGGACACCCAACAAGAAGATTGGATGGTTGCGGGTGTTTGGGACCAGCATTCTGTATTTTTTAGCAACCAAGAAAAGATTTAAAAGCAGATTTTGGATTTCTTTCAGCAAGCACTGCTTTTCATCTGTGCTCATTTTTACATGTTGGACAGCCCGGTGATAGGTTTCAGCAGTGAGGTCTCCTTCCACGTCTGACAACAGGCAAAGTAGATTTGGCAGCCATCTTTTCCAGTTTCAAAGCACAATTTTCATAGGTTTTGGCATGCATGGGGTTTTTGCGGCCATTTTTCTGTTTCTGGTGCCACCAGCACACGGGGATGTCTCAGGGCAGACCCTAGTGGGTTACAACATCCCACATACACCATGTTCAATGTCTTTTGTTACTTCTTGGAAAATGCTACGCTGCTCATTGTTCAGTTTTGATTTCAGTACCGTGAAGTCTTCTTTATCTTCTTCATAGTGACACATGGTGCTTTCTACTTCTGTCATAGCTAATTCTGCATCATTTGCTATTAGTGGCTGTCCCAGTGGTTCTTGGCTTCCTGTTACAGAAGGTTGACTACTGTCTGGAGTGTCCTCATCTAGTTGGGCCTGGAGTTCTTCTTTGTGTTGCTGTTCATTGTGCAACATTGTTTTGTGCTGTGTAACGTTTACATCTGTTATAGTGCTTTCATTGGCTTTGAAAGCGTCTTCATAGGAGTCATAGATATATAGTAACTCTTCTTTTTTCCATGGTTTAAAAAGTTGTAGCAGGGACATGTAATATAGTTCTTTATGTTGAGGAGTTTTTAATGACAATTTGATCTGATTAATTAAGCTTTGTTTGGTAGGTTTCACTAAGCTGCTTTCACAATTTGTCACTCTGCATCTATCTTTGTTTTCATCTGGTTTTATATTATTTTTGTATGTGAAGTTTTGGGCTATGTGCTCTAGACAAATGGTTTCCAAAGTGATACTCCTGTTTGGGTAGTATGTGTCTAGTAAATTGTTTTTTTAAAAAAAAAAATATTATTTATTTTGGTTGGCTGAAAAATTCAACCTTTCAAAACGTTCTTCATTGCAACATACATTGATCAAATGAATTTTACATAATTTACATCAATTATTCAAAACTTTTCATTAGAAATTTACATAGAGATATACATAGAAGGTTTAACCAATTTTAAAATTGTTCTCAATTTTCACAAAAATGATTGACAAACATTAGCAGAACATAGATTAAAAAGAAACGGACAACCTATATCATAAAATTCATAAAATTGTCAATTAAACATAAAATTGTCAATTAAACATAAAACAGGGATCACGAGGCAAGATTGTTTTTATGAACTGCGTTAGAGCAATATGAATAGCAGTTCGATTGCTCGTCATTAATATTCTCCATTTTTCATATGAAGAGCGATCGCAATTTAATTGTAATAAATTGCGAAAGTAGTGTTCGCGTATACCAATCAAAGCCGGGCAATCAACTACTATATGAGGTAATGACTCTAGTTGTTTACAGTCTTTGCCAAAACGCCAACATTTTTCATTTTTCGAAATTAGACCACGTCTTGCAAAAAATTTGATTTGTCGGCTGAAGGTTCAAGCGCAATCTTAACATTTCTGCACGCAGGTGGTGTGATGGGGACTTTAGAAGTTAATAAGCCATTTGGTTAAACTTCTTGTGTGGATAGAGATTTAAGTCAAAATCCACATAATTTGAACATAGTTCTTGTGTTTGCCAGTACATTCCTTATTTTGCTTGGTCAGGATTACTAAGTAGCAAGTCAATAGAAATGTCAGCATTTGCTAATACTTTCAAAATGTCTTTCACCCACTTTTTGGGAAACACATCATTAGATGAACAGATGTACATTGCAGTTGAGCCCAGCATATTCATGGTATTAATTCCCAGCAGACACTTACGATAAAAGTTACAAAATTTCAAAAGAGCTAGTCCAAACAAAGAAATAAGGCCCAATTCACACCTTAACATACACATAGGAGTACATGTGGGTAAGCAAAAGACCGCTTTCCAAAATTTCCCTTCAAGTCGGTCCCAGTAAATTCTGGATTGTGGTAGCAAAGTTTCAGCTCAATAAGATAGAATAGGGACGACTTTTTGATTAAAGAAAGTAACCACATGAGCTGAGGTGAATTTTCCATATTGTGTAAAATTATTTTTGCTTGTGATATTAGGGTCATGGATTTTGCCTTCAAAGTGTCGTCATAAATTTGATTTTTCACAGAGCCAGTAAATGGTAGCCCTAAATATGTATAAAAGGGTACAATTTTTAATGGAGCTTTCTGCAGATACCATTGGAAATTCACCAATTTTGTGTGCCTCTTTTTTTGACACTTTTTTTGACATACCACTATCTGCGTTTTGTCCACATTAATGGTCAAGTTGTTATTGCAGGTATAAGTGTCTAGTTTGTTTAGAAATTCTTGTAGTCCTTTGGGAGTTTGGGAGATTAAGACAAGATCATCAGCATAATGGAGCCATATGATCTTTTGAAGTCCTAATTTTGGTGAATGGGACACTACCTCTTCAAAGGAAACTCCTATATCTAAGATGAATAGATTAAATAATGTGGATGCTAGAATGCATCCCTGTTTTAGGCCTCTCAATGTCTCAATGTTCGCAGATATCAATCCATCGAGTGATAGTCTTACTTGCATGGATGTGTTTGTATGCAGTTTTTTAATTATGGTTAATAATGAGGCGAGGGCAACCATAATTCTGTAGTTTCTGAAATAGCAATGTTCTGTCGACCGAGTCGAATGCTACACGAAAATCTACGAAGGCCATATACAGCGGTTGATTAACTTCTGTATATTTAGACTTTAACATGTTCAGCGTGATCAAATTCAGTGAGGTCCCTAAGCCAGCAACAAAGCCGGTTTGAAACGGGTCTCTTTTAAGCTCATTAATGGTCCACTTGTTCAATTCTTGTAATATGATACGACTATAAAGTTTCCCAGGGGCATCTAATAAGGCAATGGGTCTGTAGTTCTCTGGGAGACACCGATCACCTTTTTTGTGGATTGGGACAATCAAGGAGTGTTTCCATGATGCAGGAATCGCTTGGGTTTCATTAATGTGCTCATAAATTTGATATAGAATTGATGGCCATATTACTGGATGTTGTTTAAAAGTTTTATTGGACAGTCCGTCAGGACGGGAGCTCTAGACTGACTTATTTTATTGATGAAATACAATATGTCAGATTTGGAGATGGTAATGTGAAACCGTTTATGAGGAAAAGTGCTAGGAGTTAGTTTGGAATTGGATGGACGAGCATAAACCTTAGAGAAATAACTGATCCAACTTGCTTCCAGCACACTCTGCATTTGTGACATTGTTTGCATAGGAGATACAACATTAGTTAAAGATTTCCAAATCTGAGCCGTGTTTCGGTCACTGATGTTTTGTAGCATTAACTCTCTGTCTTGTTGGAATAGTTTACTACGATGGTGTCTCCGCCAGTTCCTATATGAAGTTTTAACTTGAGTTAGTACTGTAAGTCTAATGCTCAATGGGAGCTTCAAAGCCTCTCTTTTTTGAAATCGAAATTTGGTTTTCCTGCTTTTAGCTTCCACATCAAACACGTGTGTGCCTCTAAGGGTCTGAGTTTTGCGCACTCTATTGTCTGCAAAATGTTGTATGAGATCATAATAGGGAACAACAATGAGAGGTGTTTTTTCACGTTAGTGACAAAAAGCAGCTTGCAAGGAACTGTTAAAGTTATTTAGCTTGTTTTCATTCCAGATCATGCGATTTAACTGGTTAGAGAGAGTTATTTGACCCAAATCTGCCAAAGTGCTCTATTTAATAGGGGCCACATTGGCCAACCAATTGATAATAAGCAATCGATGGTCACTATTTGGATTGGTTTCTAAGTTAAAGGAATGGATTTTTGAAAACAGCTTGTCGTCCACATAGATATAATCAATTGCGGTTTTTGAGGAGCCTTGTTGCCACGTATGATCGGAGTCACTATTGTCAAATTTACTCCCATTCATCATGCAAAAGCCTCTAGTGAGCATAAGTTGTTCCCACAAACTGCATCTCAAATCTCCTGTAACATAATTCGCAGGGAAACAGTGCAGATTAAGATCACCAGCAACAATTGTATACTGTATTTTTGGGACAAGTACAATAAAGTCCAACATAGTAGAAACATGAACCAAAAACCTCTGATTGTCAATGCTTTTGGGGTTCCAGTATAAGTTCACTATAGCGTGCAAGGTTGACTCAATTGAAATAACAGTTAGTTGGGCAAAAGAATTTGGGGCGCAAGAAAAAACTATGCTAGTATTGGAACTTAATTTGGAGGCTGTCAGGAGACCAGCCATCGGACGCCCTTTCTCACCCTGCAATGCTGGCAAAAAGTTTATAGCATGATTGTCCCAAGAGGGAACGGTTGTAAGCTACGTTTCTTGTAATAGAATCACATTGTGATTATTTAAAGTGTCTTGTATGTTGTTAAGCAAGTGCCTAAAACCTTGAGTGTTCCATGAGGCAAGGGTTACATAACGTTCATTCTCAACCTTGTACGAAAGTTAACTTCTGGAGTCACAATTACAGCAGCATTTGGAGGACACATCATCTGTTGAGTTGCCCTCTGTAAACCCTGTGACTTTATTGAGTTCCCTTATGGCAGAATCAGTCCATGCTTCTGCCCCAAGGTATCCATTGAGAGAATTTTTTGGACCCAATAAAAGTATGAATCCCAGTACTAAGAGTTGATCTTTCGCTTCCCATATAAGATTTCTGACAACTCTGGACGTCAGCCAAAGACACGCCGTGCTTAATGAATTATCATTGAAAAACTCCACCTGCGCTATGTCTGCAGATCCAATGTCCTGCAATAATGGGATATCAGAAAACACCTGTAAAATGCTGTGACGGTTTAGCACATATTGTGGATGTGGTGCTGGGCGACATCCCAGCACTAGAGCAATGTTTTTCTCCTTTCCCACTTTTGACTTCAGAATTGATTTTACAGGTGGATTACTAGAGGAGGTTGGAGTTGTGGAATGAGTTGGATTGTTTGCAAGAGGGCGTAAAGATTTTAGCAAAGAAGCAATTTCTGCATTGTGGACAGACGAGGAAGAGGGCGAAACTGCCACTTTCTTGGTTTTGTCACCCTTGAACGAAACCGAAGGTTTAGATCCAGGTAACTGAGTTGATGGAATATCAGACCTGAGTGGTTCAAGTGCGGGCGCTTTGAGTGTCGATAACGAGGTAAATCTGCTCATGTACGCATCGACTTCCTTCCTGATTTCTGAACGACAACTCGCCAGCACTTCTTGTTCATATTCAGCCGATGTACAGGGATGGGAGGACCGTACTTCTTTCAGTTTTTAGCTCTTCGAGGTCAAAACTTCAGTTCTCTTCAGTAAGTTTTGCTTAGCACTGGGTTTAGCTGCCAGTAAGGAATGATTTGCTTCCAAGCTCGCTTGTTGTTTTTCATGATTTTGGACTGCTTGAACCAAGTTGTCCAATGGCGCATAGGAAACTGCAGATACAGGACTTTTATTCAAGGAGCCAAGTTTGAATTTGGGCATTTGACTTAATTGCGTGTACTTTTTTGTAATTGCACAGACCGTTTGCTGACTGTGCTTATTAGGGAGAGTAAGCATGTTAAAAAATTGCTTCGAGCTTGCCGGTGCACTAACTTCAGTTTTCTTGACATTTTTGGGTTTTTTGACAACCTCTGATTTTCTTTAATTTTTTTGTTGTATATTTTTTCCAGAGGAAAGAGATTTTGGAGTTGATTGAGGCGTGTTTTTACAAAAAATGGTATATGGTTCTTGAGTTAAAGCTCTAGTAGTCTCCCCAACTGCACCCTTTTCAAGGACAGATGCATTCTCTCTAATAACCTGACCAATATAAGGGAGAGAGCACAATATACCTGAATTGTCCATGGTAATGGGAGACAATTGATTTTCTGTTTGGGAATGCAAATTGGAGATTTCTAGTGCATTCTGCGGTACATTAGCAGGGGGACTGTTAAGTGCCATAATTGAGGTCATAGTGGCAACGGAAACCAATTTGATCGGAGTTACACACTTGTCAACTGGTGCCATTGGATGCACAGTAGGCTCATTAGTCATCGGTCGTTGGTGCGCCCAAAGTATTTCTTGCTTGGCCTGCCAAGCTAGGACAGATAACAACTGAGCGCCCTGTACATCCAATTTAGTATTCAATGTATTAAACAATGTGGAGATGGTTTGTAAGGTTACATTCATTGCTCCTAAGGTTAGTTCAACTACTTTTGACACATTTTGGGGTAATTGGGGCTTTTCTGTTGGAGAGCATTTACGAGGAGTAGGAAATAGAAAGGAGGAAGTTAAATTAGATTGCGTATAACCTCCATTTGAGAACATCTTAGGTGAGAAAGAAAGATTACCAAGAGTTTCTTGTACCGTAAAGTCAGAACCAGGGGAGGGCAGGTCAATCACAGCTACATCCCCCTGGGTTTTTGCTGAAGCAGGGCTGGATTTAGTTTCGGAGATTTGAGCCATTGAGTCCCCTCTTAAGACTGTGCTGTCAGACAGGGAAACATGCAAAGTAGTGCCACACCCTGCCTGATTGTGACTAGCTATGTTTAGGGGTGATTGGGGAGTGTCTTTAGGATTTCTCAAAGTTACACTTTGAGTTACACAGTCTGGATAGAAAAAGCGTATATCCTGAGTGCTTGAAGTTTGTTTCATTGAGTTTGCTGCAAGATGAGAGGCACGCTTTTTTGCTTTTGGAAGATTTTGAGCTTCTGCTCTGGTTAAACGTGGAGTTGAAACACAGGGAACAGCCCTGGCTTGTATTCCGCTTGAATTTGAGAATACACCTTTTAGAGGAGGCATTCCAGTGTGAAGCGTATATAAATTACGTTTCATTTCAGCTAAAAAAAAGTAGTCAAGAGCCCGTGATCGGGGCTTCTGGAAAGCTAGATTCTATAAGATGGCAGTACCCACGATTTTCGAAATCCTACGAGCTCCCTCTTTGTAAATAAGCAAAAGAGCGATGTTAATGAAGAATTATCTCAGTACCTCGCTTTGCTCGCGACGCTGCGGCGAAGCAGCAAAGCGGGACTTTCTCGGGACTTCGTCGGTGCGCACGCGCGGTGCTTTCGCGAGTCCTCTTATTCTCTTATATAGGCACGCCCACACAAGGGATAACACAAAGCCTAAATATAAGAGAAACAATATAAATATATATATTTAATACGTATGATTCGTATTAATAACTAAGTAAGTGAGCGCTTCTGTTTCTGAAGGCTTCACCTTGTGGATGTTGAAGTGCTTCGGAGCAAAATGTAGCAGAACGAATCTTCAATGTACATCTCCGTGATGTCGGAACCAGTATTCGTTTCTACCACACATGTTTGCTAACAGATTTGTAATGCTTGATTGTAGAACCTCATCTTTTACTTGCGCTTTTTGTAGTAATTGCATACCTGACATATTTTGAAAATGGGTACCTCATTTCAATATGTATTCCACATTTTATCTAAATCTGGGATCTTCAGAATACATTCATAAAGAGTGGTATTCTGATGCTGTTATCTGAGTGGGTCTATCATCGTTCCTTCCTCCTTTCCCAGTAGGAAAGAGTAGAGGAAAGGCACATGCTTCTATACTTTTTTCCCATATGCTGATTGGTGATCCTTTGGTTTGTCGCATTTGGTACGTTTCTAGTGCATCATCTATGGTGTCTTTAGAGTGTAATGGATGAATTGGATAATGGTCTAAATTATTGGATACTGTAGCAGGATCTAGAAGTTGACATTGACTAGTTTCTGGTGACTCTTGAATTATTTCAGTGGTTTCCCTCAGGTTTTCATCAATATTAATTTCTTTGTAGTATTCATTATTGTCTTTTAGATATTGCAAGGCTTGTCTAACTTCATGTAAATCCAGGAGTTTTTGCCACATTTTCTTTTGTCTTTTGTAGGTTCACTATTTACTAAGACAATTAAAGATTGAACTATTGGACGTTGCACTCCGAGAGTGTGTACATTTTTATTCAGATCTAATAGTAAATAAACTACTTTGCCAAAAATGCCTTTCACTAATTCAGAAGGAGGTAATTTTTCTGTTTTTGGTTGAAGGTGTATTATTGCTTGAAATGGGTGCACTGTTTGAATTATGATGTTCTCATATAAATTGAGTTGTTGCAGGGGTTTTGGTAGTGGGAATAATTCTAAGCTATTTATGATAGCATGTGAAGGAGTTTGGTTTTTGTCAAGTTTTGCAGTGTAGTAACTGTAAAGTATTAAGGGGTCAGTTATTTCGTATTTGTTTTCTGCTATAAGGTAGAGAGCTAATTCAATCCAATTGGAATCTTCATTGTCTACTATTTTGTATGTTATGTCTACAGTTTTTGTGCTACTTTTATAAAAAGTTCTGCGGCAACACACACACACACATGGTTTGGTACTTCAGCTGATGTACTTTTAAATTGTAGTATTTCTTTTGTGTATGTATGTAGTAGAAGGTTGCCATCTGTACAATTGTTCTTAGTTTGTTGTAAAGCTATTGCATTTTGCAACTGGCTTTCACTTCCAAAATATTTTCTCTGGATATGCTCTGTTTCTTCGAGTAGGTCTTTGGCTGTAGCATGTAGAAGATTGTTATTTAAATTGGCTAGTGCTAAAGCAGGACTTTTAGAAAGTACAGTTTATGGAGTATTTTTCTTATAGTTGAATGATGTGTTGATATCATTTTGATATGAAAGAAGGTGCTTTTGCAAATAGGTCCTGAAATGCAGGCTAATGAATGTCCTTGTAGTCCTGTGTATATGTGCACTGGACAGGAATCCATAGTTTGTAGTAGTTTCATTTTGAAACCGCCTTGGTGGAAAGGGGAATTACCGCCCCATTCCAAGGTTGGAGGGGCGGTAATTCCCCCTTCCACCATTGCCCTTCCCCATTCCCATTTTTGCCCCTTAGGGCATAATGGGAATGGGGAAGGCGCTAATTACGGCACCGCAAATTGCGGTACCGTAATTAGCTCCCTGGGTCCCTTTGCGGGTTGGTTTTTAACGCCTGCAAAAAGCAGGCGTTAAAATCCCCAACCCGCAAAGGAACCTCGTAGTAAGGCGGTAAGGATTTACCGGTACCAGTAAAATACCGGTACCGGTAAACCCTTACTGCCTACCGTGTAATGAGGACCTTAGTCATTTTGTGTGTTTATATCACTGTTGTTAATTTAGACGTTGATTGTTATGTTTTTGTAGTAGTGTTGTTTGATAACTGAACATGGTGCGCATGCAGTTTCCTTTGACTATGTGCAGCCTTTATATTTTACTTATATTTTACTTAGAATCTATTAGTTGAACAGGCTTTTCAAATGAGTATAATACTGAGCATATGAAACTCACTTGGTTTCTTAAGGATGTGTTATTGGATGTTAGAAGAAATAATCATATACTTATTTTGCTATTTTTATAGGGCAAATGGCAGAAACTGTCTAGAAAAGCATGGAATGTATGCATTTGTGAAGGTGTGGTTAATAAAGGAGAAGGATGTGGTGTAGAGGCAGTGGTGTTATTTCAGCTGGGAGCTTTCTAATGATAGTGTCTATCTGTGTGAGTGTATAAAGATGCATGAACTCACCCTGGCTGTGTCTAATTTTATAATACACTACTAAGTGTTTTTCTACAATTATACTGTTATCTCCCATCTTTTAATATTAAATTACACTTTTTTAGATAACTGTGTGTGTAAAAAAAGAATTTAGATAGCAGACAGGTTTGGAATTGACAGTTGATTATAGCAGATGGGAAAAATGACAGTAAGTTCATTTAATAGGTTATACAGGTTAAGTGGTAGTTACCCTGTTTATATGCATTCATAAGAGTTGTATATGTACTGTGCAGAAAATATGCATACCTGTAGTTTGTATTCATGCATGTGGATATGCATGCAGCTGCAAGTAGAAATCTTGGAGACTTATACAGTAGTTTTTGTAGTAGGTGCTATAAAATGACATGCGACTTGTACTCAGAGTGATCAACAGTACATTTGAAGTGCTGAACTATGATGATGGAGTTAGATGTAGAGGTCTTGGATGTGATTGGTGGATGGTTGTGTGACTGCTTAGCTGTATCCAATGAGGGAATGGCACAGAGAGTGAAGTGGAAAGGGTAGAAAAGCTGTGTAAGAGATATGCGCTCCGTGGACAGCGCAGCTGTCTGCGGACAGGGCATGCCACATCCAGATGTTTTCCAGCAAATCCAGCATGCAAAGGGGTCTATAGGGATTAGCCACTCAGGTGTTGAGGTTGTAGATTTGTGTTGAAAGAGGCTGTGTGTAGTGAAGATGGCAGAGGTGGAGAAAGTCAGGGTGTTAGTGGTTGCAGGAATGTGGCAAACAATTTTGATGTTAAAGGAGTGGAGGTGGTGTGGAGCACTGTGCATGATTTCAATGTACAGGGAATTGTACAAGTTTGTGAAGATATGGGCAGGATGGACAATCCCCATGTGGTAGTTTTGCACTGTGGTGCTTTGCATTTGGGCTATGTCAGTGCCCCTACTTTGTTGGCAGATTTGGAAAACTTGGTTCAAGCAATAATGAAAGTCCTTCCAAATGCCAAAGTTATTTTTTCCAGTTTAATACCTAGGGCAATATGGGACAACAGTTTTGCAATCAACTGAGGCATGTTTGCTTTCATGCTTAGAGCTGGTATGTTCTTTTGTTATAATGAGAACATTGATTCTAGTAATGCTGTTTATTTTAAAGAAGATGGCATTTCTTTATCTTTTATGGGAAATGCCATGCCGTTTTGGAACATAAGGGTTGCTTTGGAGATGCTTATGTGAAGATTTTAGGAGTAAAATAAGAAGAAAAAAAAGAAAAACAATACAAAATAGCAGGTGTGTCTCAAGCATCTGCAAAGAAAAACAACAAAAAAACAGCTCCCTTCAGAGCCAACCTCAAAGAGGAATTGGGGTACATTATTTGAATTTAAATTCATCACGCTCAGATTTTTTGATATGTCTGCGGATATGGTGGATGTCCGCGGACAACGCATATTACATATGGGGATTTTGGGGTTGAGAGGCATGCAAATGAGAATGAGCAGAGCAAGGGATTTTTCAATAAGGTTTACTGGGTGTGTTGTGTAAGGAGAGAGTTTGTCAGAAAGTCTTTTTCCTGAGAGAAGAACCCATAGCTATGGCTGTATATTTCAGAAAACAGATTATCTGGATGTTGGGAGACTCATGGATACATTGGTTGGAGGTGCATGCAGAACGCTGTGGAGTGGCTGCACATCTTGGATTCCCTCATGTGGAAGTGCACTGGCATGGAATGTGTGGAATGAAGTGGCTGGATTTGGCACCTCTCAGTGCTACTTTGGTGACACAGCGTCACCAGACATAATTATTATTCATTGTGGAGGGAACAGTTTAGGACATGTGTCTGGAATTTCTTTGTAATTTGCAATGAAAGAAGGACTTGGGAAGGTCATGGACATGTTTCCAAATTCCCAAGTATTATTTTCTCGTAATGCGCAGAGTCAAATGTGGCTGTGTTCTTCTTCATTTGGTCCACAAATGGAGAAAGTGAGGCGCAATGTCAATAAGGCTGTTTGTGCCTTTTTAAGAGATGTTGGCATGCTCTCTTTTCACAATGAACATATTATGTTTTATAGCATATACATTTTTCGTAGAGATGGAGTACATCTTACTTATGCTGGCAATCAGATTTTTCTGCAAAATATACAAAATGCATTGCAACCTTTTTTGTAATTACATTAATACATTTTGCAGTAGGTGTTGATCATTTGAAGGTTTTGAAAAACAAATAAACACCACAAAAGGCCTCTTTTCAGAGCCACCACTTCCTCCCATGGGAAAGTGCAATGGTTCTGATAGGGCAGTAATAAACAAATGTCTGTGGACTTTTAATAAATGCACAGGGCCTGCACTATTTATTTGTCACTTCTATTTTTAAACTGTGAAAGGCGGCTCTGAAAAGAGCCTTTTTTGGGGGGTTTTGTTGTTTTATATTTTTTTGGTTGTTTAAACACGACACACAAGGAAAGGAGGGGAAAGGAGGGTAAGGAAGGGACACCAACCACAGGGATAAAAAAGGGCAGGTGGAGAGAGGAAGATGTAGGGTGGGCCTTATTCAGGTAGGTAGCAGACCTTCTCGTGCTCTTTGACCGCAGTCTCGAAAGCACTCCGAAGATTCTCCCCCCTGCAGAGTACTGCGTCACAGTACATACACAATATAGTGACCCTCGAAAGGTAAGGGTCAACAGCATCATGGATGGCCTGTGAGGCATCTGGAGGGATGTGCTGTCCCACAGGAGTGTCTCTTGTGGTGGCAGGAGTGGAAACGGAGGATTTTGAAGAGGAACTCAACCTACTACGTTTATCACAAGGTACAACCTTGCGAATAGCCCCACCGTGGAGCGACCTTAGGTGGCGCTTCATTGATGTTTTACCAAAGCTGTACAAACCAGGCCTTCTACGACTCAGCACAATGTGGCACTGATTGCAGCTGACCTTATTTGCACGAGCTTTTGGCACTCCATCAAGAGTGGTAAAGAACTGTCATACCCAAGACTCACGGCGAGTGCTGGTAGTAGGGACTTCCAATACCTCATCCTCTTCATCCACTTCTTCTGTCTCCTCTGCATCCCCACGCCTGTTCCCCTCTGCAGGCCCTTGGGGAGGTGGTGGTGGTGGAGAGGGTGGGGGTGGTGATGAAGCTGAAGCAGCCATGGTCGCCATCTGGAGGACAGCAGGCAAAAGTCAGCAGCAATGCAGTGAATGCAAGTAGAAGCAATGCTCTGTCAGGTAGCCAGAAGCATAATGAGGATCAATTCTAGGGTGTGGCCTTTTATTAGGGTGCTGGTGAGCACTTTGCGGACAGCCCAGATGTCCGCAGACACATCGAACACCAATAAAAGGCTCATAAAGTTCCAAAAAGTATGTTGATCGCCAGGGGCTTTGTCTGGGACATGTGCAATGGTGAACTTTTACTGTAAAATACTTTGGATTGTCCAAAAAAGTACTTTTAAAATTTTCGGGGACACGGACAGTGTCCGCAAATAAAGACACACGCTCAGCGCGGGTGCGGTCACATGATGGCGTCGCGGACACGTTCGCGAATGAAACGGTTGTCCGCAGGACACCAAAAGTGCATGCACGCGGGTGTTCTACGGACAGTGTTCGGGTCCTCAAACTAATTAAAAGTGCGACACATGTGAGACAGACAGTTACGGACAGGCACGATGTTCCTAGGACCTATGGGTGTGGTGCGCATGTGCATAGATGTTCTACGGACAGTGTGGAGACTCCCATTTTAATTGCGAACAGTACAAACAGGTATTGTGTCCTTAGGACATCCCCATTTTGGTTAATTGCGGACATCCCGGACATCAAGTGTGTTCTAAGAACAGTTCCATTTTGATTGTGCACAGTACAGACAGGCATAGTGTCCTTTGGGCACCTCCATTTTGGTTAATTACGGACATTCTGGACACCCGTGCTGTCTGCAGACACCTTAACTGCCTTTTTTTAAAATAAAAAGACACAGAGGACTGAATTAACAACACACATAATATTTTATTATTATATACAAATATAACATTTATGAAAGAGAGGGGGAACCAGAAACTGACACAAATACAGGGGAATTAGGGGTTTGGAGAAGGATGGATGGGAGGGGATGAAGGGATGGAAGTCTCATCATAACGTTTTTCTTGGGGGTGAGGGTTTGGAGATAGTTGACTGGGACATGGAGAGGGGGAACAGGTACATGTGGGACAATGATATTTAATCTTTTATTTTATGTGGTCCTCCACAAAATGTTTTAAAAGATTAAACATTACCATTAGCATATCCATTTTTTGTTCCATTCGCTGCAGAGCATTTTCTAATGTCTATATTAATTGCTATATTATTTTCACTGCTTGTATGGGCTGTAAAAAAAATGTGTTAAGTAGACATAAAGTAATGGTTATTAATTGGCTTATATAGAGAAGTGTCTACCATTAGTATCACTGACTTCACTCATTTCATTACGTTGGAAATTTTCTTCAAGCCATTCCAAAGTACTGGACATTTCTGTGTAAACAAAAATATATTACTTTTAGTGTACCTAATACAGGAAGTTTAGAAATATATAAGAAAAATTAAGTTTACTTACTAGTTTCTGGTAAGTTTTGTTGTTACTGTTGTGTAGGTCTGCTGTTGCTTCTTGCTGTGCAGTTTCTGTGAGGTAATTATGTTGGAGGCATATCTTTTTTGTTTTGGTATATTCCATTCTGGTGCATATGCTATTTAAATGGACAGTTCATGTGTTACATATATAGGTTCCACTTCTTATTTATTATTACATATAATGTGTCCATGTGCTGCTTTTTGCACTTGTTCAGTGTTTATATGGCATGATAGAACAATCTAAGATATCCCCTGAATTTTTCGGTAGTGTTGATGTTGTCTGAGTCCGTCCGCGGACATACGCACAGTCCGCGGACATCAAAATCACTAGCAGGGGGTTCAGTATATTCTATGTTACATGTATATAAAGTAAGGGAATCCTAGTAAACATCTATCAAATTCACACTTTGTATATCTATATTCAGTAAAAACAACTTTGGTAAAGGGAGGTTATGGTTAAGTTGCGCTATTAAAAACCTATGAAATTCAGTAAAACAACCTTGCTAAAGGGACGCTATGGTTAAGTTACGCTACTAAAAACCTATGAAATTCAGTGAAAAAAACTGTTACAGGGATGTTATGGTTCCATGTAAAACCAGAAACCCCCTGAAAAGCTAAGCTACCATAACTCACGCCACCAACGTGCACTGCTAAGACTAACACTCAGATGACATCACAAATGTCATTGATGACATCACATATATGGCTCCCTCTTGTTTCCTTTACTGACATATCTAGGCCAGTAACAGTCAGGAACTAAAAATTCCAAAAGTACTATATTTGTAGACTTATACTTCAAATATGTTCTTACAGTAATTCACTTGGGGTTCACTCACAGCATATGAAACATATGAAATGGGGAATACACAGACTTGGTAAACAGCAATGCTTTGTATGTATGAAGATGATCAGTAAGGTTATCAACATGTTTTTATAGTTCTGCTTTTTTTTATTACTGTACTTTCCCTGCATATACTCATATTTGTATTCATTGTATTCACACTACTTTCATTAGGGTCCAGTCACATTATGTGATACTTGTACATAGGAAAGTAGTAGCTTTGAAGCAGAGCAGTCATTTCTGTGCATGAAAATAATCAGTTAGGTTATGAAGATTGTGTGGTAATACTGCTCTTTTTTTTACTTCATTTTCCCTGTATATGCTCATATCTCAATGTGTTGTTGTCTGTTTCTGTTTTGTTTGCAATAATGCAATATTGCAATTATATATATATATATATATATATATATATATATATATATATATATATATATATATATATATGTAGATATAAACGGTCAATTGTGCAAAGGTCAATTCGGACCCTTGAAATTCGGTCAATTCAGACATTTCAACAATTGTGTTTCAACAATTTGGGCAATACCTGTCCAACACCCTCAGATGATTGTACTTCACTCCCCTACCCCAATGGGACCCCTCCCACTGTTCAGGCTCTCAATCTAGGGAGATCACAGCTGGTGACATAAAAAAATTACATTGAAGATCAACTCCATCCAATTTCAAGGTATGTATAACTTGCACCACGTCTGTGGACACAGGCAGCCGGCACAGCCGCCCATCCATGCACTATAGAATGCAGCTATGGCTATGCAAATCCAGTCTAGAACCTCACATAGCCATCCACACTGAAACACCAGCTGTGCCTCAACACCTCTGGAATTGGCAAGCAGCGACAACCTATGAAACATTTTGGTTTACGTAGGCACACATAGGTCCTCATTGCGACGGCAGTAACCCACCAGGGCTATCAGTGGGTTGCCACCATCCTCGTAACACCCAATCCGAAGCCTGAAATCCCGGTGCCACTGGGACATTACAAGTCCCAGTAGTCCAGGATATCAGATGACAGATTTGCGAAGTCCCCATTTCCATGGAGTACAATAGGACTCCATGGGAATGGGGTCACGGAGGCATTGGCATTGTGGCTATTGGTGCTGGTGTTTCTGTGAAGAATATGCGGGCGGGTGCCATTGGGGCTGGCAGGTCAGACCTGCTGGGCGAAACCGCTCCTGCCTGTAGAGTTGGAGTGTGGCGGTCCAGAAAGGGTGCTGTTACGTTGCTACCAGCACCCTTATTTCCAGACCGCCACACCCATAATGAGGACCAAAGAGTCTCTGGCACTAGCGCTCTATCCTAAACCACCAACTGCATCTGCCCACATGTCTGACCTCCGGGCTGCTTACTGGAGCCTAGCCAGCACACCCAAGTCCTAACCTGGCAAAATGCACACACACATCTTAAAGTTAACTCTTAGAATCTCCCACACATAGGGCCTCATTACACGGAAGGCGGTAAACCATGGTGCTATTAGCACAATGGTTGCCGCCGGTACCACATCGGTACCACCATGGAGGAAAGGGGAATTACCACCCCATTCCAAGATTGGCGGGGCGGTAATTCCCCCTTCCTCCATAGCCCTTCCCCATTCCCATTTTTACCCCATAGGGCATAATGGGAATGGGGAAGGAGCTAATTACGGTACCGCAAATTGAGGTACCGTAATTAGCACCAAGGTCCCTTTGCGGGTCCCAACTTTGTCCCGCAAAGGGACCTCGTAGTAAGGCGGTAAGGGTTTACCGGTACCGGTGCCCTTATCGGTACCGGTAAACCCTTACCGCCTACCATGTAATGAGGCCCATAGACTTCGATTCCCGAGGGCATTCCAACCACAAAGCGCATTGAAGCCATACAGAAAGGAAAGGGCACTATATGAATGGCAAATACAATACAATGCTAGGGCAGTCAAACTATAGGTGGATAAGATGCTGAACTATCGTATGGCAGACAAATAAGATGAATTGACACGGCTGTAGGTTGCTGATATGGAGACAGGAAGACAGATGTGCAGCCATTTTCCTGATGCAGAGTCTGCAGCTGGCTTCCATAAAAAGAAGGCTTCAATCAAAGTTGCTGAATTTATAAAAACACATGTATTGTAGAATCTTGTTCAGAGCCCAAGCAGTAGCTCAAGGTAAGAGCCACGGTCAGGAACAAGGAAGGGACTAATAGATGAAGAGAACCCAAGCACGAGATAATGGTTCCCAGGACAAGCAGTGGTAGACTCTCAAGATTAATTAAATTTAATAAAGAGCACAAACAACCTTTGATGTGCAGGTGCACGAGACCAGAAAACCAAAAGACTTCATAACTAATGCCCCAAGTGGCCACAAAGAACACAACATACCCATTCGAATTAGCACAATCCTCAATACATAGAAGGAAATTCACTCTCCAACACGGTACCCTAACACGTGATCCAGATATGGAAAACATTGGCTAGTCATTGCAAGGCAAACATAGATAAGACCCTTGCAGGACTCCCTTAGCATGCGCAAAGGCACCAGAATGTACACAAGTCCAAGTACAAAGGGTAGGGAAGGCCTCATCACTTTTGGATGATAATGAGTATTCTTTAATTGGAATTATAGCAGACTGGAGAATTCTCTTACCCTACTTCTGTCTCGCTTATATCTTGATGCCTTGTCAAGATGTCCACGGTTGGTAAGCTATACGCCGACCAATGAGAAATCCCCTTTCCACTCCTCCTATGATGGATAGGGCCAACCAATTAACTGTCCCTGCAGGGATGTATTATAAGTAGGATCAATAGTGGGATGGGTCCAGGTATAGCCATCAGATAGGTATCTACCAATAAAGTGATTTAAACATATATATCTTGTATGTAGTTTAAGCCAGTAAACAACCCTACTTCCCATCGATTTTGTAAATGCATAGTGTAATGTGACATAATTTCTGACTTCGTTTTGTAATGACACGTGCTTGCATTCATTGGCAAGTTGAGGGCTGTGAGCTGTCTCGGCTTGGATTTGTTGCTCTGATTTCTAATACACAGGAGTGTAATATGGCAAAAGAGAGCATACTGGATAATTTGTATTTCTTAAAGAAATAGTATGAGGCAGTGCAGCTAAAAGGATAAAAATAAATGACAGGGTCTGTAGGTGGAGAGTCTCTCACTCGTCACATTTTGATCCCAACGCTTTTTCGGTATTTAGGCCAACTACGCTCTTGGCATTTCACTGGCAGCCATGAGGATACTATTTCCTCCCATTCGCTTATGAAGTCACACTTCTTCAGCACACGTGTGTGTGCAATTAACAGCTCTTCGAGAAAAACAGATTAAAAATAGGCCTTGTCTGAAGCTGCTTCGGTTTTGAGAAGCAGCTGCGTCTTGACAAATATGCTTTAATTGCCTTGACTCTTTCATTGAGAAAGAGCGATTTTTCATTTGTGTTATGCATGACGAAAACACATGTTTCCATGTAGGGAAATGTTATCGCCATTAACACATATCAGTTTTAGGTTATGTTATATTTGAAATGTCAGGTTACGTTGCAATTTGTGAAATGAGCATTTGACTTAATAGGAAAGCAGCACATTCTTCATCAAACGGTGCAATATGTTCCTTCTGGGCGAAACCCAAAAAACACTTAACGGAAGCGTTTAATAATGACGCAGTCCCATAGGAAAACGTTCTGCGAATCAGGCCCTTAATCGTACAGCATGCTATCAAGTGTACGTGGCACAATTTGCGGACACATTAATTGCTATTACACGGTGCAATCTTGCTGCTATATGTATGCATACGCACGTGTGTCAGATCCATGACATTATTGCTCTTAGCTTTCCCTTCTCTTGCTCTTTCCATCCTTACGCTGACGTCACACACATTGCGTCCTTAGCAAGTCTACGCGAAACTATTCAGTGCACAAAAGCATCCTGAAGACACAGCAAAGACAACAAACTGGTCGAGCACCCCAATAGTACAATCCCTCCAATGTGTCACAATGAGGCCACACTGTGGTGTTATTCATATCTGACATTCATGATATGTAACGTTTTCTCACAACTATTCACCGTGAGTACCCTGATCCCCGGAGTGGGTTTTATGGCACAATATGGCACAGGGCGGATTATCTAAACTTTGCACCGGTGCAAAAAATGGAGCAACAGCATTTAGCATCAAATATTTCTGTATTGGGGAACTGAGCAAATGAGTCTTACCGCAATCCATATTATCTAAAAAGCATTCCCTGCGGTATAAATGAAGCCGATTGTAAAAGTAATAGTAAACACATGTATTTTTATGTCATGCAGCAAACATAACACAAACTATTTTTAGAAAATATGGGTTTGGACAAAACACACTTGCCCTGTTCCGAATAGCTTAAGCAGAAAAAGGGGATTGGCAACCAGGCTCAAGTCAAGGGTACACGTGGGTAGATGGCATCCACCTACAGTTTTCAGAGTGCAGACGCTGTCCCCCTGGGTATTTTATAGGCTGTGTTTAAAAGGAGAAGCATAGCCTGCACTGAAATATAGAACAGAACTAAAAGTTTGAAATGTTACTTTCCCCGGACAGAATGTTCCAGAGAAAACATTGTTATTGCGTGCACACCTTTTAACGTTTTCAATACACTAAGAACATATCCTGTCTTGGTTTTGTGTGTGTGTTAATTTTATGAAAGGCAAATGTCATTCGTCCTGTGCAATTTGTATGGTTATTCAAAGCCAATTGAATTCAATTGGAATATTTCACCTTGATAAACTAATGTATGGTGACGTCAAATCCCATTGCCTATATTAATGAGCCCACCCAATTTTTTTTTCATGATTTGAGCCTTGTTGTCAACATATAAACACAGACTAAGTTCCTAATGGAGGAACATACCAGGGAAACTATGTAAGCAACTTTGCCTGGAGCAAGCAGCTACCAGGCCCGCAGTGAACTATCTCTGAAATGTGACATGTATTGCATAAACATGTAACTTTACACAGCAAGTATTGCCATACACACATGACTAGATGAACACACAAGATGTATTAACACAGAATGCTGGGAATTAAATAGGCTGCCCTCAATCAAATAGGATGGTACTGTTGCTTGCCCTGTGGTTGTAATCACAGCAAGACAGAGGACGAAGTCGGTGGTTACGAAAGGGTACAATGTTCCTTCAGTTTTTAGTAAAATAAGCCCTTGTTCCCTTATTTTGTAACTACTGGTTCGAATGGCGTGCGCAGTTCACATGTGTTTAAGATGGATTTTTGCTGGGGATTCGAACCTGGTAGCTGCTGGGTTGGCTCTAACGTCACATCGCGTTGAGCTATCCTGCAACAACTTGCTTGTGTTTGCTTATTTCAGTAGTCTGCCCGGGACATGACGCCCTTTCACAAGACCCCGCATAGCCCACCTGCGCAGTGATCAGTGTTTGCCTTTTGCCTTTAACCAATCTAACATGATCTCGGTGGAGGCTCTGCTGTATGTGCAGGTAATGGATGGGAGGGTGGTTTTAGTCTTAGGAATGTCCATTAAGTGTGTGAATGGGGGATGGGGGGTAATTAGTGCATAAAGGTGTGTGCTCCGGTAGACAGTGGCAAAAAGGAACGGACGTCATGCATGATGCATTTTGCAAAACAGCAGCCCCCATTGTGATGTTGCAATTACATGAGTAATTAGCAAACATACACTGGACTCAGTTCACACAGATTTGAATTGGAGCAAATAGCCAAATGCTCCAGAGCATCAAAGGATTGTATCTGCTCCCTTATGACTTTTTCACTGATTCTCAGCCGGATGCAAATCTGGGGACGCCTGAAGCATCTATGAGGTGCCCTATAGCAAATGTTTGGAATCACATTTGCATTGCGCGCGTCTCAAAGCTGCTCCAGGCATAGCCACATTAGTTTCAATCTTAGGAGTTGTGAATCATGTATAATGTAGCAGATGCAAATCCCAGATGCTCACTGCCGTCTCCTCAGTGATCCAATGCAAATCTTTCTAAATCAGAATCACAGTTATATATCCCTGCATCCACGTCTATGCCACAGCACCCTAATTAAGGGTTAGTTCCCAAATTCCTATACAGTGACATTTAGTCTGAAACACAGGTGCCCTACAAACAATACAGTTGCGCCTTGAAACACTTGTGTATAGGCGTGTTATAAATGCCATATCATATCATATCATAGCAGCCTTCTGAAAGCATTCATTTTAGTGGCAATTTATTTATTTATTTACATATTTATTGGTCACTTGTTAAGCACTTATACAATTAGCAAAACTGTTTCAAAACCCCCACACGGCAAACAAGGTGAGGACAGGGAATGGTAGACAATGAATTGCAGCAGGATAAATAATTTAATTAATAGCATAAACAAATAACGAGAATAAAGGGAGGCGAGACGAACCTAATATGCCTTGTGAGTGTTCAGAACGTGCAAGTGCAGAGTGGCGGAGGGGGGAGGGATTGGTGCTTTGATGCTCATGGAGAAGTACTCAAGATAAAGTGCTAAGTGAGAAGAACGTAAGTGCAACTACCCATGGGTAGGCTGCGCCCAAGTAAGTGCATTGAGTCTCTTGGGGAAGGTGAAGAAGGGTAGAGTTTGATTGAGAAGGAAGAGCTGAAAGTGAGACTGCTTGACAATGTCCTGAATATGAGGGATGAAGGGAAGGGAGAAGTCGAAGATGACTCTGAAATTCTTGGCTTCAGAGGATGGGGGAGGGGCAGATTAATGGAATAAGGCAGAGTGCAGGGAAACAGTATGGTGCAGGGGACCCACTAGGGGTAATCTCTTGTTTTGCTACCATAGAGGCAGAGGCCATTAGCAGTGCACCAGGCCTGGAAGGCAGAGAGGCAGTCAGGGGTGAAAGAGGGTCCAAGGGTGTCAGTGGGAAGTTTGAAGAAAAGTTGTGTACCGTCAGCGTAGCACTGGAAGTTGGGGGAGAAGGAAGAAATGAGTCATGCCAGCAGAGAAAGGTATACGTTAATGAGCCAGGGCAAAAGAATGGAGCCCTGGGGGACTCCACAGGTGGCGGTGAAAAAAGGAGAGGCGAAAGGGCCCACAATGGTTCTGGAGGAATGGTCAGTTAGGAAGGTGGTAAGCCAGGACAGTGTCCGCCCCGAGATGCCAAGGGTGTCATGGAGCCTTTTTATGAGGATGGAATGGTTCACTGTGTCAAATGCAGAAGAGAAATCAAGAAGGATGAGGACAGCAGGGGAGTTGGAGTCAAGAGATGTGAGCAATTCTTCACAGGTGTTCAGAAGAGCAGTTTCCATGCCTCTGGCTTCTCGGAAACCAAACTGGTGGTCATGTGGGCCGCCAACAATTTCGGTATGAGAGTTGAGTTGGGGGAGCGCCAGCTGCTTGTGCAGTTTTCCCAGGAAGGGGGTGATGGAAATGGGAAGGTAGTTGGCTGGGCAGGAAGGGTCTGCAGAGGTTTTTTTAAGGAGGGGGTGCACAAGGGAGTGCTTGAGGGAAGAGGGAAAAGAACCAGTAGCAAATGAGTGGTTGCAGAGATCAGCCAGATCAGGGATGAGCGAGGCAATATTTTCCTTGATGGTTCTGAAGGAGCAAGGGACAACCTGTTTGGAAGAGACCTTCATGAAGTTGACAACTCTGGTGACTTCTTCAGGTGAGAGAGAAGTGAAGGAGGAGAAGGAGGAAGGAGAAGGGTGAATGGTAGGGGAGGCAGAAGGGGGAGGTTTGGGTTGGAAGAGTGTGTGACAAGGCTGTTCAGTGTGTCCTGGGTTTTGGAAGTGAAGTAAGAGTTCAGCCGTGTTGTTGGATGCATTGGACACTCATGCCTGAATGTGGGTTCTTTTTTTGGCATGGATGGAGAGTCTATAGTGTCTCTGGATCAGGCTGCAGGCTACTTTGTCATAGGGTGTGCCACTTCCATTCAGCAGCCCTGCACCTACATTTTTGGTCTGCAAGATTGGAGTCGTACCAGGTGTTACACTTGGATGCAGGTTTCAGTGCCTCATGACTGGGGCAAGGATGTCAAGGGTGTTGGTGATGGACAGATAGAGGTTGCTGAGGGCAGAATCAGCCGAAACATCTGTGTTGGGTGTCCAAGGGGGGATGAAGGTAGAAGAGAAGGTGGCAGCTGACACTCGTTTCATCAGACAGTGTTCGTTAATGAGGTTGGCAGAGCTTTATTAGGAGTTGTCACAGGGCCATAGAGACCCAAGTGGGAGGTGAGGAGAGAGTGGTCAGACCAGGAGAGAGGTGTGAGCAGGGGAGAAGAGAGAGTGAGGTTGGAGTGGATGATGGCATCTAGGATATGTCCAGCAGAATGGGTAGGGCCAGAGGGAAGAATGGAGAGGGAGATGGAGGAGCAGAGGTCAGTGAAGAGCGTGGTTGCAGTGCAAGGGGAGTCTAGTGGATGGTGAAGTCACCTAGTAGTAGCAGGTTGGAGGTGGTAGAGAGTAGGGAGGAACAGAAGTCTGCCCACTCTGATAGGAAAAGAGAAAAAGTGCCAGGGGGCATGTAGATGATAGCAATGGTCAAGCTGGAGGAAGGTGAGATGGCAAATATGCACACTAGGATCACAAAGGACGAATACTGCTGAGCTGGTAGGATGGTAGAAGGAATCCACTCTGGAAAGATTAAGGCAACTCTGCCGCCAACACAGTGCGGTCGAGGTTTTAGAGGTGATCTTAAAGCCAGTGGTCTAAGTGTACGAAAAGAAGTAGAAGAACTATGTTCCTTGCTGGCATGTCCCCGCTCCCAACAATCCCCATCATCATGCCCCCTCCCATGCACCATACAAGACCTTAAACACATGCACCTTCTGTTTAAGGGAAAATTCAGAGTAGTCCACTGAAGTGCAAGTTTCAACTTCTACCTATACTTTTATTTTATATTACTATTTATATTACATTCCAGTAACGGGTTCTTTTTAAAATAAAAGTATAGGAACAGTAAAACAATTTTAAAAAGTAGAGGAGCACTGCGCCCAACTGCTCCCGCCCACTTCAACCACTGCTTAAAACAGTCTGGGAGGAGTGAGTCAAAGGAATTAAGTGAGCTGGCAAGTTTCCGTGAGTGCAAGTATGTCCAGGTCCGTTTCTTCAAAGAGAAGGCAGATGTCAGCAGAGTGTTTGATGGCTGAGCGCGATTTGAGGGTTGCCAGATGGAGACAATCACTGGCTTTGAAGGTTTTTTGTGGAGGAGTTTCGGAACAAGGGGCATCCATTTGGAGAGGTGGAGTAGAGGGGGCAGAAGGCGGAGAGGAAGGAGAAGGAAGGAAGTTGATGAGAGAAGGCAGGAGCCGGTCAAATAGGAGGAGGCTGGACTGAGGGACTTGAACCTGAACTGTGCCCATGATGTAAACATTGATACAGCAGCAAGATGAGATGTGGATTTGTTTGAGAAACTGCAATTTCTTGCAAGAAGGTGCACATTGACTTTGAAATCAGAAACATAAATAATATTTTGGTGCACAACAGCCCACAACCCACAATGTTGAACTGGGGTGTCCAACCCAGCCCTTTAAGATGAGGTAGCAATACTTTGAGATCGATGAAGATGCAGAATATACTCAAACATCAATACTCAAACTGACTCAGGAATTTGGCAAAGTGTATCTATTTTAATATCAATTATCGAAAACAGGGAGTACAACGAACATCGTTGAACTCGCTCGATCTTCAGACTATCATTCATAGTAAAAACTTGTCAAAATTTACATTAACCTACGTTGCAAACTACAAAGACCTCCTTGGGAAGGTGATAGGCTTACAGGGAACATCTAGGTATACTTTCTATTCTTGTCAAGGAAGGTGATTGGGTTTCTAACATCAGGTGGGGCACCTAAGCCCTCCTCTAGTGCAGGTTTTTATGAACGTCATCAAATGCATGACGTCCCATTGGTTATACAGACTATAAGGCTCTCTATTATGTGGCCCTCTATAATTGGTTGGCACCCTCATACCACTCTGTAATATTCCACGTACATAAGCAGCACGCAGGCTGGCATCCAGGTGCTGGTGGGCTGGTTATAACCATAGCTTCCCACCAATTAGCCTGTCATCTATCATCACTCTTGCAGTCTGCAAGTCAATTAAGGCTTTGAACTTGGCCATGGAAATGTTCTGTGCTCTGGAGAATAGGAGGGACTATAGGCATATATTCCACCCTCTTCTTCACTCGCCGCTGTGTAAAGGGAGACATTGAACATAAGCATCAGGGTACTGTACAATAGTCCCCTAGACAGAAAGCAATAGCACATGAGTGGCACTGTCAAACGTCACTTCCATCATGTACCTCCACAACACATGGGTCAGTGCAGGCAACACACATGCACAAACAGGCATGGCACATGCAACAAACATTTGCATCCATGTCCAAGGCACCGTAGAAACATCCAATGGTGGGCTGAAACTCACATGCATCATGGGTCATGCTGATCACATGCACACACATCACGGAGGGTCATGCATCTGGCCCCGTATACCCCCAGACACAGTGGATACAAGGATGACTAGGCTGTATCAGTGAATCAACACATCGTCATGGACATGTGAAGCACGTAGGTGATGTAACGTGCATGCAGGTTTTTCCCTCGGCACGGGTTAAAGGTCCCACGTGGGTTTCCATCGCTCTGTACGTGCTTTTCGTGGAAAGCGGTGCGTGTGTTTTCCAGACATTGGGGTTCACACAAGATTACTTCACAGCGGCTACAGTGCGTACTTCTTCTTTTGGCGTGGGTGTTGGCTATGCGTTCTTCTTCTACACGCAAGGCAGACCTGGGGTCGCACACACTATTTTTCCAAATGCGGGTATCCTTGTTTGTCACGTACCCCTTTTTCTTTGGCATACTAGCCTGCGTGTTGATCACGTATGCATTTTGTGTGTTCCTGGCTGCCACAGCATACTGTGTGTGTTTTTTACATGCACGTGGGCTACAGGGGTCACGTATCTCTTTTTATTGCTTTTTTGGGATACCTGAGCATTGTGTGACCCGTCATTTTTCCTAAGGGGCCACAGGCAGCCTTGCAGGAGCACAGGGGTGCTGTTTGCATCATGTACCTTACCCCCCTCACCCAAGTTGCCCAGGACAATTGTTGTGTGCACCTCCCGTCAGTCTAGAAATACGGATACCTCTACTTTGAGACCGCAAACGCATTTTGGTGGCCGTGGGCCAACTGTCTCATGCACGATATGACAAAATATAGGTTTTCGAGTTTGCCAATGAACGGCCATTTTGATGTAACAAGAATCGCCATTTTGTTTTCTAACCATTGCTCATTGCTTTCTGTTCCTATTGCTTCGCAGTATATTTTCCGCTTACACTGCTCGACTGTGGAACATTGTTGTCTATATGTGAAAAGGACAAGGCTGCAGGGCTGTGAGGATAACAAGAGTTCACTGAAACACAAACATAGGCAGCGCCAGGAAGAATGCCCGGCTCCCTCGCGAATGTAGCCTTGAAGCAGAGCTGCAGGGCATTTAATCATTTCACAGCTGCCAGCCAGTCTCGTTATATGGTAGAATATGTTAGAATAATACCGCTAAAGGCTTGAATTATGCTTTACTTATGGCCCCCCTTTTGCTGAGCCCACTAGAGCATGTCGGTTCCCAGGATGTGAATAGCACCTGATAGATAGCAAGGTCTGGAATGCAACTCCCCGAGTATGTAGTTCGCTTCCAAGAACAGAAGCGCCGTGTTCTATTCAATAACCGAAAGATGCCTTCGCAATCACAAATTGCAAATTGTTACTAAAATAGATGTTTGAAGGTGTCATAATGGTCGGAGATGTCCATCATCACACCAAGTTCAAAGAAACCCAATAAAGCGGGATGTTAAACATGTCATAGCTGATTGTTTGATATGCATTTTGTATATATGTAACTGATGTACGTAATTCACTCTCTTGCGTCCCTCGAGGTCTAGAGATATACGTCGCGGGGCATGAGACCGAGTTGGCCAACTGAGACTTTTGCTTTGCAATGAAACCCTAGCTTTGGGAATACAACCTCGTGTCTGGCGTCTCTATCGTGTGTGGTGACTCGCCTTGTTTCCATAGACGTCAGGGTCCCCTAGGGGCCCCTTTCAAGATGGCGTCCGAATAGGGACCTTCCCCCACTTGTTCCATTGCGTAACGGTGTAATTGAGAAAGGCAGAGAACGGCGAGGAAGGGACGATCGAGCCGGGAGCAAGAGGTGTTCGGGGCGCCATGTAAAAGTGATGAGAGACTCCTTTGCAGATCTGCACACATCTGATCCCTGATCGACGTGCCTGGCTAGAGAACAAGGAGGCGAGGGTCCCGAAACGAGGCGGAAGCCACGAAATGCAGACACGACGTCCTTTGGTGCGTTAGTATACAGACGACTTGATTTATCAGGTGAGTCATTCTCCGATTCAAAGCATCCTGATATTGGTTGAGAGTTGACTTTGCAAAATCAAACGCCCTAGGAAAGGTTGATTAACCAGGGGAAGGTTGAAACATGCCTGGGGTATTGTCCACCCTAGCAGGGTTTTTCCGCTGTGGTAGACAATCTTTGGAAGATGGCCAAATTGTACCACCTGGGGGAACGCTGGCGTATGAGATGTATGTGAAGTATGGAGTGGGTGCGATAATATTCTGTGAGACTTGGCATAGGCAAACCAGAAAGCAACAAGACCATCAGTGGCCGATAAATGGTAGTTTTGAGATAGCGAGGATAGACAACCTGGAAAGGGTTTTGATAAGAAAGAAAGCGCGTCCTGCAGCATTTGAGACTATTAAAGACTGGAGAAAGGAAACAATGCTCTGATTTAAAAGCAGAGCAAAGCATGCACGCAGGCATAAATCAAAAGGTGAGGTAGCGGAAGAAAAAGAAGAGGAGGAGTGGACTGAGAGTCTAAGAAGGGCAGGCAGGCGTGACCAGTTGAATATAGAAAAGATATACCCACAACGACAATTACACATAGCAGATGAATTGATGGAAAATATATTGACCCATACAAAACAAGGCCCAAGATCAGAAGTAAGACCAGACACGTCAGTAGCTATTGCCCAGACCCCGCCGTTGCTCAAGCTCCCCCTCCGGTAGCTCAAGCCCTCCCACAGCAACAGACCGCACACGTAACACTTCCTATTAGCCAACCAGGCGCACAACAGACACTCCCTGTTCCCATTGTCCCATCCGCACCTCCCGCCTTAGACACAGACTCTGTACTGTCCGTTCCTCCCGGGGTTGAAGTTGAAACCGCGGGGGCAAGAGGCGGGACTGACCAACGGGGGTGCACGAGGGTAACCCGCAGCGCAATCAGCAAAGAAAGGAAGGTGGAATTGCAGCAACAGGCAGAGATTTATATAGACGGGAATGATGGGAAGGCAACATTGGCTTCGATATATGACTTCCGTAGAAGCAACGAAAGACAGGTAGTGTTGGAATGCATGGGTGAATATTTGGTGGAAAAATGGAAACAGCTAATTGGGAAATTACCACCGTAGCGATTGTTAGATTTGAATGCATTAGCACGCTGTAGGAAGAGGAATGAAGAAGTGAGAGAACATGTGTATAGACTTTTTGAGCTTAGAGATGAATTAGATAATGATTATGTCGAAACATTTACTGCACCTGTCAAAGTGTTTACTACACCTGCGTACAGGAGTAGGGAAGTCGGGAGACCTGGGAAGGGGGAAAAGGGGTCACATAATAAACGGCAGCAGTTACCATCGCCGGGGCAGAAGGAGATGGTGAACCAATTATCGTTGCTAAAACAGGTGGGGGCAGACTTGAAGGAATGTCTAATTAGAACACAGGTACTATTGCAGCAAGTAACAGGACATAATATAGGGCGAGGGAACGTGCAAGGAAGAAGTAATTTGAATATGCATGGGGGAACAGTGGGACCGAATCAGTGTGCATATTGTAAAGAGGAAGGACATTGGCGAGCGCAATGCCCGCATCTACAGAATAGAAATGGGTCTGGTCAGAGGAGACAGCATAGAGGACACCCAGGAGCAAATGGACCAAATAGGAATAGTATGCAGCAGCATCATAATACCGGGGGTAATCAAAACCAAGGCCAAAACCAAAATGCCCCAAACCAGAGTCAGGCACAGCAAAATCAACAATATGGAAATCACAGTGGGGGAAATAGAGGGAAGAGTGGAAATGTTTTCGATACACAGCCAAACACGTATTACAGTAATAGTAATAATTACACATCGAACGATGTGTTATTTCCCCAATAGGACAGCCCAGGACAGGGGTCGGAACCAGTGTCTATTGCCGTAAATCAGAGAGGACCCTACGTAGAAATGAGAGTCGGGAATGAGGAGCACTGCTTTCTTGTAGATACAGGAGCACAGAAGTGTTCAATAGACCATCACTTGGTTCTGGATAAACCACGTTCAAGGCAAAAGAATATTTCCGTAGGGTTCGCAGGTACACCAGTCATAAACCCAGTGTCCAAACCAGTCCCAGTTACCATAGGACCATTTACTGAACATTGTCCTTTCCTTCTAACAGAAAATTGTGGAGAAAATTTGTTGGGATTAAATTTGTTGAAAAAACTAGGTTCTGTTATACATTGCACGGCAGACGGAGTGTTCCTAACGATATGGCCACACAATGCCCCTGTGTCAGAATTCATGTCTGAAGCGTTACCAGGGGAGCTAAGTAAAGTACCAACCTGTATATGGGCAATGCATGACAACGATGTGGGATGTTTAAAGATAGAGCCAGTAAAGATTATTTTGAAAGAAGGTGTTACCCTACCACGAATACCCCAATACGAAATTTGGGTTGAAGGTGAGAAAGGATTGAAGAGTATTGTTACTGATTTGGTGAAATTAGGGGTAAGCGAGGAAATCACAGGCAGTGCATGCAACAGCCCGATTATTCCGGTTTATAAAAACGGAGGTAATGAGGTACCATACCGTTTCATAATTGATCTACGCGCATTGAATAAGGTAGTAGATCCGCAATTTCCTCTAGTGCCAGACGTCACTACAATATTGACAATGATACCTGTTTCAGCAGAATATTTTAGTGTAATAGATTTGAAAAACACATTCTTTAGTATTACAGTGGACAAGGATAGTAGATATTTGTTCGCATTCATATTAGGAGGACGATCATTTACATTTACGCGGATTCCGCAAGGTTGCACGGAAAGTCCAAGTATTTACAGTAGAGTATTAAAAGAACAACTAGACATACTGGAATTACCCATGGGTTGTGTACTTTTGCAATACATAGACGATCTATTGCTAGCTGCAGACACAGAGGAGATGAGTAAAGAAAGCACTGTATTACTACTGTCACACCTAGCGGCACATGGCCATAAAGCTAGTTTGAAGAAATTTCAGTATAATCGAAAGGAGGTGGCTTATTTGGGCTACCTACTTTCGAAAGGAGGGAGAAGACTAACACCAGAACGCATAGAAAGTATTTCTTGTATGCCTATTCCAAAGACACAAAAAGGAGTCAGAGCCATAATAGGCATGGCTTCATATTGCCGACAATGGATTGGTAATTTTGTGTTAATTGTGAAACCATTAGTGAATTTAACTAGAAAGGATGCGGTTATGCCTTTGCAGTGGGATGAGGAATGTCAGAGAGCATTTGATGGATTGAAAACTGCATTATGCTCGGCCCCAGTTTTGGGTACGCCGAACTATGAGAACATTTTTAGACTATTTGTGTGTAAAAGTGAAGGATGTGCATTGGCGGTTTTGACACAGGAACAAGGTGGAAGATATAGGCCGTGCGGCTATTTTTCTTCTGCGCTGGACCCTGTAGCGCGCGCACTACCACGATGTTTGCGATCTGTCGCGGCGGCTGCTGCGTCAGTGAAACAAACGGAAGGGATGGTATTGGGGCACACTTTAATTCTGATGGTGCCACATGCCATAGACGTTCTATTAAATAGGACACAGACGCAACACCTCACCTCTGCAAGATTGACAAGATATGAGATTATCTTGTTCACGCCCCATATCCAAATTATGAGGTGTAGCGCTTTGAATCCTGCAGAATTAATGCCACTGACCTTAAAAGAAATTGGGAAGAATGAATCACCCCCCCACGATTGCTTAATGGTCACTGAGGAAGAAACCAAGGGAAGAGTTGATTTAAGTGATATTCCACGGAAAGAGCCGGATGGAGAGTTATTTTGTGACGACTCATGTTTTAAATTACCAGATGGCATGACAACTGCCGCATACGCTATCATTACCCTAGAGAGTGTTGTAGAAAGTAAAAGAATCCCCTATAATTCAGCACAAGCCGTGGAAATAATAGCATTGACCAGAGCCTGCGAGATATCTGAAAATTTGAATGTTAATATATATACTGATAGTCAGTATGCTTTTGGAGTGGTTCATAATTTTGGTCGACTCTGGGCTGAGAGAGGGTTTCTGACATCACATGGTGCCAGAATTCAACATGGCCCTTTGATTGTACGATTGCTGTCTGCACTCACGTTTCCAAAGCGCCTAGCAATAGTGAAATGCGAGGCACATAAAAAGGTAACATGCAAAATAGGAGAGGGAAACGTGTTTGCAGACAGAATTGCAAAACAAACTGCTACTGATTTGAATACCAAGATGATGACGGTTCAGACAGAGGAAGTACCCTGTATAATAGAAAATGGAGGTGCGACTGTCAAAGAAATGCAGGCCGAGGCTACGGCCAATGAAATACAGGGATAGGGCAGAGGGATCTGCTGAGTTGGATCTGGAGGGTTGTTGGGTGGACAAGGGAACTAGAAACTGGATGTTGCTTCTACAGCCACGCCTTTTCTGAGATTTCCATCCTGAAAGAAGAAAGAGAGAAGAACAGGTGTTATTACAGCGACAAAGGCCTTACCTGCAATTCTCATCCATCGGTCTCGCCTCCAGCTAATCTTCGGATCGGCGTCCTTGTTGAGAAGAGGGCATCCGCGCAGGCATCCAATACTCACCCGGGATCTGCATTCCTCCAGAATACGTCAGAGCAGTTCTTCCATTCATCATAATGGGGCCACGCGCGCCTGCACAGAAGGAAAAGAAGCAGCAGGTTAGTCTTGCAAGAAAAAAAATGAACAATTATTCAGCCATTCAGCGCCACTCACCCGCTCTAATACTCACCTGGAGGTAACCTGCTCAGCATCCTAGGAGATTCAATTCTTCATCCAAACCTCCACACGAAACCGCACCTGCAAGAAAGACAAAGCATGTTTAAACCTTGGGAAATAAAGACATTGAGCACCTTACTAAGCATCCATTGGCATAGAGACTTACCTGCTTAATCCAGATATTCCAGACACAGCAACAGCCACTCTGGACCAGTGAAGTAACTGTGTCCGGGGAAAGACTGAGCTTACTGCGCCCCTGCTGAAAGTCAAGCAGGACGGAGAGCCAACCTCACAAAACTCAAAGACAAACGCCTCCTGGGATGATAACAGGGGAGAGCACATCATCATACCACCAGAGCTATGTCAGTGCAGACATCATTTGTACGGCTACGTGCTACGCCCCCGTGGAGACCAGGTGAGCGTGACAGTACATTGAACACCCTTTCCAAGGGTCCACATGGAGCATGAATTGGCACTCAGGTCCCTGCGGAGCATCTGCCATCTGCACAGTCCGAGTGAGACACCCTGCATCAAGGACAAAAGATGTACCCCACAGTATGTGTCTGGCAGGTTGGCAGGGGGAAGTGTGCATGTTCACAGGAGCATTGAACAGGCCATTGCAGTAGTCCAACATGTTACCCACCAGTGCCATGGTGAAATTTGGGTTCCGGGGAGTGAAGGGGCAAGGGAGCATGCCTACGTGGAGTACCCACATGCAGGCAGAACACACATGCACGTCAGTCATGCGATGACATAGTCCGAGTGCTGAGTTGAAAGACTCCCCAGGCTACATTCAGAAGGGCCAGTGAGCTGAAACATGGACCTGAGGGGCAGCCGGGTGACTAGCATGTGAGTAGGGTGCAAGTGTGGTGATGAGGACAGTCCCTGTCTGCACTACCTGTCCAGCATGCTGTACAGCAGACACGCATTAGTGAAGCATAGCATGACTCGCACATGAGAACCATGTACACATAGCATGTATTAGCAGTCAAGCACAACACATCTCACAGGCAAACCACACATGGCCTGGACAAACACGCAACAACACTCACTGGACGGGGCATCAAAATCCAGCATCTCTCCCACTCCTTCGACCAATTCTGCCGGGATGAACTCCACAGCGATCAACTCGTGCAGAGTGAGTTCTTCCTCCTCAGGTGGTGGCCCACTGCCAGTCACCCGAGTCATGGCATAATTGGAGGCACGCTTTAGCTTAGCACAGCATCGGATGCCATCCCAACGCTTTTAACACTCCTGTGCTGTGCGCACTTCATGTCCGAATGCACTGACACCCTCCACAACATGCTTCCAGTGGTCCAAACGAAGGGCAGGCATAGTGTGACAATTTGGACCCACTAGCATATCACGGTCGTGTTCCGACACGTAGCCCACAAGGAAGTCCAGTTCCTGCTTGTAGAAAGGCTTCTTCCTCGATGTGCCAGAGGCCGGAGCCATGTCTGGGGTCCCAGCCTCTTTTGCAGGTGCAACCTTCCTCCTCTTGGGCAGTGATCCGGACCCTGACTGGCAAATGCCGCACTGATCAGTAGGGGCAGTGGCGCTGGTGGATTGAACCAACGAAGTGGCAGGTGGAACTAGGACGATAGCCCTGACTTGGGTCAGTGGCTGCTGGGTGCTCTAGACTGGACCCAGCGCAGCAACAGCCGCTGTGCCAAGGTCATTGACCGAGACTGTCCTGGCTGGCAGACTCATAGCTGGGTTTGTGTCGGCTGCATCTGCCTATGCAGTTGACAACACCCAGCTGCTCGGGGCAGCAGATGACAGCACTGCCCCAGCGACATATGCCTCGGTCAGAGCAGCCCTGTGTGCACTTACCACATGCCTCCTGACCACCTGGAAATCACCCTGGGACTCTCCAGGTGCCAACGCAGCATGCGCTGGCCTACCCTGAGCCTAGCTGCACCTGCATTCACTCCGCCATGCTCAACAAAATAAAACTCCTCCAGAACAAAATCTAAAACCACTGCAAAACCCTCCCAAACCAAAAAACCAACCACCCTACACAAGACAAGAGTAGTAATCTCAATCACGCTCAATTCTCCTTCAGAGACGTCACTGAACCTGAGGTCCTTAATCTCATCAAAAACTTCAAACCATCCCTCTGCAAAGCAGACATTTGCCCTCCCAAAATCATCAAGGAATGCACCAATGACCTAGCACCTCTCATTACTGCCTTCATTAACACATCTTTCCAAACAGGAACTGTCCCAAACAATCTCAAAGAAGCCTGGGTGCGGCCACTTCTAAAAAAGGCTGCACTTGCCCAGCGCAACCCAACAACTACAGACCGATAACGACAGTCCTGTTCCTCCTAAAAATCCTGGACAAAGCAGCTCACATCCAGATCCAATCATACATAGAAGCTAACTCCATACTAGGCAAAAGACAATCTGGCTTCCGTGTCGGGCATGGAATAGAATCCGCCTTATTAGACCTAAAAAATCAAATATCACAGATCATGAATAAAGGCAAACCTGCCTTGCTCCTCCTTCTTGATCTTTCAGCTGCTTTTGACCTGGTAGATCACCAAACACTTACCACCCACCTCACCCATGCAGCCCATTTCTCTAATAAAGCAGCATCCTGGATCACTTCCTTGAAGGAAGAGCCATGAAGGTCTACTCGGACACAGCTAATGCAGATCCTGTCACTATAAACTGTGATGTCCCCCAAGGATCTTGTACAGCCCCCACCCTCTATAACATCTTCACAAAACCCCTCTTCGACCTACTTGACTCCATGAGTGTTGCATATACAAACTATGCAGACGACACTCAAGTACTTTTACCCCTATCTAGACTCTATCACCAAGACGCCACGTCCCTTCACAACATCTATGCCCCTATCCAAGCTTGGATGGCAACCAATGGCCTTGGTCTTAACAGGGAGAAGACTGAAATTCTCATCCTGGGTCAGACAAACACATTATCGAAACTAAGCCCCCAATACAACAACTTCAACATAGACAACTCAACCATCTCCGTAGCATCCTCTGTCAAGACTATAGGTGTTCACATTGATGCAAATCTATCGATGAACAAACAAGTCAGCGCCATAGCCTCTGCATCAGCGTTCAGCACCAAACTCATCAATGCCATTAAACCCTACTTATCCACCCCCAACCGCTTGGCCATAGCTAGAGCAACTATCAGAGCCAAATTCGATTATTGCAACGCCCTCCTAGCTGGCACCTCCATCAAAAACATTCACAGACTGCAAACCACGTAAAACAATGCCCTCAGAGCCGCCATGAGCATCCCTAGAAGAGACCATATATCCCACGCCAGACGAGAAGCCTGGTGGCTCCAAGTCAAAGACCGTATTACTCTGAAAATCCTCACCATCATTCACAGCTGCATCAACAAAACAGCTCTAGCATACCTATCTGAAGCAATATCAAGGACCACATCCACTCGCCCCACCAGAGCTCAGTACACCAACCAGCTACACATACCACGCATAAAGAGAGCCACAGCGGGAGGTCTAGGCTTCTCCTATATTGCACCAAAACTCTGGAACTCACTCCCAGTCACCCTTAGAGATGAAACTTCCATCTCTGACTTCCACAACAACCTCAAGGCCACTCTCCTCAATTAGCAAGTGGAGGACTGCCTCCTCCACTTCTGCCATGTATATTGTAATATAACACAAATGTAATATAACTATATTGTAACCTGTATATATACTGCTAATGACTATGTAACTATATTGCAACCTGTATATATATTGCTAATGACCATGCAACTAAGTAACTAAGCGTTGTACTGTAACAAGTGCCACGATGTCCTCGGGCTGTTGTGTGCTATATAAATACGAATAAAACAAAAACAAACAAACAAACCTTTGGGCCTGTGGCAGTCGATGAAACTGACTGCCGGGTCACATGGATGGCAGTGTCAGATGCAAGAGCTGCATCTCCCGGAACCACAGGGGGTGGTGGCATGACTGCACCAAAACGTGGCAGAACATATTGCCGAAGTGGCGCACCCCTGCCTCTTCCCCCTCTGCAGCCACCCTGGACACCCTGGAGTCCCCCTACTCCCTGGTCACCCCGGCCACATCCCTGACCATCCCCACCACATGGAGGATGCCCAGCTGAGACGCCCCTCACATTTTGTGGCCTCCCAACCATGGCACAGATGTAGTAGTGCCAGTGGTAGGTGTGCACAACAACTGTCCTGGGCAATTGGGGTGAAGGGGGTGGGTACTAGATGTAAAGAGCACCCCTATGCACCTGCAAGACTGTATGTGACCCTGGTGATAAAGTGACAGGTCACACAACGCCCAGGCACCCCAAAACTGCAGTAAAACCATGCAAACAACCCCCGGTAGCCCACGTGTGTGGAATTAACCTCCCACAGTACGCAGTGGCACCCAGGGACACGAAAAACATTTATGCGTGGGACAAGCAGGCTACTATGACCTCTAAAATGGGTATGCGATACACAGGAGGACTCACAGTGGGAAAAATAGCATGCGCGACTCACCGTCTGACTAGCGTGGTAATGAAAAACACGCGTAGCCAATATCCCCACCAAAAGAAGAGATATGTCCTCGATCCGCTGTGAAGTAGTGATGGTGCGTGAAACAACTAGAAGTAGCAACACACGTGTCGGTCTCCACGAAAAACATGCACAGCGAACTGCTGGCCCCACTCACCTTAAACCTGTGCCGGGAAATGCCCACGCACATCACTTCACTTACACGCATAGGCCCTTTCCTCGATTAACACGCATTAATACGTGGATGTGCTGTTTTTGCACGTGCGGATTCACTATGCACCTGTACTAAGGGAAATGCCCGCGCGCATCACGTCACTTACACGCTTACGCGCTAAGGGCCTTTCCTTGAATGAAATGCTGACATGCTATTTTTTCACGTGCCAAATCACTCTGTATCAAGCTGGCCATGCGACAACACACAGAAGACCACACTCCTGCCCAGAAGGCCATTTTCCTGCCCCCCAGAGCCCCAAGCCAACTCCCACCAGCCATCTGCTGCTGCCTGCCTGCCTGCTGGCCATGTGCCCTGCTATTTGGTGCCTGCACATCAGCCATCTGTAGGGGTGCAGTTGCTGTGACCACCCCTGCTGGAACAGAAGACTCCCAACTGCAGTTCCATCACTCCACAACCCAGCACCAGGACCCAGTTGCCCACCCACACCTACCTTGGTGGTTTCCATTTCGGGGGAAACACCATCTGAGACCACTGGCAACCCCCAGCCAGAGAGGCAGAGGGCTGCCAGCTTCACAGCAGGAGAGGTTGGCATCCTCGTGGAGGAGAGGTTGGCATCCTCATGGGGCAAGTCCTGGTACATTAGGATGCCCTCTTCAGAAGAACACGCGCCGACAAGGATGGACGGAGGAGGATCTGGATGGACATTGTGGTTGCCATCAATGCGGAGGGGGTGGCATCCCGCGACCTACCACACGTCCATAAGCACTGGGAGGACTTCAGGTCCAGGACCCTCAGGAAGGCCCGGCGCCTCTTGGACGCAGCAGATGCAGTGGGGTGCCTGGTCCACCTTACCAACAACCAGATGAGGGTCCTGGAATACATTCACCTCCAGTTCCTCGAGAGGCAGCCCCATTCTGAGTCGAGCGGTAAGTGTCCATGCGTACTGATTGGGCACAGTGCATGTTGAGGTGTGCCAGGAGTGTGCAGCTTGGACATATGTCTGGAAAGGGCCATGTATGGATGTGTATGTGCAGGGACATGAACCTGCTGCATGTGAGTCCAGTCATGTGTGATGCACATCAATGGTGTATGTGTTCAATTGCATGATGCACAAATGCATGTGGAGACAAACACATGTTAGCATTTCTGTGTATGTACTATGCCATGGTTGGGGTGTGACACATGGATGCTGGTTCCACCTTCATGGACGTGCACAGTGTACATGTGCGTGTGTGTGTGTTTGACATGTGTGCGACTGTGATACACCATGGATGCATGTGACACAGACATGTAGGAAGCCGATTGGCAGATGTGACATAGTTGCCGATGATTGCACTGTGACATGTGTTAGAGATGTACAGATGCATGTCTGTCTGGTGGCGTGTGTGCATGTGTTTGGCACTCCCCATGTTGCTTGTGACGTCAGGCTAACATTCAGATGTTCATGTTGTTGTGTGTGTATGGATGCTGCTGCCTGCTGCACCATTCCTGTTAGTTTGTGCATGTGCATGGGTTCAAATGATATGTGTGTTGGGGAGTGTGATGCCATCTGTGATGTTTGACACTGCCACTCATGTGCAACTGTCATGTGTGTATCAGACCATTGTACAGTGCCCTGACGCCTGTGTTCTGTCTCTCCCTATCAGCAATGTCGACTGATGATGAGGGTGGAGACAGGGATCCCACCGCCAGCCAGAGACGCAAGGGCCAGCTCCCCTCCCGGGTAGTCATCTCTTCGGAGAGTGAGGAGTCTGGTGCCGCGTCCATGACCGCAGCTGCCGAAGGAAAAGGTCCAAGAGGCGGAGTTTGGAGGTGGACTCCTCAGCAGCAGTAGGGGCAGCTGAGCCCCACAGGGGCCTATGGAGGAAGATGGCACGGAGTCATCCAGGTTGGTGGGGGGTTTGGTTGAGGATGAGGCCATGGAAGGCCCATGCACGGGGCCTGGAGGGGGATTCCCATGGTGCTAGTGGTGTAGTCCAGGGGCAGGGACAGGATGCATCACAGGCCGCCACGGAGTTGCCTGTGTGTAATCCTGTCCCCGATCCTGTGACTGCATCATCTGGCACCAGCAGGGATGCCTCCGTCCAGACCCGTTTTCAGGGAGGGGATGCGCATACAACAACTGGCTTTCCTCTCCCTGTGGACGTTGCAATCCGTAACCGTATTGAGCCTGTCCTAGCTTGCGCCAACGGGGTATTCGGGATGACGTGCAGGGTTCTCGTCTGGACAATGCACGTCATTGCTAATACTTCTTTGGCTGCGTCGACCTACTAGGACAGGTCGTCGACACTGGGTTCATCCGTGTGCTGCAACTTCTTGCGACCCCCTCCTCAACTGAGCCCCCTATGCACCAGTCGTCCTCCGTGCCATCTTCCGGCCTAAGTATCACCTGGGCCCCCTGTGGAGCTGCTCCTCGACCAGCGGCCAGGCTGGTGGAGGACACATCCCTGCCACAGTCAGGAGTCAGAGGTCTAGCAGGGGTGGCCACCCCACTAACTGGACCCCAGCAAGAGGAGGACGTGCAGGCATAAACAGGCAAGGCACTTGCATGGCAGCAGCAGGTTTAGGGTGGGAGAGATCATGGCTCGGGGCCATCAACATCCCAGGGACAGACATCGGCTGTCGGGCTGGAGGACCCAAGATTGGGAGTGTCTTCCATGTGGCAGCGGTTGGGCCAGCAAATAGATGCGGTGTAGCGGTGGGCGGAGAGGGCATGGCTGACAATGGTCACGGCAGAGAACTCCATGCACCGGGTGTTGAGGCGGGCTGCGTGCCTAGAGCCAACTCGCAGGGAGTTGGAGGAGGCCATGGCTGCATTCCTGTGAGACCTCGAGGCCAGGCAAAAGGCCCGCCTCCGGGACATTGAAGTGGAGTTCAATGATGCCCTGGCCCGGGACATCAATGAGTGTGCCGTCGGACTAGCCCCCCACCTTTGTAAAAGTTATGTAGGTTTCCTTTTTTATTATTTTTATTTGGGGCGCATGGACTATGCCCTGCATTTTTGTATTTAGTTATTTATTAGGTAGGATTTGTGTTAGGTTTCCTTTGGATTGTTGGGCTCATGGACCCTTGGATATTCATTTGTAAATAGTTATGAACCTGGATTTACTTCATTTTTTGACCCATGGTGGAATGCTTTGCTTTTTTTTAACTTTTGATTTTGTTTAATGGACGGACCCATTGGAGCCATTTTACTTTGGATTTTATTGGTTACAGCATTCATTTTTTTAAATAATCTTTGGACTTCCAGACTTGGATTAATTGTTTTTCTTATTGTGTGCTTTTGTTTTATTCATTTAGTTTATGATGTAATACAGTTTTTTTCTCTACTTTACTTGTGTGATCTTCTCTCATTAGTTTTGTGCATGTCACAATGTGGGTTTTCTCAGTCATGTGTCGCCATTGTGATGGTCTGAGGGACATGTATTCATTGGCATGCTGGTTACTAGTTTTCTATGATGACATGGGGAATTCAGTGTGGAGTGGATGGAATGTTTGTTTGGGTGTTTGGACTGGGGTGGCGTGGGGTGGGATTTTGGTTGCCAGAAGGGCCATGGCTCTGGATTGTGTAGACGTGTTGGGTGGGGGGACATGAGAGAGGGCCTGCTGGCAGGTGCCCATCACTGGGGTAGGGTGGGGGACATGAGTCGGGGCCTACTGGCAGGTGCCCATCACTGGGGGTTGGGTGGGGGACATGGGTGAGAGGGACATGAGTCGGGCCTGCTGGCAGGTTGCCGTCAATGGGGGTGGGGTGGGGGACATGAGTCAGGACCTGCTGGCAGGTTGCCATCAATGGGGGTGGGGGACATGAGTCGGGGCCTGCTGGCAGGTGCCCATCACTGGGGGTGGGGTGGGGGACATTAGTCGGGGCTCACAAGTGCATAGTGACATGTGGCCTGCCTGCAGGGCATGGTCTGGGGTGATGGGCTGCCTGCGGGGCATGCCCAGGGGTGGTGGGCTGCCACACCTGGGGTGCACAGGGAGTTTTCCACGTGATTTCGCTGGCGCGATTACACCTGGACATGCCCCGTAGGCCGCCCATCCACCCAGACCATGGCCCGCAGGCAGCCCATCACCCCTGGGCATGCCCTACAGGCAGCCCATCACCACAGACCATGCCCTGCAGGCAGCCCATCACCCCTGGGCATGCTCCGCCGGCAGCCCATCCATGTGATTTTGCTGGCGTGGGCAGGGTACGCGTATTCCAAGGGGTGCGTAGGGAGTTTTCCATGCGATTTCACTGGTGTGAGCGGGGTACGCGTATTCAGAGGGGTGCGCAGGGAGTTTTCCACATGATTCCGCTGGCGCAGGCGGGTACACGTATAACGAGGGGTGCGCGGGGAGTTTTTCACGCGATTTCACTGATGCGGATGGGGTACACGTATTCAGAAGGGTGCGCAGGGAGTTTTCCACGCGATTTCACTTACGCGAGCGTGGTACACTTATACCGAGGGGTGCGCAGGGAGTTTTCCACGCGATCCCACTGGCGTGAGCGGGGTGCGTGTATTCCGAGGGGTGCACAGAGAGTTTTCCACGCGATTTCGCTGGTGCGGGTGGGGTACGCGTATACCGAGGGGTGTGCTGGGAGTTTTCCATGCGATTTCGCTGGTGCAAGCGGGTACGCATATACCGAGGGGTGCGCAGGGAGTTTTCCATGCAATTTCGCTGGTGCGAGTGGGGTACATGTATTCCGAGGGATGCGCTGAGAGTTTTCCATGCGATTTTGTTGGCGCGTGAGGGCTGTGTGGCGTTTTTAGCACGTTTTTATGGTTGGGGGCTGTATGCTGGTCCACTGGCCATTGCGCCGTGAAGTTAATTTGTGTGATGTTTTTGGCGCACTGGGCAGGGTGGGGGGCGTAACTGGTGCTGCTGCAGGGTCACTGCGCCACTCTGTGCCACGGCTGCTTATGGAAGTAAGCATCCATAAATACGCTGTGTGTGTAAATGAGTTTTGACGCACTCGGCCGGCGCACGCTGGTACACGCTCCTCTCTGCGCTAGCTGTGTGCGCTACTTCTGCGCTGAATTCTATGAATTACCCCCAAGGGTGTTCTTGCAAGTTAAATAATAGTGGGGAGGTTGAATGACAAGGATTGAGGCATACTGCTACAAGTTAAAAGCAAAGGCTTTTTAAAGAGAAAAGTCTTAAGTTTCTTCCTGAACCGTAGGTTTCTAGCATTATCTCCAGAGGAAAATCATTCAAAAGAACCTCTCCAGAGGCTTCAAGGTTTAAACTGCCAATCTTCATTGTCCTGGATGAGTCCATTAGGGAAGCATTTCTCGGCATTTGAGTTAAGACAGATGAGACCGGTGTCCCAGTGGGCTGTGTGGATGACACTAAGTGCCTTGAAGCTGATACGGCCGCCAATGTAGAGAATTACGCACTGGTGTGATTCATTCAAGGGTCTTCAGGCCTAGTGACATGCAGTCTTGGATCACGATCAGTGGTGTAACTCAAAATGTGTGCCCTTCCCCCCCATGAGACCTGCTCAGACCACCACTCTAAAGCTCCTCAAAGAAGCATATTCTGCACCAATGACTCTACGGCCTGCCTGGGCCAACATTCATGCCTAATGATTATTATAATCATGCTGCCGCAGAAGCATGATACAGACAACACTAGGTGAAGGATAAAGCTTTTGAATCACGTATTTTGTCTTACACCTAACATAGAAACAAGGGCATCCAAATGTCCCAGCCACCATTCTGTGTGAACAGTAATGATCTAATGTACATGGCAGTATCTGAGGAAGCTTTGGGGGCCAGGTGGGTCAAGAACCTCTTGAGGGGGCACTGGCATTCCAAATCATTCAAGGTTAGTGTAAAGCACTTTGATTTTGTGGCCACAATCTCTGCTATTATGTTAACTGTAAATAACTTTTATGGAGCCGCAAAAACAATATAGGCATACATGTTCACTGTAAATCGTGTAGATTAAGCTATTTCAAAAATCATAATATATCTCATTGTATGATGTTGCAATAACACTAAACGAAAGTACCAATAACTTCCATGATCAGCCCCATGTCACCAAACACATGAATGCATTGCCACAACCACACATCACCCACCACATGCACAAACATCACTCAAACAATAACTTAGAAGAAAGGAGCAAGTTAATGTGCAGGCTTCTACTCTGTCGTGCAGGAAGGAAAGAAACAGACCTGTCTATTCCCCACCACTCTGGAAAATCCTCCCAGTTAACACCACAAATGACCCCTCACGTTTACATTTCAAGACAGAGCTCACAATCCTCTTCCTCAAGGAATGGATTCTCCTTAATGCATAGGGTACATTAACCTCCACTGTCCACCTGAACTGAGCCCGGGTGTCCTCCCTGTTCCCTCTATTGCCAAATTGCCCTCCCTTGCCTCCACAGTTGTTAGTTTCCTGTGGTCTTGTATTGATCCCTTGCGACCTGGTTCCCTCAAAGTGTACTTACCCCTATGACTTGTGAAGCACTGTTGCTCTCTGGAGATAGGTCCACACTCAATGAATAAATAAATACTCTAATAATAATGATAATAACATTAGAAATAATAATAATAGTTATTATTATACTATTAATACAAATAATAATATTAATACTAAAAACCATTAGACACTGCAAATATGTATTTTGGGTCACAGCATCATCTCGAGTGGTCTTGTTTGCATCCATTATGCATATTGTAAATGCATTCTTCTGTCTTAATTTCCAAATAAATAACGGTGAATAAAATATTCTCTCAGTCAGTACCTAAACAATTCAAAAAATGTAAATATAAAATGTGCAAAGGAAGCATTTTGTATTGTTTTTAGCTTGAGAAATGTGCAGGTGACCTTATTTACAAAGCTGGCCTGCACCTTTCCAGGGGCTGTGCTGCAGCACACATTATGTTGTGCCAGCTCCGTGCATACATTAGTGTCAGGAGTATGAATGCTGCTCCGTGCTCCTATATGCCTCTTAGTGCAGATATATTGTGTTGTTTCTTCTATATAATGTGTTCATAATACTGCAATCCTACATGACTAAATAGTATTCCTTTAAGGAAACTCAGAGAGATACCTCCCGAATACTTGACATGTGACTGAACTGCCTCAGCCCTACTGGCCTTTTTGATTCATTGACCTGCACCCATGAAACCCTCCCTATTATTAAACAACCCCAGTAGTGCTCATGGAATCAGACATTAATCCGTATGCATGACTTACTCCTTCCCAACCTTATCAGCTTTTCAGAGGTTCATGACTTCCCGATAGTTTAATAATACACAACATGTCGACACAAAAGGAAAGCAGATCTTTCTTGCCAGCATAACATCCCATCTTGAGTGGCTGGTCAATGCTCATAGCTCTCTGAAATGGTGTCAAGTGAATGCCAGGTGGTGACTTTTACTCATATTTGCACCATGGCTTAAATCACTACACCTGTTGTTTAGAATAGTAAATGATGGCCGTTCTAGAATATTTGGGGAACGTATTTTGTGGATCAGGAAAAAGGAAACGCCTCCCTAACAATATTTGCAAGCGAGATTTTCACATTGAACATCTGGAACGCCATGATTTAGTTTAGAGTTACAGGGGTAGGGTATGTACCATCATCATTTGCATTCATGTTCCCTTTCTCTCAATTCTTGTTTCCATCCTTTGGTCCATAATACAGTTATTTCACTCTAAGGGCCTCATTACACGGATGGTGGTAAGGGTTTACCGGTACCGGTAAATCCTTACTGCCTTACTACGAGGTCCCTTTGCGGGTTGGGGAATTTAACGCCTGCTTTTTGCAGCCGTTAAAAACCAACCCGCAAAGGGACCCAGGGAGCTAATTACGGTACCGCAATTTGCGGTACCGTATTTAGCGCCTTCCCCATTCCCATTATGCCCTATGGGGCAAAAATGGGAATGGGGAAGGGCAATGGTGGAAGGGGAAATTACCGCCCCGCCAACCTTGGAATGGGACGGTAATTCCCCTTTCCGCCAAGGCGGTGCCGGTATTTTACCGGCATGAACCATACCGCTAATAGCGCCATGGTTCTCCGCCATCCGTGTAATGAGGCCCTAAGACTTTGTACTTTAACATGCGTGCTTCGGCAGTCTACAAAGGCAATGTTTCAAAGTGTGTATGAGAAGTCTAAACAATCTGCTCTTGTCTGGAGATACAGTCTAGAAATCCAGAACAATACATGAAGATGTTACCTTGTTTTGCAAAGTTATAGACAATGGGCCTCATTACAACCTTGGCGGAGGACCATGGTGCTGTTAGCACCATGGTCCATGCCGCTAAGGTTGCAATTCCGCTATGGTGGATGGCGGAATTACCGCCCCATTCCAAGGTGAGTGGGGCGGTAATTCTCCATTCACCAATGGCCCCTTCCCCATTCCCATATTTGCCCCATAGGGCATAATGGGAATGGGGAAAGGCGATAATTACGGCACCGAAAATTACGATGCCGTAATTATCGCCAAGGTCCCTTTGCGGCATGGCTTTTAACGCCTGCAAAAACTAGGCGTTAAACAGCCATCCCGCAAAGGGAACCTTGTAATCAGGCGTTAAGGGTCGGCGCCGTTTACGGCGCTGTAAACCCCTTAACGCCTGAGTCGGAATGAGGCCCAATGTGTATTCCCACATTGCTTTTATTTTCCAAGGCCTATGCATAACATAAAGGTTGCATATTGTGTTCCATATATTCCAATTTACCTTTAAATGTTCCAGATTACTGGTGTGTCTTCCATGGTTTTGTTAGCTTATGGTAAGAAATCCACTCGTATTTGGCTGCACTGGAAAAACACTCCAGCCAGTCACAAGAATATTATGGGCAATGCTGCAGTTCCTCACAAAGCGAGGTAGGGTAACTGCTGTTACCATCAGCAGGCCCGGAGAGGGGCAGCCCAACTTCTTCGTCCCATTGCTCCTCTCCTCCACCACTAGTCGAAGAGACATGCATTCTGTACAGCACAATGATGAGGAAGGGTGAGGTGTGAGCAATCACCTCACCCTTCCTTCGTGCAACAAGGTGCTAAGCACCTAAGGAAACCAACAGGCAGGCAGGGATCAGGTTCAAAGACCTGCCCCCCCTGGGGGGCCAGGTAGTCGGCTATTCGGCCGGGGGCTGAAACTTAACAACCCCCACCACTATACATATCAAAGACCCAGGGCTCCCCTGGGTCTTATAAATACAGAGCAATTGCTCTGAGAAAACACAATCAGTTTGTGGACCCTGAACGGGGACCCAAACACACAGGAGGTGCACTGTTTACTCAGTGCCTTCCAAACCTTTGCTTCTTTACCACAAAACCCTCCCACCCTACAAATAAGGGAGAAGAACAAAGGAAAAGAAGTACAGGGCACTGTACGGTGCCCACAACAAGTCGTGGGACATGAGAAGGCGGGCACGGGCCAGAGGGGGTAACCCCAAGACCCAGTGCCCAAAAGTATTGTTATTATCTTATGACATGTGATTATTGTTATTTGCATAACCATATCTGTACAATAAAACCTACAACCTTTTATTGCCAACACTTGACAAACAATGTGTGAGCCAAATTATTCTGGGTGAGGGTATGGGTTCGGCAATGTACAAATTTGCATGCATATGGGTTCAGCAGTTATGCAAAACTCCTGGTGGTTTTGCAATCGCTCAGCCAGACGGATTCATAAGGGCTAAAAGGACAAATCCAGTCAAGGGTGGTATTTTTCCCTTTCTTCCTATTTACTCATGTGTAATGCTACATGATGTGCCTTGTGTTATGTATGTCAGTGGTATTTGCAGGCAGTGCTAAATAATTCAATAGGGGCTGCTTTTCCATCAATTCTAACATGCATCTTTTGCCCCCTGTATACTCATTCTGTCAGTGCAGTGCATGTGCATTAACCTTGTCATTTCAACTGCATGTTAATTACATGTGCACTTAAATGTGCATACTTGAAATTATTGTTAACTTCAAACATGTTAGATGAAAATGGCACAAATATTTAGTTACCCTCTTTTTGGTCATGAATATTCTTTGTGTCTTTCTTGATGACAAATGTTAAGAAAAGTGACTGTTCACGGCTTAATAACATCGCTGCCAGTATTAAGTATGAATCTTAAAGTGATAAACATCCTGTAAATAAATAATTCATTGCTACACTTACCATCAACAATCTGTGTTTTAAAACATGTTTCTTCAAATATTTCAATTTTATTTTTTTTATTAAGAATTGATGTGTGTTTTTCCTCACACACGTTTTACAACTATGTTTTAGACTCTCCCAGAAAATGGACTCCACCAAAATCAGTGAGTTCGGTTCTATCCTCAATAGTCTGTAACAAAACATTTAATAAAATAATCATTGATTGGCAAGTTATTCTCAGAGCGTACATTTGAAAAAAATCTAAAAGTCACTATAATCCAATCTGAGTGTGATCCATCAAAACTACAACATCTGCATGAGCCAGTCAGCGTATTATTAGTGTGTCGAAACAAGGGGGGCAAATGATACCTTATCTAAATTATCGACCACATCCAACTTTTATACATATGAAATGAACAGGTGGCTAAAAAGCAACCATGTTTCACACCATTCAACATGAAAAGTTTGGAAGACAAGTAGCCTTGTAAATTAATTCGAACCTGGATTGATGTAGTTGTAAGGACTGACACTAAAATATTCAAAAGACATTCTAGTATACCCAATCTTGCCAGTTTAGACCATAAATTATCCCTTTTTATCTTGTGAAAAGCTATGTATAAATCGACACACGCAGCATGGATAGGAAGGGAATCTCTACACCAAGCTGTCATTTGAAGGCTATCAATAATAAAACCATTTATTGAAGCGGCTACCCCTCGGCGAAGGCTTGTATGGAATTATTTTAAGCGACCCATTCTTATGGACCAATTTTCTAGATCCCTTAATACAAAAGCCGCAACAGTTTTACTGTCCACATCTAGCAAGGCATATTGCCTATCATAACGCTGGTCCTTCCACATATAGATATTTAAGGTTCTCAATCTTATTTGGATTGTGACATAAACTACATGTCAGACTTCCTCTGAGAAAACCATTCTGCACCCCAATATCACATGTATTCAAGTTATATAAAAGTAGCAACATGAAAAAAACAAAAACGTATCTATTTGGAAATCGTTGAATATACTTGAGAAATTCAATAAATAATTGAAACATTTTTATATATTCTATGGGATTGTTCTTGGTATTTAGGTTTTCAAATGTTTCACTTTTGTCCCAGAGAAGTGTCTTCTTTTTTACCTGTGAAATTTTTTCCCCTAATACAATATTCTGTATAATTGTATAGTTAATACTCCCTAAAAATATTACACATTCATCAGATTCAACCATTTATTGAAATCTTCTTGCCCCTCCTCAAGTCCCCTTCTGAAAAAGTAAAATACATTGCCCTTTCTTGTTTCTTCAATTTTAAATAATTCAGATGTTTCCTTAATCAGAGTTATTGTGCACAACACTATAGATTTAATTCCATTAACCTTGCTCAATTTATGAGTAGGCCAGTCAAATTTAATATTGATATCTATATTTCCTTCTCCATTTATTGTAACCAATAAAGCACTGCTGTTCTGCTGCTGTTCAATCCCATATAAAAGCATGAGGGCCTAATTCACTGAAAAAGTGCTATCTCTTCACAAAGCTGCAGCGCGAGCGTGAACATTGCACGTCCCAAATGTACTGCACCAGGAGCCATGTTATAGGCCTCAATGATGAGCCCCGGCGCCATTACCACCCGATCCATATGTCATGTTTGGGTTAATGACAAAGGTCTGGGTGGATCTCATATATGTTTACTTCGGATTCTCTGCATTAGCACTCTGCTGCCCATCTTCATGGCTAAAAAGCATTGCATTATTATCACTGCAGTGAGTGGGGGAAACCTGTCATTTTGGTGCATCCCATTGAAAAACACTTTCTGAATATGGCCCTCTGTGATCTGCTCATTGGCACTTCTAGGCACTATCAGGTTTTACTTTTCTAAAGTTTGTTTAGCAGAATCATTGCGAGGAGTATTTTCTGATTCTGAATGTAGTTCTTTTGATATGAATGTACAAGATGTAAGGTTCTATTTTATTTTTTCAACAGTTGCTTCTGAGCTCCGTATGACAAACACATTTTCCTTTTTTTATCCTCAATGTAACTTTTATTGGGTTATGCTCATTCTGTCATTCGTTGCCCTGTCAAAAAGTTGGCTTCTAAATTAAAAGTAAAGTTTTACTTAGATGATATGGTGTTGACTAACTTCCCGTCACATGTTTGTCAAAGGGGAAAGGAGTTCCAGACCATCAGCAAATTTGAAGAACTCTGGACCAAGTCTTAGACCTTTTGAATGGATTCAAATTTGAGCATGGTACAAAAAAAATCAATGTTGTTGCATAAAATCTTAAATGCCTTCCGAGCAAGAAACAAATCATGATAATACCTATATTTAAGAAATTGCATCGTGCAATCTCTCTTTTGGATTCATCGACCAAATGGTTTTGTATGAAATACCAGGATCACTGATTCGGTTGTTGCTAATAATGTAGTCAATGCATTTCAATCTGGTCTCCAAAAAGTAATTAGCGAACTAGAGAAGTTGCTGAATTTAAGATAAATCCAGGCCAAATATGTACTGGGCCATAAAGTCTAAACGTATATTGGGTTTATGTTTTAAGCAAAGCCTTTGATCATGGAGATCATGCTACAATATGCCAAGGTCTGTCCTCTATGGGCATGGCAGGCCCACTTCCACCTATCTTCTCAGAAAAGCACCATGACTTGCCAACGAGGGTCCACTATGGTTAGCTAATGCAGTAAGGAAGCAAAGTATCCTGGAAGCTCTATATTTTAACTTGTATGTCAATTCCCTATACTGGGAATCAAATAAAATAGACAATGGGTGCATATAATCTATGCAGATCATGCTCAGACATGAAAGGAAATGTGAGTGAATCCTATGACATGAGCATTGGCAAATTTAGGAGTCACCTCCAATAATGACTGCATGGGGAGGCCAATTGGACTGGTTAAGTAGTTTTACTATTTGGGAGTCACATTTTCTTACAATCTTAAGTGGACCCTGCATATTAATAAACAGGCAACAAAGCTGGCCCGAGTTATTGGTGCTTTACTGAGATTTGACAGAATAGTTGGTGGAGTCCCCTTGGAATCAACACTCTGCATTTGTCAGGCTAATGGCTCTTTGTGGCACATACGTCAGGGGCTATTAAAAGGTGGTAGTATTCTAAAATAAAGAGAATTCGCACCTGAGGTCTCTCGTTGGGTAAGCATTGTGTGTTTCTACATTTGTGACACTCAGAAACTGGCTTGGCTTCCATATAGTCTTTAACTAACCTGAGTGTGCTGACATATTGCTTTTGACCCTGCGATAATAGGCACCAGAATCGTATTGATGCAGATATTGAAGACATTCTATCTTCAGATGTCTGCTTTTGTAAATAGTTCTTTGGTGTATGTCAAACGTGAAATTAATACTGGGTCATTATCAATAGCAGGATCCATTAAGTGCTGTAAATGTAAGCAAAAAGGCAGTGACATACAATTTCATTTGAAGCTTTAAATCTAAATCTTCCCTTAAGAATCCATGGAGCTGGGGAATTCGCCCAGTACAACACAATCTTCCTTTTAAAAGAGGGATATCATTTGAGGAGTATGCATACTTAGAAATAAGAAGGTAAACCAGCAGGTTGCATCTTCAGAACAGGAGCACAATTTAATCAATAGAATAACACAACACATATCCACAATAAAATAAATTGCAGAGATAATATTGTAGACAAATATGGTTCTAAAGGTTGGCCTGATTAAATAGAGAAACCATGTTTTAGCCCGTTTATGTGACAGGACCACACCTTTGCACTATTAAGGACAAAGAATCTCCTCAACATTCTATGGTCTACTGGCATTTGGAAGCCTCTGGCAACTTTATTTTAGTTACTGTTTTTTTCCGATTCATAGAATCAGTTTATCGAGCATGCACTCCTACTCAAGAAACAAAATCTGAATTTAAATACATGAGTGCAGGTTAGATTTTGTATTGCTTTATTTTTGCTGTGCTTATAACACTACTTTTAATTGTTATATTATTGTGATTTTAATGAAATTGACAATATTTATTTGAAATAAAGATTACTTTGACTTTGTGTAGTGGTGGTTTTTAAGGGTTCTCGTCATTCTATGTCGACTACCTCTCCGCATTAACATTGTGTCTTGCTAAAGATACAGCTCATATCTGACAAAGTAGTTCCCTGAATGACTAGAGAGTGTATGGTCTTCGTTTTCTAATGTGCAGATTAAATGGTTGTGGACCTGTTTTTTAACGGAATGGTAGCCATGCCCATCCCTGAAATCTTGAGGTGGCTTCATATAGCTTTGAGTTTTCAGAATTGCTGGGCAAATTGGAAGATGTTTTAATTGTTAGCACTTTTGTGCCAGCCTTTTCAGGTTTTACTGTCTTTCTCGGTTTACAGAACTAGTATTTCTGATTTTCTTGGCATGAGCCTTGTACCCTTTGCTTGCTGGTATGCTAAATAATCAATGTCACAGAGGAATGTTCTGTTTATGACCCATATTCGGAGCTGGCATTGGTTATTTTGTCTAGATCAAGATAACCCTATTTGCAAGAATGCTTTTCTGCCTTTGCATGAAACTAAGATGAGTAATTATTTCATGATTTCTCATAGAATGCATGTATTCATTTTCCCCAGTCCACAGACATGCTCAAAAGCTATCAAATATCTGTACAATGGGCCTCATTACAGGTTTTGTGAGTATTCTGGAGGTAAATCTGCCGAATACTGTCAAATGCAATTACCGTTTCCAGCACCTGTCTGCCGGTTATTGCTGGCAAATTACAAATGTCGTACACACAGCAAATGCTCATTTTATGTTCTTTATGACTCATTGGGAAATTTTGCCTCAATTCAGGCAGTTTTTTGTCGGTAGGGGTCAGATTTAACTCTAGCTGTTTTTCCCGAGGCAAATCCTTAACCCCTACTGGCAAAGTTGTAATTGGCTAGTCCGGTAAAAATGCTGGTAAACATTACTACGGGCACTTTTACTGTTTACCGGCCAACTTGTAATGAGGCCTAATGTGTGGTATTTTTATTTTGATAACATTTAGTAGCATTTGACTCACTGGATTATTCAGCCCCACCTAACCTCTTCAGCATGTCTTGTGCATTTTCTCAAGCAAACACATTTTATAAATTGTAACTTTTAAATCAATATTTTGTTGGCTCATTTGCTCAGGTGTTTTCATTAAGGGTCATATTTAAATTAATAACGTGTTATAATACAGCTTCAGCATCTTGTATTTGATTCTGTGACACCTCTATCTGTTGTTTGAATTCTCCAGTTCTTTGTTTACAAAATGCTTGCACTGACATTTAACTTGTTTGTTCATCTTCTAACTAGATGTCAACTTTCCTTAGATTTGTAACCATTTGTTATCCAAGAGGTACTCACGTCGTCTTAACGTAAACGATTTTGAATCTTTTTTTTTCTTTTTCTTTTTTTATGTAATTTTGAATCTGTCTCCTAATGATTTTTCATTCAAATTTTTTTTTTCGTTTCCATTTGAGACACTTGTATGTGCATAATTAGTTCACCGTCCAAAGTAGTATAATTAGTCTGAGAGTTATTCAAGTTTTTTTCTGCTTTTTCATTTCAATTCTCACGCTCTTTTTGCTAATCATGTAATGTGCCAGAATCATATACAAATCTCTCTATCTTTGTTGGCCAGACATTATAATGCTTGCCACAGAAATATTCTGTATCGATTTGAGGTACCTAACTGCAACCCACAAAATATTTAGAGCCACCTGTTCAGGTTGTGTTGTGCTCATTTCACATGAAGTGGCGAGTGTGTTTCTAGGCAGTGGTATGATGGTGTGCTGTCTTGTACATAGCCATCAGCCATGCAGAGTGTTGATTTAGGTCCTCCTTGATGCGTGGCAGGTTGCTCTGGGCCAGGAACACGGAGTCGGGTATGGATCCCGGAAGTGTGCACAGATGTGTGTTATAAAAATATTGAATACAGAATACTTGCACATGCGTCTGTTGATGTAGACATACGTTTATGCTCTGAGTGGTATGAGGGCCACATGCTTGCACTCCATGGTCTAACCACACAGGGGAAGTCTGCAATGGCATAAAATCTGGCGTTGATGTGGTTGAAGGCTGTAGGGTCTGTGTGGAAGATAATATGGTTCTGCACCTGTCTCATCATGTGACCTGTGAGAGGATGCGTAAGAAGAAGACCTGAGTGATGCCGTGCACCGGGGCAACAGTGTGTTAGAAACTGCCTGTGGTGCAGAAAGGGAGCACTGTGAGAAGCTACAACAGGGGGAGAATGAAGGTGACTGTGCCCGGTCTGGCTCTGTCAGGAGCACGAATATGGTAGGAATGATTAGCTGGTAGGCAGTGAGGACCTTCTGGTCTGTGAGGTCATGATACAACATCCTAGCCCTGCACCCAATCTATGGGTAGGGTCTTCGGGCTCTCCTACCCCTTATCCTGTCCTCACACTGCCGCCATCATGGGGGCTGATCTGCAGGTTGATGGGATGTTTGGCTAAGGCTGCCCTACAGGCTGACAGGATGCATGGTCTGGGGCTGATGGGATTGCTGGACTAATGGCTGGGGCTGATGGGATTGCTGGACTAATGGCTGATGGTATGCTTCGGCTGGGGGCTGGTAGACTATCTGGGCTGGGGTTGATGTGCTGCTTGGGCTGGGGGCTGCCCTGCAGACTGATGGGCTGCCTGTCCTGGGGAAAATATACATTTCTTTTTACATTGAGGCTCATGTGCTGTGGCCAGCAGCATGTGGCTCTTTGTTTCTGGAGTGGCTGGTTTTCTGATGGCTATAGCTGGTAAGATAGCTCTGTGGGTTTAGCGCTAGCTGCTGCAATGTGTGTGTGATCTGCAGGTTGCAGGTTCAACTCCCAGCAAGGTCAACTCAGCCTTTCATCCTTCTGAGGTTGATAAATGGGTACTAACACAGGTTGAATGATATTGTGTGTATATTTGTTCTATATGAAGCCCTTAAGTGTAAGTGCTATATAATAACACGTCACTATCGTTTGTCCTTGGACGTCTGCTTGCATTCACAGTGATTTGGTAATATGGGCCTATACACACTGATATTAACGATACATATGGTGATGCATTCTTGTATGAAATGTATTTTACTTTACAGTTATGTCGTAACCATATTTTTAGTAGTGTACTCAGAAACAATGCTATGTGATGCCACTTCCTGTTTTGTCGTGGTTTGAAAGGTTGTGTTCCATCACTTCCCATGATGTCACTTTGGGGTGGGGTCAAATTACATCACTTCCCGTGATGTCATTAGAGGTCAAGGTTTGTGTGGTGTCAATTCCGCTACCCCTGGCATTTTGGTGAAATGACGTCCCAGATGATGGACTACCTGTCCTGGGAACTTATGGACTGCCTGTGCTGGGAGATGATGGACAGCCTGGACTGGCGGCTGATGGAATGCTTGGGATGGAGCTGGTGGGCTGCTTGGGCTGGCGTCTGATGAGCTTCTTATGCTGGGGGCTTCCCTTCAGGCTGATGGGCTGCCTGGCTGGGGGCTGATGGGCTGCCTGTTCTGGGGTCTGTGGGCTACCTAGACTGTGGGCTACCTAGACTGTGGGCTGATGGGCTGATTGGACTGGGGGCTGCCCTGCAGGCTGATGGGCTGCCATGCCTTGTGGCTGATGGGCTGCCTGTTCTGGGGGCTGTGGGCTCCCTAGACTGTGGGCTGATGGGCTGATGGGACTGGGGGCTGCCCTGCAGACTGATGTGCTGCCTTGCTTGTGGCTGATGGGCTGCCTGTCCTAGGAGAGGATAGGCACCCTGGAACAAACGGACTCCTTGGACTGGGGGCTGCCCTGCAGGCTGATTGTCTGCCTGGCCTGAGGCTGATCGGCTGCCTGGTTTTGGGCTGACCTACCTGTGCCAGGGTGATCATTTTCCTTAGCTTCATGAATTGTTGCGACAATATTACTTCTCGGTCGTTGGCATGATCAAAGTGATCCTGCTGTTTTCAGTGCTTTCAGTGCAGTCCCCACGCCCTGATTGGTGTCTCGTTGCATATGTGGAGGTTGCATGCCTTTTTGGGATGATTGTTGCCTGTTGTGTGCACAGTCTGTTTTACTCTTGTGTTTTGCACCTGCTCTGAGCAGGTGCATTGGTTTGGTGTAAATGTATCTGGCATTAAATGGCAATACATTTCAAAGTAGATTTACATGGGCATTTGACACAAATACGTGGGATATCATGTGAGCCTTGGTGAAGGATGTCAATACCTGCAGTATACTGAGACTTTCTGAACATATGGTGACACTACCTGCTAAAACAAATGTTCAAACTACTATACTGCTTATACTCTTGCTGCATGCAGCAACTCTGGCAGTGCTATTTTCAAGTCTGTAAGCAGATTTTCTATTACTCTGCACCTGTTTTTATATCTGACTCTGCTGCCTCTCCTGAGATGCTAGAATGTCAAATGTTCTCACAAAACGAGGCCAAGTAGGATCCGGGTCCAGAAAGGATATAATACAGGAGATTTACCAGACTGGCAAACTACGAGTTCTGCTTGCGGGTGCCTTTTCGCCCGCCAGATCGGACCTGGTGGGCGGTCCGGAACCCGCGTGCATAGCATGTCGGATCCACTGGAACCATTCTGAATGTTGCTGGTGCATCAGGCCTCCCATTCCCATTGAGCTCTATGGGGCTCAAATGGGAATAGGGAGCATTTTTTACTGGCTCCCAGGAATGGGCAAATACCGGGTACGGCAGGCCGTAATGACCCAGTAATTGCTCATTCCTGGGCGCCAGTAAATTTTGCAAGTTCGTCGGCAGCCTGCCGGTTTTATCAGCAAGGCTACAGTCGAACTTGTAATGAGGCTTGTCTTATTTTCAGACTTACAGGGTAATTCATAGAAATTTGCACAAAAGTGGCGCACGCGGCTGGCGCACAGTGTCCCCGTGCGATACACTGCGCCAGCCGCGTGCGATAAAATCCTTTTCAGCGCACAGCGTATTCATGGATTTTAGCCTCCAAAACCAGCCATGGCGCAGAGTGGCGCAGCGACCCTGCATCAGCGCCAGTTACGCCCCCAAGAACGCCCTCGCACAAGGAAAATCCTTCAAAATTCCCAAATCATTGCAAAGGGCTGCGCTAACCCTGGACCAGTTCACAGGGCTACCAAACAGCAAACGCCAAGCAGGGAACGTGTATTTCAGTGGTTCTCGGGAAGTTTCACACGCGATTGTCCTGGGTACGTGTACATCAGGGATGCGCGGGAAGTATCACACGCAAAAACAGCAGGGTACGTGCATTTCAGGGGTGCGCGGGAAGTATCACACATGATTCCATCAGGGTACGTGTATTCCAGGGGTGCGCGGGAAGTATCACACACAAAAGCAGCAGGGTACGTGTATTCCAGGGTGCGCAGGAAGTATCACACGCGATTCAATCAGGGTACGTGTATTCCAGCGGTGCGCGGGGAGCACTAAACCTGAATTGCCCGTGTGGGTCCTCCCAGGTGTTCCCTCTACACCCTCCACGGCCCCTGAAGGCGGCCCACACCACAGGGGACTACCCTGCACATGTCCCGCAGGCAGCCCATCCACCATGCCCATGCCCCCCAGCCAACCCACATGTCACCTTGCACTACTGCCCACCAACGCATGTCCCCCTGCACCCCCACCCCCCAGCATCCAGGGGCACCCTCCACCAGGCCCCCACTCATGTCCAACTCATGTCCCCCTGCACCCCCAACCCCCAGCATCCAGGGGCACCCTCCACCAGGCCCACACTCATGTCCCCCTGCACCCCCACCCCCCAGCACTGTGGTGCACCCTCCACCAGGCCCCCACTCATGTCCCCCTGCACTCCCATCCCCCAGCAGCCAGGGGCACCCTCCACCAGGCCCCCACTCATGTCCCCCTGCACCCACACCCCCCAGCAGTGCAGGGCACCCTCCACCAGGCCCCCACACATGTCTCCCAGCACCCCCATCCCCCAGCATCCAGGAGCACCCTCCACCAGGCCCCCACTCATGTCCCCTGCACTCCCACCCCCCAGCAGTGCAGGACACCCTCCACCAGGCCCCCACTCATGTCCCCCTGCACCCCCACCCCCCAGCAGCCAGGGGCACCCTCCACCAGGCACCCACTCATGACCCCCTGCACCCCCACCCCCCAGCATCCAGGGGCACCCTCCACCAGGTCCCCACTCATGTCCCCCTGCACCCCCACCCCCCAGCACTGTGGTGCACTCTCCACCAGGCCCCCACTCATGTCCAACTCATGTCTCCCAGCACCCCCACCCCCCAGCAGTGCAGGGCACCCTCCACCAGGCCCCCACTCATGTCTCCCTGCACCCCCACCCCCCAGCATCCAGGGGCCCCCACCACCAGGCCCCCACTCATGTCCCTCTGCACCCCCAACCCCCAGCATCTAGGGGCACCCTCCACCAGGCCCCCACTCATGTCCCCCTCCACTCCCACCCCCCAGCAGTGCAGGGCACCCTCCACCAGGCCCCCACTCATGTCCAACTCATGTCTCCCAGCACCCCCACCCCCCAGCAGTGCAGGGTACCCTCCAACAGGCCCCCACTCATGTCCCACTGCACCCCCACCCCCCCATCAGCCAGGGGCACCCTCCACCAGGCCCCCACTCATGTCCCCCTGCACCCACACCCCCCAGCAGTGCAGGGCACCCTCCACCAGGCCCCCACCCATGTTTCCCAGCACCCTCACCCCCCAGCATCCAGGGGCACCCTCCACCAAGCCCCCACTCATGTCCCCCTGCACTCCCACCCCCCAGCAGTGCAGGGTACCCTCAACCAGGCCCCCACTCATGTCCCCCTGCACCCCCACCCCCCAGCAGCCAGGGGCTCCGTCCACCAGGCCCCCACTCATGTCCCCCTGCACCCCCACCCCCCACCAGTCAGGGGCACCCTCCACCAGGCCCCCACTCATGTCCCCCTGCACCCACACCCCCCAGCAGTGCAGGGCACCCTCCACCAGGCCCCCACTCATGTCTCCCAGCACCCCCACCCCCCAGCATCCAGGGGCACCCTCCACCAGGCCCCCACTCATGTCCCCCTGCACCCCCACCCCCCAGCATCCAGGGGCACCCTCCACCAGGCCCCCACTCATGTCCCCCTGCACTCCCACCCCCCAGCAGTGCAGGGCACCCTCCACCAGGCCCCCACTCATGTCCCCCTGCACCCCCACCCCCCAGCAGCCATGGGCACCCTCCACCAGGCCCCCACTCATGTCCCCCTGCACTCCCACCCCCCAGCAGTGCAGGGCACCCTCCACCAGGCCCCCACTCATGTCCCCCTGCACCCACACCCCCCAGCTGTGCAGGGCACCCTCCACCAGGCCCCCACCCATGTTTCCCAGCACCCTCACCCCCCAGCATCCAGGGGCACCCTCCACCAAGCCCCCACTCATGTCCCCCTGCACTCCCACCCCCCAGCAGTGCAGGGTACCCTCAACCAGGCCCCCACTCATGTCCCCCTGCACCCCCACCCCCCAGCAGCCAGGGGCTCCATCCACCAGGCCCCCACTCATGTCCCCCTGCACCCCCACCCCCCACCAGTCAGGGGCACCCTCCACCAGGCCCCCACTCATGTCCCCCTGCACCCACACCCCCCAGCAGTGCAGGGCACCCTCCACCAGGCCCCCACTCATGTCTCCCAGCACCACCACCCCCAGCATCCAGGGGCACCCTCCACCAGACCCCCACTCATGTCCCCCTGCACCCCCACCCCCCAGCATCCAGGGGCACCCTCCACCAGGCCCCCACTCATGTCCCCCTGCACTCCCACCCCCCAGCAGTGCAGGGCACCCTCCACCAGGCCCCCACTCATGTCCCCCTGCACCTCCACCCCCCAGCATCCAGGGGCACCCTCCACCAGGCCCACATTCATGTCCCCCTGCACTCCCACCCCCCAGCAGTGCAGGGCACCCTCCACCAGGCCCCCACTGTTAGGCGGAAACCTGTGCAGTTCCCTCTGGGACCACTGCAAAAGATTTAGGACTACAGGTGTTTGGCGGTGAACCCACTTGGTAGCAGTCTGTACCACACAGATTCACTTGGTAGCTGTGGCTGAGCAGTCAGACTTCCCTCAAGAAGAGTTGAGCAGTATGTGGAGTATACAAAATCGGGCAATCCTTCACAGCAAGAAAAGTAAACACGCAACGAGGCTTAGTGTAAAGATATTACGGTATTTATTTATAATGAAACATCTATGGAAAACACTAAGGCAAATCATGGCAAACAAATCAAACACAGTAGAAAACGATTGATCCTCCTAGCAATATATCGACAACTCTAGGTTCTACCGGTACCACTTATTTTCAGACAGAGGTGTATACCTCAACCTAGATGACACTCAAATATTAGTTAGGACGGGAGAGAAAAAGATAGGCAGGTTATGAAATCAACACAGTTCAATCCTTCGCGGATAAAATGCAAGGCAGGAAGGCAAGAATCACAATAGATCATAAAGTTCAGAGGCCAGGCCCACTCGGAGAGGGGCAAGACGCGATGTCTCGAAAAGTCTCTAGTGGAGATGCATTCAATTCTTTATAGCAAATTGTTATCAGCAGATTGAACCAGTTCAGAACAAGGAATGAGAAAAGCTTGGAGGCGACCCAACGGAACGGAGAGGATTAAGACACCTCACTCGAACCGATAGAAAGGGAAGCCAGGCGGACACGGTACCTTGTTGTGGAGGGCAGCTCCGGCGGGGGCAGTTGTTCCTGGTGGTGGATGCACGTCAGGTCTTTGCCAAGAGTAGAGATGATCTTGTCATCAAAGAAAAGTGAAGTCCGGTGCACCACCAGGGAAGAGACCAGCCGCGGAGTGCTCCGTCACAAGGCACCACCTTTTGGTCGCGGTACAAGGGTAGTGGCTATCCGGTTGCCGGGGTGCGCTGCACGGGCAATTCGACCACTGCGTCCTGAGGCGAATAAAAAGCAAAGGGGACTGGTTGTTCCCACCAGTCAGGGGAAGAGACTCTCCGGCAGGGAGATCTCCTCTGTCGTCGGGAAGTGGTGAGTCGGTTCCGCAGGGTTTCACCAGAGGTGTGGTCGTGCAGGTCGGCTCAGCGTTACCCTCGTCGGATTCTTAGGTCCTGTGGCGACTTCTGAAGATCCAGTCCCAAAAGCCCTGCTTTTATGCAGAAAACCCCCATTCATTCATCCTAGCTGTCAATCAACACACGCTAAATCGTGAGCGGGAAGGCTCACCACCTGGCCAATCACTCCAGAGTGCGACCGGGGTTGGCAAGGCAACTCGGTCCAGGGTGCCTAAACCCCCTCCCACACCCCTGTGGTAACCCAGACAGAATGGCACCACTTTGGAGGGTCTCTGTACAGAGCCTGCCAAAAGTGGAACAAAGGGCTCGACCTTTGGTTTAGGAGTCACGGAGACGAACACAGACGCCATTTTACAAACCGAGTTCTGGCAGAAAATACCATCCGATAAACTTATTTATGATAAGTAGACCAGTGGTATGTTAGAGATTGACGAGAAAAAGTATCAATCTCCAACAATGGGACGAATCCCATAGGGTTATGTCCGGGGTCAAACATAACAAGTAGTTTCCACTGCCACCAGCCAAAACTCGACGAGGGGGGACGGGACAGTGCCCCCTCGAGTAACAGATCCAGGAGTAATCGAATTACCCCTACTAGTACGTCAACAATAAGATGGTTGATACTAGTCCTGTTAGTAAATTTAGGTCTAGTAAAGCCAATGGTGACTTTACATGCCCGGGGAGACAGTAGTCAGTCCCCGGGTATGGAGTCTATGGTGGAGGTCCGCTAGGACGCCCCAGTGTTACGGCACATAAGGTGCGGTGTAACACACATAGAAAAACATATGAGACCCTATGGAGTAAAAGACCCCATAGCCCCTAGAACACATTGACATTCAAAGGAATTACACACATTCATGTCCGAGAGTGGGAGGAAAAGAGTCTCACTCTTGGCAGGATGGAAAAAACAAACTCCCGAAATCCAGCAAAGCTGCTGGGGGACTCACTAGGTTAGGAAATTCAGCCTAAACAGAGAATTCTCCCTAACACCCACTCATGTCCAACTCATATCTCCCAGCACCCCCACCCCCCAGCAGTGCAGGGCACCATCCACCAGGCCCCCACTCATGTATCCCTGCACCCCCACCCCCCAGCATCCAGGGGCACCCTCCACCAGGCCCCCACTCATGTCCCCCTGCACCCCCACCCCCCACCATCTAGGGGCACCCTCCACCAGGCCCCCACTCATGTCCCCATGCACTTCCACCCCCCAGCAGTGCAGGGCACCCTCCACCAGGCCCCCACTCATGTCCAACTCATGTCTCCCAGCACCCCCACCCCCCAGCAGTGCAGGGCACCTTCCACCAGGCCCCCACTCATGTCCAACTCATGTCTCCCAGCACCCCCACCCCCCAGCAGTGCAGGGCACCCTCCACCAGGCCCCCACTCATGTCCCCCTGCACCCCCACCCCCCAGCAGCCAGGGGCACCCTCCACCAGGCCCCCACTCATGTCCCCCTGCACCCACACCCCCCAGCAGTGCAGGGCACCCTCCACCAGGCCCCCACTCATGACTCCCAGAACCCCCACCCCCCAGCATCCAGGGGCACCCTCCACCAGGCCCCCACTCATGTCCCCCTGCACTCCCACCCCCCAGCAGTGCAGGGCACCCTCCACCAGGCCCCCACTCATGTCCCCCTGCACCCCCACCCCCCAGCAGCCAGGAGCACCCTCCACCAGGCCCCCACTCATGTCCCCCTGCACCCCCACCAGTCAGGGGCACCCTCCACCAGGCCCCCACTCATGTCCCCCTGCACCCACACCCCCCAGCAGTGCAGGGCACCCTCCACCAGGCCCCCACTCATGTCTCCCAGCACCCCCACCCCTCAGCATCCAGGGGCACCCTCCACCAGGCCCCCACTCATGTCCCCCTGCAGCCCCACCCCCCAGCATCCGGGTGCACCCTCCACTAGGCCCCCACTCATGTCCCCCTGCACCCCCACCCCCCATCATTCAGGGGCACCCTCCACCAGGCCCCCACTCATGTCCCCCTGCACTCCCACCCCCCAGCAGTGCAGGGCACCCTCCACCAGGCCCCCACTCATGTCCAACTCATGTCTCCCAGCACCCCCACCCCCCAGCAGTGCAGGGCACACTCCATCAGGTCCCCACTCATGTCCCCCTGCACCTCCACCCCCCAGCATCCAGGGGCACCCTCCACCAGGCCCCCACTCATGTCCCCCTGCCCCCCCACCCCACAGCACTGTGGTGCACCCTCCACCAGGCCCCCACTCATGTCCAACTCATGTCTCCCAGCACCCCCACCCCCCAGCAGTGCAGGGCACCATCCACCAGGCCCCCACTCATGTCTCCCTGCACCCCCACCCCCCAGCATCCAGGGGCACCCTCCACCAGGCCCCCACTCATGTCCCCCTGCACCCCCACCCCCCAGCATCCAAAGGCACCCTCCACCAGGCCCCCACTCATGTCCCCCTGCACTCCCATCCCCCAGCAGTGCAGGGCACCCTCCACCAGGCCCCCACTCATGTCCCCCTGCACCCCCACACACCAGCAGCCAGGGGCACCCTCCACCAGGCCCCCACTCATGTCTCCCTGCACCCCCACCCCCCAGCACTGTGGTGCAATCTCCACCAGGCCCCCACTCGTGTCCAACTCATGTCTCCCAGCACCCCCATTCCCCAGCAGTGCTTGGCACCCTCCACCTGGCCCCCACTCATGTCCCCCTGCACCCCCACCCCCCAGCAGTGCAGGGCACCCTCCACCAGGCCCCCACTCATTTCCCCCTGCACCCCCACCCCCCAGCATCCAGGGGCACCCTCCACCAGGCCCCCACTCGTGTCCCCCTGCACCCCCACCCCCCAGCACTGTGGTGCACCCTCCACCAGGCCCCCACTCATGTCCATCTCATGTCTCCCAGCACCCCCACCCCCCAGCAGTGCAGGGCACTCTCCACCAGGCCCCCACTCATGTCTCCCTGCACCCCCACCCCCCAGCATCCAGGGGCACCCTCCACCAGGCACCCACTCATGTCCCCCTGCACCACCATCCCCCAGCATCCAGGGGCACCCTCCACCAGGCCCCCACTCATGTCCTCTTGCACCCCCACCCCCCAGCAGTGCAGGGCACCCTCCACCAGGCCCCCACTCATGTCCCCCTGCACTCCCACCGCCCAGCAGTGCAGGGCACCCTCCACCAGGTCCCCACTCATGTCCCCCTGCACCTCACCCCCCACCAGTCAGGGGCACCTTCCACCAGACTCCCACTAATGTCCCCCTGCACCCCCACCCCCCAGCAGCCAGGGGCACCCTCCACCAGGCCCCCACTCATGCCCCCCTTCACCCCCACCCCCCAGCAGTGCGGGGCACCTGCCAGAAGGCCCCCACACATGTCCCCCTGCCAACACGTCATCACATTCCAGATCCCAGGCTCCTATGCCCACCCAAATCACACCCCACGCCACCTCAGTCCAAACACCCAACCAAGCTTTACATCCATTCAAAATTGAAATACCCATTACATGATAGATAACAAATAAGCAGTATGCGCATGAGTACAAGTCCGTCAGACCCACACAATGGCAACACATGACTGTGAAAACCCACATTGTGGCAGGCATGAAACCAATGAGAGAAGTCCACACATTGAAGTAAGAAACAAAAATGTATTACAGTGTAAATGAAGTGAATGAAATCAAAAGAAACAATAATGGCAACAAATATCAAAATGCAGCATCTCCAACAAAATAATAAATAATGAAAATGGGAATCCAAAATAACCGTAATGAAATTGTGTCCAAAGTCACCGTCCAACAAAGCAAATCCAAAGGGAAAGTAAAGTGAAAATCCATTGCTCCATGGTGAAAAAATAATAAAAGATGAAGGCCACAAATCCACTGTCAAACTATGTACAAAGAGCAATCAGGGGTCCATGATCCCAACAATGTAAATGAAAACTACAATAAAACCCACCTAACTAATAACTATATACAAAAAAGTGGGGCATAGTCCAAGCGCCCCAAATTAAAAAAAAGAAAAAAAAACCTAACTCTAATTAACTATATACAATGGCAGCGGGCTAGTCCAACGGCTCACTTCTGGATGTTGCGGGCCAGGGCATCATCAAACTCCTGCTCAATGTCCCGGAGGCGGTCCTGTTCCATGGCCCCGAGGGTCCGCAGGGACGACGACATGTTCTCCTCCACCTCCCTGCGGATTGCCTCGAGGCACTCGGCCCGCCTCAGAGCCCTCCGCATGGAGTTCTCCGCCCTGACCATCGTGAGCCGTGCCTCTTCTGCCCGCTGCCGCTCCGCATCTATGGCGTGGCCCAACCGCTGCCACACGGAAGACACTTCCCGTCCTGGGTCCTCCTGCCCTCCGGCTGATGCCTGCCCCTCCGATGTCGAAGGCCCCGAGCCATCGTGGCTCCCACCTACAGCCTCCTGCTGCTGCTGCTGCTGTCCATGTGCCCTGTCCGATGGTGCCTGCACATCCTCCTCCAGCTGGGGTGCAGTTGTTGATGTGGCCACCCCTGCTGGACGTACGACTCCCGACTGTGGCAGGGATCTGTTGGCCACCAGCCTGGCCGCACGGTCAGGGGCAGCTCCACAGGGCACCCAGGTGATACATGTGTGGGAAGATGGCATGGAGGACGACTGGGGCATGGGGGTTCCATTGAGGAGGGGGTCTGAACAAGGTCCAGGAAACGGAGGAATCCGGCCATGGTGAGCTGTCCCAGTGGCTCAACGCAGTCAACGAGCCATGCGAGAAGACGTGCAGTCTCATCATGGAAAGACTGCAGGTCAGCTCGCATGGCCCGTTGACGCAACGCCAGCCCACCCTGGACAGGCTCAACCTGTTGCAGATAGCCACATCCGCAGGGAGAGGAAGGCCAGTTGGTGTAAGCCAATCCCCTCCCTGAGAACGGGTCTGGAAGTAGGCATCCCTGCTGGTGCAAGATGATGCAGTGACAGGAGCAGGGACAGGATTGCACACAGGCACCTCCGCGGCGGCCTGTGCTGCCACCTGTCCCTGGTCCTGCAGTGCACCACTAGCACCAGTGGAATCCCCACCTCCAGACCCCACCACTGTTGCTTGCACGGCCTCCTCCTCCACCAAACCCCCCACAAACCTGGATGACTCCGTGCCATCTTCCTCCGTTGGGCCCTGTGGGGTCCCAGCTGCCCCTTCTGCTGCCGAGGAGTCCAACTCAAACCTCCGCCTCCTGGACCTCCCCTCAGCAGCTGCGGCCTCGGATGCGGCACCGGACTCCTCACTCCCCGACGAGATCACAACCTGGGAGGGGAGCCGGGCCTTGCGTCTCCGGCTGGTGGTGCGACCCATGCCGCTGTGCTCCACAGCACCTTCTCGGCCCTCTTCATCAGTTGATGCTGCAGACAGGGAGAAATAAAACACAGGCATCAGGGCACTGTATAATGGACTCATAAAAACATGACAGTTGTACATGAGAGGCATTGGCAAACCTCAGACATGGCATCACAATCCCCAACACACATGTCATTTCAACTTGCACACATGAGCTATACCACAGCCATATCGCAACAGCCAGCACCATCCATATACATACAACAGCATGAGCAGGAAAAGGTGAGCCAGACATCACATGCGACACAGGGAGGGCACTACTGTTAGGCGGAAACCTGTGCAGTTCCCTCTGGGACCACTGCAAAAGATTTAGGACTACAGGTGTTTGGCAGTAAACCCACTTGGTAGCAGTCTGTACCACACAGATTCACTTGGTAGCTGTGGCTGAGCAGTCAGACTTCCCTCAAGAAGAATTAAGCAGTATGTGGAGTATACAATATAGGGCAATTCTTCACAGTAAGACAAGCAAACACACAACGAGGCTCAGTGTAAAGATATTAAGGTATTTATAACGGAACATCTATGGAAAACACTATGGCACTATCACGGCAAACACTTCAATCACAATTACTCTACGAAGAAGAAACAATTAATCCCCCTAACAATATTTCGACAAGTCTAGGATCTACCAGCATCACTTATTTGCAGACAGAGATGGACATTCCCTCTGTCCCTTACTGAAGTCTGCCCTGCTGGGTCCATCTTCTGCCAGTAAAGACTGCAGCTCAGGATGGTCAACAGGATCCAGATCGCCAATGAGTACCTGGCCTTCCATTAGCTCTCCCTCAGAGTCTAATTCTACCACACAGGGTTGTACCTCCCTCTCAGCCTCAGCTGGAGGTGGAGTTACGGGTGTAACTTTGGACAACCGCAGGGAAGTCCGTGTTGGCTGCCCTGAAATGTTGGCTGCTGGTTTCGGGATAGAAGTCTTAGGTTTCCCTTTCGCTTCTGATTTCTTGGAGACAGCTGCTGACAATTCCAGTGGAGCAGGAGTGATTTCCTTCTTCATCATCTCCTGGAGAGTACCGCGCATGGTCCTCTCTCTTGCGGGTCTGGTTAGTTCCTGTAACCGTTTACTAGGAGGTCTGGGAGTATGCGATACAACTGCGAGAGTTTTCAAATCGTTACCCAACAGTACGCGTCCTGGTACCTCACTCTGTATGCTGACAGGTATCTTTACAGTCATGTCGTTACACTGGATGAGAACTGGTAATTGGGGAAGCATCTGCACAGGCACTCCAGCTAACTTGGTGAGGCCTTTGGGTGCCTTAGCAACATCCTCTGCCTGAAAAAACAATTTATCCACCACAGTTATGCTGGCCCCAGTGTCCCTAATGGCAGGAGTCTCCTGACCATTCACCTGGACACTGTCCTTATAATACTCTTTAGTATTATCGGGGATAGAATTATAGACATCTAAATTCTGTTGTTCCCACAACCCCAGAGATACTAAAGAAACGCTGGCTGAGACTCCAATGGGTTCGTCAGCTAGCAGTAGAAAGTTTCCACTTGCCATTTGGACTTCCTCCTCTGGAGCAAAGGCTAAGGAGACAAGCTGGACCCCTGAAGGTTTACCCTTACATCTGAGATCTCCTTTCACGTGGTCAGTCGAGCCACAAACAAAGCATTTAGCGAACGCTTTTTGGAATGGTGGCTTGTTCTGACCTCCTTCCGGTTTGGCACCAGAAGACACACTATTCTGCTGTGGTTTTCCTGGTGGCTTACCCTTCTGGTTTTGTTTGGGGCCCTCTTTGGAATTTGAGTTATTCGAATTCTCTTTTGAGTCTTTTTTAGGCTGTTTTCCCTCATCCTTTTTCTGAGTTGCCCCAGAATCCTTATGAGTAGCCCTGTTGGCAACCCACAAGTCATCGGCCCTAGCTAGCGTTCGGGAATCCAATTCCTTCGAATCAGCCAAGTGCTGTCTGAGCTCAGGAGAACAGGCATCATAAATCGACTCCAACATAAAAAGATTCTTCATACCCTCATAATTGTTCACTTTGTAACCCTTAATCCATCCCTCTAAGTTTTTCAACCCTTCACTCACCGAGGTAGCCCAAGGGGTACCATCATGCTTTTTGAGGGTTCTAAACCTCTTAAGATACTGGGAAGGGGTCTTCCCGGATCTAGCTATTAAAGCTAGTTTCACACTTTCGTAATCCGTCTTATCCGCCTCCCCCAACTCCATTACCACATCAGTCGCAACAGGAGGGAGCTTAGAGAACAACCAGGGAAGTAAATCATTCCCGGTGATGTCCTGGAGCCCATGATTGTACTCAAACAGTTTTAACCAATCCAACACATCCAATCTCGGTTCATACATACCCACTAATTCTTTCGGCATCCGGGGTCTTTTGGGACTGGAGCTCCTAGAGGAACCAGAGGAGTCAGAAGCATTTTTGATAGACAACTTTTTCATCTCTAACTCGTGATTAAGTTCTATTTCCCTGAGTCTTAACTCAGCTTGCTTCTGCTCAGCCTGGGCATTCATCCGTCTGAACTCGAGCTCTTGGTTTCGTTCAGATTGAGCCAAGAACCGATTGTATTCTAATTCGAGCTTCATTTTTTCACGTTCAAAATAAGCAGGGTTACTTGTGGGACCTGGTATGGGCCCCGTAGGCACAGCTGGTAAGGCAGGTAGAGGAGCAGGGGAGACAGTTTCGTTAGCCTCTCCGTCCTCGTCAGCCTCTTCATCGCTATCATCAGAATTACGATTCAGATCAACACCATCACTGTTATCTACAGTTGCTGGAGAAATTGGTTCCTCTGAACCAGTACCCAGACTTTGGTTCGCCAGCAATCTCTCTATTAATTCTAACTTCTTGCCTCTTACAGAAAGATTCTCTTGCCTACAGAGAGCTCGCAAACTCTCAGTATTTTCACCTGACAAGGATTCTTGACTGTAAGTTTCCATCGTAGACATGTTTTTGAAAGTTGCTTTTTAGTGCTAAGTTTTGTGGTTAGTTATCCTAAAGTGTCGAAAAGCACTCTAATCTGTATACTCGATACAAATCCCACCGCTGTACACCAGTGTTAGGCGGAAACCTGTGCAGTTCCCTCTGGGACCACTGCAAAAGATTTAGGACTACAGGTGTTTGGCAGTAAACCCACGGCAAACACTTCAATCACAATTACTCTACGAAGAAGAAACGATCAATCCCCCTAACAATATTTCGACAAGTCTAGGTTCTACCAGTATCACTTATTTGCAGACAGAGGTGTATGCCTCAACCTAGATGGCACTCTAACATTAGTTAGGACCGGAGAGAAAAATAGGCAGGTTACGAAATCAACACAGTTCAATACTTCACAGGTAAAATGCAAGGCAAGGAGGCAAGAACCACAATAGATTATAAAGTTCAGAGGCCAGGCCCACTCGGACAGAGGCAAGGTGATATGTCCAAAAAAGTCTCTAGTGGAAATGCGTTCGAGTCTTTGTAGCAAATTGTTATCGGCAGATTGAACCAGTTCAGAACAATACATGCGAAAGCTTGGAGGCGACCCAACGGAAAGGAGAGGATTAAGAAACCTCACTCGATGTTACGCTCACCTGACTCCCACGGAGGCGCAGGTCTGGTTTGGAGTGTTGTTGCTTCTTCTATGGTGAAGCGCAGGACCCGGAAGATTGACTGGACCGGACCTTCGAATCTGGCTTGTCTGGCTCGCAGGAATATCTTTCTGTATGTGAAAAGGGAGTATTAACAATCTGCGGGAGAAAGTATAAGCCTCCCGCTCTCTTCTCACCCCTCTACGAAACCCTCCTGCGACCCCCACGTGAAGTCTCACCTTAGGGTATGAAAGGTTGAGCTCTCCATCCTGCCTCTCATGCAGGGGCGCGTTGTATCCAGTTACTTCACTGGGATTTTGATTGTAGAGGGTTCAAGTTTTGTTTTCCCGGTATAGTACCGTAAGGATTCTGTTAATGAGTATGATTCCGCAATAATAATAGTTCGTTGTCTCTTTTTCAGGTACGGAAACTATTCCGAGAAGAGCTGTGGAACCGAAGAATGAGACTCTGGTGAGCTTGATGAGAGTTCCCTCAGTGTCCTTGTATCAATGCGCTCACTAACGCTGATGTCTTTTTTCCCCATAGGGGCCGGGGTCCGGAAATGCCTGGATGCGGCACCGACCCGAAACAAAGCTCAATCCAGAAGAAATCAGGTAAGTCTTTAATGGGCGTTTGGGCAATGTCTTTTCATGCGCCCACTAACGCTGATGTCTTTTTTCCCCATAGGGGCCGGGGTCCGGAAATGCCTGGATGCGGCACCGACCCGAAACAAAGATCAATCCAGAAGAAATCAGTTAAGTCTTTAATGGGCGTTGGGTAACGTCTTTTCATGCGCCCACTAACGCTGATGTCTCTTTTTCCCCTTAGGGGCCGGGGTCCGGAAATGCCAGGATGCGGCACCGACCCGAAAAGAAGTTGGAATAACCCAACAGGTAAGCTTTGTAATGGAAATTAAGGTTTCCTTGTTTTCTTTCCCCTCTCACCTTTATTCTTGTCTTTTTTCCCTAGGTGCAGTGATGTGGCTGCGAGTCCAGATGTCGCCGTAGAACGTGGTGGTACCTTGTACAGGTGAGTGAGATGGGGCACTGCAGCGATCGAAGCGATGTGCTTTTAAATGGATGTCTTCCTTTTCAGGACCGTCGGCGAGATGTCTCCGGAATGCGGATTTAGCAGGTAAGGACTCTTCTTTACCCTTTTCTCTTCTCTTCTCTCTATGCAGGTGTTCCAGGATGCTGGCAGGAGTGGCAGAAGACAGAATGCAGGAGCAAACACGGTGAGCGTCCAGCTGCTAGATGCAGAACAACGTGAAGCATGAGTTGCTGCTTGGGCGTGGCTTAAATAGCCTTCAAAGTAGTTCCAGGTATGTATCCTTCCTCTCAGGTATGTATTCCTCCCCTGACCAAACCCGTGTGGTTAAGTAGTTACAAAGATAAAGTAGTCCCATTCAGGCCTCAGAAGGCCTGGATGTTGCAGCATGGTCTGCATCAGGTAAGTTAACACTAAGCACCTTTAACACAAAGTCCCCTTTTATGAGCCTGGCGCCTATGGCGCCAGGACTGTGGCCCGATATGAGCCTGGCGCCAAAGGCGCCAGGACTGAGTCCAAACAGCCCCTACTTGAGGCTGTTGTGACTTCCCTTGAAGACATGATGTCTGCCTCTGGGGTAGCTGGGTCTTGTCTGGCACCTTGGAGGTAGGCATCATGACAGTACCCCCTCCCAAGGCCCCTCCCAAGGTGGTCCTTTCCGGGGGTTTCAGCTTGCTTGGGAATTTTCGGTGGAATCTTTGCACTAATCGCGGGGCGTGTACATGGTCACTTGGTTCCCAAGATCTTTCCTGAGGTCCGTACCCCTTCCAATCAACTAGATAGAAGAGTTTTGATTTTAACATTTTGGAATCCAATATGTCCTTAACTTCAAATTCTAATTCCCCATCGATTTGAATCGGTTCAGGTGGTTTGCTTAGTCTGGTTCCAGGCTGCACCGGTTTTAACAGTGATGCATGAAAAACGGGATGAATTTGCATGTTGGCTGGTAGATCGAGTTTAAAGGCCACTGGGTTAATTATAGCTTTGATGGGATAGGGTCCAATGTATCTGGGATTAAAAGTCAGCGGTCCTTTGAGAGGCAAATGCTTGGTTGCCAGCCACACCTGGTCTTCAATATGGTACGAAGGTGCTTCACTCCCATGTAGATGAGCATTTTCTTTGTATTTTTTCTTGGCTTGTTGCAAATGAGTTGTAGCTTCCTTGAAGGCTCGGGTTATAGTAGAATGCAAATGATCAACTGCAGGCATTTCCAGGTTTTGAGGAGGGTCTAGGTGTGAGGTTCTAGGATGATGACCATACAAGGTGTAAAAAGGGGTTTGTCCTGTTCCAGAATGTACAGAATTGTTATATGCGATCCATAGAATATCTTTCCAGCTGTTTTCAGATTGATGCAACATGCACCGAAGATATTGTTCAAGGGTTTGGTTAGTCCTCTCGGTTTGACCATCGGTCTGGGGGTGGTGACTAGTGGATAAGCGTACATCAATTTGTGCCAGTTGACAACATTTCCTCCAAAAATGGGAAATAAATTGGCTTCCTCGGTCTGAGATTAATATGGATGGAAAACCGTGCATACGAACTATGTTTTCCAGAAATTCCTTGGCCAAGATGGAGGCCGAAGGTACCCCTTTTAAAGGGATAAAGTGGGCCATCTTGGAGAACAGATCCACGATTACCAAGATAGTGTTATACCCATAGCAAGGAGGCAGTTCGGTAATAAAGTCCATTGACAAGGTGTGCCAAGGGGCCGGTGGAATATCCAAGGGTTGTAGGAGACCGGCTGGTCTCTTCTTTTGACCTTTATTTTGAGCGCAAACTCCACAAGACATCACAAAAGATTTTATGTCTTTTCTCCAGGATGGCCACCAGAATTGTCGTTTGATCTTTTCCTCAGTTTTTGCGATACCAGGATGTCCTTCCATTAATGTATCATGATAGTGAGCAATGACCAATTCTTGCAGTTCTTTGTTGGGCAGAAATAACCGCCCCTGGAAGTACAGTAAATCGTTATTAACGGAAAAGTGTGACCCCTTTTGAGTCCATTCTTGCAAGGCTGTGGAATTTAAAAGTTGTTTAACTCAAGTTTGAACGTCCTCTATAGTTTGTAAAGAGGTCAAGCCTAAACTTCTTTGTTCGGGTATAATTGGTACTGGTTCTAAGTTTGAATTTGTTTCATCCATTCCAATCCGGGATAAAGCGTCCGCTTTGCCATTCTTGCAACCAGGGCGGTAGGTGATTATGAAGTCAAATTCTGCAAAGAATAAAGCCCATTGGAGTTGGCGGGATGATTGGGCCTTGGCCGTTTTTAGATATTGCAAATTCCTGTGATCTGTAATCACCGTAATGGTGTGTCTTGCGCCGAGGAGGTAATGACGCCAAGCCTTGAAGGCGGACTTAATAGCTAGTAATTCTTTGTCGGTGATTGCGTAATTGATTTCAGGAGCCGTGAATTTCCTGGACCAAAAGGCTACAGGGTGCATCTGGTTAGTTTCTGGATCCCTTTGAGACAAGACAGCACCCATGGCCAAACTGGAAGCGTCGGTTTCAACAATGTAAGGGAGATCTGGGCGCGAATGCTTCAATACAGGGGCGGAGGTGAATTTGGTCTTTAGGTCTTGAAAGGCCTGTTCTGCCTCAGGAGTCCATTCGAAACGTTTATTCTTCCGTAAGAGGGCTGTTATGGGTTGAACCACTCGAGAAAATTCTGGGATGAATCTTCGATAGAAATTGGCAAAGCCAAGCATACTCTGAACCCCCTTAACAGAATTAGCAGATGGCTATTTGAGGATGGCGTCCACCTTTCGCAAGTCCATTCGGACTCCTTTAGGTGTCAGGATGAATCCGAGAAACTCGACCTCTGTGGTATGAAAAACGCATTTTTCGAGTTTCGCAAACAGGTTGTGCTGGCGCAATTTCTCAAGAACTGCCCTGACATGTTTTCTGTGTTCGGATTCCGGGGAGGAGTATACCAGGATGTCATCGATATATACGATGACACAAACATCGATAAGTTCCCAAAGAACATCATTCATAAAGTATTGAAAGGCGGCAGGTGCGTTGCATAATCCGAAGGGCATCACCTGATATTCAAAAAGCCCATATTTGGTGCGGAATGCAGTCTTCCATTTGTCGCCTTCTTTTATACGTACCAGGTGATAAGCTCCTCGGAGATCTAACTTGGTGTATATACAAGCATCTTTTACCTGGTCAAGAAGTTCAGGGATCAGAGGCAGAGGATAACGATTCTTAATAGTTATTTGATTTAGGGTGCGGTAGTCAATACATGTTCTAAGGTCGCCTTCTTTTTTCGGCACGAAGAACAGAGTTGAGGAAACAGGAGACTTTGACGGGCGAATAAAACCGTTGGCAAGATACTGATCTAAATACTGACGCAAATGAACGTTCTCAGGTTCAGTAAGAGCATAAATCCTACTACAGGGCGGTTGAGCATTGGGTACCAGGTCGATTTGACAATCGTACGACCGGGGGGGAGGTAACGTGTTCGCCTGTTCTTTTTGCAAAAACGTCTTGGAACTCTTGGTATTCAACCGGTAGTTGTATCGTGGTGGAAGTTACTGTGGCCAGACCCATATCTGGATTTCTTGGATAACAAGTCAGTTCACAATCAGGAAAGGTTATTCTCTTTGCTCGCCAGTCAATTCGAGGATTATGTGTACTTCTGCCCTTAATTCCCCCAAAAGCTGAGCCAGCTGGTCTGTCTCAGAAGTCTCCATAGCGCCCGGGTGGGAAATTGTAGGTAGGCTTTGCGTTCTGTTACGCTCACCTGACTCCCACGGAGGCGCAGGTCTGGTTTGGAGTGTTTTTACTTCTTCTATGGTGAAGCACAGGACCCGGAAGATGGACTGGACCGGACCTTCGAATCTGGCTTGTCTGGCTCGCAGGAATATCTTTCTGTATGTGAAAAGGGAGTATTAACAATCTGCGGGAGAAAGTATAAGCCTCCCGCTCCCTTCTCACCCCTCTATGAAAACCTCCTGCGACCCCAACGTGAAGTCTCACCTTAGGGTTTGAAAGGTTGAGCTCTCCATCCTGCTTCTCATGCAGGGGCGCGTTGTATCCAGTTACTTCCATGGGATTTTGATTGTAGAGGGTTCAAGTTTTGTTATCCCGGTATAGTACCGTAAGGATTCTGTTAATAAGTATGATTCCACAATAATAATTGTTCGTTGTCTCTTTTTCAGGTGCAGAAACTCTTCCGAGAAGAGCTGTGGAACCGAAGAATGAGACTCTGGTGAGCTTGATGAGCGTTCTCTCAGTGTCCTTGTATCAATGCGCTCACTAACGCTGATGTCTTTTGTCCCCATAGGGGCCGGGGTCCGGAAATGCCTGGATGTGGCACCGACCCGAAACGAAGCTCAATCCAGAAGAAATCAGGTAAGTCTTTAATGGGCGTTTGGGCAATAGCCTTCAAAGTAGTTCCAGGTATGTATCCTTCCTCTCCGGTATATATTCCTCCCCTGACAACACCCGCGTGGTTAAGTAGTTCCAAAGATAAAGTAGTCCCATTCAGGCATCAGAAGGCCTGGATGTTGCAGCATGGTCTGCATCAGGTAAGTTAACACTAAGCACCTTTAACACAACGTCCCCTTTTATGAGCCTGGTGCCTATGGCCGATATGAGCCTGGCGCCAAAAGCGCCAGGACTGAGTCCAAAGAGCCCCTACTTGAGGCTGTTGTGACTTCCCTTGAAGACATGATGTCTGCCTCTGGGGTAGCTGGGTCTTGTCTGGCACCTTGGAGGTAGGCATCATGACACTCAAACCGATCGAAAGGGAAGCCATGCGGACACGGTACCTTGTTTGTGGAGAGACAGCTCCGGCGGGGGCAGTTGTTCCTGGTGGTGGATGCACGTCAGGTCTTTGCCAAGAGTAGAGATGATCTCGTCGTCGAAGAAAAGTGAAGTCCGGTGCACCACCAGGGCAGAGACCAGCCGCGGAGTGCTCCGTCACAAGGCACCACCTTTTGGCCCGGTACAGGGGTAGTGGCTATCCGGTTGCCGAGGTGCTCTGCATGGGCAATTCAACCACTGCGTCCTGAGGCGAAGAAAAAGAAAAGGGGACTGGTTGTTCCCACCAGTCAGGGGAAGAGACTCTCCGGCAGGGAGATCTCCTCTGTCGTCGGGAAGTGGTGAGTCGGTTCCGCAGGGCTCCACCAGAGGTGTCGTCGTGCAGGTCGGCTCAGCGTTACCCTCGTCGGATTCTTAGGTCCTGTGACGACTTCTGAAGATCCAGTCCCAAAAGCCCTGCTTTTATGCAGAAAACCCCCATTCATTCAGCCTAGCTGTCAATCAAAACGTGCTAAGTGGTGAGCGGCGAGGCTCACCACTTGAGCCAATCACACCAGAGTGCGACCGGAGTTGGCAAGGCAACTCGGTCCAGGGTGCCTAAACCCCCTCCCACACCCCTGTGGTAACCCAGACAGAATGGCACCACTTTGGAGGGTCTCCGTACAGAGGCCCACCAAAAGTGGAACAAAGGGCTCAACCTTTGGTTTATGAGTCAGAGAGACGAACACAGACGCCATTTTAAAAACCGAGTTCTGGCAGAAAATACCATCCGATAAACTTATTTAAGATAAGTGGACCGGTGGTACGTTAGAGATTAACGAGGAAAAGTATCAATCTCTAACAATGGGACGAATCCCATAGGGTTATGTTCGAGGTCGAACATAACAAGTAGTTTCCACTGCCACCAGCCAAAACTTGACGAGGGGGGACGGGACAGTGCCCCCTCGATTAACAGATTTAGGAGTAATCGAATTACCCCTACTAGCACGTCCACAATAAGATGGTTGGTACTAGTTCTGTTAGTAAATTTAGGTCTAGTAAAGCCAATGGTGACTTTACATGCCCGGGGAGACAGTAGTCAGTCCCCGGGTATGGAGTCTATGGTGGAGGTCCGCTAGGACGCCCCAGTGTTACGGCAAGTAGGGTGTGGTGTAACACACATAGAAAAATATATGAGACCCTATGTAGTAAAAGACCCCATAGCCCATAGAACACATTGACATTCAAAGGAATTACACACATTCATGTCCAAGAGTGGGAGGAAAAAAGAGTCTCACTCTTGGCAGGATGGAAAAAAACAAACTCCAGAAATCCAGCAAAGCTGCTGGGGGACTCACTAGGTTAGGAAATTCAGCCTAAACAGAGAATTCTCTCTAACAGTGGGAGACATGAGTGGGGGCCTGGTGGAGGGTGCCCCTGACTGCTGGGGGTGGGGGTGGTGGGAGACATGTGTGTGGGCCTGCTGGCAGGTGCCCCTGACTGATGGGGGGTGGGGGTGCAGGGGGACATGAGTGGGGGCCTGGTGGAGGGTGCCCCTGACTGCTGGTGGGTGGGGGTGCAGGGGGACTTGAGTGGGGGCCTGGTGAAGGGTGCCCCTGACTGCTGGGGGGGTGGGGGTGATGGGAGACATGTGTGTGGGCCTGCTGGCAGGTGCCCCTGACTGCAGTGGGGTGGGGGTGGTGGGAGACATGTGTGGGGGCCTGGTGGAGGATGCCCCTGGATGCTGGTGGGTGGGGGTGCAGGGGGACATGAGTGGGGGCCTGGTGGAGGGTGCCCCTGACTGCTGGGGGGTGGGGGTGGTGGTCGACATGTGTGGGCCTGCTGGCAGGTGCCCCTGACTGCTGGGGGGTGGGGGTGGTGGCAGACATGCGTGTGGGCCTGCTGGCAGGTGCCCCTGACTGCTGGGGGGTGGGGGTGGTGGGAGACATGTGTGGGGCCCTGGTGGAGGGTGCCCCTGACTGCTGGGGGGTGGGGGTGCAGGGGGACATGAGTGGGGGCCTGGTGGACAGTGCCCCTGGCTGCTGGTGGGTGGGGGTTCAGGTGGACATGAGTGGGGGCCTGGTGGACTGTGCCCCTGGCTGCTGGTGGGTGGGGGTTCAGGGGGACATGAGTGGGGGCCTGATGGAGGGTGCCCCTGGATGCTGGTGGGTGGGGGTGCAGGGGGACATGTGTGGGGGTCTGGTGGAGGATGCCCCTGGATGCTGGTGGGTGGGGGTGCAGGGGGACATGAGTGGGGGCCTGGTGGAGGGTGCCCCTGACTGGTGGGGGGTGGGGGTGGTGGGAGACATGTGTGTGGGCCTGCTCACAGGAGCCCTTGACTGCTGGGGGATGGGGGTGGTGGGAGACATGAGTGGGGGCCTGGTGGAGGGTGCCCTTGACTGCTGGGGGGTGGGGGTGGTGGGAGACATGTGTGTGGGCTTGCTGGCAGGTGCCCCTGACTTCTGGGGGGTGGGGGTGGTGGGAGACATGTGTGGGGACCTGGTGGAGGGTGCCCCTAGATGCTGGTGGGTGGGGGTGCAGGGGGACATGAGTGGGGGCCTGGTGGAGGGTGCCTGGGAATCCCCGGAATCCACTTACCTTGCTGAAATCGCGTGTGGAACTTCCCGCGCACCCCAGAATACACGTACCGTGAAGAATTAGCGTGTGGAACTTCACACGCACCCCGGAATCCACGTACCCTGCTGAAATTGCGTGTGCAACTTCCCGCGCACCCCGGAATACACGTACCCAGGCCAATCGCGTGTGGGACTTCCCCCGCACCCCGGAATACAAGGACCCAGGCAATTCGCGTGTGGAACTTCCCGCGCAGCCCGGCATCCACATACCCAGGCCAATCGCGTGTGTTACTTCCCGCGCACCCCGGAATCCACGTACCCTGCTGAATTCGCGTGTGGAAGTTCCCGCGCACCCCGGAATACACGTACCCAGGCCAATCGCGTGTGGGACTTCCCGCGCACCCCGGAATACAAGGACCCAGGCAATTCGCGTGTGGGACTTCCCGCGCACCCCGGAATACAAGAACCCAGGCAATTCGCATGTGGAACTTCCCGCGCAGCCCGGCATCCACATACCCAGGTCAATCGTGTGTGTTACTTCCCGCGCACCCCGGAATCCATGTACCCTGCTGAATTCGCGTGTGGAAGTTCCCGCGCACCCTCAGAATACACGTACCCTGCCAGATTAGCGTGTGGAACTTCACGCGCACCCCGGAATACACGTACCCAGGCCAATCGCGTGTGGAACTTCCTGCGCACCCCGGAATACACGTACCCAGGCCAATTGCGTGTGGGACTTCCCGCGCACCCCGGAATACATGGACCCAGGAAATTTGCGTGTGGAACTTCCCGCGCAGCCTGGAATACACGGACCCAGGCCAATCGCGTGTGGGACTTCCCGCACACCCTGGAATACATGGACCCAGGCAATTCATGAGTGGAACTTCCCGCGCACCCCAGAATACACGTACCCAGCCAATCGTGTGTGGGACTTCCCGCACACCCCGGAATACATGTACCCAGGCAAATCACGTGTGGGACTTTCCGCGCACCCCAGAATACACGTACCCAGGCAAATCGCGAGTGGGACTTTCCGCACAGCACCGAATACACGCACTCGCTATTTTTCATACAGCGGGTGTCCGAGTTTGTCGCGTACCCCTTTGCATGTCATTTGTCTTAGAGGGCCACAGTATGTGACATTCATCATAGCTGTATATAGGTGCTTTTTGTTGGCGCACTTTTTGGCGCACATTTATTTCAGGGGCAGGGACACTACCGCCTGCTTTCTTGTGGCGGATGTGTTTGGGCCTGTGCGCTGGTTTGACCGTGCGCTGGTTTGCCCTATTGGATTCCATGAATACGTGTTGTAGGCGAGCGTGTGGGCGTTCCGCGCCCTTGCCTCCTGTACTTCTCTCGTGACGCCCACATTTTGACGAGTTGTTCCCCATTCCGAGTGTTACGCCCTGTGTTCCGCCTACTTTTGTTGTGTGCGCTGCGCTATGTGCGATTTCGCTGTGGCCGTGGCGCACGCCGTTAGATATCCTGTGCGCCGCCGTGCACCGCGCACTTTTTCAGCGCACATCCGATATTTTTCTCGCGCACGGCCTTCCATGAATCGATGTGCGCTGGTTTCCCTGCTATTTTTGCACTTGCACTCCGATTTTCACACTTTTACTGCGATTCGCACGTTTTAGCACCTCTGCGCGGGAATTTTCGGGGCACATTAATTCCATGAATCGACACCTTAGTATGCACATAAGGCAACAAAAAGAGAACGGACATTAAACAAACTGTCCAAAATACTTTGCTTGTGCTTGTAGGGTAGATGCCCTCTTTTTGGGTCATCTGATGAGATGCACACGTTTTTGGCGTAAAGTGGTTTCCATGTCAGCATTTGCACATAGAAAAGTGGGCATCTGATAGATGTGATAAAACCGTGTGCTTCTCATCAGATGCACAATTAAATGCCCACTTTATAGCACCTCTTTTGCTACACAATGTTCATATCTTTGCACACTGTTGTCTGTGGGAATTTTCCATCTCCCATGTGATGCTCCATGGTGCAGATGCATCTTTGCACCATGAGGCATCTCATTGAGATGACCACTTTTTTAAGAATCAGGCTCATAGTGTTTAATCTTTACATACCGTAGTCTAACTGTCTGTCCCCACACTCAAAAGTCTTGTGTGACGAATCGCAGGAATCAGTCTTTTCTCCCTAGGGGGAGCCTTTCCTTGTGAGGCTATTGAGGTGAGCCCGCTATGCAATAATCCTCCTAGAAATGTTGGTAAGCGAGATGTCACAGGGAGAGATTCCCCCTGAGGACTCCGTTTCTGCAGAGGAACTCCATAAACACTTCTCTTTGACATTACGCCAACGCCATCAAATCAAACCACTGTATAAAATGGTAATACAAGATTCAAGATTCCCCTTGAAGAACTCTATATTGCAAACACCATGAAGAAGAACGATGAAAGAGTAATAGTACTTTGGCAAAGAAGATTAAAGAAGATTAAAACAAGAAGGAAGGGAGGATGGACAACGATCCTCTGCTGGGGAGGATCCAACAGCCTGTAATAAAAAGAGAAGAGGGACTTCTCTTAGAGAGCGAGAGAAATGAAGCACATGGGTTTCAAACCAGTCAAGTCGTGACTGGAACAGGAGACCGGGAGATTCTCCATCGGGAAGAAGGCAGAAGGTGTTGTCAGCCAGAAACCTCAAGGAAGTCCGAGTACAATGAGCAGAGGGGAAGAAAACCCCAACAAGAAGCAGGCAAGAGTGATGGCATGACCCAGGAAGAGTGGACTGTTGAGTCTGACAACTATGCCAAGACTGTTTGAGTCTTGAAGCCGTGAAGCTGTGGAAAAGAGACCACAGCAGACAGAACAAGTTTTCCTGACACTGTATGAAGTCCCGCTCCAGGGAACAGGCCTAGTGATGTCATCCCTTGAAAAGCAAGATATCCGGGATGGGGGGAAACAAAGGAGGGCTCACAGCAATAAAGAATACTGTCAGCCTACTCGTCACAGTGAGTGGCCCAAAGTTAAGAAGAATGACAAACACTCTGGGACTCAACCTACTCATCCCAGTGAGTGGCCCGAAGTTAAGAAAAGAGACACACACTATGGTACTCACCCTATTCAACCCAGTAAGTGGCTTGTAGTGAAGAAGTCTGAAAAACACTCCTGGACTCACCTACTCATCGAACTGAGTAGCCTGAAGTTAAGAAGAGTACCTAACACTCTTGGATGCAGCTCCCTGTCCCAGTGAGTGGCCCGAAGTTAAGAGGAGTGACACACACTCCGGGGCTCAGCCTACTCATCTCAGTAAGTGGTCTGAAGTTAAGAAGTGTGGTAAACACTCAGGGATTCAGCCTAGTCATCCCAGTGAGTGGTCAGAAGAGAAAAAAACATTAAGTCCACCCTACTGGTCTCAGAGAGATAAGAACTGGGCAAGAGAATTACTATAGGGTCTAAAATAAGAATAGCAAGGAGGAAGATAGGGAATCAGAAGAGGGGGAATATGATACCAGCTGTCTTATGCACCAAGAGATGAAGAACTGTAGCAACAGAGAGAATAAGAACCATACAAAGAGGGAATCAGTCTCCCTAGTGGAACCAGGAAGAAAGAATATTTTGGAGACACTGTAGAGAGATCTTTTTCCAGGATTTCTAAAGCTAACAAAGCTGAAGAGGAAACGCCTAGGACCAGGACTGGGAAAAGTCCCCTACAAGAACCATTTACTTAATTAGATAGCCAAGCAATATCTCAAGGTTGCATAGTAAAGCTGTAGAAGTCTATCCAGGAGAAAGGAATTGGTTTTTGTTGTTTTCTATAAGTGATAGGGAGAGAGCAGATAGAGTTGGATAGATAGAGTTGGATGGATGACATACTGTTTAATTTTGGAATTTGGTAGATTGGTTATGTAGGGAAACCCATAGACTAAGGATAGCAAGGCATTTGTCTTTTATTATTTGAATAAAGAATCTTGAAATGATGAAAACTGGTCTGTCTCTGGTTCTATGTTGCTACATCAACAGTTATTTTTTCAATTCATTTTTTTGCTAAAAAAGAATTTCTGAAAAAACTTCTCAACATTTTGATTCATTATGTGGTGCCCACCTTAACCCCCATCTCCTATTATTAACTTGCTGTTCACTACCCACCCACTCCTTAGAACCCCTTACACACTGCCGCTATATTTTCCGATGAGATTTTTCAGCAAAAAAAAACATCTAGAAATATACTGGCAATGTAACAACGTTGTACCCTGTCACCTCCTTCTGACCTATCATACTTGTTACAAATGGTTGCTCATAGTAAAATAATTCAAGGTAACCACTGAGAAATTCTAATAGTTATCTCTCCAAGCCTCATAATCAGTCTGCCTTTCTTGCAAATAAAATGTTGTGTACCTTATTAACCTACATTGACAAATATTTGACAGAGTACGGGAGACTGCCTATTGGACATCATTATTAATGATGTTTTCCAAAAGGGAGATTGGCATTTGACAATACAAAGATTGCCATCTTGCTTTTGCTATCATTTAAAAAATATATACTCCAAAGTTCCTAAAGGTGCTTGATGCTGAAATGTCCTTAGGTAAGAACTTAAAAAGGCCACACAAATCCCACCAATATATAGATGTACACCTATTCTAGGGTTGTCCAGATTTTCAAGCAACATTTATTCAAAAAAAAAATCAACTCTTTGGGGCCAATCCAAAGATGACTAACACACAGACAGATGGTAAATCTAATCAAATGGCGTAGAATCCAAAAAAATCTGAATTCTTAAAAAAATATTTCCACATTATTTCACATATTTCAATTCTACTCTATACAAGATAATAAAAGACAAGAGCATGACAAGTCATAACCACATGCAACCAAGAAATAGTCAAATTTTCTGAAATAGAAATTGAGTCTCGAAATTATTGATGATAACATTAACCAGCTCAAATTATCATAGGCAAGATATTTTCATGATACAAAATTCAAACTATGAATGTGCAAGTTGTGGACAAAAAGTATATCGCAGAAGGTGTGAATATAGGAGATATGTTCTGAATGCTGAAAATGATCAAAATGAGCAAAATTATCAATGTTTTGGTATCCTGTTTTGTGTGACATCTGGGGAATTACACATAGGTCCTCATTACGAGTTCGCCGGTAAAGTGCTGGTGATTCTGTGGAACCCGGCACCACAGAATCCCCAGCACATGACAACCCTGTGGAAGTACCCAATTCGGCATGCCAGTAACAGTGCGACATGCATGACGTAAACACTGTCGCCGTCCACAAAAATCGGTGGCACCATCATCAGAAATGGTGGTGGCACCGTCACTGGTGTGTCAAAGATGGAAACACCAGCAACAGAAGCATCGGTAATGGGAACAATGTCATCGCAGTAACCAGCAGTTTGCGTTTGGCAATTTTGAAAAGCACAATCCACATAAAATCACCTACTACGTGTTGACTTCTAGAGTCCCTAATGTGAGGCAGCGGAAGCCACGCTTCACAGAGCAAGAACTGACCGTGCTGACAGAGACCGTAGGTGAACATGCTGGGGAACTGTTAGCCACCGACCACAGGCAGAGAACCCAACTCCATAAAAATGACAACTAGGAGGAGGCGGTGCAGAAGGTGTCGACCGTGGGTCCCGTCCCACGCAGCCAAAAATACTTCCATAAGTGCAGGGATGACCTCTTCCGAATGGTCCACAACCTATAGTTGGCCCATTGAAAGGAATGTGTGCCAATTGGAGGTGGGACGGCCTCCCCAATAAACTCATGCCATGGGAATTGAAATGCAGCAGTGTGCTGCACCCTGAAGGGATCGAGGGAGTGGGTGCAGCAGAGGTCGGTGCAGGTACATAAGGAGAGGATGTGGGTATGCATGATATCCTCCAAAAACAGCAAAGATGCAAAAACGAAATGCTCTTCAATTGGACTGATATAAGTACATGAAAAAGGCCTCCACTGGCCAGAAAAAAAGCCAGACACTGAAACACAGAAAACACAAAACCTACAGTCATGTGTAAGTGATTTCAACCCGGTACTCCACCTAAGTCAATGCCTAGTGTGTGATGCACAGCTGGAACCCTTAATTATTTATTTTTAATTATTTATTTTTGTCTATAAGTTATTTTATTTCTGAATGATGTACCCTTATATCACGCCCCTCTCTTTGAATCCCCCCCGCTCTCACTGTACCAGGAAGCAGGCTGTTTTGCAAAGTTAAAAGATTTATTTTATGGATTTCACAATATATATATCACACTATTTAATATTTATACAGGGATCACCATTGGGGTGATGTTACAATCAACAATCTCTCTTTAATCAGAAGGAGTATGGATAGAAAAAAATAATGCAGCATAGAATAAAACTTTGTGTGGGTTCAGTCAAATGCAATTTCACTCTTTCCCCCTGCACACTACTCAATCCCCCCCAATATGCAGTATAAAGAGATGGAAGTAGAGAAAACAGGTTTCAGGAATACAAACTCACAAATACAGTTTCAATCCCAATTCCCCCCAGCAAGCATAGAGAGAGAAACAGGAATGATTGCAAACGGTTTTGGGTTTGTTGGAAAGCTGAGGATGTTAGCTTCAATTTGAAACTTAAATTTCGTTTCTAGCATGCACGATACGGAAGTTACAGTGGTTTTAGTAGAGGTCGGTTTTTCTCAGAAAGAGTCATGATTTTCAAATGAAAGATGCACTTTTGAATTACAACCAGGATTTTCTTTACATTAGGGAGTCTATGAAGCCACAAGCTACATGACAGCACAGCCACCAATCCAGCGACGTCTCCGGATGGTTTCTGCCTGCCAAAACACTTGTCTTTCTTCTGCAACTATATTAGCGCAAAGGTGATATTAACACTACTATTATCAGATGACTATAGGGATGAGAGAAGGAATCAGGACAATCAGACAAAAGATTTTCTACAATGCAGTTATGGATATGATAGAATGGGTTGGATAGGATGAATTAAGGATGAATTAAGGATAAGATACTGGTTAGGGACAATTAAATGCTATAGATACTCACAACTACCGTTTGGAATAGGCCCATCAAAGATCTGGTCAAAGATTTCTGGACTGGAATTCTGCTAGCCCACCGGACAGGATTCAGGGCGCTCGGTCCTGCACTCAGCATGGCACTCTGGACACTGCACAGCCTCTGGACTGGATCTGACGGGTTGGTTCTGGGTTGCAGATATCTGGTTACAGCTCTGCTCTACTGGTTTGGATCTCTGGATTTTAGCACAAGTTCTTGGCAAGAAATCAGAAACAGCAAAAGGCTGTTCTTTTTGTTGTGCCCCTTGCAAGTCTGGGGTTAAATTCAGGTTTCAAGATTTTAAAGGCCAAGCTGAGAAGGGTTCAGCTTTGGAATTGGGCCTCTCTGCTGTCAAAGATCTGGAGTCTTGGATATGGGTTTCTCCTGCAAAGTGCTTCACCAGTAATCAGTTGATCAGTGAATCTTTGTCTGTCTCTAGGTCCTAAGCTGTCCCTATTTATGTATTTCCGTAAGGGGTGTGTAGGCTGAATTATACTAAGCACACCCTATAGGAATCCTATTGGAATCTCCTGATTTGAGAAGGAACTCTGATTTCATGATGATGCTGTGTTTACAATCCAGGGAGTAACTCCCCTTTGTTACTGTACAGTAAATCTATTTTTCACTTAAAGCATATTTACAATATAATAAACTTGCTAACAATACATATTTACATCACAGATGTAATAGAGAAAGTATCCATCCGAGTCCCATCTCAGTGAGAGCTTTAGTTCAGATTTGACAGTTTTTCATGCTTTTGGTTGGATTCCCAATGTCAGATTTGTTCACATTTTTCTACATATATGCGCATGACATCTGGGCATAATCCTGTGAAGTTTCATATTTCTAGCATCATCACTATTGCTACAAAATCACAATTTCTGTAGTCATGTCTCTGAACATAGTTCAGAGTAGTTTCATAATGTGAGCAGAATTTTCATGTTAACAACCTATATTTTACAGATTTTTACACATTTTTCACAGTTCACTGTGAGTTTTTTTTCGAAGGATACTTTCTTGTGGTTTACAGATAAACATATCTGTCTGGCCTGCCCCCAAGGTTTTGCTGGGCTAAAAGCAATCCAGGCCTCTCTTCCTGCTGGCAGTAGTTTCTGTTGACACCTGAATTTGCATTCCCTTTCAGTCCAGGAAGCCTATTGTCTCTCCCCAGAGAAGCAGAGCAAAATCTCCTCCTCCTTTCATTAGCATCTAACTGAGAGTTCCTGGGCAGAGAGCAAAAGGAAGGCACCTTTGTTTGGGGCACGCTGTGGAATTTGCCTTTAAAGTTCTGTGGCTGGCATCAGTTCACTTTAAAACACTTTGTTTAAAATTGTCTTTGCTAAATAAACTTTACATTTTTAAAAGTAGACACACAGATCTCTAATTCCAGTCTTTTTAAAACATAGCGAATGAATAGCAGCAACCTATATTGCTTTTGATTGCAAGTCTCTTCTTTTCAACAATTTGATCTTAATGTACACGTTTCAAACTCCCGGTGTAAGTAAATGACAGCTTTGACACAGGCAGGTGGTGGTACTGCGCCCATATCTGACAGGTTTTCCCAGGCAAGCCTTTTTTTAATGTGGATATTTTTGTGATGAAATCTGCTTCTCCTAACATTGTGCCTAGGTGGATTCTCTAAATAAGGTGATGGTTAACACCAAACAAGGATGTTGGATCTTTTCTGATGTTTGGGAACCATTATTTAGCAATTTCAACAGCCAAGGAAAAACAGATTTTAAAGCACTTCTGGGTTTTCCTGGCGATGCAGCACTGCCTTTTCAGTAGTTCCATTTTACTCTGTGGGTAGCCCAATGACAGGTTTTGGCAATGTGGTCTCCTGTTCTACTACTGACACAGGCAAAATAGATTGGCAGCCTATTTTTCCGGTTTCCCTGCACATTTCTCAGAGGTTTTTAGTGCGCATAGGGCTTTTTGGCAGCCATTCTGTTGTTTCTGGTGAAAGGGCAGCCATTCTGTTGTTTCTGGTGAAAGCAGCACACAGTGATGTTGCAGGGCAGAGCCTAATGGGTCAATGTATCCCACAAGCCCCCCCTCACGATTTGTCGTTGACCATCCCTCAAGAGAAGTCGCGAGACTGGGATGATCAGTTTCTTTTCTTTTGGTTCAAATGGCAAAATTCATCAGCTTCTCCCATCAGGGGTGGATCGACCAGTTCTCCTGGCCAAGTCCTGATGTGAGTATGGAGCGATACCCCAGGCCCCTTGGATCTTTCCTTCCGGTCCCTGGGCGGTCCTCCTTGGTTTTAGTCTCCATCATTTCCAATTCTAGGATGACAATGCAAAAACATATTTGTAGACATTTCCCCACCACTATTGATGTAGTGGGGCGGACACATACATTTTGACAAATCAGGACACATTTTTCTATTTGCAAGTTATTGACTATATAGATGGAATATTTTTATAGTGGGAATTCTAGGGAGCTGGAGTGACCCCCTCTGGGGTTCCAGAAGATTCCTCCAGTTACTGCAGAGTGTGCCTAGGATGGCAACACTTCAGTTGGTTAATATGGACCCACTATCTTCCCCCTCTGCCAAACTGCCTTTGGGGATGCAGATTTTGTAGGCGACTGGTGAAATATTGTCTACAATTTCAAAAGGGCCCCTACCAGCTAGGCAAAAAGTTGCGCTGTTTTGCCTGGTTCCTTTGAAAGTTGTATAAGTAGACCCGGTCTCCTACATGGTATTCTTTTCTAGTAGTCTTTAAGTAATAGTGGGTCTTCATGCTGTCTGCAGATCTTTCTAGATTTCGCTGAGCATAGGAAAAAGCATGTTGAAGGTGTTTTCTTAGATTTTCAACATACTCATTAGTTATGGAGGCATTGATCAATGTCTGCTCTTGGGTTCTGTAGAGCAGATGCTGGGGAAGCACCATCCGGCGTCCAGTCATCAGCTCAAATGGTGACATTTTAGTTGCAGATGAAGGGGTAGATCTGATGGCCATTAGGACAAGAGGTAATCGAATACCCAAGTTGGCCCAGAATCTGCCATAAACTTTTTTAATATTCTCACAATTGTCTTGTTGTATCTCTCTACTGCATCACTAGAGGCTAACTGGTAGGCAATTTGTAATTTCCTTTTGACCCCAAGTATCTCCCACATCTTTGGCATTACTTCACTAGTGAAGTGGCTACCTCGGTCTGACTCGATCCTTTGGGGTAGTCCAAAATGCAAGAAGATGTGGTTGATCATCAGGGCAGCTGCTGTTTCTGCCTTGCAATTTGGGGCCGGGAGACATTCCACCCACTTAGTAAACAAGCATGTCACGGACAACATGTACTTATTTCCCCTAGAGGAGCGACTCACGGGGCTCATATAATCGACTTGTAAACCTGACCATGGCAGTGTCATCCCCCTCTTTTGGAGAGGCGCACGGTGTGTGAGGGATGTTGGCTGAAATTGTGCACACACAAGACGCCCCTTCAAGCATTGGTCAAGGTCCTGCCCCATGTGTGGCCAGTATGCAACCTCTCTTAAGATTTCAAGCATTGTATGAAACCCCCTATGACCGGCTGTGGCCGCATCATGGGCGTGACTTATCATCAGGCTTCGGAATGAGGTAGGGACCACCCACTGATCATGGCCAGCTAGATATCTCCTTACCAACAAACCGTCTTGGATTCGGAACATTTTTGGACATTTCATCAACACTCTGTGCGCTTCTTTCCCAATGAATTCGGTATCCGTCAGGGGAAAGTTCTCAGGGTCCTCAATGTGTTGATAAAACTTACCAATTATCGGATCCAGGGGTGTTGCTAGGTCTGGAAAAGACCCGGGGCTACGCTGATGTTGAAACTGTTGGGACTGGGGGCTAGCTAGCCTTTTGGCTGTAGCTCCTGAGATTCTATCTGGGGCTACAACCAAAATACCAGGGGCTATAGCCCACTTAGCCCCCCCTAGCAGCGCCTCTGATCGTATCCCCTTTTTGAGCCGTAATGAAATCAGCATCTGGGGTTTCCTTACTCCATTGTGCAGTTGAGAGTTCATTGTGAGCATTTGTCTGGGACCTAGTGATAGCAGTGACCTGGATCTCCCACAACAGGGACTCGATCTCAAGTTGCTCCCCTTGGATGGCTCTGTTTTTGGCCAGCTGATCAGCTAAGTCATTTCCAGTTTTGTCTGGTCCCTCTACTTTACAATGACCCTTGATCTTTTTCCAGTAGGTGGTCATCCCATTCGAGGTGACCAGCTCATCAATATTTTGAATTAATTTCCCATGTTTCAACGGTTTATTATTGGCACATAGCATGCCTCTGGTTTTCCAGTTAACCAGGTGCTCCACGAACCCGTTCCGTACATAATCCGAATCAGTGATTATGACCAGTTTGTGGAGTTGGTGTTGGACAGCAGTGAGGATGGCTTGATGCACAGCCATCAACTCTGCCGCTTGACTATTTCGGGGACCAATCTTGTACCCAGCAGAGGGTTCTGTGGTCTCATTCACCCATGCATTCCCTACACCGGCCACAAGTTCCTTTTCCCCGTTGTTGTCAACATGGTAGGAGCATCCATCCACATAGACAGTGGGCATTCCCTCACTCTTGTCTTCTTCAAAGACTTTGTTTGGGGAATTGAGGAATGCCTCCATGTTGTCTTTGATTTTTAGACTTTCGTCCTCGAGACAGTTTTCTCTGGCACAATCATGCAAGTCAGCCAGACCTTGCGCGAGGGGACTCTTCTTGTTTTGGCCATATCTGACCTCCACAGGAAAGCCTTGCATTGACAGAATCCAGGAAGTAATTCGGGAATTACTCACATTTCAGGGCCGGATTCTGTCACTTTGGAGATATTGCAGAGGCTGGTGTGGAATCTCCACTATGATATGTTCCTCCTGGATAAACGGGCGGTAATTCTTCAATGCCCAAACCGTTGCCAGGAGTGCCTTCTCACAATCGTTGAATTTTTCCTTCACAGAGGATAAAGTTTTACTCCCATAGGAGATTACTTTATTGACCTTGTCATGCTTTTGGTACAATACTGCAGGCAAGCATGTATTTGACAGTATTTGAGAACCCTGTCTCCAAGACGAAATCCTTGTTTTTGACAGGGTAAGCTAGGCAAGGTGCTTGTGAGAGGCTTCTTTTGAGTTGTTTTACTGCCTCAGCTTGTTCTGGACCCCACTCCCACTCGACCCCCCCTTCAAAAGATGGATCAGGGGTCTTGTGATCTCTGCGTAGTCCTCAATGAACTTTCTGCTGTAATTAGTCAGTCCAAGGAGGCTCCTTAGTTCCTGCAGAGTTGTGGGGTCTTTCAATTTCTGGAGTGCTTCCATTTCTTTTCCTGGGGACAGAGACTTTGAGGAGTAATCTCATGCCCCAAGAAATTGACACGGGATCTGCACCACTGTTCCTTTTGAAAGGAGAGTTTTTCTCCGGCAGCCCTCAACTGTGTCATAACATAACGTATCTCCGCTCTGTGTTCCTCCACAGTTCAGCTTTTGATGAGAACATCATCTACATAGACCAGGTTATCCCTTTCACTCAGGTCGGGCATGGCCTTATGTAGAAGAATATTAAATTCATTGCCGGAGTTGATGTATCCGAAGGGACTCAGGGTCCAGGTGTACTGCTGTCCCCCGAAGGTGAAAGCCAGCTTGTATTGGTCCTCCCTACTGACAGGTACAGTCCAGTATGCATCGGTCAGGTCTACTGCAGTGAATACCTGTGACCCCTGGATCTGGGTCAATGTAGGGAAGAAGCCATCGGGAAGTATGGACCCGTTTGTTGAGCTCCCTAAGGTCTGCACAGAGTCTCCACTGTCCGTTTGGCTTAAAAATCCCCAGCACCGGATTATTGAAGGTGCTGTGGTGGACGGATTATCCCACGGGACTGAAGGTTCTTAATTATTTCAGTAAGGGACTCCATTGATGTGAGAGGCAAGCAATATTGCTTCACAAACAGTAGGGTCATGCCAGGGTCCGTGGGAATTGTTGTAGTGTGGATGTCGGTGCGACCACAGTCATATGAGTCCACAGCAAAGAGATCTTAAAAATCCAAGAAAACTTGTTTCAATTTTTGCTTTTGCTCCAGAGTCTCACAGGCATCAGCTAGGTTGACTCTCTCTTCAACCATCTGCCTGAAGCCTGGAAAGACTTCTGGTTTTGCTATCTCATCTGCCTCCTCCAGTTGGGTGGAGAAGTCCCTGGTCAGAGTGCTGATTTGGACTGGTGGTTTCAGGTGGGGAAGGCAGCCCTCATGGACCTGGAAAATCACCTCATCCCTCCTAAAGTCACAGGTCACATCCTCCTTACCATAAGTGCAGGAAGTGTACACCAGGAAGTTCCTCCCATGCCGGGTAAAGATCCTGTCTGGTGTTGTGTTGTCATCACTATCACTGTCAAAACAGTCTTTGGGGATTGGTCCTAACAGTTCATTGCCTAAATCTATGGAAAAATGTTGGTCATCAACCACCATTCCAATAATGGTGCCTGCCGCTAGAGAGATACTCTTTAGTCGCTGTTATCCACCTCTATTGGAATGGTGTCATGTTCTATATTGACTAGTGGTGTTGGGTTTACCCCCAACCCTTCCTGTTGGAGAGAAGCATTTAGATGAATATAAGCGTCAGGGGTTTTCAATTTCTGTCCTCTTTTAACTTTCACTTCCAGGGAGAATTGTCGTGTCCTTTCTGGGATGGTGACTTCCTCTCCAATCTGAATTTCAACAGCATAAGGCAGCAGTTGAGCTGACCTAAATGCTTTCTCCGGGTCATCAAAGTCCATGGGATTATCCGCTAATCGGGACCAAGCTATGAAGTTTATTAGGTCCAAACTAATGGCAAAGCGAGTGAGAATGTCACTGCCTAAGTAAAAGGCGGCAGTGACATCTCGCACGACCCAAAAACTATGGACTATGCTCTTGTTGCCTATGGAGATTTTGAGCATACACCTGCTTGGCAGGAGATGTTTGGAATTGGGTGTTTCTAGATCCATTTCCCATTTGTCTATCAGTTTAAATGTGGGAATGGCTGGATCTTTTGGGAGTTGGCGGAACATGGCTTCGCTGATGAAGCTCTTACTTTTGTTCACACACACGTGAGCGAGAACATAGTCCGTCCCTTCATTTAACTGAACAGGGATGAACAACTGTTCTCTAATGTGCTGAATATCAGCCAGGCTCTGAGCTGATTTCTCATTTTTCTGGACTATAGGAGTGGGAATGTCTGATTGTGGATTGGTAAATAATTTCAGAGTGTTTCCTTCCAGTGTGGTGTGCCACCTTAGACTGGAAACAAGGATGATTTTCAGAAATAGAGAGGACCCCCCATCACCAGTTTGTTGTCCTACTGCTATTACTGTCACGTCTGGGATTTGGTTGTTCTGGAAGTTACATTTTACTAGGTCAGATTTTTGTACAACCATGTGGCAGGTGCCGTTTAAATTAACATGGTTGACACTCTGTTTAAACTTGATCGGTCGGCTAGTCTGGGTCCAGAGGACCTTGTTTACACAATCTATTAGGGGTGACAACCTTCGCAGGATGTCATTCCCTAGTAAACAGGGAGTGCCCTCTGGAGTTACAACTATGACCGGGTGCTTCACTTTGTGTCGCCCAATTTTAATGTCCAAATTCACAGTCCCCTCGACCGGAATTTCCTTCCTGTAAAAGTTGTCCAGGAAGAGGGGTGAGAGGAATTTGGTAATTCTCCCCCCTTCCCGAATTCAGTTTATCAAAGGCCCCTTTTGACAGGTAGCTTGGGATCCAGTGTCCACCAGTGCCAAAATTGTACACTGCCCCTGTATTTGGACCGGGGCATAGAATCTTCCCTCCTTCTCCTCAAGGGGGCACAGATAATGTACATTCTTGGACAACTGGTGGGTTAGTTTCTTTGTTTTGGACACTGATAGAGAGGTGATTTGGGCAGGATTCGGTTTGGGATCTTGGGAATCTGAAACAAAAAGGTGACAGCTAGATATGGGAGAATGATTTGGGTTCCCCTGTTTCTGATTCTGGGCTGCTGTTAGGAAAGATTTCATATTTGAATGTAATTTCCCCTCCATGTGTCAACCCCCAAACTTTTTGCTGCTGTAACTAAACTTTGCCAGAGAAGCACAGCCCTCTGCTGCACTCCTCTGGGCTTTCGCTCACTTTTTATGGGTGACACTGACATGCCCTTAAGACAGTCAGTACTGGGAGACTTTGTTTCCCTTAGTCCTTTCCTCATGTTGCAACTGTTGTGCAACATGTAACAAGTGTACAATGTAACTTACCTTACAGAACACTTGGGTCTCTAGTCTTTTCAAAGGCCCTAGAAACTCTCGCTGGACTTTTTATGAACTGTGCAGATGTGTCACAGACAGGACTGGTGGCAGCTTTGTTTTACATATATTTTTAACCCTTTCTTGCCATGTTAAACCGTGTTAACCGCAATTGGCACAAATAGGTGGCCTGGCTCCAAAATGGCCATGCCACAATGTTCTTTGTCCTGTCCTTTGGCCATCTTGCCCCTGCACCTTCCCCAGGTCGAGCTGACCCTGGTCAGTCCTTATTTGGTCATGCACTTTCCCACGAAACCCAAAGCTTTCGCAGGCTTCTGCATGCCTTGTGTGTGTGCCTCCAGGATGTGGGCTGGGATGTCTGTTCCCAATACACATCCTGGGTACCAGAGAGTCTAGAGTGTCCTGAATGCCTGGGACCACTGTGGTCCGTGACTGGTCTATGTACGGAGTGAGTGTTCGTGAGCAGATCTCCAATTGGGTCCTCTCCATTTTGGTGTGAAGGGAACTTTGGATATGAGGAGGCTGGAAACACCACTACAAGGTCGATCTCCCGAGTTCACACCGAACAAGGGATAAGGAGCAAAGTATCCTGCAACAGAAGCCGAGTCAAGGAATCGCTGGGGACCCGCTGGAAGGTTTGGCACCCTCAGCCCGCTGTTGTCCCGTGAGACCCCTCTGCATCTGGTGGTCCTAGAAGGTCTGCAAAGGCGCTTTGACCCATTGGAATAGTGGGACCAACTATTCTCGGCACCTTCACCAAACCCTGCAAGTAAGCCTCTTCGGAAGTGTCCCTGGGCCAACCAGTGGGCTGACCAGCTTACTTGGGACATTTGCTCTGTCACCACAGCCGTTTCGAGGAGGCCCTCAAATTTGGCATACTGCTAACTCTGTGCCATGGCACCCTCACACCGAATTTCGTACACTTGGCATTCCCAGGTCTGAAGTGAGACAAGTGTATCCGGACCGGAGTAAATGCGGTTGCCGTGTTGCCCTGCTGTGGCAACGACCTGTGCAAGTTCACTGCATTTGTGACCCCCTTGCAACTGAAGCCTGCTGCAGTGGGACTGGGCCAATTCTTCCACCCTGAGCGGAGAAATCACCACTGTCCCGTTTGGGAATCCTCGCTGCATCTCGGGAACTACACGGTGTCCAGACGTCCTGATTGTCGCATTCGAACCTGCCAACGAAGTGGACTACTGGCGAAGTTTGGGTCTGCCTGCATTGAGGACCGGTGAGTAATCCGTACCCCAACCGGTGGCCCCTAGCGCAGGAGCCCATTTTTACACATGAAGTGGCCCCTGAGGGCCTCTTTCCTTTCCACCGCTATTGTAAAATAGCAACTCCATCCGAACTCTCCAACTGCCTGTGCCCTCAAGTGGAGGTCCGGTTTGAATAGTGGGAACTTGTTCTTCATCACCTCATCCACCTTCCTGAGCTGCTAGAGACCCTTGAAGAGACCCTATTTTGTCCATTGGCACAAGCGCGTGCATGTACTATTGAGCATAAGGCTCCTCTCTTCGTAGGGCTTGGACTGCCTCATAAGTTAGGTGTATCCTCGATGTGGAACTGGGTCTAAAGATTATTTGCACTGCCTGTTTTCCTCCCCATCTAGGTGGTCTACATATTTCGTGCTCTTAACCCCTTAGACCCCAATGGTCTTGTATATATATTGTATTGATATTGATGTATTGGTTTACTCTATTGATACTGTGATTCTTTGCTATGGTCTATTTTACAAAGGCCTTGTAATAAATGCGTATATGTTTTTAATATAATACCTATCTGGAGTAATTTGTAAGTGTCCTTGCTTTGTATGCTCATTGAGATCTTTCAGTCACCCTCACCCTTCTTGAGACTTAGTCTTGACCGCCTGCCATAGCTACCCTGATTGGTCTGGCTTGTCCAGAGGTTACCCTGTTCCAAGAAACTAGGCGGGCCTTATGAACCTCTGCCCCTCCAGGTCAGAGTTCAGAAATCCTTCTTAACAAATTGGTGTACAGTGGTGGGATAGGACTGAAGGTATCCAGTGTTGCATACTAGTGAAGGCATTTCAATTTATTTCTAACAGGATACATAGTGAATTGTTGTAGTATAACTTTTTAAAGGCCATAGTCCTATCTAACAGTATGGAGACAAGTACCTTGTTAACTTTAAAGACTTCTAAATCCAAAACATTGAAAAAGATGTGTGCTGAGAGAGGTGTCTCCTATCAAGGCACAAAAGTGGAAATGATCCAAGGAATCATGGACGGGCAAGAAGCTCAGCTTAGAGCTACAGCTTCTGAGGACAGTGCAGGAGGAGGTGGGGCTGCTCTCACTGGTAGAACTGATGGTTCTGCCGCTGCACTGTTCCACCGAACCATGAGGACATGGAGGATGTAATGTCTAATGTTTCCTCTGCCAGTGCTGATGGGGAGGCCATACTTGAATTCAGGAAACAAGAGCTGCTGTTTAGGCAGAAGGAGCTTGAGTTCAATATGGCCAAACTAAAGATAGAGCAGGCAGAAAAACAGAAAGACAGGGATCACCAGTTGAAACTGGCCAAGCTTCAAGTTGCCAATGGATCCAAGGGTCATGGACATGGGTCTGGGGCCTCCTCTCATCCAAGGTTTCCAAAAGATCTGCTCAGTGTGTATGAGGAAAAGAATGGCATTATGGACTGGCTGAATACATTTGAGTATGCATGTGAAGTTTAAGAAGTTGACAATGCTGATAAAATTGCATGGTTACTTAGCAGACTGCCCCATTCTGGCTGCAGTGCCATTATGGAAATGTCAAAAGCTGAGAGAGCAGATTTTGCAATGTTGAAGCAGACTCACATCTTAAAGTTTGGAAAGACACCTGCCCAATACTTAAAAAGATTCAGAGAGTACAAAAAGAAAGAAGGTGGTACTTAGGTATCTTATATAACCGAATCCTTAAAAAACTTGACTGGCTGGGTTGAAGGTTATAAGGTTTCTACCTTTGAAGGTATGACAAGTTTTGTCATGCTGGAGCATATTTTTGCATCTTCTTCCCCTGAGCTTAAGCAGCACTTGGCAGATTCAAAGGAGATAAATCCTAAAAAGCTTGCCATTGTAGCAGATTTGTGGGTGTCAAATAGAGTGTCCCATAAGGACAATACTCATCCTGGTAAGCAGGAGGAAGGGAAAAAGTCCAAAGATAAGGAGGGTGGGGAAACTGATAAATCATCCTCCCATAAGGGCCACAAAAAGAAAAATAAGGGTAAGACACAAGAGAACTCACAGGGTAGTGGAGGTCAGCCTCCAAAACAGAACTCTGGTTATAGTAAGCCTCCCTATGTAAACAGACCCAATGGATCTTGTTTTGCTTGTGGAGCAACTGACCACGTGAAGGGGGATCCCAGATGTAAGGTTAAAACCTTGGGGGTCCACTCTTCTAATCTGGCCTTCTCCTCCTACGAGGTAGAAGAGATTACTGGAGCATCCTTCTCCTCAGACTCCTTCCCCGGTGGGATAGAAGATGAGGTAGTTTTAGTTTCCCTGGGTTCCTGGGAGCCTAAAGTCTCAGAGGCTTATGCTAGGATTCCAGATAACACCAAGCACTACTTTAAAGACAGTGTGCTCATCAATGGAGTAGATACTCCAGCTCTTAGGGATAGTGGGTGCAGTCAAACTGTAGTGGATTCTACCTTGGTAGACCCAGAGGAAGTTGCCAGAGCTACTCTGATGCCCACTAAGTTGGCTGATGGCCCACCTCTCATGTTCCCAGTAATACCTGTAAATCTTACTATCAATGGTAGAGCTGTCAGGATTCCAGTGAGCAAACATAGGAGTGTCCAAGGAAAGGTCTTGTTAGGCAATGATCTCAGAGCTTTAGGGCTCGTGGGAGATACTGCTGACAGACCCTGCACAAGGTCTCAAACAAGGGCAGCACTGGCCAAGACCACTGCCCTCCCCCAGCCAAAGGGGAAACCCAAGGCTAAAGGAGTAAGAAAATCAAAAAGAGGGAAAGAGAATATTCCCCCAAACTCACCTACCACTGAGGTGGAGATAGTTGGTCAATCACCCGGATCTGACGAGGAGGTGGTGATGCCTGAAGTGTTTGACCCCAATGACCATCCTGAACTAAAAGATTTATTAGTAGAAGGTGGTCCTGACCGGGAAGAATTCAGTAAAGGCCAACGTGAGTGCCCATCTCTGGAAGGCCTAAGGAGACAGGCCTGCTCCCAGCTTGAGGGTGAACCTCCTGGGAAGCATCAGATTTATTGGGAAGGAGGACTCCTGTACAGTGAGCCCACAGAGTCTACAGAAAGAGACCATTGGAGGTTGGTGGTTCCCCTTGCTGTAAGACCCTTCCTCCTGCAGCTGGTGCACGAAGTTTCCCTTGCTGGTCACCTTGGCATTAAGAGGACCAAGCAAAGGTTATCTATGCATTTCTACTGGCCCAAGATGGGGGTGCAAGTAGAAAGTCACTGCAGGAGTTGTGCCTCCTGCCAGTTATCTGGTAAGAGTAGCTCAACAATCCAAGCTCCATTGGTACCACTCCAAGTTGTGGGAGTGCCATTTGAGAGGGTAGGGATTGACATTGTTGGTCCTCTTGACCCCCAGACATCCTCAGGCAATAGGTTTAGCCTGGTGCTGGTCGACCATGCCACCAGGTATCCTGAGGCCATCCCATTGAAAACTGTGACTGCCAAGTCAGTTGCAAAAGCTTCACTTGGCATCTTTACTAGGGTTGGCTTCCCTAAAGAAGTTGTGTCAGACAGAGGCAGCAACTTTATGTCCAAGTATATGCAGGCTATGCGGAAGGAATGTGGTGTCACCTATACGTTTTCTTCCGCATACCACCCCCAGACCAATGGTCTGTGGAAAGGTTTAACAGGACCTTGAAAAGTATGATTGGGGCTCTGGAAGAACCTCAAAGAAGAAAATGGGATCTTCTTTTACCATGCTTGCTGTTTACCTACAGAGAGGTACCACAAGAGGGTGTTGGCTTCAGCCACTTTGAACTTCTGTTTGGTCACCCTGTACGGGGACCCTTAGCCATAGTCAAGGAGGGATGGGAGATGCCCACTCCCCCCATTACTACCAATGTAGTAGACTATGTGCTAGGGCTCAGAAAAAGGATGGTACTGCTGAAGGGTCTGGCTAGTGACAAGTTGAAACCTATCGAATTTGGACACCATGCACTCCAAATGTGTGATGTTATTTTGGTAAAAATGAATTTAGATCAATGTAAGACTGGTTTGAGGTGCAGAGGTGAAAAGAAACAGCCCTGGCATATGGGTTGTCAATACAATAGAACACAAGTAAGTTCCCAGTTGGGGAACTCCCATCCCCTGCACACTATCAATGGCTAGAGTAGCCAAGTAATTTTAGAATAGTAGAAGTAGGTATTTAGTAAAGGTAAACAATTAAAGTCACTGTCTTCTTTAAGGGTCTATCGGTCAGATATGACCCTGAGTACACCTTTCACAAAGTGTTTTTGTTCTTTTTCAAAGATGATTTATTCAAAATATAAGTGCCCAACGCGTTTCGAGATACAATCTCTTCATCAGGGGCTGTGCGCTGAATAAATTTTCATTTTCATTTTTCATATATCTACAAATATTCAACAAAAAAGTACAAATTAGTAAATGTAAATTATCCCAAAGAAAGGTTGTCGCTTATCGTGTTAATATTCTAACCAAGTTCAAATTGTGCAGTCAGAGAAACAGATGCAATCATCTTCCATAAAACCCAATCAGGTTTCTTGTTGGTAAGAACAATTAGAGAGACATAACACATATAGATATTTTTACCATTGTTAAGTCATCATTTTCAATTTCAAATATGGTTCATCCTTGTGAGAACAGTAAAGGAATTATTGACAAAAATCAGCCTAAAACCCATGTTAATCGAGATAAACAAACAGGCAGACATTGTTATAAAAAAGCGTACTTTATGTTGATAAGGAAGTATTCCTAAGAAGTAAATAGCAAATGAGCCGTCTGCCAATTGAAATGGCTTGCAAGTAGTCTACCTAAGGAGTGTGAAAGAAAAGAAAGGAAAAGGTACCTCAGATTGAACCAATGTGTTGGTATAATAAATGACAAGGAGCAAGAGGTTAGCATACTTACTAGAGTATGGTATAAGGCCCGGTTCCCAAACTAAGTGTGGAAAAAACGGCCGTGAGTGTCTTGCTAAAGCATGTAGGCAGAAAGTCCATTTTCCTCTGAACAAAAAACAGGGTAAAAGTAAACCAATGTCAATTCTCAGGGCTAAGGGTATGTCTAAATGAAGTGAAAAATAGAGCCTGTGGGTACTTACAATGGCTTGCTATACGAGTAGTTCGATTCCAGCCGTGTAAAGAGCTAGACAACATGGCCGTATAAATATACGTCATGTACGTGATGTCATCACGTGGTTTACGCATGTGACATCACGAATGTCAACAAACCACATAACGCGGCTGCATAGGTGACACTGTGGCTTAAAATGTAGAGGCTGTTTCTAATATTTCAGTGGATAAACAAAGTGGGGTGTTGTACAAGATCTGCAAGCACAAGCAGTATGTAAGGTACTGAAGAACTCGTGTTTATTGATGTATATACAAGAGAATCCCGGGGTGGGGAGCGTATAATGGAACTAAAGGTGATGGGTAATGGGGATACCCTGGAAAACGGGAACCCTGTTGGTCTCTGTTAAAAGAGGATAAGATGGATGGGGTAATAGGATTACACTGAAGGGTTCCTAGGATGTGTAAAATCATATTCTTAGAGCCGACTGATCCTGTCTCCTAAACCGGAGTGCACAATCTAATCAGGCACTTGCCAATATACAAGTAAAAACCATAGAGTATGCATATAATCAGGAAATGCAGATAATGTAATGGCTAAATTAACGTTGAATGTACAATCTAATTGATGGCCTGTCATGTCAATTGGTTAATGAAGGTGTGAAACATATACTTTTAGTTAAGAGCATGTGTCAATGTAACCAACAACCTTATTCAAAGAAAGGGTCCTAAATAAAAATCTTCATTGAGACCATGTGGTTGGACTGCGTCTAATTTATGTATCCACCATAATTCCCTCTGTGAAAGTTTTTTGGCAAAGTCCCCACCTCTGGGTAGTGTGCGTACAGTTTCCAATATAACCCAACAGAGTTGGGTAATGTTGTGACCATTTTCTTTAAAGTGTCTGAACACTGGAGATTTCTCGTTTTTGGTTTTTGGTTCTAATGTTGGACTTGTGCTCCGTCCACCGTTCTTTGGCCTTTCTGATTGTTTTCCCAACATAATGTTTACCGCAGGGGCATCTGAGGGCATATATGATGTTTTTGCTATCACATGTGGCAACATCATGAAGAAGGATTTTTTTGCCATTGCTAGGATGGCGAACGTGGTCTCCCTTCATGATATTGGGACAATGTTGGCACTGAAGGCAAGGGTAAGTGCCCGGTTTTTGGTTCACCAATGTAGTTTGACTCGAAATGTTCTTTCTTTCTGCTTTGATTAGGCTATCCCTGAAGTTCTTACCCCTTTTGTAGGCCAGCATTGGGGTTCTGGAAAAAGTCTGTAAAGGTTGGAGTCTGATTTAATGAGATCCCAGTTTTTTGTGATGATCTTTTTAATCTGGTAGCTTTGACTAGAAAACTTCATGGTATGGATGAATCTGGTTGTGGTTTTTTTTTTTGGTTTTTCTTCAAGTAATTGAGCTCTAGAGAACTGATCTGTTCGAACTACAGCCTTTTCCAGGCTGGCATCTGGGAATCCTCTTGTTTTGAACCTTTCCTTTATGTCATCATATTTGCTTTGTAGTCGTGTGGCATCAGAAGTTATCCTCTTAAGTCTTAGCATCTGGCTAAAGGGAAGGTTTTCTTTAAGATGAGAAGGATGAAAGCTTTCAAAGTGAAGAGTACTATTGCAATCTGTCGGTTTCCTATAGATGCTGGTTTTTAGGATCAATCCTATCTTTTGAATATTGATATCCAGGAAATGTATATCCGGTTGGCCTAATTCCAGGGTGAAGGTGATTCTTTCATTGCAGTTATTGAGATAGTCAAAAAATTGGTGTAGTTCTTCGATAGTACCATTCCATATCTCAAAGATATCGTCTATAAATCTCTTCCAGAAGACGATTTTTGTTTTCCAGGGTTCTTTGTTAAGTACGTATGTTTCTTCAAAGTGGAACATAAATATGTTCGCATAAGATGGGGCTACTGGTGAGCCCATTGATGTGCCCGAGGTTTGTAGGAAGTATTTGCCATTAAATCGAAAATAGTTATTGAAAAGTATGATGGTGATAAGTTCTATGGCAAAAGTCTTATGGATTGTAGTCTCCCTGTGTTTGAGCAGGGACCATTCTAATGAGTCAATTCCTTGTTGATGGGGGATTGATGTATACAGACTGTTGACGTCAAGAGTAAATAAAATCACTGTAGGATCTGTAATTTTTGTTTCCTCCAGAAGTTTCAAGAAATGGGAAGTATCCTTCAAGTAGGTGGATGTTTGTTGTACCAGCGGTTGTAAGGCTTGGTCTAAATAAACTGCTAAAGGGTGAAATACACTTTCTGTACCCACCACAATCGGTCTGAATGGGGGGTTGGTTTTATTTTTGTGAATCTTTGGCAATAGGGATACTGAGTTCTACAATGAGGGTTGTTGCTACTTACTGAATGACCCAGGGACATATCTGGTCCTAGACACAGACCCGATTTTTTCTGTCCAAAAAACCATCAAACAAGCAATAGAAAAAGCTACGGACATGGATTGGATATCAGATAAGACATGTGACTTTCTGATCAAAAAAATTCTGGTTACTCCGGTCTTTTATTCTTTGCCAAAGATACACAAAAATAAAACCAGCCCCCCATTCAGACCGATTGTGGCGGGTACAGAAAGTGTATTTTACCCTTTAGCAGTTTATTTAGACCAAGCCTTACAACCGCTGGTACAACAAACATCCACCTACTTGAAGGATACTTCCCATTTCTTGAAACCTCTGGAGGAAACAAAAATTACAGATCCTACAGTGATATTATTTACTCTTGACGTCAACAGTCTGTATACATCAATCCCCCATCAACAAGGAATTGACTCATTAGAATGGTTCCTGCTCAAACACAGGGAGACTACAATCCATAAGACTTTTGCCATAGAACATATCACCATCATACATTTCAATAACTATTTTCGATTTAATGGCAAATACTTCCTACAAACCTCGGGCACATCAATGGGCTCACCAGTAGCCCCATCTTATGCAAACATATTTATGTTCCACTTTGAAGAAACATACGTACTTAACAAAGAACACTGGAAAACAAAAATCATCTTCTTGAAGAGATTTATAGACGATATCTTTGGGATATGGAATGGTCCTATCGAAGAACTACACCAATTTTTTGACTATCTCAATAACTGCAATGAAAGAATCACCTTCACCCTGGAATTAGGCCAACCGGATATACATTTCCTGGATATCAATATTCAAAAGATAGGATTGATCCTGAACACCAGCATCTATAGGAAACCGACATATTGCAATAGTACTCTTCACTTTGGAAGCTTTCATCCTTCTCATCTTAAAGAAAACCTTCCCTTTAGCCAGATGCTAAGACTTAAGAGGATAACTTCTGATGCCACACGACTACAAAGCGAATATGATGACATGAAGAAAAGGTTAAAAACAAGAGGATTCCCAGATGCCAGCCTGGAAAAGGCTGTAGTCCGAACAGATCCGTTCTCTAGAGCTCAATTACTTGAAGAAAAACCGAAAAAAAAACACAACCAGACTCATCCATACCATGAAGTTTTCTAGTCAAAGCTACCAGATTAAAAAGATCATCACAAAAAACTGGGATCTCATTAAATCAGACTCCAACCTTTACAGACTTTTTCCAGAACCCCAATGCTGGCCTACAAAAGGGGTAAGAACTTCAGGGATAGCCTAATCAAAGCAGAAAGGAAGAACATTTTGAGTCAAACTACATTGGTGAAACAAAGACCGGGCACTTACCCTTGCCTTCAGTGCCAATATTGTCCCAATATCATCAAGGGAGACCACGTTCGCCATCCTAGCAATGGCAAAAAAATCCTTCTTCATGATTTTGCCACATGTGATAGCAAAAACATCATATATGCCCTCAGATGCCCCTGTGGTAAATATTATGTTGGGAAAACAATCAGAAAGGCCAAAGAACGGTGGACGGAGCACAAGTCCAACATTAGAACCAAAAACGAGAAATTTCCAGTGTTCAGACACTTTAAAGAAAATGGTCACAACATTACCCAACTCCGTTGGGTTATATTGGAAACTGTATGCTCACTACCCAGAGGTGGGGACTTTGCCAAAAAACTTTCACAGAGGGAATTATGGTGGATACATAAATTAGACGCAGTCCAACCACATGGTCTCAATGAAGATTTTTATTTAGGACCCTTTCTTTGAATAAGGTTGTTGGTTACATTGACACATGCTCTTAACTAAAAGTATATGTTTCACACCTTCATTAACCAATTGATATAACAGGCCATCAATTAGATTGTATATTCAATGTTAATTTAGCTATTACCTATCTGCATTTCTTGATTATATGCATACTCTATGGTTTTTACTTGTATATTGGCAAGTGCCTGATTAGATTGTGCACTCCGGTTTAGGAGACAGGATCAGTCGGCTCTAAAAATATGATTTTACACATCCTAGGAACCCTTCGGGGTAATCCTATTACCCCATCCATCTTATCCTCTTTTAACAGAGACCAACAGGGTTCCCGTTTTCCAGGGTATCCCCATTACACATCACCTTTAGTTCCATTTACGCTCCCCACCCCGGGATTCTCTTGTAGATACATCAATAAACACGAGTTCTTCAGTACCTTACGTACTGCTTGTGCTTACAGATCTTGTACAACACCCCACTTTGTTTATCCACTGAAATATTAGAAACAGCCTCTACATTTTAAGCCACAGTGTCACCTACGCAGCCGCCTTACGCGGCTTGTTGACATTCGTGATGTCACACGCGTAAACCACGCGATGACGTCACGTACATGACGTATATTTATACCGCCATGTTGTCTAGCTCTTTACACGGCTGGAATCGAACTACTCGTATAGCAAGCCATTATAAGTACCCATAGGCTCTATTTTTCACTTCATTTAGACATACCCTTAGCCCTGAGAATTGACATTGGTTTACTTTTACCCTGTTTTTTGTACAGAGGAAAACAGACTTTCTGCCTACATGCTTTAGCAAGACACTCACGGCCGTTTTTTCCACACTTAGTTTGGGAACCGGGCCTTATACCATGCTCTAGTAAGTATGCTAACCTATTGCTCCTTGTCATTTATTATACCAACACATTGGTTCAATCTGAGGTACGTTTTCCTTTCTTTTCTTTCACACTCCTTAGGTAGACTACTTGCAAGCCATTTCAATTGGCAGACGGCTCATTTGCTATTTACTTCTTAGGAATACTTCCTTATCAACATATGGTACGTTTTTTTATAACAATGTCTGCCCGTTTGTTTATCTCGATTGACATGGGTTTTAGGCTGATTTTTGTCAATAATTCCCTTACTGTTCTCACAAGGATGAACCATATTTGAAATTGAAAATGATGACTTAATAATGGTAAAAATATCTATATGTGTTATGTCTCTCTAATTGTTCTTACCAACAAGAAACCTGATTGGGTTTTATGGAAGATGATTGCATCTGTTTCTCTGACTGCACAATTTGAACTTCGTTAGAATATTAACACGATAAGCTACAACCTTCCTTTGGGATAATTTACATTTACTAATTTGTACTTTTTTGTTGAATATTTGTAGATATATGAAAAATGAAAATGAAAATGTATTCAGCGCACAGCCCCTGATGAAGAGATTGTATCTCGAAATGCGTTGGGCACTTATATTTGGAATAAATCATCTTTGAAAAAGAACAAAACGACTTTGTGAATGGTGTACTCAGGGTCATATCTGACTGATAGACCCTTAAAGAAGCCAGTGACTTTAATTGTAATATTTACCTTTACTAAATACCTACTTCTACTATTCTAAAATTACTTGGCTACTCTAGCCATTGATAGTGTGCAGGGGACGGGAGTTCCCCAACTGGGAACTTACTTGTGTTCTAGTGACAAGTTGAAGGCAGGACAAGCTGTGGTGAAACATTGGTATGACCAGAAGGCTTCCCTCATCAACTTTTCACCTGGTCAGAAAGTCCTGATCATGAATCCCATAAGGCCTAGAGCTTTACAGGACAAATGGTCAGGCCCTTACACAGTGGTGGAGTCTCTGGGTGAGGTCAACTATTTAGTGGAACTTGGCAGGCCTGGACAGGCTCCAAAAGTGTTCCATGTAAATAGGCTGAAGGCTTTCATCTCAAGAGTTGAAATCGCAGCACTGCTATTGGCTTCAGATGTTGAGGAAGAGGAGTCTGAACCTCTCCCTGACCTTTTTCAAAGCAGTCCTTCAGATAGCTCCTTTGAGGGTGTCCAAGTGGCCCTTCACCTGGCTTCTGATCAGCAGGCTGAGGTGAAAAGGTTGCTTAGGCGATTTCCCCTCCTGTTTTCACAGTCTCCTGGTTTGACACCGTGGTGCAAACATAACATAGACACAGGAGACAGTGTACCTACCAAAAGTAGGGTATACAGGATGTCAGACAAAGTAAGGTTTTACATTAAGACAGAGGTCAACAAAATGTTGCATCTTGGGGTGATTGAACCCTCCAGTAGGCCTTGGTCCAGCCCCGTGGTTTTGGTTCCAAAAGCAGGTACTTCTGAATTGAGGTTCTGTGTGGATTACAGGGCTCTGAAAGCTGTCACCAAGACAGAGGCACACCCCTTGCCTAGAACAGATGAGCTGGTGGATACCTTGGGTGCCTCCAAGTACCTCAGCACGTTTGACCTCACTGCAGGCTATTGGCAAATAGCCCTTGCAGAACATGCCAAGGAGAAGACAGTTTTCTGAACTCCAGAAGGTCTTTACCAGTTCAAGGTAATGCCCTTTGGGTTGAAGAATGCACCTGCCATTTTCCAGAGGCTTGTGAATCGTGCGTTGAATGGGTTGGATGAATTCTGTCTAGAATATCTGGATGATATAGCAGTTTTCAAGTCCACCAGGGAAGACCATGTGAAACACTTTGGGATTGTTTTACAGGCTCTTCAGAAGGCCCACTTGACCATAAAGGCCAGTAAGTGCCCGATTGGACAAGGATCAGTGGTCTACCTTGGACATGAAGTAAGTGGAGGGAGGATACAGCCTCTACCCAGTAAAGTACAAGCAGTACAAGACTGGCCTACCCCACTACACAGACCCAAGTGAGAGCCTTCTTAGGACTCACTGGGTACTACAGACATTTCATGGCAGACTATGGAACCATAGCTGCCCCTCTGACTGCTCTCACCACTCCAAAGAAACCCAAGAAGGTAACTTGAACTGAAGAGTGTGAGAAGGCCTTCAATGGCTTAAAAGACTCCTTGTGCCAGGCCCCTGTTCTCAGGACCCTGATTACCAAAGACCTTTTATTGTGCAGACAGATGCCTCTGACACTGGGATAGGAGCTGTAGTATCACCCGTAGATGAGTAGGGTAAGGAACACCATATTGGATTCATTAGTCACCAGCTTAAGGACATAGAGCTCAGATGGTCGACATTAGAGAAATAATGATTCTCTGTTGTGTGTGCCCTTAGGAAGTTGAGGCCCTACCTCTATGGGACCCACTTAACTGTGCAAACTGACCATAAGCTCTTAAAGTGGCTAATGAACATGAAGGGAGAGAATCCAAAGTTGCTTAGGTGGTCCATAAGTCTGCAACCTTTGACTTCACTATTGAGCATAGGCCAGTTGTCCAACATAGCAATGCTGATGGTTTGTCCAGAATGTTTAACCGACCTGAACAAGAAACTCATCCAGGGGTGGATTAGTTCCCCCTGTCCTTAGTCTGGGGAGGGCGAGTGTTAGGAAAGATTTATTATTTTTTGTAAAAAAATGTATTTGTTTTTGGTAGTAAACATTAATTTACACCTTTACAAAAAAAATTCTTTTAAATTTTCAACTATCTCTAAAACACTTTTCATAACCAATGTTAAAATAATATTTGTAGTATTTGTATAAAACGAAAATATAAGCAAACAAATGTATACATTCACTACAATTTAAACATTGCGACATAACATGAACAAACATTGCAATCTTCAACAATTCATCACACAATCCATCACCATACAATTTAAAACAAAAATTCAAACAAAATCGCAAACTCAATTTCATTGCAATTTCAATTTCATTTCAATTTCTGATGTCTCTTCACTAAGTTTGTGAGTGAGAGTGTCACGTCGCCTCTGAGAAGATATCCAGTTCGGATATGGTAATCATATCTAAATCTCAGTGTGTGCCATAAACAAAACGAGGTACTGAATACCTTACAGATCATACCAAGGCTCAACCATGAGAAACAGAGACTACTTCAACTTCATGGTTACATTTACCCTGGTTCCAATCACAATAGAGGCAGTTACAGATGTTGATAGGCACCTACTTCACATTTAGGTCCTTCTGCAGCGTACAAGCTATCGTTTAGAATTGAAAGATCATCCTCAATCATGTTTACAAGTCTCACAGTTGCCAATATTATTGGGGTAGACTGACCCCACATACAACGCAACCAAATCATGTTACACTCAAAATGAGATTTGGACATCAAAAAGGAGCCCAAACAGAGAAGCCTCTGTTGCTCAAAATGGTCGCAATGCATGAACAGAGTTTCAGCGTCCTCAAAGTTGGAACAGAGGCTACAGTGATCCCAGCTTCCCTTCTCTTTACACCCTGCCCAATTCTTGATGCGGGATCCCGTATGGATAAGATCCAGCCGAAATCTCATGTATGTCCTTCTAGCATTCTTGTCCGGAAAACACTAGACATAAGGCAGGGGCCGGGAGAGGGCATATCGAAATTTGGCATATGTGCCAAATGATGTATAGCCTGCAATTAAGTCCGAAATACGGGCCCAAGCATTCCTATAGAACCTAGTTTTAGCTTTGCCCGGAGAGGCAATCAAGTCCTGCTGTGACATATTCAAGCTACTCAGGATTTCAGACATGCCTATTTTAAATTTTACAATCGATTCTGGGTGATCGACTTGAAGCATTACCCTGAAGTCCTCATTAACCCCCGCCAGGGAATATAGGCCCAGTTCATGTAGCAAGATGGTGTTAGTCAGGTACCCAGGGAGACCCAAGACCTTTTCCCTGATTTTTCCCTGCAGTATATTCAAGGTAGGACCCAAATTCAACAGACAGACATCGAGACTATACAGTAGGATGGACTCTACTTTCATTGTGTAAAAGTGTAGCAGAGGCATGAGAGAGTACCTACAGTACCTGGAGAAAATGATTCACATCTGGGCTGACAGATGGTTCAGCTTGATGGTCAATGTAGTTCGCTACTTCGCGATGGACATACCATTTGATATATGGTAACCCAGGTAAGTAATCTCTTCCATGATGCCTATAGGTTTCAGATTTACAACATACTTGAACCTTACAGGTTTCTTCTTCTTTGTGAAGGCTATAATGTGGGATTTAGCCAAATTGATAGTCAAATTATTGAGCATACAGTAATCTTGAAAGATGTTTAATTTGTTCTGTAGCCCAAAGGGTACCTTATCAAACAGGATGACATCATCGGCAAATGCCAACCAATTCCAGCGCAATTTGCCAAGAGTACCCGGGAAAACATTTTCTCCCTCCCATATTTTCTCAATGTCCACCAGGTATAGATTGAAAAGTACTGCGGCCAAATTGCAGCCCTGCTTCACTCCAATTTCCGTCGAAATGCTGTCGGATAGTAGGCCCTCCGAGTTAATACACACCCTGTAAGATGTATTTTGGTGGAGTGCAGCAATTATTGCTACCAGCTTGGATGGAATACCATAGGACAGCATCTTCCGCCATAGGCAGGTACGCAGGACGCTGTCAAATGCAGCCGATAGGCCTAATGATGCCATGTAAACTGTTCCATTAGCCTGATTATGAGATGCTGACAATAAATGGGCAAGAATCGATGCATTGAGCTGCGTGCCCATATTCCTACGAAAACCCACCTGTGCTTTAGAAAGAATTCTGGCAGTGGTAACATACTTCTCCAATTCCTGCAAGACTAGACGAGCAAAATTTTTGGCCGCTGTGTCTATTACGGAAATTGGTCTGAAGTTTACCGGGTCATTAACAGAACCCTTTTTGTGGATTGGAATCACTATTGCCATAAGCCAAGAGGCAGGTATGATGCCCGTACGATATATTAATTGATAACGAGGCAGTAAATACCTGGCCCAAAAATGGGGATCATCCTTGTAAATGCAAGGCGGCAGTCCATCATGACCTGCCGCTTTAGAGAACTTTAGTTGTGCAATTGCCCAAATTATGTCGCTAAGTTCCCACGGACACACAATCGGGATCTTCAAATGTAAAGTCTCCAACTCTAGCCTTCTATGTGCTGCTGGCAGCTCATATTTTTCTGTAAAGAAATGCTGCCATAAAAGACCAGATATAGTCGCAGTCATACGCTCGTCCACCTTGCCTGTGGGATTTCTTAAAGTAATCCACAGTTCCCTGGTGTTTCTCTTGCATAGATGTTCAAGCATCTGTTGATTTGCAAGGGTATGAGCTGCATGACGCAGCAATTTCACTTTGGACTTGTAGCATGCCACAATGGAGTTTTTTTGTATTTTGTAGGCTGATGAGTTGATAGAAAGGCATATTGCCAACTGCAGCTCTCTATTTTTGTGAGTTTTTAATATTGCAACCTCTGCCAGATATTTGTGTGCAGCTTTAGGTGAGTTGGTTTCAAGGCAATCCTTAGATAGACTCACAAGATGCATATGAATCATCATCAGGTTCAGTTCATTAATTTTCTCCACATTAGCAACAGTTGGACAGTCAGCATTTGACACCAACAGGTGCCTGTTTACAAGGAACACCATTTTACGACAAATGCTAGGATGCCATCTGACAGATAGAGTATGCCTGTCTCTTTCCAACAATGACGCAGACACCGAGGTTTCATACGGGTCAACCCCATTGAGAAGATTCGTATGGAGCATTTGGTGGTCGCTCAGGCCCACATCCAAAATCAAGATCGGGTCAAGCAGTCCTGAGCATGTTCATGATGCGAGCACATAGTCCATTAAGGACGAGAATTTTCCATGCTGCCAAGAGGCCTTAATACTATGGGGAGCAATTGAAATCGAATAAATACCCCATGATTCAAAAAACTCGACCCATAATTTGCCTAAGGGCCTGTTGCGCATATAGATTAGAGTTATAGGCCAGGGGGTTGTTGCCCTCTATTCCCAAGCAGGAAGTCAAGTCTCCACTAATTAAGAGTTCATGCTTGGGAAAGTGTGGTGAAACCTTCTCCAGTATTTGATTTAGTTCCAATAGGAGAGAGTCCAATGGAACAGCACTAGGATTCCAATAAAAAAGACAGAAAAGCAGGGTATGTAACTTACTACCGATGGTAGACATTTCCACCAGTATACATGTGTCTGATTTGTCCACTAAAGTTGAGGATGCGATCAGACTATTTTTAATAAGAATGGCGGTGCCACCACATGGGCGCCCAGACAGATGCCATCGCGCATGAGCATTAAACGCGATGTAACCATCCAACATGATGTCCTGCGTCACCATCGTTTCCTGCAACAATAAAATATCCGGTCTAAGATGGAACACGACCCGTTCATGCCAAGCCTTGAGGTTTCTCACGCCGCAGCATTTCCAAGATGCAACGGCGATCCCTGACGGGTATAAGTTTGAGGATTCATGTTTCATAGAGGCTGCCACTTTGATCAAGGGCTCCAACCATAATAGACCGCTTAGCATCTGTGTCAACGAGGCCAATTGTTGCGTTAGTTCCTTGGCATGGGACTCGTATCTGGCCGATGGCAAACCTCCGGCCAGTTCTTTTGGTGCCGGCAAGATGAAATCCAAAAATGCCCATGCGCTCTCCATATCTGGAAATAAGCAATGGGAGAGCCCAATAACTCAAAGTCATCCGAGAAGTCCAAAATTAGTTTAGTTATTATCTGCGATTGGACCCTACTTAACACTCTATAGTTGTTGTGTGGTGCCAATTTCACCCAGTCCAGGTCCTTAGACGCAAGATTTCTTAGAGAGGGAATCTGGAAAAATGAATTCATCAAGAAGGACCTGTTAATCCGGGCTAGGACATTCCTCTCCAGATTACTTACCCATCCATGTATTTGTTTCATGTCCTTTGGGGTCTCCGAAAAGGACAACATATCTTGGGGGCATTCTAAAGAGGGAGCCCTCCCAGTTGTATCATCCTCGGGTGGGGCATGAACCACCTGGTCCGAAGGAGCAAGTGATTCCAAAGCCATTACTTCTTTCCTCTCATGAGCTGCCTTAGCCACAGAACCAACTTCTTGTGTCACCGGATCATTATGGCAACCCTCAACGCTTACCCCAATAGGCAGAGAGGCAGTGCCCTTTTTTAGAGCGCCTGCACAGTCTGCTTCTTCCTGCAGCCTGACAGCCAATTTTTTTACTTTCAATTGTTGAAAAAAAGCTATGGAGCTGAGATTGTGATTTAGTAGTGGGAGTCCTAGGGGGCTTTAGAGATGAGATCTGTACGTTACCACTTTTCAGTGCCTTAATCTGAAGATGTTTTTTGCTTTCCTCATTCAAGTCTAGGAGATCTAATACTAGATCTCACGAACTCACGCCAGGTTTACCACTTACAGTGGGCGTGGGTTCCTTGGGAGCATGAGAGCAATTTTCCAACATGTCTTTTTTTGCCACTTTCTTCCGACTGGATTTGGCTAGGTTTAGGCGTTTGTGGGCTCTTAGAAAGGACTTCTTCGCCTTACGAGAGGCAAAGTACCTTCCCTCTTGCTCTGTACTGCCCACGTCTGTCTCACTTGCCAGCAAATGCACCGGAAGCTCTAAGATTGTATGGGCATCAATAATGTCTGTCAATACAGAGGGACTATCCAGCGTTTGACCATCACTACTAGCGGACTCCGTTCCTCCACAGAGTCCCGTGGTTACTGGAGGCTGGGATTTAGTGACCATATTAAAGAGTTGTTGTTCTACCTGAAGCAGCCGGTCATGGTGGAGTTTGGTTACTTCCAAGAGGTCTATATCCTCCATGATGCCATGTTCAGTAACTTCTCTGTTTGCTCCTTGTAATACATGTGAATACAATCTTTGTGATAGATGTATATGAGATGGCCCATTTTCCGTTTGGGTGCCTTGAGACCGTAAGGCAGAGGCAAAAGAAACTGATGGGGGTGCGCCAGCAAACTTTGTCATCATTTTTTCAAATTGGGAAAAATAGAATGCGAGTATGAAACGTTCTAATTTGGAAATATTTTCTTTCATAAAGGCTAAGGAGCCCCGCATTTCCCGTAAAGAGCAATGAGTTAATTGGTGGCCTTTATCAAGAAGGTTAAGTATGCGGGAGATCACTGGGAAATTAAAGGGCTCATTCGGAAAGGTGTCAGAAGGAGAATCCTCAGGCGTCGAAGAAGCCCTTACGTTCCCTTAAGGTGCGCCTAGGCCAACATCGTCATTCCCCAATGAAAAAATCCCCAATTCCTGGGGCAAAATGGCCCCATTTGTATGTGCGCATTCTTCATGGGGATTTACGTGACCCAGAGGCATGCCCCCTCCCATTCCCATCGAAGAAGGCCCTGGAAGATCCCTTTTAGGTAAACTATGATCTTTGAAACTAGATTCACTAGGGAGATGGAAATGTACTTGTTCACGGAAGGGAAAGGACCTAGAGGCAGGTGAGGAAGGGCCAAGAGAAAGCCTCACACGTTTACCCAGTTCACTCATAATTGTTGGAGCAAGCATAGATGTATCAGATACATGGGCAAAACCCTTGTGTGCATGTAATAAGATGCAGTGGTCGTCATGTACAGGGGCCAGTTGACAATCCACCTGTCCATTATTGTTATTGACGTCTTGAACTGTAAAAGTGGGTTGGAGCTGGCCCAAGGACACTACTTCTGTCAGAGCATCTGAGCCAGCTACTAATCCCACCATTGGGTTACAATCGGGTACTCCTTCCTGATCTAGAGGTGCTGATACCACTGCTATTGAAGTTGACATTGATAATAGCGATTTTTTGTCTGAAGGCAGCAAGGGTAAGGTGCTATTAGCTAGTTTGTTCCCTGAGTTCTTACCAGGGACCTTGGGGAGGTTGCCTAACTTAGTGCTGCTTCTCAAAGCATGGCTCATGATCTATTCCCAATCTACAAGTAATGTGGGATGAAATTTTCAATCACTAAATGGTGGAATCCCCCCCGCCAAAGGTGGCACGACTGTATATGCTGAGACAGATTATGCGCTAAACATCATCTCCCCAGCCTGGCTATCACAGGCTCTTTTGCAAAATTTCCACCACCACCACCCTAATGATTTCACTCCCAGTGTTAAAGTACTATCCGGTATTAATATTCAGCACAGTATGATTTGGGAGCAACAAGATTTAATATTTGAATGTAATTTTCCTTCCATGTGTCAACCCCCAAACGTTTTGCTGCTGTTTAAACACCTGTAACTACTAAACTTTGCCAGAAAAGCACAGCCCCCTGCTGCACTCCTCTGGGCTTTCGCTCACTTTATATGGGGAAACTGACATGCCCTTAAAACAGTCAGTACTGGGAGACTTTGTTTCCCTTAGTCCTTTCCTCATGTTGCAACTTTTGTGCAACACGTAACAAGTGTACAATGTAATTTACCTTACCGTACACGTGGTCTCTAGTCTTTCCAAAGGCCCTAGAAACTCTTGCTGGACTTTTTATGAACTGTGCAGATGTGTCACGGACAGGACTGGTGGAAGCTTTCGTTTACATATATTTTTAACACTTTCTTGCCATGTTAAACCGCGTTAACCGCGATTGGCACAAATAGGTGGCTCCAGAATGGCCTTGCCACGAGGTTCTTTGTCCTGTCCTTTGGCCATCTTGCCCCTTCACCTTCCCCAGGTCGAGCCGACCCGGGTCAGTCCATATTTGGTCATGCACTTTCCTATGAAACCCAAAGCTTTCGCGGGCTTCTGCATGCCTTGTGTGTGTGCCTCCAGGATGTGGGCTGGGATATCTGTTCCTAATATACATCCTGGGTACCAAAGAGTCTGGAGTGTCTTAAGTGCCTGGGACCACCGTGGACCGTGATTGGTCCACGTATGGAGTGAGTGTTTGTGAGCAGATCTCCCATTGAGTCCTCTCCATTTTGGCGCAAAGGGAACTTTGGATAAGAGGAGGCTGGAAACACCACTACCAGGTCGATCTCCCGATTTCACACAGAACAAGGGATAAGGAGCCAAGTATCCTGCAACAGAAGCTGAGTCAAGGAATCGCTGGGGACCCGCTGGAAGGTTTGGCACCCTGAGCACGCTGTCGTCCCGTGAGACCCCTCTGCATCTGGTCGTCCTAGAAGGTCTGCAAAAGCACTTCGACCTATTGGAATAGTGGGACCAACTATTCTCGGCACCTTCACCAAACCCTGCAATTAAGCCTCTTCGGAAGTGTCCCTGGGCCAACCAGTGGGCTGATCAGATTATACGGGACGTTTGCTTTGTCACCGAAGCCGTTTTGAGGAGGCACTCGAAACTTGGCATACTGCTAACTCTGCATCCACAGCACCCTCACACCGAATTTCGTATACTTGGCATTCCCAGGTCTGAAGTGAGACAAGTGTATCCGGAAAGGAGTAAACGCAGTTGCCGTGTTGCCCTGCTGTGGCAACCACCTGTGCAAGTTCACTGCATTTGTGACTCCCTTTCCCCTGAAGCCTGCTGCAGTGGGACTGGGCTGATTCTTCCACCCTGAGCAGAGAAATTGCCACTGTACCATTTGGGAATCCTCTCTGCAACTCCGGAACTACACAATGTTGAGACGTCCTGATTGTCGCATTCGAACCTGCCAGCAAAGTGGACTGTACTGGTGAAGTTTGGGTCTGCATGCGTCGGGGACCGGTGAGTAATCCTTACCCCAACCGGTGGCCCCTAGCGCAGGAGCCCATTTGTATGCACAAAGTGGCCCCTGAGGGCCCCTTTCCTTTCCACCGCTATTGTAAAATAGCGACTCCATCCCAAACTCACCAACTGCCTCTGCCCTCAAGTGGAGGTCCTGTTTGAATAGTGGTAACTTGTTCTTCATCACCTCATCCACCTTCCCGAGCTGCTAGAGACCCTTGAAGAGACCCTATTTTGTCCATTGGCGCAAGCGCGCGCATGTACTATTGAGCATAAGGCTCCTCTCTTCGTAGGGCTTGGACTGCCTCTTAAATTAGGTGTATCCTCCATGTGGAAATGGGTCTAAAGATTATTTGCGCTGGCTGTTTTCCTCCCCATCTAGGTGGTCTACATATTTGGTGCTATTAACCCCTTAAACCCCAATGGTCTTGTATATATATTGTATTGATATTGATGTATTGGTTTACTCTAGTGATACTGTGATTCTTTGCTATGATCTATTTTACAACGGCCTTGTAATAAATGTGTATATATTTTTAATATAACACCTATCTGGAGTAATTTGTAAGTGTCCTTGCTTTGTATGCTCATTGAGGTCTTTCAGTCACCCTCACCCCTCTTGAGACTTAGTCTTGACTGCCTGCCAGAGCAACCCTGATTGGTCTGGCTTGTCCAGAGGTTACCCTGTTCCAAGAAACTAGGCTGGCCTTCTGAACCTCTGCCCCTCCAGGTCTGAGTTCAGAAATCCTTCTTAACAGCTGACCCCCGTTTATTGAGGCAGTCACCAGGATGGGTTTGAACCAGGGGATTTTCGTGCTGTTGGTTCTGGGGTTTGGATGATGGGCAGCGCTAGCTCAGTCCCCACATCTACCCAGTCTGTATTTGGATCCTTGGGGAGCCATTTTTCTTTGGGAGGAGTTCCCCCATCTCTGAAGGAAAAGATCCTTTTCCCAGGATCATCTGAGGCCTCTCCTTCAATTTGGAAGATTTGTACCTCCTCTTCTGAATGGGTATTTTTGGGTTCTTTGTTTCTCCTACCCCCCCCTCTGCTCCTTGGGCAGCAGACTTTCAGGGGCAGGAGATTTTGGTTCCGGTTCCTGGTTTTCCAGGGGCTTTTTAGAAGTGGGGAAGGAAGCTTTCTCCAAGGCTTTAGACCCCACTTCCCCTTGTGCCTCCTCCCTGGCAACTGGTGGGTTGTCGGGGTTCTTCCCCGGTCATTAGTCTGGAGAACCAGGTCCGGAGTTTGAGGCATTCTGCACCGGCATGCTCATCTGAGGGTTCTGTTGAGCCCATGGAATGCGACCCAGTTCCTGTGCCATGTTTTGGACCTGGTGCTCTGGTTGTGACACCCGCTCAGGCTAATACGGGGTCCTGTTGTCTCCCCTAGTCTGATCCCCGCAAGGGTAGCTATCCCTTCTCTGAAAATACCCCGCGTTTGTAAAATGTGGTTACCCCTCCACCCTTGGCCTCCCCTCTCCCGGATTAGGTTGTCTGGGCTCAGGAAATTGGTTAAAGAAGGATGGATGGTTTTGGGGTTGAAAGTTGTGCAGCTACCTGGGGAAGTAGTTCTGTCCAGGATTTGGGGAATTTCTGCCCTCCTGGGGGAAGTGAGGAGGGAAGTTCCCTGGGTTAGCTGCTGTTTGGTTGGATCCCCCCCTTGGGCTGGAGGAGTCCACACATAACCCAGGATGGGTCTATTCCCCTTGTAGCTGGGGCTTAAGTAGGCAGGGGAGTGAGGGGTCCCATTTGTGGGACTATCTCCTTGGCTCCCTGTTTGTGACTGGCCTGAGGGCCTTCTGGGTTTGGCATTATTCTGATTTTGTGCAGGCAGGTTTTTAGGCCCCCCATCTCCAAATTTAAAATGGGGGCAACCTTCACCTCTGCCACCTTAGCAGCAGCAGGGGTGTTGGTTGGCTTGGGGCTTTTGGGAGTATTTTTGTTTTCTGTGGGCTTTTGCACCTCATAAATTCGTGTGGCCTGTTCAATTACCCAGTCTACTGATCTTTTCTTGTGAAAATCTCTCACTAGCTGGGTCATGATGTACTTGGGGAGAGCGTGGAAAAAAGTATTCACAGACTCTCTGCTGTCAGTGTGCACCCTTCTGGTGGTCTGCGCAAAGGCACACTTTAATTCCTGAACAAGTTCTTGTGGAGCCTGATCTTCCCCACATTGCAAGCTGTAGGCTGCCTCACTAGCCTCCTCAGGACTTCTGTGCACAGAAAAATGCATCAAGATGGCCGCCCTATAGGTGGACCATCTAGAATGATTTTGGTCCTCCAGTGTCAGAAAACGGTCCCAGTTTCGCGGCATTCCTCCACTTACCTTGTCCTCTCGTAGGCAGCAGCGGGTGCTGTTATCTGATGAAAGACAGGGGGCGGCGTTGTCTTGTCCAAGATCGGCCCGGTACAGACGCGTTCGTCGGAAACCGTGTTTCCGACACTTTGTGTGGAAGTTACCATGGAGACTACGGCAGTGGGCGCGTCGTCTCCCACGTGGTTCTTCACGCACTGGGTCACGTGACCGCCTTATTGCCGGTAGTATGGTACTTAACTCTCTATCGCCCTCCAGTCGCTGCTTCTAATCGAATCTTGACAGCCGCTTTGTTCAGGCCTAGATGTTTGGTGTTTTGACCTTGGATTACGTCTTTGGATATTCCCTCGGATTGCCCCTTCATATTGTTCTTGGATATTGACCTCGGATCGTCCCTGGATATTCTTGCCAAGTGATTTTGTTTAGGTTGAGTTCGGACCTCGGAGGTTGGGAGTCCTCTTCCCTTTTGATAAACTTTGCTGGTTCTCCATTTTCTGGGACTTGTACTTGCTTTCTCTATTTTTTCACCCTCTCTCTTGTTCCCCTGTCCACTTCTCTCCGTGTTGTCTTAGGCGTCCTCGTGCCGGCGGGCACAGGGTTGGGTGCTGGACTAGAGACTTCCTGAGCACTCTTAGGCGTCCTCGTGCCGGCGGGTATAGGCTGAGGTGCTGGACTAGTGACTGCCTTAGCACCATAGGCGTCCTCGTGCCGTCGGGACAGGCGACAGGCGAATTTCATACTGGTTGGATGGAGTGGACTCATCAGAGACGACAAGTACCCGCCTGAGACTTCCATGTCCGGAGAGCCCTGGTAAGAAGTCTTCTTTTTCTTGCCATTCTTTGTATCTCTTGTTAACTATTACTGATTATCTTTTCTTTTCTTATGGTCTCCAGAACCCAGTCTTGAGGATTACATTGTTTGGAACTTATCTGGTTAATGCCCCGTTTCTCTGCAGGTTAGTCTTTAGAATAATGTAGTTCTTTCATAAGAGGGCTCATATTGGTTGGTAACCAGTTGTACTTCTCTGCAGTGCTTGAAAGTAACCTGGGTGTCCTCGTTCCCGTGACGCAGCTGCGTTTCCAACGACTCTACAACATCTTCCGGTCAATTGGTTTCTCAGTCTGTCCTCTTGTACCCCTGAGAGTCACATTGACAGGAAGATTATTTACTTCACTACGTGGCAACAAGGAGTATTTGCCTGAGGAATTCTGACAGAATTAGAAGCCTTCCTTATGGATCCTGCTAATGACCCGTTGGCCGTCTTAGTGCAATTAGTGGCAGACCTACGTGCTGACATGACGGCGGCCCATGCTGACACCCACCGACGCATTGATGAAATGCAGGCTGGGATCAGGGAAGTGGCCATAGGTTCACCGTCTTTGGCTTCTGCGAGTACCTCAGGTCAGGCAGGGTCTTCTGCTAGACCAGATCCGGCGCCTGTTTATATGGCCGCCCAGTTTCCGCTTGCTCCTCCCGAAAGATTTACCGGAGATCCAAAAGCGTTTCGGACCTTCATTAACCAATGTAGGTTACATTTCTTGTGTCGGCCTACCTCGTTTCCTGATGCTACTACGAAAGCAGCCTTTGTGTTATCGAATCTTGGAGGCATGGCCGCAGTGTGGGCGAACCCTTTGTTGGAACAGGGCAGCCCGCTGTTGTTTGACTGTGATGCATTGATTAATGCTATGACGCGGGTATTCGATACTCGTTATAAGACTCAGGCCACTGATTTGGAGCTATTAAATCTCCGCCAGGGAGATGCTCCTTTATTGTCTTACTTGGCTAAATTTAATCAGTTGTCTGCTGAAACCGGGTGGCCAGAAGAAAAGAAGGCAGCCTTGTTCTATAAGGGATTATCGGACTCATTGAAGGATACTATAGCCACGGTTCCGGTGGTTCCTACATCTTTTCCTGACTTCTTAGATTTAGTACTCCAGATTGACGCCCGACGGGCAGAAAGAAAAGGGGAAAGGAGAGCGACCCCGGCTAACCCTACTGGTTCCTCGGTTCCTGTTACTGGCGTTGATGAACCCATGCAAATCGGTGCAGTTAGGGGCCCGCTATCTACGGAAGAAAGAGAAAACCGTAGACAAAATAATTTGTGCTTTTACTGTGGTTCTGCTAACCATTTGCTTCGTGCTTGCCCTAAAAAACCCCGCAAGTCGGGAAACGCCAAAGCCCGGCAGTAGAAGGAACCCCTACGCCGAGCTGTTCTATGCAGGGTTCCTGTTTATCTATGCCCTTTTATGTTGGCATTTCTCTGAGCTATAATCAGGCCGCACCATGGAGTTCTGAAGCGGTCTTAGACTCAGGGGCTACTGGGAATTATATTGATGCTCAATATGTTCGGACGTGGAGTATACCTCTTCTGCCAAAGAAGATTCCAGAGGTGGTGAATGCCGTTGATGGTTCTACTCTTCTATCTGGACTAGTTACTGAACATACCATACCTTTGCAGTTAACTATTGGTCCCGAACATTCGGAGACTATCATGTTTGACGTCATTATGGCACCCCAATATAAACTGATTTTGGGTTTACCTTGGCTCAAGCTCCACAATCCGGTAGTTAACTGGGAGACTGGAGCTATTGCCTTTAGCTCCCAGCAGTGTCTTCAGGCCTTCAACACGGCGGGATCTATGACTGCAGCTCCTAGTCGGGCCTTATTGGATTCTGTAGTCGCTATTGGAGCAGTCGTTAATACCGTCCCGCCTGTCGAATACACACAATATATGGATGTTTTCGATAAGGGTAAAGCTGAGGTTTTGCCACCTCATCGGCCATATGATTGCCCGATTGATCTCAAACCAGATGCCAAGGTACCATCGGGACGAATTTATTCTCTTACCCAAAAGGAGGATGCCGTTCTTAAAGAATATTTGGATAAGGCTCTTGAGTTAGGTTTTATACGACCTTCTCACTCTCCATTTGCTTCTCCGTTGTTCTTTGTGCTTAAGAAGGAGGGTGACTTAAGACCTTGTATAGATTACCGAGAGCTAAATGCTAGCACCATACGAAATCAGTATCCTATTCCCTTGATATCTGTCTTATTAGATCAGTTGGGTTCTTCAGAGTTCTTCACTAAATTAGACCTTAGGGGGGCTTACAACTTAGTGAGGATTTGTCGTGGTGATGAATGGAAAACAGCCTTCAAGACCAGATATGGCTTGTTTGAGTATCTGGTAATGCCATTCGGGCTTTGTAATGCCCCGGCCACTTTTCAGAATTTCATCAACGATGTACTTCGGGACATGATCGACAGGTTTGTTATCGTTTACCTTGACGACATACTCATTTACTCCCCATCCATGGACTCGAATGTGCACCACGTTTCGGAAGTGTTACAACGTTTGCGTGATCATCATCTTTTTGTCAAGTTGGAAAAATGCGTTTTTCACGCGACTCATGTCGAGTTCCTTGGATACGACATCACCAATAAGGGAGTGCAGATGAGTAGAGGTAAGGTCAAAGCTGTCCTGGATTGGCCTACACCTTCTACCAGGAAGGAGTTACAGTCGTTCTTAGGCTTCTCTAACTTTTACCGTCGTTTCATCAGGCAGTTCTCTTCTATATCCGCACCTCTCACCGAACTAACCAGTAATAAGAAGCCTTATTTATGGAACGATAATGCTCAACGAGCATTTGAGTCTTTGAAAGCAGCCTTTACCTCTGCACCTGTTTTATTGCATCCTAACGTTAAGCAACCTTTCTACGTCGAAGCAGATGCCTCTGATGTTGCTGTAGGAGCAGTTCTATCCCAGCCTTGCTCTGATACTGGCGATCTGCATCCAGTCGCCTATCATTCACGAAAGTTAACACCTTATGAGCAAAACTATACCATCACCGAACGTGAATTGGTGGCTATTAGAGATGCATTTACGGTCTGGCGGCATCATCTTCTTGGTACTGAGATACCGGTTCAGGTATATACCGATCACAGAAACCTGTTGGCCTTGCAATCTCTGACTTGTACTACTGCCAGGCATGCCCGCTGGCATGAATTTTTTTCTATGTACAACTTTACCTTGACTTATCGTCCAGGGATTCTACATTCCAAAGCCGACGCTCTATCCAGAAGTTTTGGGGGTTCTGTTTCACGCCTACAGGATGGGTCGTTGATGTTGCCGACACAAGTGGTATGCGGATGTGTGTTACAGCCTACTTTGAAGACGACGCTCCAAACCTGGGTTGATAAGGAACCAGCGGAATTGGCTGAATACAACATGGATGTTGTGCATGGTCTGCCTTACGTCCAGGGTCGCGTTTATATGCCTGATCACGACACTCGCTGTGCGGCCATTGCCTTGTGTCATGACGCTGCTATTGCAGCTCATCCTGGTTCACAGAAAACTCTTGAACTCCTCCGACGTTGGTGCTGGTGGCCTTCAATGCGGCGAGATGTCTCGCAATATATATCAACCTGCGCTATTTGTGCCCAATGTAAATCCCATTCTGCGAAACCTATGGGGCTACTACAGGCATTGCCAGTACCGGAGAAACCATGGGTGATGATCACTATGGATTTTGTAGTAGAGTTGCCTTTGATCGATGGCTATGATACCGTGTGGGTGGTGGTGGACAGTTTTTCGAAAATGTCCTTGTTTGTTCCTTGTCAGGGTCTGCCTTCCGCTTCTAAGCTTGCAGAGTTGTTCTTGCGACACGTCTTTCGATTTTTTGGGCTACCTGAGATCGTGGTTTCTGACAGGGGATCCCAGTTTACGTCACGTTTTTGGAGGCATCTCATGTTCTCGTTGGGGGTGGATGAACGCTATTCCACAGCTTTCCATCCGCAAACGGACGGTCAAACTGAGCGTGTTAACGCTACTATGGAACAGTACCTCAGGTGTCTCATCCTCCAGCATCAAGAATCCTGGTTAACAGTTCTTCCCATGGCGGAATTCGCATATAACAATTCCAGCCATTCGTCTACAGGAACGTCACCTTTTTTTGCCTTATATGGGCAGCACCCACGTACTGTACCTCTTGACTGGAAACTTCCTGCGGATTGCCCGGCTGTGCAATCTTGTATCAAGAATCTGTCTGTGGTCCACGCTAGTGTTATGGAACACTTAGTACAAGCTCAGAAGCAGGCCAAAATATATGCAGATCGTAACCGCCGGCCTTCACCCGATTACGTTCCGGGGTCGCGGGTCTGGCTTTCCACGAGAAATCTACGTATTACGGGGCGGCGGTGTCTACTACCTCGTTTTGTCAGTCCCTATGTTATCAAGGATGTCTTGAGTCCGTTGGTTGTCCGATTGGACCTACCGTGTTCTTGGAAGATACATCCAGTATTTCATGTATCCATGATTAAACCTTGTGTCGACCATACGAGGGTAGTTGCCCCACCGTCTCCAGTACTTGTTCAGGGTATAGAGGAATATGAAGTTAATGCTATACTTGATTCTAAAGTTTCTCGTGGTACTAGATATTTTTTGGTGGATTGGAAGGGGTACGGTCCGGAAGACCGTACGTGGGAACCGGAGAGGAATGTTCATGCTCCTTTGTTGGTTTCTCAGTTTTTGGCCTCTGGGGAGCATGGGGGCTCTTTGGGGGAGGATACTGTCAGAAAACGGTCCCGGTTTCGCGGCATTCCTCCACTTACCTTGTTCTCTCGTAGGCAGCAGCGGGTGCTGTTATCTGATGAAAGACAGGGGGCGGCGTTGTCTTGTCCAAGATCGGCCCGGTACAGACGCGTTCGTCGGAAACCGTGTTTCCGACACTTTGTGTGGAAGTTACCATGGAGACTACGGCAGTGGGCGCGTCGTCTCCCACGTGGTTCTTCACGCACTGGGTCACGTGACCGCCTTATTGCCGGTAGTATGGTACTTAACTCTCTATCGCCCTCCAGTCGCTGCTTCTAATCGAATCTTGACAGCCGCTTTGTTCAGGCCTAGATGTTTGGTGTTTTGACCTTGGATTACATCTTTGGATATTCCCTCGGATTGCCCCTTCATATTGTTCTTGGATATTGACCTTGGATCGTCCCTGGATATTCTTGCCAAGTGATTTTGTTTAGGTTGAGTTCGGACCTCGGAGGTTGGGAGTCCTCTTCCCTTTTGATAAACTTTGCTGGTTCTCCATTTTCTGGGACTTGTACTTGCTTTCTCTATTTTTTCACCCTCTCTCTTGTTCCCCTGTCCACTTCTCTCCGTGTTGTCTTAGGCGTCCTCGTGCCGGCGGGCACAGGGTTGGGTGTTGGACTAGAGACTTCCTGAGCACTCTTAGGCGTCCTCATGCCGGCGGGTATAGGCTGAGGTGCTGGACTAGTGACTGCCTTAGCACCATAGGCGTCCTCGTGCCGTCGGGACAGGCGACAGGCGAATTTCATACTGGTTGGATGGAGTGGACTCATCAGAGACGACAAGTACCCGCCTGAGACTTCCATGTCCGGAGAGCCCTGGTAAGAAGTCTTCTTTTTCTTGCCATTCTTTGTATCTCTTGTTAACTATTACTGATTATCTTTTCTTTTCTTATGGTCTCCAGAACCCAGTCTTGAGGATTACATTGTTTGGAACTTATCTGGTTAATGCCCCGTTTCTCTGCAGGTTAGTCTTTAGAATAATGTAGTTCTTTCATAAGAGGGCTCATATTGGTTGGTAACCAGTTGTACTTCTCTGCAGTGCTTGAAAGTAACCTGGGTGTCCTCGTTCCCGTGACGCAGCTGCGTTTCCAACGACTCTACAACATCTTCCGGTCAATTGGTTTCTCAGTCTGTCCTCTTGTACCCCTGAGAGTCACTTTGACAGGAAGATTATTTACTTCACTATGTGGCAACAAGGAGTATTTGCCTGAGGAATTCTGACAGAATTAGAAGCCTTCCTTATGGATCCTGCTAATGACCCGTTGGCCGTCTTAGTGCAATTAGTGGCAGACCTACGTGCTGACATGACGGCGGCCCATGCTGACACCCACCGACGCATTGATGAAATGCAGGCTGGGATCAGGGAAGTGGCCATAGGTTCACCGTCTTTGGCTTCTGCGAGTACCTCAGGTCAGGCAGGGTCTTCTGCTAGACCAGATCCGGCGCCTGTTTATATGGCCGCCCAGTTTCCGCTTGCTCCACCCGAAAGATTTACCGGAGATCCAAAAGCGCTTCGGACCTTCATTAACCAATGTAGGTTACATTTCTTGTGTCGGCCTACCTCGTTTCCTGATGCTACTACTAAAGCAGCCTTTGTGTTATCGAATCTTGGAGGCATGGCCGCAGTTTGGGCGAACCCTTTGTTGGAACAGGGCAGCCCGCTGTTGTTTGACTGTGATGCATTGATTAATGCTATGACGCGGGTATTCGATACTCGTTATAAGACTCAGGCCACTGATTTGGAGCTATTAAATCTCCGCCAGGGAGATGCTCCTTTATTGTCTTACTTGGCTAAATTTAATCAGTTGTCTGCTGAAACCGGGTGGCCAGAAGAAAAGAAGGCAGCCTTGTTCTATAAGGGATTATCGGACTCATTGAAGGATACTATAGCCACGGTTCCGGTGGTTCCTACATCTTTTCCTGACTTCTTAGATTTAGTACTCCAGATTGACGCCCGACGGGCAGAAAGAAAAGGGGAAAGGAGAGCGACCCCGGCTAACCCTACTGGTTCCTCGGTTCCTGTTACTGGCGTTGATGAACCCATGCAAATCGGTGCAGTTAGGGGCCCGCTATCTACGGAAGAAAGAGAAAACCGTAGACAAAATAATTTGTGCTTTTACTGTGGTTCTGCTAACCATTTGCTTCGTGCTTGCCCTAAAAAACCCCGCAAGTCGGCAAACGCCAAAGCCCGGCAGTAGAAGGAACCCCTACGCCGAGCTGTTCTATGCAGGGTTCCTGTTTATCTATGCCCTTTTATGTTGGCATTTCTCTGAGCTATAATCAGGCCGCACCATGGAGTTCTGAAGCGGTCTTAGACTCAGGGGCTACTGGGAATTATATTGATGCTCAATATGTTCGGACGTGGAGTATACCTCTTCTGCCAAAGAAGATTCCAGAGGTGGTGAATGCCGTTGATGGTTCTACTCTTCTATCTGGACTAGTTACTGAACATACCATACCTTTGCAGTTAACTATTGGTCCCGAACATTCGGAGACTATCATGTTTGACGTCATTATGGCACCCCAATATAAACTGATTTTGGGTTTACCTTGGCTCAAGCTCCACAATCCGGTAGTTAACTGGGAGACTGGAGCTATTGCCTTTAGCTCCCAGCAGTGTCTTCAGGCCTGCAACACGGCGGGATCTATGACTGCAGCTCCTAGTCGGGCCTTATTGGATTCTGTAGTCGCTATTGGAGCAGTCGTTAATACCGTCCCGCCTGTCGAATACACACAATATATGGATGTTTTCGATAAGGGTAAAGCTGAGGTTTTGCCACCTCATCGGCCATATGATTGCCCGATTGATCTCAAACCAGATGCCAAGGTACCATCGGGACGAATTTATTCTCTTACCCAAAAGGAGGATGCCGTTCTTAAAGAATATTTGGATAAGGCTCTTGAGTTAGGTTTTATACGACCTTCTCACTCTCCATTTGCTTCTCCGTTGTTCTTTGTGCCTAAGAAGGAGGGTGACTTAAGACCTTGTATAGATTACCGAGAGCTAAATGCTAGCACCATACGAAATCAGTATCCTATTCCCTTGATATCTGTCTTATTAGATCAGTTGGGTTCTTCAGAGTTCTTCACTAAATTAGACCTTAGGGGGGCTTACAACTTAGTGAGGATTCGTCGTGGTGATGAATGGAAAACAGCCTTCAAGACCAGATATGGCTTGTTTGAGTATCTGGTAATGCCATTCGGGCTTTGTAATGCCCCGGCCACTTTTCAGAATTTCATCAACGATGTACTTCGGGACATGATCGACAGGTTTGTTATCGTTTACCTTGACGACATACTCATTTACTCCCCACCCATGGACTCGAATGTGCACCACGTTTCGGAAGTGTTACAACGTTTGCGTGATCATCATCTTTTTGTCAAGTTGGAAAAATGCGTTTTTCATGCGACTCATGTCGAGTTCCTTGGATACGACATCACCAATAAGGGAGTGCAGATGAGTAGAGGTAAGGTCAAAGCTGTCCTGGATTGGCCTACACCTTCTACCAGGAAGGAGTTACAGTCGTTCTTAGGCTTCTCTAACTTTTACCGTCGTTTCATCAGGCAGTTCTCTTCTATATCCGCACCTCTCACCGAACTAACCAGTAATAAGAAGCCTTATTTATGGAACGATAATGCTCAACGAGCATTTGAGTCTTTGAAAGCAGCCTTTACCTCTGCACCTGTTTTATTGCATCCTAACGTTAAGCAACCTTTCTACGTCGAAGCAGATGCCTCTGATGTTGCTGTAGGACCAGTTATATCCCAGCCTTGCTCTGATACTGGCGATCTGCATCCAGTCGCCTATCATTCACGAAAGTTAACACCTTATGAGCAAAACTATACCATCACCGAACGTGAATTATTGGCTATTAGAGATGCATTTACGGTCTGGCGGCATCATCTTCTTGGTACTGAGATACCGGTTCAGGTATATACCGACCACAGAAACCTGTTGGTCTTGCAATCTCTGACTTGTACTACTGCCAGGCATGCCCGCTGGCATGAATTCTTTTCTATGTACAACTTTACCTTGACAAGGAGTATTTGCCTGAGGAATTCTGACATCCAGCCCCGCAAAGAAGCTGGAGTATTCTGGTGAGAAGGTCCATTTCACATATTTAATACAGCTTTGGCTGTCCTTCAAATGGAAAGTTTCCATCATCTGTTCAAAGAGCTCTAAGTGCTCCCAAACAGAATATTTCATGTTCTTATGATAGGGTGTGATGACGCTCCTTATCACTTTGATTTACTTTAGGGGATCCTTGAGCAATGCACTTTTTACCTTATTGGCCCTTTTGGTTCAGGTAACCCTGGTCCACTCCTCCTCTGACTCAGAGGCACTGCTCCCAGAGGTGTCCATCTGGTCTTCTAGGCTCTCCCAGATTCTGCGAGCCTGGGAATGGCTGGCAGAATGTGGGGACCTAGTCTCCTGTGTCCTGGGGCACTCAGAGGAGTCTTCTGATTCCTCCTTACTCCCAGGGTTTGATGAGTACCCCCCCACTGTCCTAGCTGGGCAGAGGTTTTCAGGATGCCCTTAGTGGGCCTACTCCCATGGGGTTCCCCACTACATTTTACAGTACTTGGGAACCCATACCCAGATGCCCGCCCATCCATTCCTGAGAGGTGCTAGTCTATGAGCCCCCTATTCCTGATTGTATTGAAATCTGCCATCCCCATGGCCCTTGGCTCATGTGCGCCAATGGACATGGGGGTGGCAGAGTCAAGGGAATGGAAGAGATGAAGGCCTCTGGTAAGAGGGTTCCTGGGGTTATGCTCAGGTGTTTCCCTTTCTCAACAAACCTCATCACTCTCAGCCCCTGCTCCCTGTTGCCATGCAAGAATCTGGGCTTTCTGTTTCTGTATAAAGGCCTTGCTGGTTTCTATCAATCTCTCTTGCATGGCTACCTGTCTGTGGAGCCTGTCATTGTTCTCACAGAGAGCCTCATTTTCTCTCTCTGCTTCCTGTGTCATTTTAGAGTACTGGGCCAGTCTTTGCTGCAGGATGGTTACCTCCTGAGTCCTGTCCACACTGTCCACACTGGCCTGATCCTTCCTTGCTAGGGCATCTTCCACCCTCCTGGTGTGCTCTAACCATTTTTCATGCTCTTTTTGGAGGTCACCCAGTCCCTGAAGGGCCTGGTGATTTTCTTTTATTTTCTCGTTTAAATAACAGACTTCCTGGCCTAAGTGTCCCTTGCCTGAGCAAGAGCATGCCTCTGTGCAGCCAGGTCGTCCCTCTGTCTTTGGAGCGCACCAGCTTTCTGGTGCTCTTCATCAAATTCTGCCTGGGTATCCAGGTCTTTCAGGATTAATTTATTACTCTCTTCTTTTTCTCTGTCTACGTGGCTTTGCAGGATGTCTACCTTCTCTGCGCATGCCCTGTTGAAATTTATTGGCTGTTCCAGATTCTTCTGGCTCTGCAGTAGAGAGTCCAAACTTTCTTGGTACTCCTTCTGTAGGGGCAGCATTCTGGTATCCTGTTCTGCCTTTTCCTGCTGCAGGATACCCATGTCTTCTTTTATTTTGATTAGGTACTGGCTACTTTAATTTTCTGATTCCTGGCTCCTCTGTAGCCTCTGCTCAGCAGAGTCCAGATCAGTTTGGGCCTTTTCTAATGCCTGCAGTTGCTTGTTTGCCAGATCTTGGCCCTCTGCATATTGGTCCTGTATTGCTCCAATATGTAGTTGCAGATATGCCGCTATTTTGGCAATCTTGCTTTGCTCTTCCTTTGCCTTAGGGGCCATATATAATTCACTCAGTGCCACATGTAATGGACCCTGGCCTTGCCATATGTCTAACCCTGTTGCAGTGATCTGTTCTGTGATTGCCTGCAACCACACATTCTGATCCTGCTCTGTCCATTCACCTCTTACAAATAATTTATGCAATAGGTGTTCTTTAGCCATATTCATTTCTACCAAAGTCGCCATTCTGGAAATATTAATTTCCTTCCTGACTTACAGAAGTTTATTTTATTTTTGCAAACCAGACCAATTCCTTAGAGCGTTCCTACTGAGGGGTGCTTTTCATAGTGTAACACAGCGTGGTCGCCCAACAGGGATTATATACCCCGTCGGTTAGCACACTGTATTAGACTGTCACAAGTGGCATATCTAATTCAGAAAACCCAGAAAGAGCCCCAAATCTTGTAAGTGATTTCAACTCGGCACTCCACCTAAGTCATTTCCTAGCATGTGATGCACAGCTGGAACCCTTAATTATTTATTTTTGTCTATAAGTTCTTTTATTTCTGAATGATGTACCCTTATATCACGCCCCTCTCTTTGAATCCCCCCCCCCCCCCCAGTCTCACTGCACCAGGAAGCAGGCTGATTTGCAAAGTTAAAAGATTTATTTTATGGATTTCACAATATATATATCACACTATTTAATATTTATACAAGGATCACCATTGGGGTGATGTTACAATCAACAATCTCTCTTTAATCAGAAGGAGTATGGATAGGAAAAATAATGCAGCATAGAATAAAACTTTGTGTGGGTTCAGTCAAATGCAATGTCACTCCTTCCCCCTGCACACTACTCAATCCCCCCCAATATGCAGTATAAAGAGATGGAAGTAGAGAAAACAGGTTTCAGGAATACAAACTCACAAATACAGTTTCAATCCCAATTCCCCCCAGCAAGCATAGAGAGATAAACAGAAATGATTGCAAACAGGTAAATGCTTTTAAATGTGGCTTTGAATAAATGGAAAAATCACTGAAAAATGGATTTCATTCATTTAATTGGATTTGAAACTAGTGGGAGCCGCTTTGTATAGTTTAAGATAAACACTAGCAATGATGATTGAATAACTATCAGATTGAAAACTGAATTCTGAGGTTGAATGCAAAGAACAGCTGTTTTACACGTGATGAAATTGAGCCAAACGAATAATTTGCGGCAAACTTTTCTGTGCATGAGAAATGCGATTCCTGGAGAAACTATAAGGATTTGGAATGCGGTTTATTCCGTTGAGGATGTTAGCTTCAATTTGACACTTACATTTTGTTTCTAGCATGCACGGTACGGAAGTTACAGAGGTTTTAGTAGAGGTTGGTTTTTCTCAGAAAGAGTGAAGATTTTTGCGCTTTTGAATTACAACCAGGATTTTCTTTACACTAGGGAGTCTATGAAGCCACAAGCTACACGACAGCACAGCCACAAATCCAGCGACGTCTCCGGATGGTTTCTACCTGCCGAGACACTTGTCTTTCTTCAGCAACTATATTAGCGCAAAGATGATATTAACACTACTGTTATCAAAGGTCTATAGGGATGAGAGAAGGATTCAGGAAAGACAAAAGATTTTCCACAATGCAGTTGGATAGGATTACTTAAGGACAAGATACTGGCTAGGGACAATTCTATGCTATAGATAGTCACAGCTACTGTTTGGAATAGGCCCGTCAAAGATCTGGTCAAAGATTTCTGGACTGGAATTCTGCTAGCCCACCGGACAGGATTCAGGGCGCTCGGTTCTGCACTCAGCATGGCACTCTGGACACTGCACAGCCTCTGGATTGGATCTGACGGGTTGGTTCTGGGTTGCAGCTATCTAGTTACAGCTCTTCTCTACTGGTTTGGATCTCTGGATTCTAGCACAGGTTCTTGGCAAGAAAGCAGAAACAGCACCAGACTGTTCTTTTTGTTGTGCCTCTTGGAAGTTTGGGGTTAAAATCAGGTTTCAAGATTTTAAAGGCCAAGCTGAGAAGGGTTCAGCTTTGGAATTGGGCCTCTCTGCTGTCAAAGTTCTGGAGTCTTGGATATGGGTTTCTCCTGCAAAGTGCTTCGCCAGTAAACAGTTGATGGTTGAATCTATGTGTGTCTCTAGGTCTTAAGCTGTCCCTATTTATGTATTTCCCTAAGGGGTGGATAGGCTGAATTATATCAAGCGTACCCTCTAGGAATCCTATTGGTTAGGGTCTGTCCTCTCTCCTGATTTGAGAAGGAGGAACTTTGATGCCATGATGATGCTGTGTTTTACAATCCAGGGAGTACCTCTCCTTTGTTTCTGTACAGTGAATCTATTTTTCACATAAAGCATATTTAAAATATAACCAATTTGCTAACAATACATATTTACATCACAGATGTAATAGAGTAAGTATCCATCTGAGTCCCATGTCAGTGAGAGCTTTAAATCAGATTTGACAGTTTTTCGCGCTTTTGGTTGGATACCCAAAGTCAGATTTGTTCACATTTTTCTACATATATGCGCATGACATCTGGGCATAATCCTGTCAAGTTTCATATTTCTAGCATCATCACTATTGCTACAAAATGACAATTTCTGTAGTCATGTCTCTGAATATAGCACAGAGTTCAGAGTAGTTTCATAATGTGAGCAGAAATTTCATGTTAACAACCTATATTTTACAGATTTTTAGAAATTTTTCACAGTTCTCTGTGAGTTGTTTTCAAAAGATACTTTCCTGTGCTTTACAGGTACACATATCTGTCTGATCCCGCCCCCAAGTTTTTGCTGGGCCAGGAGCAATCCAGGGCTCTCTTCCTGCTGGCAGTAGTTTCTGTTGACACCTGAATTTGCATTTCCTTTCAGTCCAGGAAGCCTATTGTCTCTCCCCAGAGAAGCAGAGCAAAATCTCCTCCTCCTTTCATTAGCATCTAACAGAGAGTTCCTGGGCAGAGAGCAAAAGGAAGGCAACTTTGTTTGGGGCACGCTGTGGAATTTGCCTTTGAAGTTCTGTGGCTGGCATCATTTCACCTTAAACCACTTTGTTTAAAATTGTCTTTGCTAAATAAACTTTACATTTTTAAAAGTAGACACAGATCTCTAATTCCAGTCTTTTTAAAACATAAAGATTGAATAGTAGCAACCTGTATTGCTTTTGATGGCAAGTCTCTTCTTTTAAAAAATGTGATCTTAATCTAAACTCCCAGTGTAAGTAAATGACAGCTTTGACACAGGCGGGCCACGGTACTGCGCCCATATCTGACAGGTTTTCCCAGGCAAGCCTTTTTTTAATGTGGATATTTTTGTGATGAAATCTGCTTCCCCTGACATTGTGCCTAGGTGGATTCTCTAAATAAGGTGATGGTTAACACCCAACAAGGATGTTGGATCTTTTCTGATGTTTGGGAACCATTATTTTGCAATTTCAACAGCCAAGGAAAAACAGATTTTAAAGCATTTCTGGGTTTTCCTGGCAAAGCAGCACTGCCTTTTCAGGTAGTTCCATTTCACTGTGTGGGTAGCCCAATGACAGGTTTTGGCAGTGTGGTTTCCTGTTCTACTACTGACACAGGCAAAATACATTGGCAGCCTATTTTTCCGGTTTCCTTGCACACTTCTCAGAGGTTTTTAGTGCACGTAGGGCTTTTTGGCAGCCATTCTGTTGTTTCTGGTGAAAGCAGCACACAGTGATGTCGCAGGGCAGAGCCTAGTGGGTCGATGCATCCCACACATGAAACCACCATGTTATTAGGTGGTTAGCCTCTATTACATAAATTACTAAAAGGTAAACCGACAAATGACTCAGAAAGCATACTACACTCTCACAAGACAGGCATGGTCCACAGAAATCTGTGTGGCTTACACCTACTACAAGAAAACCATGTTGAGGTTGATATTCTTACATGTAATATCGCACCTATGCCCCAAAACCATTTGCTAAGCGAAACCAACATCCTGTGTATCAAGGAAAGAATATGGGGCTGTGTCTAGGCAGGCTTGCCATACATGGAGACAATTATACGTTCCTACAGTGTTCTAATCATTGATTGCAAAAAAGATCTCATTAAATTGACAATGTTCTAGTGCCACACACAAAAACCTCATGGACATAGCTGTGGCATAAAACCAGAAACCAAACGTTTGAGAACAAGTTGAAAACCCCGGCTCTCTGGCAAGCATATACTCACAAAATACCATGTAGGGACAGGCAGAGGGGTCTAGAGATGTTAGGAGGGAAATGGGACGTTTTCAGAGAAGAGGACAATGTTTTCAGAGAGGCAGAGATGGAAGATTTGGGGTATGTGGCCCCTGCCAGGGATGCAATGTTGGTCCTGCAGAAAGAGGGTTCATGTTGCATGATAATTCTGGAGCAGGAGACTTTGTCATTACTTAATAATCTGTTGCACTACACTAAGCTGTCGGTCGATCCTACAACCCGCTTAAAGCTGGAAATATCAAATGTATGCAATGAAGCAGAGGCAGAAGGGTGTTTTTTTCATGATACATCCTGAACATTTGTGAAGACCTGATCTCCAACCTTCACTCCAAGACCCCCTATGTCCTCATCTTACTTGATCTCTCTTCTGCCTTTGACATGGTCAACCATGCCATCGTGCTCAACTGTCTCTGTGATAACCTGGTATCACAGATCAGGCCCTGGCTTGGCTGACCTCCTTCCTCTCCGATCAACCCTGCCAGGTCCAACTTAGGTCCTTCCTCTTCTCTCTCTCTATCTCTACCTGTGGTGTTCCCCAAGGGTCTAACCTCTCTCCCTGGCTGTTCAAGCAATACCTGGCACTTCTTGCCCACCACATTGCTGCTCTCTGCCCCAAATTTCAGTGCTATGCGAATGACACTCAACTCATTTTCAGACTCCCTTCTGCCTCCTCTTCTCCTTCTCTTATCTCTGACTGTCTGTCCGCCATCCAGGAATGGTGTGCACCAATGATCGCTGCCTTAATGCCAGTAAGACTGAGATTCTCCTCAACAGCACACCTGCTCCCTCCTTTCCTTTTGCTCTCTGGCCGGCCTCTCTTGGCCCTCTTCCTGCTCCCACCTGTGAGGCTAAAACCTTGGGGCCATCTTTGACTCCACACTTTCCTTCTCTCCTCACATCTCCGATGTGTCTGAGAAGTCACAATACCAGCCTCACCTCCTGAGAGGTATTCTTCCTTTCCTCTCCTTCCCCCAGAAGTTCACTGTCTCCAGAGCTCTGGTTCTCTCTAGGCTGGACTACTGCAAAAAGCCTCTTTCTAAATCTGCTTACCTCTACTCTCCACCCTCTGCAACTCATCCAAAACAGGACAGCGAGATTTGTCCTTGGCCTCACGCCCAGGGATGGTATCTCTCTAGGACTGAAATCTCTTCCCTGGCTCCCAGTCGCGGTTAGGATTAAGTTCAAAACCCTCTGCATTGTCCTCAAGGCCTTCTGGGGCCTGGTGCCTCAATACCTTCAACTCTCTCTTTCTAAATATCAGCCCTTTCAAACTCTTCACTCATCTGCCTCCAACTCCCTCAGGGTCATCTGCTTCTCCAAGCAGCGAGTTGGTGTTAGATCTCTTTTTTCTGCCGGGCCCTCCCTCTGGAACAGCCTGCCTGCCACTCTGAAACTTGAGGAGAACCATCTCTAGTTCCGGAAGCACCTCAAGACCTTCCTCTTTACTTCTGCTTTCTCTCCTCCTCTCCCCTGCTGATCTCCTGGCTGAATCTGAATCTGCACTGGTTACCTGGCTACGCTCTGATCTCGGCCACAGGTGCCCACCATGCCAGTTGCACACCTGCACTGCCCCATGGCAACCCTTGCACTTGGGGACTGTATCTGTATCCCTACAGCCCCCACTAGCACTTGACCCCTGTTGTCTGCTCTTACCCTTGCACTCGCCACCAGCTGGCCCCACTTTTAATTATTGCCTTAATTATTTGACTGTTATCCTGTGTACTGCACTGCCCCTCCCCGTTCCTCCTGCACCTGTCCCCTTCCCCACCTCCCTGCACTTGCATGATCTATATGTCACTGGGCCTAGTAGGATCACTGTCTGCCTTCCCTCTGTTTCTCCTCCCTTGCCTCGTCGCACCTTGAAACACTTGTGTTTAGGCATGTTATAAATGCCATATCATATCATATAACTTGCAGAAACACAAGAGAATATTTGTGTAGACCAAATCCCAGGACAACAATGTTTTATATCATCCCAAAGTACACAAACATGCAATTAAACCACCTGGAAGGCCTATCATTTCTGTGCCTTGAAAAGCATACCACTCCATCCAGACCTGTTCCTCTATGGGGGTGTAGAGGCGCTGGTGGACACGTCATCCCAACCTCACCTCCCCTCACCTCCATCATTTTGGAACAGCAGGAAAAGTGCCCTATGTGGGACACCAGGTATCATCCAAATCTGCATTGAGTGTATGAAATATGATATACACCCAGACAACCATATTGAATGCACCCTCGCACTGAAAGGGTAGAAGGATGTTGTGGGATGTTCTGACCATCTAGGCTCTGCCCTGCAACATCACTGTGTGCTGCTTTCATCAGAAACAACAGGGTTGCCGCCAAAAATCTCTCTGCATTAAACATCTCTGAGAAGTGCGCAGGGAAACCTGAAAAATAGGCCGCCAATCCATTTTCCCTTATGTCAGTGGTGGAACCGGAGACCACACTACCAAAACCTGTCATTGGGCTGCCCACAGAGTGAAATGGAATTACCTGAAAAGGCAGGGCTGCATTGCCAAGGAAAACCCAGAAGTGCTTTAAAATCAATTTTTCCTTGGCTGTTGAAAGTGCAAAATCATGGTTCCCCAAACATTAGAAAAGATCCAACATCCTTGTTGGGTATTAAACATCACTTTTTTTTTAAAGAATCCACCTAAGGATAATGTCAGGAGAAGCACATTTAATCACAAGAAAATCCACATTCAAAAAGGTGCTTGCCTGGAAAAATCTGTCATATATGGGCGCAGTACCGCCGCTTGCCTGTGTCAGAGCTGTCATTTACTTATACTGTTAGTTAAACTTGTAAATTAAGATCAAATTGTGGAAAAGAAGAGACTTGCCATCAAAATCAATATAGGTTGCTACAATTTAATTTCTATTTTTTAAAAAGACTGGAATGAAGAGATCTGTTGGTACATTTGTTGAAAATGTAAAGTTTATTTTAGAAAAGACAATTTTAAAACAGTGTTTTAAAAGTGAACTAATGTTAGCCACAGTACTTCAAAGACATTTTCCCCCTGCTCTCTGCTCAGGAACTGTCATTGCGTTGTTAATGGAGGTGGGATGAGATTTTGGCCTGTTGCTCTGAGGAAAGACAAAAGACTCCCTTGTTTGAAAAGATATGCAGATTCAACTGTCAACAGAAAACAACTGCAAGCAGGATGGGAGCCTGGGAGTGCTCTGGCCCAGCCACACCTTGGGGGTGGGACCAGACAGATATGTGTATCTTGACCCACAAGAAAATATCTTTTTGAAAAAGACTCACAGAGAACTGAACAAAATTGGTACAAATCTGTAAATATAGTGTTGTTAAAATGAAATTTCTGCTCATCGTTTGAAACTACTCTGAAATCTGTGTGATGTTCAGAGACATGACTACCAAAATGTTGGTGTTGTAGCAATTGTGATAATGCTAGAAATATGAAACTTCACAGGATCATGCCCCGATGTCATGCAACATGTATGGAGAAAAATGTAGACAGATCTGACACTGGGTACCCAACCAAAAGCGCAAAAAACTGTAAAATTGGAACTAAAGCTCTCACTGAGATGGATACGTGCTGTAATAAATCTGTGATGTGAATATGTATTATTAGCAAGTTGGTGATATTGTAAATATGATTTATGTGAAAAATAGATTTACTTTACTGAACAAAGCGGAGGTACTCCCTGGATTGTGAAATGCAGCCTCACTATGACACTAGATTTCCTTCTCAAATCAGGAGAGGGGAAATACTTTAACCAATAGGAATCCTAGAGGGTGTGCTTAGTATAATTCAGCCTACCCACCCCTTTGGGAAATACATAAATGGGGACAGTTTAGGACCAACACAGACACAGATTCACCCATCAACTGATTGTCGGCGAAGCGCTCTGCAGGAGAACCCAGATCCAAGACTCCAGAACTCTGAAAGTAGAAGGCCCAATTCCAAAGCTGAACCATTCTCAGCTGTCCTTTAAAATCTTGAAACCTGATTTTAACCCCAGACTTCCAAGGGGCACACCAAAAATTGAACAGCCTGGCTGTGCTGTTTCTGTTTCTTGCCAAGAACTCTTGCCAGAACCCAGAGATCCAAACCAGTAGAGCAGAGCTCTAACCAGATAGCTGTAACCCAGAACCCACCTGTCAGATCCAGTTCAGAGGCCATGCAGAGACCAGAGTGCCGTGCTGAGTGCAGAACCGGGTGCCAGTATCCTGTCCGGTAGGCTAGCAGAATTCCAGTCCAAAACCTTTGACCAGATCTTTGACGGTACTATTCCAAACCATAGTTGTGAGTATCTAGCATATAATTGTCCATAGCCAATCTCTTATCCTTAAGTAATCCTATCCAACACATTCTACTATATCCATAACTGCATTGTAGAATCTCTTTTGTCTTTTCTGAATCTTTCCCTCATCCATATAGTCCTTTGTTAATTGTAGTGATACATTAATCTTTGCGCTAATATATTTGCTGGAGAAAGGCAAGTGTCTTGGCGGGCAAAAGTCAGAGCAGAGGCGCCCTGATCTGGTGGCTGTCCCGTTGGGTATCTTGCATATTCATAGCCTCTCTAGTGTAAGGAAAATACTTGTTTGTAATTCAAAAGCGCATCTTTCATTTGAAAATCTTGACTCTTTTCTGAGAAAAATCGAATGTAACTTCCATACCGTACATGCTAGAAACGGAATTGAAGTGTCAAATTGAAGCTAACATCCTCAGCTTTCCTAACCCTCAAACCGCATTCCTTCTCGTTTTGCCACAAATGCGTTTCTCGCGCGCTGAAAAGTTTGCCGCAAATTTGCATTTGGCTCAATTTCATTACGTGTAAAACAGCTATTCTTTGCATCTGACCTCAGAATTCAGTTTTCAATCTGTTAGTTATTCAATCCTCATTGCTAGTGTTCACCTGCAACTATCCTAAGCGGCTCCCATTAGTTTTGAATTCCATTTGTAGAATTAAAGTCATTTTTAGTGTTTTTCCCATTTATTACAAGCCCCATTCAAAAGCATTTGACTTGTTTTGAAATAATTCCTATTTCTCTCTGCTTGCTGGGGGGAACTGGGATTGAAACTGTATTGGTTGAGATTTTATATTCCTGAAACCTGTGTTCTCCCCTTCCATCTCTTCATCTTGCATATTAGGGGGGGATTGAGTAGTGTACAGGCGGAAAAAGTGGCATTGCATTTGATTGAACCCATAACAAGTATTATTCTATGCTGCATTGTTTTCCTATCCATATCAAGTATTATTCTATGCCGCATTATTTTTCTTATTTCATCCTCATTCTGATTAAAGAGATTGTTGATTGTTGTGATATCAACCAATGCTGATCATTGTATAAATATTAATAGTGTGATATCTAGATATTGTTCAAATTCATAAAAGTGTGACATATATCTTGTTCAAATTAATAAAATACATCTTTTAACTTTGCAAAAGAGCAGGCTTCCTGGTTCAGTGTGACCGGGGGGATTCAAAGAGAGGGGGGTGATATAAAGGTACTTCATTCAGAAATAAAAGAACTCATAGACAAAAATATATAATTAAGGGTTCCAACTGGCCATCACATGCCAGTTGGAACCCTTGACTTAGGTGGATTGCCGGATTAAATCACTTACAATGTCTGCACACACCATTGGATATTGAAGAGCTATAAGTAAAATTGGACAACGGCAGAGTGATGTCATGATGGAAAGACACGAAGATGCACGGAAATGATATGCAACTGCTAAAAGAATGAAGCTGTAAGTGGAAGTAACAAGAGAAACATGTAATCAAATACGAAGAAATCATATGCACCAAAGAAATAAGTGAGAAGAGATTAAGTGAATGTATATACGCAGAAACACAAGGTACTTGAAACATATAGAAGCTTGCTGCAGAAGAAAATATAATATGGCGAAGTCGGACATGATGGAAAGATGAATGTTGGGCTTGTGTTGAAATCTAGCTACCCCAGATACAAAACAGGGCTGCAGAGTCAGGAGACAGTGGAAAAACAGCTATGTGTGAGGAATAAAGAGGAGTCTATTGGCCTGGTATTAACTGCATGGCACAAAGGGAGTCAAGAGGATAGGCTATGTACTTAGCACATCATTCTCTTAGATTAAGCAAAGAAGAAAACATTTGCTAGCTCCAAATAAAAAGACAATTAAAGATGCGAAAACTTCTGTGAGGAAGAGGAGGAGTAACGACACACAACTTAATTAAATCAAATAGCAGTACATAAAAAGTTGAAATGGACAACATTTTGGTCTCCTCACACGTGATTCAGAAGTCGGAAGGGCTATTCATTAAGCTCTAGATGAAGATAATGGTGTACCTACACTCCCTTAAGAGACACAGAACAGAGAACGGGCTTCAAGGTCAACTATAAAGAAAAAGACTTGGCTTAGAGCCTGGCCGATGAGATATGATGGACTAATTTGGAAAGTGAGTAGTAGTCTGACATTGTTCTCTGTACTTGAGTTTCGTTCTTCCTACAGGCTGCTAGTGAAATGAAAATACCAGGTTGGGAGAGAATGCCAACCAAACAGAGGGTCTATGTAGCAACATGCTATACAATGTTGCACAGGCCAGCCTTTTGCATACACACTGAATTCCTGTTTAGACTGGCAGTCCAGCAGGAAAGGGTGCAGGTGCCCCTATAACGCTACATTTGGATTCCTTAATCACCAAGGCAGTCATGGTAATACTGTCCGGTTTGGATGAGGATGATCTTGAATGATGCACTGTTTTATGCACTGAGCCCACACAGTGATTGAAGGATGTTGCCGGAGAAACAACTGTTCGAGGACACTGAGAACAAGCGGGGATAGTATTTCAAATCTCCATACCCTGCCAGGTAATAGTGAAAAACAGGGAGATACTGCACACCTTGCTCCTTGCCAACACATTAGGGTCATGCTTGCAGGAAGATCAAGACAGGGGGCCTAGTTAGTTATGGACCAGTGGCCCACATGATGTAGGGTGGTTAAAAGGTATAGGGCAGTTTGCATCAATGTCGGTCCTACAATCATCCAGGAAGTCTACATACTCCAGGGCCCTTGAACCAAGTACACAAAGCGCAGGGATCAAAGAGAATAAACCCAGCATGTGCAAGTGATTTACCAGATCCGAAAAGTTATTTGAGAATAATTATGTCATGTTAAAGGCTGAAATATTGGAAAAGAGACGAAGATCACCTGTTTTCTGATCCCTGAAAAAATGATTGCTGTGCCCCTCACACAGCTGGAGTATTCAAGGAGGGGGGTATAAGATCACTGATTATCAACCACCATTTCCACATGAGAGCACAGAAGATCATCATACTGTGATCTTCGAGACATGTCTAAGGCTGCCTCGGCCTCACCATCTGCCTCAACCTCGATACCCGTCAGAGAAGCTGGTTTTATTATCCAGATTATTAGCATTGCCTTTTGCCCAGAGCGTCTTTTCTGTTTTCCCTTTGTTTCCCCTTATCTTTCCTAGTTAAGCACCTTGGTTCATTGAGAAATGTATCTACTGGAGAAGTTGATGCTGCTTCTATAAACTGTTCCAACTATGTTTCTCCTCTGCCGCCATTACTTGCTTTATTTCTGCTTCACATATTTAGGCACCGACGCTCCCATCTTGATATGTACACCTCTGAATGGTTAGAATCCTCAATATGTGGAGCCAGAGGCTATACTTTAGTCAATGCCATGTTGTGGCCAATAGAATGCACCAGGCCCTCCTGAAACGTGTTAAGGACGTCAATGGATTCCACAATTGTAATACTATCCTACAAAGCATTCTGGTCTGTGGACATTTCAATTTGTCAAGAGGGAATTACTTTTCAATGTTACATAAGATGTCTGTGTGAAGGGCAACTGTCTCATTTATTTACCCACACAATTTCAATAGTATTTTTACTGCAAACTGTACTGCCTCAAGATGTCCTTCTTCAATAAGAGGACCTTCCGCCTGCTCCATCCCAGTAGCTTTCTCAGTCAGCTCTCCCCCACTATATATCAGGAGAACCATGAATGTGGTAGCCATCTTAAGTCTCCACTACTGGCCCTGCTTTGGAAACATTGGGCCCTGACTCTGAGATGCTCACAGCCGGATGAGATAAGGGGTCACATTTCTTCTGAAGCGAATAACCAAAATGTAGTGAGGCGTTGTTATGGGTGAATGGGTGAGATTTCAAACTGTCATGAGGGCTAATATCGGCCGAAACTAGCACGTATATCGTGCTGGATAGGTTTGAATTATCCACAACCACTGTGGGAAAATATGCTGTAATCTTAGTGCCAGTAGTGGTTGATTCCGGATGCGTTGGATTTCGATACCCCCTCCCCCATGTGGGGACGTCTTAAGGGCCACATCCACATTCACCTGCTCCATGTTTCTCTTTCGCAAGTTATTTCCCACTTTCTTTTTAGCTGGCCTTTAATTTGACTAACGCAATTGCAGTAAATGGAATAATAGTAACACTTCAAATTATCCACAAACCCTATTGCTCCTTCACTCTACATCTTGACTAAAAGTGTCAGCTATCCAACCTATGCACCTCGGACAGTAACCATGGCAGCCACACATATTATGCATCAACCTTTGGGTGCCTATATGGACAGTTTTCTTTAACGTCGAAAAAAGAAACTAATTTACATTCAACACTAAAACCACTAGACACTTCGTTCAATTTTGGTTCCATTCGAATCACAATAGACGTGCAATTATTATATATGTTAATAACACACAATCAGCATGTGGAGAAACACAAACAACCCAGCTATCATATTGGTAACCAATCCAAGGAAAGGACGACTATTACATTATTATAATTGTTCATGTATTGCGCAGGATCGTGATTCGAACCTGGGTTGCTGCTAATGTATTGTCTTACTCCCAAGACAAACGCGTTGCTCCTGGTCTATCCTTCCTCCCCTATACTTTACTATGTCAAATTCACCCCAGAGCAAAGTAAGCTCTGAGAAAGTGCTTTCTGTTGTGTGAAACACATGTTGGACATCCGGGGAATATCGGTATTATATAAGAAATACAAAACGCTTAAAAAAAAAAAATTCTTTGCTTTATTAATCACCACACAGAAATCGTGTGATGCTATATGGACATACAGCTGGTCAGATAGCAGAGCGAGTAGAACACTTGCTTGTGCAGAGCCTGCTAACGCAGGCTCGAATCCCAGGCAGGGGCCAAAATCAGCCTTTCATCCTTCTGAGGTCGATAAACGAACACCACACACTGTGGGTAATCACATCACATCTTCTTGGTAAGAGCTTCAAATAAAAGGCGTTGGTGGAATTTTTCTGCTGACAGTTTCCCACTGGAAGATGCTCTTTACACCTGTGAACAGAATACATATAATTGTGCACACTCGGAAAGTTATCCTGGTTTGGTAACACTTTTGCCAGGCAAAACAACACACATGTTTTCCAACCAGAGCAAAGACATTATCAAATGAACTCAGGGTTTAGGTTACCCATTTCACTGGACACGGCATATTTAACATGAATTGACAAAGCCAACAGCCCTGCGTTTTGAATAATTCAGAAACACTCGTTTGCACACAACACCTGAACATGCTTACACAAGCACACGCAGAGAACACGCATAAACACACTCATTTATACATAGTTAATACGGGTTCACACGAACATACAGAGAAGACACATATAGGCTCCCCTGCACCATGTACACAATCAGAACACCAATGATGCACACATAAGCAACACATATAAATGTGTCCATTCAGAACCCCTACAAGGACCACATAAAGTAAAAACGACAAAATAATAATTTGCCATATTAATCAGCACACACATATCACGTGACACTTTGGGTATATACCAGGTTATAGGCAGGATTTAAAACAACAGCAGCTGGGGGCATGACTTGGAGCACCACCGATGTGGATGCTTCTTTGAGAGCCACGATGGGGTGCTCGGTTTGCAGTGAGTTTCATCCTACCAGCTCTCTGGATCGACATAGGGGTCGCTGAAACTCCCCAGGAGCACTTTGAGATGCATGGGACCAATGGGGTCCGTTGCTGTTGAGGGGATTCTGGGATCCACCAGCAATCTGAGGTGGCGCTCCACTAGAGTCAAGATGGCGGCTGCTTGGCAGTGACGCATCGGCGTGGCTAGATGAAGCAGGGGCATATTGACACCAGCACGGCCCACCAACTCATGCAGAGTGAGGTGCAGCCAGCGAGTTCCAGCAAGCAACACCAAAGAACGGAGTGCTATCGCCAATGAACGTAGGCTAGTGCTAGCGGTGGAGCAGATCCTCGGGTGGCAGATCACTCACCTGCTATGCTAAATATGAGGTCCAGGCCTCAGATCCACTGCGTCACTCCCCTCTCCCTCACTGGGACCAACAAGCTCTATCTGCATGGCGGTGGGTGTCAGAGGTATTAGGATGGGACAGAATAAATTAGAAGTGCTTTGACTGGAGGAATGGCCCACTCCCTTTTAAAAACAAAGCTATGATACTATGCCAAAGGCAATAAAGCAAATATATACATGATTAGGAAATTGAAAATGGTTAAAAATAGAAATACTATAATTGGGCTGAAGGGAATACACAATATGCTGAAGAAAGAAAATGGCAGATTAGAGATCGGTATTTTGCAGATATCATAGTGGCCATGAGCCGCTAGCCACAAGACAAAGAAAACTACATCAAAGAAGCTAAACTAACACGGCTCTCTGATGCTGATAAGGCATTCTTATCTTAGATTACCCCATTGGAATAGAAGAAATAAAAGAGGTGATAAAATCCCTGAAAAATAGCACTGCGGTGCCAGATGGCTACACCCCTCTCTTTTACAAGGCGATTAGGGCCCAATAACTTAAACCCCTCACTAAACTTTATAATTCTTTCCTCCGCCACAATGGAGGAAACAGCCACCGTCCTACTTCTTAAACGGGGAAAGATTCATGGTTTACACCCTCAAAGCATTGAAATTTGGCCCTACATTTCAAAAGATGGTATTAGCAAACTATAATACCGCATTACGAAAATATGGATTAACTGTAAATGCACAACCCCATTTCAATCACCCGCAGCACGAGACAGGGCTACCCCCTATCTCCTCTAATTTGAGGACTTATTATGGAACCATTCACTAAACAAACCAAATGGGAGATAGTCATAACATCTCAGGGACTGTGGCCTCAGGAGTAGAGTACACAATCTCCCTCTATGCAGATGATGTCATGCTGACTGCACACCTCGATTAAAGGAGACCATTTGGAATTCAATCTATTCCAAGAGAAACGGGACGGTGTATCAATTATCAGAAATCAGTAGCCTTGGCCATTTGATTGGCGGAAAATGGCCTGATCAGGCTTTGACCTAGGGAGTAGACACAATAGAATACCTGGGGGGTCCAGATTCCTTCATGCATCCAAAGCACCCATGCTGAATATTTCCCTAAACATTTTAAAACTTTGGAGGAAGATATGAACAAATTTGGTAAACAGGAGATTGCCTTAATGGGACGTATCACAAGGTTAAAATTAACTTGCTACCTAGGTTCCTTTACTTGTGCTCGGACCTCCCAGTCAATGGTGTTAAAATTAATTTGGATGGGTAAAAAGCCTTGAATCCGCAACATTCCTGCTTATAGTGCCCACATCCCCAAATGGAATAGTTTGGCCCGATTCCAAAATGGGTCTCTTTAGAAAAGTCCATAGCAAAACCCCTGCTCAGATCTTTGCCTATTTAAATGCTGCATCCCTGGTAAACTGGTGCCCACTGTTACCGTTCACTAAAGCAACACTGCACTATTGGTGAAAAGCACCGTGAGTCAAAGGAATCACTCCAAGTTTGGGCCCATTTGCTCCCATACTTAACAATCCGATCTAACCCTGGGGCCTACTGACAGGGATTTTATTAGTCAGACACGAGGGGGGCTGAGAAACATCTCACAACTTTATAAGGACAGCACACCCCAAACCATTGTCAAATGAAAAGATACATTAACAATTGCTAGACCGAGCGGTTCCAGTACTTGCAAATACGACTCTGATTATCCACGCTAGGTTGAATTTGCGACTTTGCATGCTCCCAGCACCCTCGAACTTACTATTGGGGAGGAAATATCCCAAGGATTTATTTCAAAATTGCCTAGAATATTGAGAAGCAACATGTTGTCAGTTATACCCTCGATTGGCCAACGATTGGCCAACAGGAATTTTTCCTATGGAATCTTTACCGAACAAATTACATTGAAAAAAATAATTGAAATATAGAGTGTATGGAAGGGGTTAGGGTAGTGTTTAAAATATTGGGATGGAGGGCTTCGGGTGGGAACACCCCAATAGAACCCCCTAATCGAAGAAAAGAAAATCGATGAGTATTTTCTATGTCATTTGTTTATTAAAAAATGACATCGAAACAAATACGTTAGCAGAGCGACATAGAGCCATCAGTTAGGCCAAAATACACGACTAATTGGGACCTGGGGCCTCATTACAACCCTGGCGTTGGACCATGGTGCTATTAGCACCATGGTCCATGCCAGATTCCGCCATGGTGGATGGCGGATTTACCGCCCCATTCCAAGGTTGGCGGGGCGGTAAATCCCCATTCACCATGGCCCCTTCTCCATTCCCATTTTTGGCCCATAGGGCTCAATGGGAATGGGGAAGGCGCTAGCCGTAATTAGCACCAAGGTCCCTTAGCGGGTTGGACTTTAACGCCTGCAAAAAGCAGGCGTTAAAGTGTGAATCCGGCGTTAAGGGTTTAACGGCGCCGCAGCCTTTTACGGCACCGTTAACCCCTTAACGCCAGGGTTGTAATGAGGCCCATGGAATTGGGCCATCGCATTGGGGATCACATGTTGCTCAAAATCTTGTCTCGAAATGACTCTGCCTCCAGATGTTTTATGAATAGGGGGTGTATGTTCAAACTCACATGTAGATGGTACCACCCCCACTGGATTACACAAATTCAAACATCTAGAAACAACAATCAAACCCTGGAGCAACGGATAGCAATTTTGGACTCTGACATTGCATGTTCACCAGGAATTCACACTGCATGCATAATTGGTAACGGTACATAATAAACAGTATATTACATTGCAATGCATGCATAATTGTAGACAGAAGTTGTGTCATAAAGTTGCAGGAACATTAGCTGTTGAACTGTCGAACCTTAAACTGGGCTCCTGCATGGCATGCATGCTCAGTGCACTGTGGCTTGGTCTTTGCAAGGTAAGCAGTGCAGTGTAATGCATTGTAGAAAAAGACATTAGATGCCAAATGTACTTTACATGCTCGGAAACATGACATCTGCACAGCAGAGGTATTGAGCACTCCCAAAAGCAGTCCCCATCTGTTGTATCTCGGGCGTTGTGATAAGAACGGTGAAACAATTTACAGTGAGCTCTGAAACATAGTGTGCCTTGTGAGTATTCAGAACGTGCAAGTGCGGAAGGCAAGGGGGGTAAGTGCTGGGGTGACCGTGCTCGTGGGTGAGCAACAGATGAAGTGCAATAGCTCCAAAATGTGTGCAAAACAAAAGAAATATGACCCGCAGTTTCAATTGAACAGTGGAATATTCACCTTAGATCACTTGGCTGCTTCTTTCATTCTGTTTTAAAAGAGGTATGTAGATGTAAAAATGACCTCTGCCAAGGTAACTCCATGTAAGAAGACAGTTGACAGAAAGATGATGTGCTCTGCTCTGAACCGGATATGGCTCAAGGATAGTCATCCTTATACTAACATACCGTTTCTTGTCATAGGTTTTCTTTGTGAAGTACAAAGAGACGTGTTTGCTTAAAGTGAGAAGAATATGAGTCAGGCAAGGCATGTTTCCAAACCTAGTGCTATTGTTTGCGTTGTGTTTGGAAACAGGGTTCATCTTTCTTCATCACTAACGCCCCTATATGTTTGCAGATGGTGAGACGTGTATCAAGGAGGCACATCGACTGTGTTGCAATTACTTATTGTTGCCAATGCTTGGAATCAAATCTCCATGCCAAAGAATCTGATAATAGGGACAAGAAAGTTCTGAAATCACAAGGACCATGGGATTGTATCGGAGAAGGGCAATTGCCTTTATTGCATTAATAGCTTCTTCCATGCACTAATTGTGAATTAAATGTACGAGAGTTACACACCCTGATCCAAACATGAGAACTATTTATTGGAGGTAGAGGCATGTATTATGAAAGAGCTTGGACATGGCCTCTTAGTTCCTACATTACACAACCCAAGCTAACAACATATTTAAGCCTCTAGGGTGAGATAATATCATGCACAAATGAAGCACGCAATGGGTGGAGCCATAATTCATATACATGCATAACTGATCGCAAGTAGCTTAGACTAATTCTGTCAACTAATTTCACAAACCAAGTCAACATTTTATTACACCAATATGTTCACAAGACATAAACATGTGCTCACGACAAAGGCGTAATTATACAGAAAATAAAAAAAATCTTTTGGTTGATATATTTATGCAGTTCGTGATCTAAGGTAATTGTCTAATCTATCTGTAGTTTTCAGACATATATATGGAAAAAGAAAGAACTTACATTCATCACATTGTTAGATATATTTATGGGATCACAGGTAATGAGGGGACCATGTTCCCCCCAATCAACAGCATCACATCAATAGATCTTGATATTTTATCTAGACCTGTCTGCAGTTCATCTAGAACCAGTGAATCTCTCCTTCTTGAGCAATGTTAAGCAAAGAACCATGCTGGTGTACAGTAAACATTTATATTTATTAAATAATAATAATTATAGGTTCAATTAATATTTGCAAATAAGCCACTTTCTCTGTGGCACAAAACAAATCTTCAATACAAAGACTCACTTTTTGGGAATCAACATTGGGAAAAAAAATAAGAAATTACAACCCATGTGTGTTTTCACTTGTGGGTCTCATGGAAATAGGACACAGGTAAAATACAAAGTTTAAACTTCCTATCACTCACAAAAATCCCCTAAATCCAACATTTGACAGACAATCCAGACCACCCAGACCATCGAGACCGTGGAACAGTAAAAGATCATGAGCAATGGCACTCTGTGGCATAGGGAATTTAACTTAAATAAATACATTTTTCTACATGTAAAACAATTTCACATACGCAGCGCTATTTATTTATCATCTCCTGGTGTGTATGTCAGAACTAGCTATGTAACAGAACAACACACTTTGAAAATGTTTCACATATGGACATTTTCTTCCTTTGGCCCTATGCCAAACAGAATGTCTCTTTAGCAGGAGTCACTCACTCTCTACAGAGAGTGAGCCTTTCAAGTAGAGACTTCACTTTATTTCATTTATCAAGACACTTCTCTGCCGCAGCACCAACAACTCTGACATTCAGTATATTTTAAAGTCTATTTTTTCAGCCTGTGTCGGCTTTTAGTCCTCTACTAGAGCAAATCCCTTGTGCTGTGTTTATGTTTGAATTCCAGGTTCCGCACTTAGATGACCTATATTGTGGCTGAGACAATATGAAGCCAAATTTGTAACTTTTGTGGTTGGTGCTCTAGTATTGTGCGATCCCCAGAAGAAAATATAGTCAATTTAGCAACCTGATTATATTGGTTTATTTTACAGACTGTCAATTACTTCATGTATTTGATTCATACATTAGGGTGTTGCTGCATCCTTAATTCGGTCATGCGATATGTATTTGATTCATACATGCGTATACAATTTCTTCTTTTCAATCATTAGGTTACACATATGTACAGTTTCACATTGGTTGCATAATCTCCCAACACGTGTTTCCCCACAGGTGTGTCTGTGGTTCCTCAGGAGAGATTATAGGCTCAAGAAAAATTAAGAAAGAAAAATCATAAGAAAAATAAATATAAAAAAGTATTCTCTTAATAATGTCAGACATGTCTTTTTATATGAAAAAGAGGACCTTAATAGGTGAATTAGTATATGTGAGTCCACTTACCCTTATTTCTGTTTTTTTGGGATCTCGGTTCAACAAATTTGCTTGAGTTTTAAATATATTTCCATTCTCCTTTTCTCGTAATTGTATTTATAATTTAATTTTCTCAGCAAATCTGTAAAAGGGTGCATATATTAGCTATCCTGATAAGAGATCGTTTATTCTGATTTGTTACCTAAGAGATATGGGTTTTGGAAGGTTTTTATAGGAGACTCAGAGTGATAAGGATAATGGCTTGTCTCCCCATATCTTATAGTCATAATTTATGACAGAATTTCAGTCTGGGATTACTTTACATTTTATAGGATACAAGTAAATGGATGCACTAGTTGAGGATACTGAATAATGGCTAGGGTACAGAAATGGGTTAGAAATTCAAGGTTCGAGCATTACCTTGCAAAGTTCTTATATTCTACTCCTCCCGCGGCAAGGTATGATTGCCTTTGCGCCTTCACGATCCGAGATGGATCTAACCTAGGTGTTTACTGCTTAATATACGGTGACTAGCGTGGCACGGGATGACGTCATCGCGTAGGTGTGATGTGATGACGTTATGTGCGTCTACGCGTATGGCGGCCATTTTATGATCATGGATCGACCGATTCACTTACTATTTGTTTTTGTAAATTTAATGAAATTTCGGCATGCATGATTTTTTTAAAATATAGAGTTTGTTTTTTTGCCAAAAGAGTATGTGTTAAGATTGAAATTAAAATGAAAATTAAAATTGAAACAATATCATGTAATTGCTCGGGTACCTACAGTTAATTTCTGTGGCCCTTAGAATCTCTCTTGAATCTCTCCTGAGGAACCACAGACACAACTGTGGGGAAACACGTGTTGGGAGATTATGCAACCGATGTGAAACTGTACACAAAAGGGACCAATCATCTTACTTGACATTATAGGGAAGATCTTTGCGTCTCTTCTGTTGCGACACTTCAAAGAGTGGGCCATGAAATCTCCGACTGCAGACATGTTTCAAACTGGCTTTTAAAAAGGCGCCGGAACAGCGATAAACCTCCTAATTCTCAACATTCTTAAAGCAAAAGTGAAAGGGGGGGCGCCCAAAATCTACGTGGCCATGGTGGACCTGTCTCAGGCCTTTGACAGGGTGGACCGCACCAAACTGTAGATTAAGCTTACAAACTGGAAGTGTCCCGGACGGTACTAGAACCAATACTAGCTCTCCTTACAACAACGTCCCTCTGAGTCTGCCTAAACCAACAAGGAATTCTTGCTGACCGGATCTACACGGAGCGAGGAGTAAAACAAGGCTGCCCCTTAGCACCAGCTCTGTTCATAGCCTTCATCAGTGATTTCCAAGAGTCAGAAAAAGGGGTACGCTCCTTCGCACCGAAACTGGGACTCTGCAAAGTGTCTAGACTATGGTACGCCGATGACCTGATCCTCATGGATCAGACGGCTATAGGTCTGCAAAGACAACTGAACAATTTAACCACATACATGGGAAATAACAACCTTCAAATTAACAAAAAGAAAACTAAAATTCTGATGTTTGCCAAATCGACCAAAGAAACCCAGAATGCGCCATCTTGGTTCTTAGAAAAAACAAAAATTGAAGTAGTAAAGGACTTCAAATACCTGGGTGTCCTGCTTGATAACTCTCCAAACGACAAAACCCTTCAGGACTCACTATGGGGAAAAATCAGAAATGTGGCGGTGCAAACCCGTGCTGTGGATCAAAAATTTGGCAAGTTCTCTTGGACACCAGCACTTCAGTTCTACAAGACTAAAGTGTGCCAGCAATAACCTATGGTATGGCGGCCAATCTAAACCTACCTTCAGAGATATGGCCAAAGCTAGAGGGATTTCTGTGGAAATCAGTACTGGGCTTACCCAAATCCGCCCCATTGCCGGCAATTCAGCGTGACTTGGGCCTTTCCTCTTTAGCCTCGGTGGTGGCACAAAGCGCTCCAAGTTCGATCCCAATTTTTCAGGTTGTGGCACAAGAAATCAAGAAAGGTACTTGTAAACCTTTAGCGGCATGGGTAAAAAAAGTTCTAGAAATGCTCGAAGAAGTCGCTTGCTCGGAAGAAACTCTACTTACGAACCCAGGACGAGTAAAAGCGAAACTTGAGTACCAGGACTGGATAAATACCAACGAAAAAATTTTGCAATACAAATCTCTAAAACATCTGCCCCCGGTGCATAATCAGTTGAAGGTTCCATTGAAGTACTGTGAAAAATTCCCAGAGAAAGAACTTAGGAAAACCTTCATGCGTGCACGACTGAACCTGCTTCACACGAGGGAAATTCTGGCCATCCGAGCCCGTTCACTTAGATCAAATTGTCGGCTTTGTGGATCTACAGACCAGGCAGAAACTATTGGACATCTTCTTGTGTCTTGCCCAGCATTAACAGTTGAAAGACAATCATACCTGGCACCACTTACTTCAGACCCTCCTGTTTTGGATGAAGAAACTTGCTGGTTTCGACTAATGGCAGGCGATTCTGCGAAATGGTCTCGGATGGCAGCCAAATTCCTAATAGTGGCACTCAAGAGAGCCAACTTCTCAGATACCACCGTGAACTCCATGCCTGTAGGAGTCGGTCCTTAGCCAAAAGGCCCCTTCTCGACCGAAAGTGGTATCCCAAGTATTGAACTAGTATTTTGAATGGAAGCCTGAACTTCTTTTGTAAAAACCTTTTTTGGTTAAACACAAATAAAAAAATTAAAAAAAAAAAGAAACTGTACATATGTGTAACCTAATGATTGAAAAGAAGAAATTGTATACACATGTATGAATCAAATACATATTGCAAGATTGAATTAAGTATGAAGCAACACCCTAATGTATGAATCAAATACATGAAGTAATTGACAATCTGTAAAATAAACAAATATAATCAGGTTGCTAAATTGACTATATTTTCTTCTGGGGATTGCACAATACTAGAGCACCAACCACAAAAGTTACCAACTCTGACATTCAGTGTACATTTATCACCCGTCTGCTTTAAGGCCAGGTCTAAGGAAAGTTCAACCATTAGGAATTTCGTTTTTTTAGACAGGGACACCCGTTCCCTTGAGGGAGTTTTGGGGTTGGAAATTAAATTAGGAATAACCACTCAGTTTAAATGACTATCTGCCTCATTACGATTGTGGCGGTTTGGAATTAAGGGTGCTAGTAAAGTTCACTGTTAGCATGAGTTTGTGACCCGGTTACAGCTGTGACCTGGATTTCACCCAGCAGAGATTCCTTCTCTCTGAAATACCCCTGCAGATCTCTGGTTTTAGCCAGCTGGTCAGCAAGGTCCCTCTATTTTGGAAATAACCGTATCTTCTTCCAATAGATAGTCATTTCATTAGAGGTCACCAGATCATCAATGGACTGGATCTGTTTTCTATGTTTCAATTGTTTGTTGTTGGTACACAGCATTCCTCGATTCTTCCAGTTAATCAGGTGTTCCACGAACCTATTCCTGACGTAATCTGAGTCTGTGATTATAACCAGTTGTTTGATTTGGTGGCATACAGCAGAGAAGATGGCTTGATGTACGGCCACCAACTCTGGCAACTGACTACTTTGGGGTCCTGTTTTGTAACCAGCACAGAGTCTTGGGGATCACAGCACCTGCAGGTAAGCCGCCGCTTCGGTACTTGAGAGAACATACATATTGTCATCTGTGCCAAATGATTATTGGCATTATCTTAAATTACTCACTGCAGCTTTCTATACACATTGCAGGGTCGCCCCTACAGAGCCCTGATGAAGGCGGACGCTACCTTACTGCATTTCCGCCGAAACGTGTCAATCCAGGAATAGCCACATGCAATTGTTCCCGTTTGAATCAGACTCTGTTCACTCAGTCTCTGCCACGTTGGCTATCAAGATATCTTATTCTCCATAGGACCCTGGAAACACATATTGTTGTAAAGTATTATCTGACTAAGACACTTTCCATTAATAAGGGCACCCTTATGAAATTGGGCGATGATATAGCCTTCCTCGCCTTTTACTTTTTGACCTTGGGATTTATTCACAAAGAACCTGTCTGTCCACATGAACTGGTACACTACGATGTAAGAATGAAAATAACCTTTGTTCAAGATTGATCTATATATTGTTAATACAGCATTTTTTGTTCACTTTGTTGTAAATACTGCACTTCTCTCCTTTTTTTGAGTTATATTGATGGTATCATACGTTGTCTTTACCTTTTGTTTATGTATGTTGCATTTTTTCAACACTTTGTTTCAAGTTTTATGTACTGAATATCTGCCTGTATGATTAGCAAATAAAACTCTTGTTTTCTATTCTCTGGTTTGTTTTAGCTCAGTGAGAGGTTAATATGCCTTTGACCTCACGTTTGGATCTACCACTTTACAGACCAACCTACACACTAATTTATCGACAGGACCATAATCCTGTACCAGTAAAGCACCATAGCCTTGAGCTTTGTCCACTAGGAAGGGTACAACGTTTTTTGTTTACTTGTAACCAGCACAGGGCTCTGGGGTATCATTCCCCTAGGCATTCCAAAGTCAGCCACTAGTTATGTTTCCCCGTTATTGGCAACATGGTAGGAGCATCCATCCACATAAACTGGGGACATACCCTGACACAGGTCTTCTTCTTAGACCTTGTGCAGGGATGCTAAGTACGCATCCATATTGGTTTTAGTTATTAGACTTTCGTCCTCGAGACATTTTTCTTGAGCACAATCATGCACATCAGCCAACCCTTGCACCTGTGGACTGTTCTTGTTTTGGCCATATCTGAGCTCCACAGGAAAACCTTGCATGGACAAAATCCAGGAATACATATCTATGATGATATGATGATTTTCTGCTCCAGGATAAACGGACAGTAATATTACAATGTCCATACCATTGACAGGAGTGCCTTTTCACAGCACAGTCTTTCAATATTTTCTCCACAGTGGACAACGCTTTGCTTGCATAAGAGATAACTTTATTGACCTTGTCGTGATTTTGGTAAATACAGCTGTTAGGCAGGTATCTGAAAACCGTGTTCCAAGAAGAACTCCTTATTCTTTATGGGGTAAGCCAAAAAAGGAGCTTGGGAAAGACTTTTTTTCAGTTGTTTAACTGCCTTGGAGTTCTCCAGACCCAACTCCCACTTAACTCCGGCCTTGATAAATGAAACAAGAGTCGAGTGACCTCCGCGCAGTCTTCAATGAACTTTCAACTATAATTAGTGAGTCCAAGAAAGCTTCTTAATCCTCACAGTACTAGGGTCTTTTAATTTCAATGAAGCTTCTACTTTATTTGGTTGAGACCATAAGGGGGGATTTTGTGCCCTAAAAGGTTCACTATGGTCTTACACGATTGTGCCTTCTGAAAGGACAGTTTTGATCTGGCTTTCTGCAACTGGGTACATAGATCATTTCTGCAAGATCTGCAATATTGCAGAGTTGAGCTCTTTATCAATACATCATCCACATATGCCAGGTTTCCCCTTTTGCCTAAATTGGGCATGGCCTTATGCAGGAAGATATTGAACTCATTTCACAAGGGTGTTTGGGTCCACGACCATTGCTGCCCACAAAGGTAAAGGCAAGCTTGTATTGGTCTTCCCTACTCATGGGTATTGTCCAGTAGCCATTGGTCAAATTGATGGTTTGTGTACACTTTTGACCCTTTGATATGTGCTATCCCTTGATAGATGTAGGGAAGTGGCCTTCTTGACATGTGGACCCGTTTGTTCAAATCCCTTAGGTTGGCACATAGTCTCCATTGGCCATTGGGTTTTAGTATTCCCAATGCCAGGTTGTTAAAGGTGCTGTGGATCGGATAAATTATTGCACGGGATTCTAAGCTCCTAATAATCTCTATGAGTGACTCCATGGACACGAGTGGTAACTTGCATTGCTTAACAAATACTGAAGGCATCTTGGGTCTGTGATTATGGTGGTTGAATGGATGGATATAAGTGAATGGATATATGTCCACAGCCATATGAGTCTAATGAATAGATATCATGGAAGTCCGGAAATACCTGTTTCAGTTTCTGTCTCGGTTCCTCAGTCTCACAGGCATCAGCGAGATTGGTCTGTTATTCGGCCATCTGTCTGACACCTGGAAAGAGATACTTTGAGGGCCGTTATTATCCACCAATATTCAAATGGTGTCATGTTCTAGATCCACCAAAGGGGTTGGATGCAAATATAAACCTTGTTTTTGAATGTCAGTTCAATTTGTTGTAGGCATCCTCATATTTGAGGTTCTGTCCTTGATTAATTTTGAGGGGAATGGTGAATTGTTTCACCTGTCCTGGGATGGTGACCTCTTCTCCAACCCGAACTTCAACTGCATATGGCAGCAATTGAGCAAACCGGAATGCTTTTCTGGCATTATCAGAGCCCATGGGGTTACCCCCGAAGTCGTGGCCATACTTTATTATTAATTAGATCCAAATTGGTTGTGAATCGATTGTCACTAGCTAAATAAAAGGCATAAGGGACATTTATCATGACCCAACAATTGTGTGCTATGCTTTTGTTGCCAATGGAATTTTTTTTTAATGTACCTGCTAGGCAGGACATGTTTGGAATTTGGGGTTTTCAGACACACTTCCCATTTATCATTCAATTTAAATGTGAGAATGGTCTAATCTTTTGGGAATTTCCTGAATAATCCTTTGTTGATGAAGCTTTTTCCATTATTCAGCCATACTCTGGTGAGCACTGGTTCCTCCCCCTCATTTATTTGAATGGTAAAAAACTATTGTTTACCCTTTTTCTGAATGTCAGTCGGACTTTGAGCTGGTTCTTCATTGTCCTCTATCATGATATATGATATGATATAGCATTTATAACGCGACTATTCATGGGACTCTGGGTTTCTTAAGGATTGTGATTCATATTAATAACTCAAACTATATCCTTCGAAACATTGCTTGATTAGACTCACATCATTTGTACTCATTTTTAGTTTCATCGGATGGCTAGTCTGGGTCCAGAGGATCTTGTTCACACAGTCAATCAGAGGTGATAATCTCCAAAGGAGATTGTTCCCAGTAAGCAAGGTTTGCCCTCTGGAGTCACAACTATCAATGGATGTTTTAAACAATGTCGCCCAATTTTAATTTCCAGATCTGCAGTCCCTTCAATGGAAATATCATTCCCATCTAAATTTTGGAGTTGTCCAGGAATAACTTTTTGGACAGAAGAGTGACTTGCAATCCAGTATCCAACAGAGCTGATCATTCACACTGACCCTGTACTTTGACCGCAGCATGAAATGTGCCCTATTTTTCCTTATGGGTGCAAAGAAAGTGTAAGTTATTTGCCAGCCCTGCAGTAATTATTTTGATATTGAATTCCAACACTTGTGATCTTGGGTGATTTTCTGAGTGAGAGATCGGGAATCTGTAGGGAGGACTTGACATGTCTCTATGCACATAGTTGGGGGATCCTCTTTCTCCCTAGATTCTTCACTATCCTCCTTTAGCTGAAGACAGTTCTCATAACCTGTTTGTGGGTAGGATATCTCTACAGTTTCAGTATTGTCTGTCTCGTATCTTTGTGGTCTAGGAATCTCTTGCTATGAGTCAGTCTCCATACTTACACTTGCAAACTCAGGATCCCCAGGGACCCATTTTACTTTGGGAGGGATCCCCATATTCCTGAAAGAAAATGTCTCCTTACCTCAATCCTCCAGGGAGTCTCCTCTTTCAAAGGAGATTATGTGTTTTGTGTCCACGACTAAGTGAGTTTTTCTTTGACCCCTTCTACTTACCCTTTGTTCTTTGGGTTCTAGCTTCCCAGGGGTAAAAGTGTCAATATCAGGCTGAGAGATTTCCTGCGGTTATGCTTTGCTGAGAAAGGACGCTTCCTCAGGGGCATCTCCCTTCAACTATAGTCCCATCCTCAGAACCTGTTGCTTGTTGAGATGTTCCTTCAGTCATCCCCCTGCCTAGGAATCAGACCCGAGTTTTGGGGTATTCTGGGTGGCCAGGTTAGGTTGAGCGTTCAACTGAGCCTTCAGTATTCCCCCCAGGTCATTGGTCAATTGCTGGACCTGTCACTCCAGCTGAGTAACATTCTTGGGGTTGTAGGGAGGTCTCTGCTCATACCTCTGCTGCTCTCTAAAAGGGTTGCTGTCCCTTCTTGCGGAGTAGCTCGAGTATTGGAAATTTCCCCCATAATTTTCAGTCCTGAGTCTCCCTTTGCCTTTGTTCAGGGATCTATCTTCCTGGACTTGGGGAGGAGAGGAGGATTGTTTTGGAAGTTCTGATTTTGAGGGTACCTATTGAAAAACTTCTGGTTTGGGGGTGGAGTGGTACTACTCTCCTGTGAGAAGTTTGGGGAGACATTTCCCAGGAAATAACCTATCTGGTTTGAACTCCCCTTTGTGCCAGGGGAGAATTCACATATGTGAGGATTGGTGTTGTACCCTTGTATCGAGGGCTTACATAGGCAGCAGGGTCAGAGTGGTCATTGTTCTGGAGTCCTACCTGACTACTATTCAATTGGGCTGGGGCAGAGGGTCCTGTCTGCATTTCATTCTGCTTGTTGGTGAAGGAGTATTTTTAGAGCCCCCATCTCTTAATCCAAAGGAGGTGTAGTTTTTACCTCTGCCACTTTCGCTGCGGCAGGTGTTTTAGATGGCTTTGTGGTTATGAGGTTATTTCTATTTTCAAAGGGTTTCTGGACCTCATATATCCTGGTGTCTTGCTCTATCCTAATCCAGTGTGCTGCACTCATGGAAATCATGCACTTTTATACATGTAAAACACTTTCCCATATGCAGAGCTCTTTATTTTTCATATCCCTGTGCTCATGTCAAAACCAGTAATGTGACAGCAAAACAGACTCTCCATCAGGAGTCACTCTCTCACTCTTTGGAGAGAGTGAACCTTTCAACTAGAGACTTCAATGGATTTCATTTAACAAGACACTTCACTGCCCCAGCACCAAAAGCCCTGACATTCAGTGTACATTTATGACCCCCTAGCTTTAAGTCCAGGTCTGAGGAATGATGAACTATTAGGAATTTTGTTTTTAGACAAGTACACCCCTTTCCTCGGGGGAGTTTTGGGGCTGTGAATGAAATTAGGAATAACCAATTACTAAATTACTATATTTCTTATTCACACTGGGAGTAGTTTTGTTATTTTAGAACTTAAATAAATCATATATTGAATAAATAAGATGAGTTAATTGAATTATTATTTTCTAGAATGCTAAGGTCTACTTCCATACCCCTACACATTGATTTAGGGGAAGGTATAACCAATCCCCGCACTTGGTTCAGCTAGACACAATATGTATATAGAATGTCTCTGAGGCTGGAGCTCAGGAAAGACATCAGCATTTCTATACCCTCTTTTGGGAAAACAGAGATCTGGTCAGGCACATCAGTCATGTATGAGCAGGAGCATTCATCCCTCAATTTGGCTCTCCTTGTAAAAAAAACCCAATATCTGTCTCTGTTTCCCTGGTTTCCTTCAGTACCCTCATTAGCAATTCCAACCCAGGTAGATTCAGGCAGTCTATCAGGCAAGGTAAAACTCTGCAACCCCCTTTCAGTAGTCCCCCACATGATTTTAGGCAGCTTTCCCCCTCTCCTATTGTGCAACACCTTTTACCCTCAAAACCACACCCCGAAAATATTAAAATTAGGAGATGCTAGCATGTTCACCCTGCATTTTGATTAGCTCCGTACGGTCCTATGCACCTCCAAGGCCCAGCCTATCTCTCGGGATAGGCTCCTGGAGTTATGAAACTTAAACTATGGGAAGGATGAATCTACCCACTGGGGTTTTTATTTTAGCCATGTCAATTTTTGCACTGGAAACGTCCTATATAGCAAAAACATTTATTTTACATCTAAACCAAGCAAAATATATATTTATAGGTTTCACTCATCATGCCACATTTGACAAACTATGTTCGTTTTGGCGCAAGGTTGCACGTCCAAATGGCAATTCTTCCTCAATTTACTTAAAAAATATAACAGTTATTAACCCGAAATGTTCTAGAGTGATGTCTAATATAATAAGCTACCATCCCCCCTACCTCCGGCTTCAGGACATTTTCTGTAGACCTAGGAACACATTGTACATTCTAGCTTGAGTTCCCAAGGTTACATTTTGATGGAATGTTTGGCTACAGAACAGCCTTGAAATATGCTTTGAAATGATAGTTTGGTTATTTTTCTGTGATGTACGGATCTCAAGAAAATTGACAAATATGTTTTTCCCTGTAAATCTTTAGCAACATAACTACCTACAAATGATTCTAACTATCAAACAACACTCGTGTTGGAGGTTCTGTTTCCCCCCCGGCCATGGCATCAACTCCATTGTTGACTTTTGCCTGATGTAAAGTCATCAGCCTTTCTTCCCCAAAGCAAACAGGTGATCTGTTGCTTATCTTAGATACCAGCCCCACAGAAATTCCTCATGGTCACTGCTTGATTGTTCTGAATAGAAACTGAGCTGTTCTCAGGAAATAGAAACCTAAAATCATGTCTCTAGAAACAGACACTTATGTGTGTGAAGGTCACAGTTCCTTGGGCACATGAGGCCCTGTGTTTATTTTTAATATAATTGAATCTTGCCACCACTGTTCATTTTCCCATCATGATGTGTTTGCATTTCTCTGACAAGGGAAACTTTGACTCTATGTATTCATGTATTCAGTTTGAGATTAAAAATAAACATTTCCATAGCTACAGTTTCTGTGCTTTCAATTGCCCCACGTTAGGCATCAGTCACCTTTAATAAAAAGTAGGCCTTTATTTTTTTGGGCTTTTTCAATCCCATGCAGGACTCACTTAATAGTGTGTTTTTCTTTCTTTGAAAACAGCATTTTAAGAAGTAGTACATGCAAGTGCAATGTTGCCTTTCCAGTTTGTCAGTCATCTGTGTGTGTTTCTCAAATATCTGCATTTTTGGGCCCAAGGTGGCCAAATGCATGTTCCTTTATCTTCGCAGAATATATCCCACAAACTATCCAGACCCGCATTCTTCAAAACAACAACTACTCTGTTAAGATATTTGTGGATATGTCGCTCCTTTCACTAAGTAGCAATCCCTGATCTAACACTACCTTGTATACACTCCCACCCCACAATAATTTTGGGACACAAAACAGGCTTTGTTTATTGTTGAATGTCAAATTTATATAAATAAATGCAAATTAAAGGTGGTGCCCTAACATTATGCAGGGGAAGTCACCACAATGACATCTCAATACACATTAAAAACTGATGTACAGAAATAAAAGTGGCTTGACTGTGACATCTGTGAGAAACCTGAGGTTGTCCTCACATTCTCACCCCTCAGATAATTTGCTCAGGGGGCCAGGGAAAGGCCATCATCTTTGGATGCTAACCCTGGGGGCAGACAAGCGAGGGAGGATCACCTGAGTAGGGTGTCCTTGGGGAGTGGGAAGAGAATAACTGAGGGTGAGATGTGGCATCCCCCTTTCCTCATTATCAATCACCCTTCTATACTTCAGCCTGTAGATTTCATTTTTAATCTTATCCCGGTCCCCTCTCCCCATTTTCAATAAATACTGGGACGTAGAAGAAGCGATCGAGAGCAATGAGGATTACCCACAGCAACAACATAGGGATACACAGTGAGGCCTACGATGTAATACCAATAGACTGTCCCACTGATAGAGTCAGGCATAGTCAGGTAATCAACACAAACCATTTACCCCTGACTCCACTTGACAATTACTTCAGGTATTAAAGATGTGATGTGATCGCAGCAAGGTGAAGGAGCTAGGTCTCTGTGAAGCTGGAAGATGGCGAGGTGCTGCTTATTGGCCGTGTCCAGGCTAGTGCTCATTCACCTGGGACAAGTGTCAGTCCCAGAGGTGTCTAAGGGGCATGTGGTAAAACGCTGGCCTCACCCCCGTATACCCCTGTATACCGGGGAGCTGTTCGCCATTGCAGCGCTGTCTGGATGAAAGCAGAAAGGAAAGGACCGCAAGGTAAAAGCAGAGTGCTCAAGGGGCACAAAGCCAAAGACTGTAAAGTGAGGGTGCAAGCAACCTAAAGCATGCAAAGGGGGTGCAAGCGACCGATAGATTGGAAATAAGAGAAGAATTGAAAACAAGTGAAAAGAAAGCAAAGCGAGGGTGTTAGCAACCCAAAACAGGAAAGAAGGGTGTGAGCGAACCAGCAGATTGAGAAAATGAATTACAAAATGAGAGAAAGTAATGAAGTTGAACTTTTGTGTGAAACCAGAGGGGTCTAAGCTTGGGGAGGGCAACCCGGAGAGGCCCACTAGTGACATTGTTGAACATTGTAAAGAGAGGCCTAAACCTTTGGCAAGGGAATCCTGAGAGGCCTCACAGGAACTGTTTATTTTCTGTTTACATCTGGAAGAATTGAAGTGTGGGGAAGGGAACCCTGACAGACCCAGACAAGAGCCCTACGTGGAAGGTTCCATGTGCTTTAAGTATAGTTAGAAAGAGCTGTAACATTTCACACTAAAATATCAATATATACTAATTGGGAGGAGTTTTTCCTAGAGAAAACCACCTTCCTAATTCTCTCCCATTTCAGGGACTTAGCAGGGAAATTATTCTAGGGCACCCATCTAATTAAATTTGGGGAAATTTCATATTTGCTTTTGAATAATTATTTCAGGCCCATAGCCAGCCTAGACCCTCAAGTTTCCCAGGCAATTGACAGTTTGTTTCCCTCTCCTGGTACATTCATCCCATTTTCAAAAAAGCAGTTTTGCATCAGGTTAATCTGGTTCAGGCTCCCCCATAGAGCAGGCCCTCCGATCTCCAAATATTATCTAAGTTCAGCACTCATTCATTTGGAACAGGTATTACCCTTCTATGCAGCCTTTGATTCCTTCCTCTTCACTGTGTGTTTACGTTTTTGTCATGGGTGATATTTCCATGCGTTGTCATGATTATATCACAACTTTTGATTTGTCAAATAATTCCATTGGCTTTATCCATAGTCAGAGAATTCCAGAGAATACCCACCCCAATCTTCATAGAATGAACATGTTTTCTATCAATGTAAAAAAAGTAGGGTTACCTGATTCATGCTGTTGAATTCAAATAATTTGTATTCGATATCTTTTCATAATAAAATGGCACATTAATGAAATATGGGTTTCTTGGATCTCCAACGCAGATGGTCGTAAGGACCTGCAACATAAGGTTATATGATCATCTTTCATGAAATTATTAATATTCATAATTGTATTAATTAGTGAAAAAGTAGGAATTCAAACTTGGTCTCAATTGATAGGGAAAATTTTCATACGGTTTGTTTCTATGTCATTTGGTTTGGGTTTTACGGGCAAAATTATTTTTCTATTGTGCCATACAGTGCTAGATTTGAATGGCACCTTATATTTTAACTGTAGACATGAAACCTCATGTTCAGCATAATGACTCATTTGAGCAGGCCGTTGTAAAGCCTCAGTAAATGGCAGTTCCCTTTGTTATTTATTCCATTAGGCTAGCCATATGGTGGACTGTATTACCTAAGTTGATCTGAAGACATGACACTTCTAGATGCAGTGAGCTGTGTTTGGAAACTGCATGTGAATTCAATTTATATTTCACCTCTTGAAAGGACAATTCTGAGATGAAACTGGAATGCATCTAAATGTACTTTTTAAAGATTATACTTAAAATATGCCCATGTGGGTGGGGTCATCTCAGTAACTCTGAGAGCTGGTCCATATGGCCCTTTGTTCTATGAAACCTAAAGTGTTTTATGATAAAGATAAAGTGTTAGGGAGAATTCTCTGTTTAGGCTGAATTTCCTAACCTAGTGAGTCCCCCAGCAGCTTTGCTGGATTTCTGGAGTTTGTTTTTTCATCCTGCCAAGTGTGACACTCTTTTTCTCCCACTCTTGGACATGATTTGTGGTATTTCTTTGAATGTTAATGTGTTCTATGGGCCATGGGGTCTTTTACTCCATAGGGTCTCATGTCTTTTGCTATGTGTGTTACACAGCACCCTCCGTGCCGTAACACTGGGGTGTCCTAAGTGACCCCCACCATAGACTCCATACCCTGGGACTGACTACTGTCTCCCAGGGCATGTAAAGTCACCATTGGCTTTACTAGACCTAAATTTACTAACAGAACCAGTACAAACCATCCTATTGTGGATGTACTGGTAGGGGTAATTCGATTAACCCTGGGTCTGTTGTGCGAGGGGACACTGTCCTGTCCCCCCTTGTCGAGTTTTGGCTGGTGGCAGTGGATACTACTTTTTATATTCGACCGAAAATATATTCCTATGGGATTTTCCCATTGTTCGAGGCTAATACTTTTTCTATATAGCCTTGGTCATAACGCCGGTTTATTAAATTAAAATAAATTCACTGGTTGGTATTTTCTGCCAGAACTCGGGTTTTTAAATGGCGTATGTGTTCGCCTCTGTAACTCAAAACCCAAGGTTGAGCCCTTTGTTCCACTTTTGGCGGGCTTCTGCACAGAAGCCCTCCAGAGTGGTGCCATTCTGTCTGGGTACCACAGAGGGTGTGGGAGGGGGTTTAGGCACCCTGGACTGAGTTGCCTTGCCAACTCAAGTCGCACACTGGGGTGATTGGCCCAAGTGGTGAGTCGCCCCGCTCACCACTTAGCATGTTTGATTGACAGCTAGGCTGAATGAATGGGGGTTTTCTGCATAAAAGCAGGGCATTGGGGACTGGAACTTCAGAAGTCGCCACAGGACCTAAGAATCCGACGAGGGAGAAGCTGAGCCGACCTGCAACGACGACAACACCGGTGAAGCCCTGCTGAACCGACTCACCAGTTCCCAACGACAGAGGAGATCTCCCTGCTGGAGAGTCTTCTTCCCTTTGATTGGTGGGAGCAACCAATCCCTTGCTTTTTCTTCGCTTCCAGGATGTCTAGTGATCGAATCGCCCATGCTGAGCACCCCGGCAACCGGATAGCCACTAACCACTGTACCGCGACCAAAAGGTGGTGCCTTGTGACTGAGCACTCCGCGGCTGGCCTCTTCCCTGGTGGTGCAACAACCTTCAACTTTCCTCTACGACGAGATCATCTCTTCTTCTGGCAAAGCCCTGACTTGCATCCACCACCAGGAACAGCTGCCCCCACCGGAGCTGTCTCTCCACTTTCAAGGTACTGTGTCCACCTGGCTTCCCTTGTCCCAGTTAGCGTGAGGTGTCTTAAATCCTTACCTTTCCACTGGGTCGCCTCCAGACCTTCTTAACTTTTGTTCTAAAACTGGTCCAACCTTTCTGTGACATTTTGCTACAAAGACTCGAAGTGCGTTTCAACTGTGTTATTTTTGGGACATACCGCCTTGCCTCTCTCCGAGTGGGCCTGGCCTCTGAACTTTGTGATCTACAGTAGACCCTGCCTTGCTTGCCTTGCATTTGCTTCGTAAAAGAGTTGGTACTGAGTTGGTTTCATACCCTGCCTTTTTTTTCTCTCCCTTCCTAATGAATACTAGAGTGCCATCTAGGTTAAGCACTCACCTCTGTCTGCAAATAAGTGGTGCCTTTGAACCTAGACTTGTCGAATATTGTTATGGGATTGATATATACTTATAGTAACTGTGATTGAAGTTGTTTGCCATATTAGTGCCAGTGTGTTTTTCATAGATGTGTTTTTAAATAAATAATTATATATCTTTACACCCAAGCTCTGATCCGTGTCTGCTTGTTCTACTGTGCAAATTGCCCTATCTTGTATACTCCATATAATGCCTAACTCGTCTTGAAAGAAGTCTGACTACTCAGCCACAGCTACCAGGTAAATCTGGGTGGTGCAGACTGCTACCAATTGGGTTTACTGCTAACTCCTGTAGTCCTAAACTTTTTGCAGTGGTCCCAGAGGGAACTGCACAGGTTTCTGCCTAACACTGGTGGCAGTGGTGGGATTTGTAGCGAGTATACAGTTTAGAGTGCTTTTCAACACTTTAGGATAACTAACCACAAAGTATAGCACTAAGAAGCAACTTTAAAAAAAAAAACATGTCTACTCTGGAAGTTTACAGTCAAGAGTCCTTGTCAGGTGAAAATACTGAGAGTTTGAGAGCTCTCTGTAGACAAGAGAATCTTTCTGTAAGAGGCAAGAAAATAGAACTGATAGAAAGATTCCTGGAAAACCAAAGTCTGGGTACTGGTTCAGGGGAACCAACTTCTCCAGCAAATGTAGATGACAGTAATGGTGTTGATCTAAATCAAAGTTCTGATGATAGTGATGAAGAGGCTGAAGAGGAAGGAGAGACTAATGAAACTGTCTCCCCTACCCCTCTGTCTGCCTTACCAGCTGTACCTACTGGGCCTATAGCAGGTCCCACACTAAGTCCTCAAGTCCTTGAACTAGAAAAAATGAAAATAGACTTGGAGTTCAGGAGGATTACTGCTCAAACTGAACAGAAACACCAAGAAATGCAACAAATTCTTAGGCTCAGAGAAATGGAGCTCAAGCATGAGTTAGAAATGAAAAAGTTGTCTGTTGAAACTGCTTCTGTAGAAGTTCCAGTCCCAAAAGACCCCAGATGCCTAAGGAATTAATTGGTATGTAAGAACCAAAATTGGATGTGTTGGATTGGCTGAGTTTGTTTGAGTATGATCATGGGCTCCAGAACATCACAGGTAATGAGCTACTTACCTGGTTGTTCTCTAGGCTCCCCCCGGTTGCAACTGATGCGGTAATGGAGTTGGGGGAGGAGGATAGGAAAGATTATGAAAGTGTGAAACTAGCTTTGATAGCTAGATTTGGGAAGAACCCTTCCCAGTATCTTAAGAGGTTTAGATCCCTCAAAAAGCATGATGGTACCCCTTGGGCTACCTGGGTGTGTGAAGGGTTGAAAAACGTAGAGGGATGGATTAAGGGTTACAAGGTGAACACTTATGAGGGTATGAAGAATATTTTTATGTTGGAGTCAATTTATGATGCCTGTTCTCCTGAGCTCAGACAGCACTTGGCTGATTCAAAGGAATTGGATTCCAGGAAGCTAGGTAAAGCTGCTGACTTGTGGGTTGCCAACAGGGCTACTCATAAGGATTCTGGGGCAACTCAGAAAAAGGATGAGGGAAGACAGCTTAAAAAAGACTCAAAAAAGAATTCTAATAACTCATATTCCAAAGAGGGCCCCAAACAAAACCATAAGGGTACGCCACAAGGAAACCCACAGCAGAATAGTGTACCTTCTGGTGCCAAACCAGAGGGAGGCCAGAACAAGCCACCATTCCAGAAAGCATTTGGTAAATGCTTTGTTTGTGGCTCTACTGACCATGCGAAAGGACATCCCAGATGCAAGGGAAAACCTTCAGGGGTCCAGCTTGTCTCCTTAGCCTTCGCTCCAGAGGAGGAAGTCCAAATGGCAAGTGGAAACCTTCTACTACTGGATGATGAACCCACTGGAGTCTCAGACAGTGTTTCTTTAGTGTCTCTGGGTTTGTGGGAACAACAGAATTTAGATGTCTATAATTCTATCCCAGATAATATTAAAGAGTATTATAAGGACAGTGTCCAGGTGAATGGTCAGGAGACTCCTGCCATTAGGGACACTGGGGCCAGCATAACTGTGGTGGGTAAATCTTTTTTTTCAGGCTGAAGATGTTGCTAAGGCACCCAAAAGCCTCAGCAAGTTAGCTGGAGGGCCTGTGCAGATGCTTCCCCAATTACCAGTTCTCATCCAGGGTAACAACATGACTGTAAAGATACCTGTCAGCATACAGAGTGAGGTACTAGGACGAGTTCTGTTGGGTAATGATTTAAAAACTCTTGGAGTTGTGTCTCATACCCCCAGACCTCCTAGTAAACGGTTACAGGAGCTAACCAGACCTGCAAGGGAGAGAACCATGAGAGGTACTCCCAAGGAGATGATGAAGAAGGATATCACTCCTGCTCCACTAGATTTGTCAGCTGCTGTCTCAAGGAAATCAGAAGCAAAAGGGAAACCTAAAACTTCTAAACAGAAACCAGCAGCCAGCACTTCAGTGCAGCCAACAAGGACTTCCCCTCGGTTGTCCAAAGTTACACCAGTAACTCCCCCTCCAGCTGAGGCTGAGAGGGTGGTACAACCCTGTGTGGTAGAATTAGACTCTGAGGAAGAGCTAATGGAAGGCCAGGAACTCATTGGAGATCTGGATCCTGTTGACCATGCTGAGCTGCAGTCTTTACTGGCAGAAGGTGGAACCAACAGGGCAGACTTCAGTAAGGGACAGAGAGATTGTCCAACTCTGGAAGGTCTTCGCCACCAGGCAGAAACTCACGCTGAAGGGCAAGAGCCTGGGAAATACAGGTTGCACTGGGAAGATGGCCTCTTCTACATTGAACCGACAGAGTCTGAACCTGGAGACTACAAACGACTTTTAGTACCCCAAGAGAACACACAACAGTTCTTGCAGTTAGCCCACGAGATTCCTTTGGCTGGTCACTTGAGTTTCAAGAAGACTAACGAAAGGCTCTCTCTCTACTTTTATTGGCCAAAGATGGGTGCCGAAGTAGAAAAACACTGCAGGAGCTGCCACACCTGCCAGACCTCTGGTAAGGTTGGCTCCAAGAATGGGGCACCTTTAGTGCCTCTCCCAGTTGTGGGAGTCCCATTTGAGAGAGTAGGGATTGACATTGTTGGTCCCCTTGATCCTCCAACCTCCTCAGGCAACAGGTTTATACTTCTTGTAGTAGACCATGCTACTAGGTATCCTGAGGCCATTACGATGAAGACTGTTACAGCTCCGGCTGTGGCTAAGGCCCTCCTTGGTATTTTTACCAGGGTTGGGTTTCCTAAGGAAGTAATCTCTGACAGGGGGTCAAACTTTATGTCCCACTACATGAAAGCCATGTGGAAAACCTGTGGAGTTACTTACAAGTTCTCAACAGCTTACCACCCACAAACCAATGGGTTGGTTGAAAGGTTCAACCGAACCATGAAGAGCATGATAGGTGCTTTAGAGGACCCCCTTAAACGAAATTGGGATCTTCTACTGCAATGCCTTCTCTTTGCTTATAGAGAAGTCCCTCAGGAGGGAGCAGGTTATTCTCCCCTTGAGCTTCTCTATGGTCATCCCATCAGAGGTCCATTGGCCCTGATTAAGGAGGGGTTGGAGAGTGCTCCTTCCCCCAAGCCAGTCAGAGTGACTGACTACGTGATAGGTCTCCGGAGGAGAATGTCACACATGATGGCAGAAGCAAGTGATAACTTGAAAGCTGGACAAGCATTGGTCAAGCACTGGCATGATCAAAAGGCTAACATGGTTGAGTTCACTCAAGACCAGCTAGTTCTAGTTATGATCCCAACAAGGCAGAGGGCCTTGCAAGACAAATGGATGGGACCCTTCAGAGTGGTGGGTAAACTTTGAGAGGTCAACTATCTGGTGGACTTGGGCAATCACAAGGAGGCTCCAACAGTCTTCCACACCAACAGACTCAAAGCGTATGTCTCAAGACCTGATGTAGGAGCGTTGCTGCTAGCGTCATCAGAGGAAGAAGAAGAGAGTGAAGCTCTTCCTGATCTCCTCAGAGGCTTACCTTTAGACGAACATATTGAAGGAGTAAATCTCTCTTCAAATCTGACACCTGAGCAACAAGAAGAGTGCAAAGCTATGTTGAATCAGTTTGCCTCTCTGTTCTCACTTTCACCAGGCTTGACCCCTTGGGGCCAGCATGACATACTCACTGGTGACTGTCTGCCAGTTAAAAGCAGAGGATACAGAATGTCAGAAAATGTAAGAACCCACATCAAAGGTGAGGTCAGCAAGATGCTTGATCTCGGAGTAATAGAGCCCTCTATTAGTCCATGGTCTAGCCCAGTTGTGTTAGTACCAAAAACAGGATCTAAAGAACTTAGATTCTGTGTGGACTATACAGTTCTTAATGCAGTCCTCAAGACTGATGCCCACCCTTTGCCAAGAACAGATGAGTTGGTGGATAGACTTGGTTCAGCCAAATTCCTCAGCACATTTGACTTGACATCAGGCTATTGGCAAATAGCCCTGACAGACCATGCCAAGGAGAAAACTGCATTTTCTACCCCAGCTGGCTTATACCAGTTTAAGGTAATGCCTTTTGGATTGAAAAATGCACCTGCTACATTTCAACGGATGGTAAACCAGGTTCTGAATGGGATGGAGGACGTCTGCATGGCATACTTGGATGACATAGCAGTGTTCAGCAATTCCTGGGAAGAACATGTAGACCATCTTAGATATGTTTTGCAGGCTCTTGGACAAGCCAATCTGACCATAAAGGCGAGTAAATGCCTAATTGGACAGAGTAAGGTAGTCTATCTTGGACATGAGGTAGGAGGTGGAGAAATAAGGCCTTTGCTCAGTAAGATTGACGCTGTGCAAAATTGGACAACACCTACTACTCAGACCCAGGTGAGAGCCTTCTTAGGTCTCACCGGGTATTACAGGAATTTCATTGAGAACTATGGGACCATAGCTTCTCCTCTGAATGTCATCTCCTCTCCAAAATTCCCTAAGAAGGTTAGATGGAATGAGGAGTGCAATCAGGCCTTTGAAAACCTGAAAAAGGCTCTTTGCCAAGCCCCAGTACTCAGAGCTCCTGATTACCACCAAACTTTCATTTTGCAGACAGATGCTTCAAATGTAGGAATAGGTGCAGTACTCAGTCAACTGGATGGGAAAGGTAGGGAGCACCCCGTTTGCTTCATCAGCCGCAAGCTGAAGGATCCTGAAACAAGGTGGGCAACAATCGAAAGAGAGTGCTTTGCTATTGTGTGGTCTCTGAAGAAGTTTAGGCCATACTTGTGTGGTTCTAATTTTGTCATTCAGACTGACCACCAACCCTTGAGATGGTTAACGCAAATGAAAGGGGAAAACTCAAAACTACTGAGATGGTCAATCTGCCTGCAAGGGTTTGATTTCACCACTGAGCACAGGTCAGGGTGTCACCACCAAAACGCTGATGGTCTCTCTAGGATGTATGTCATCGTCTAGAGGTATGAGATTCATCCAGGAGTGGATTAAATCCTCCTGTCCCTTAGTCTGGGGGGGGGGGCGAGTGTTAGGGCGAATTCTCTGTTTAGGCTGAATTATTTTTCTATTGTGCCATACAGTGCTAGATTTGAATGGCACCTTATATTTTAACTGTAGACATGAAACCTCATGTTCAGCATAATGACTCATTTGAGCAGGCCGTTGTAAAGCCTCAGTAAATGGCAGTTCCCTTTGTTATTTATTCCATTAGGCTAGCCATATGGTGGACTGTATTACCTAAGTTGATCTGAAGACATGACACTTCTAGATGCAGTGAGCTGTGTTTGGAAACTGCATGTGAATTCAATTTATATTTCACCTCTTGAAAGGACAATTCTGAGATGAAACTGGAATGCATCTAAATGTACTTTTTAAAGATTATACTTAAAATATGCCCATGTGGGTGGGGTCATCTCAGTAACTCTGAGAGCTGGTCCACATGGCCCATTGTTCTATGAAACCTAAAGTGTTTTATGATAAAGATAAAGTGTTAGGGAGAATTCTCTGTTTAGGCTGAATTTCCTAACCTAGTGAGTCCCCCAGCAGCTTTGCTGGATTTCTGGAGTTTGTTTTTTCATCCTGCCAAGAGTGAGACTCTTTTTCTCCCACTCTTGGACATGATTTGTGGTATTTCTTTGAATGTTAATGTGTTCTATGGGCTATGGGGTCTTTTACTCCATAGGGTCTCATGTCTTTTGCTATGTGTGTTACACAGCACCCTCCGTGCCGTAACACTGGGGTGTCCTAGGTGACCCCACCATAGACTCCATACCCTGGGACTGACTACTGTCTCCCAGGGCATGTAAAGTCACCATTGGCTTTACTAGATCTAAATTTACTAACAGAACCAGTACAAACCATCCTATTGTGGATGTACTGGTAGGGGTAATTCGATTACCCCTGGGTCTGTTGTGCGAGGGGGCACTGTCCCGTCCCCCCTCGTCGAGTTTTGGCTGGTGGCAGTGGATACTACTTTTTATATTCGACCGCAAATATATTCCTATGGGATTTTCCCATTGTTCGAGGCTAATACTTTTTCTATATAGCCTCGGCCATACTGCCGATTTATTAAATTAAAATAAATTCACTGGTTGGTATTTTCTGCCAGAACTCAGTTTTTAAATGGCGTATGTGTTCGCCTCTGTAACTCCAAACCAAAGGTTGAGCCCTTTGTTCCACTTTTGGCTGGCTTCTGCACAGAAGCCCTCCAGAGTGGTGCCATTCTGTCTGGGTACCACATGGGGTGTGGGAGGGGGTTTAGGCAACCTGGACCGAGTTGCCTTGCCAACTCAAGTCGCACTCTGGGGTCATTGGCCCAAGTGGTGAGCCGCCCGCTCACCACTTAGCATGTTTGATTGACAGCTACGCTGAATGAATGGGGGTTTTCTGCATAAAAGCAGGGCTTTGGGGACTGGAACTTCAGAAGTCGCCACAGGACCTAAGAATCCAACGACCTGCAACGACGACACCACCGGTGGAGCCCTGCTGAACCGATTCACCACTTCCCAACAACAGAGGAGATCTCCCTGCTGGAGAGTCTTCTTCCCTTTGTCTGGTGGGATCAACCAGTCCCTTGCTTTTTCTTCGCTTCCAGGATGTCTAGTGGTCGAATTGCCCGTGCAGAGCACCCCGGCAACCGGATAGCCACTAACCACTGTACCGCGACCAAAAGGTGGTGCCTTGTTACTGAGCACTCCGCGGCTGGCCTCTTCCCTGGTGGTGCAACGACCTTCAACTTTCCTCTACAATGAGATCATCTCTTCTTCTGGCAAAGCCCCGACTTGCATCCACCACCAGGAACAACTGCCCCCGCCGGAGCTGTCTCTCCACTTTCAAGGTACTGTGTCCACCTGGCTTCCCTTGTCCCGGTTAGCGTGAGGTGTCTTAAATCCTTACCTTTCCACCGGGTCGCCTCCAGACCTTCTTAACTTTTGTTCTAAAACTGGTCCAACCTTTCTGTGACATTTTGCTACAAAGACTCGAAGTGCGTTTCCACTGTGGTAGTTTTGGGACATACCGCCTTGCCTCTCTCCGAGTGGGCCTGGCCTCTGAACTTTGTAATCTACAGTAGACCCTGCCTTGCTTGCCTTGCATTTGATCGTAAAAGAGTTGGTCTGAGTTGGTTTCATACCCTGCCTTTTATTTCTCTCCCTTCCTAACGAATACTAGAGTGCCATCTAGGTTAATCACTCACCTCTGTCTGCAAATAAGTGGTGCCTTTGAACCTAGACTTGTCGAAATATTGTTATGGGATTGATATATACTTATAGTAACTGTGATTGAAGTTGTTTGCCATATTAGTGCCAGTGTGTTTTTCATAGATGTGTTTTTAAATAAATAATTATATATCTTTACACCCAAGCTCTGCTCCGTGTCTGCTTGTTCTACTGTGTACATTGCCCTATCTTGTATACACCATATACTGCCTAACTCGTCTTGAGAGAAGTATGACTGCTCAGCCACAGCTACCAGGTAAATCTGGGTGGCGCAGACTGCTACCAATTGGGTTTCTGCCATATCATAAACAAATCTATGCAATCCAAATTGCCAAGACAATTCTCCTTGGACACTTAATCTTCCCCTGTTTGATCTTGTATGCCTGGCTGAAACAGAAGAAATTAGCATGTTAGAGATTTTAAAACCGCACCACTACTGTTACCTATTATAATATAGCCTAATTGTGTAAGGAAGCCATATTTTGCTTTTATCCTAATTGTGTAAGGTAGACATACTTTGTGTCACGCACAAAAGTTAGCCACTGTGCGTCACATTTAGATAGAATTGTGAAGATTAGCCATGTGTCACATGTAAGATTTGTGAAGATTAGCCATGCATCACATTTAGAAGATTAGCCCTGCACAGCACCTCAAATAATATTTATTTATCTATTTTATTTTTTCCATTTATATAGCGGACAAGCAGCCCAGATGCATCTTGGCGCTGTTACAAATGTCATACTTGAAAATACTTAGTTGCATGAAAAGACAAGAAACAATGGGGAGGAAACATGGGGAAGACATAGAGACTGTCTCACTGTGGTTCATGGTTAGAGTGAACCAACTAACAGTAAAGTCATACAATGTTAAATGTCAATGGTGTATCGGAAAAGGGGAGGCAGACTCATAAGCGCTGCTGTAACATCGAGGCCGGATTGATAGAGGCCGTAAGGTAATGGCTATGCCGAATATTCAATAATAATAGGCAGCTATCCCCCACGATCAATTAGGTCTAGCTGCACACTTGGGTAATTCATAGAATTTCGCACAAAAGTGGCGCACGCATCTGGTGCACAGTATGCGCATGCTAATGTCTGCGCCAGCAGCGTGCGCTAAAATCGATTTCCGCGCACCAGCAGTCAGGGGCACCTGCCAGCAGGCCCCCACACATGTCCCCCTGAACCCCCACCCCCCAGCAGTTAGGGGCACCTGCCAGAAGGCCCCCACACATGTCCCCCTGTGCCCCCACCCCCCAGCAGTCAGGGGCACCTTCCAGCAGGCCCCCACACATGTCCCCCTGCACCCCCACCTCCCAGCAGTGCAGGGCACCTGCCATCAGGCCCCCACACATGTCCCACACATGTCCCCCTGCACCCCCACCCCCTAGCAGTCAGGAGCACCTGCCAGAAGGCCCCACCCATGTCCCACACATGTCCCCCTGCACCCCCACCCCTCAGCAGTCAGGGGCACCTGCCAGCAGGCCCCCACATATGTCCCCCTGCACCCCCACCCCCCAGCAGTGCAGGGCACCTGCCAGCAGGCCCCCACTCATGTTCCACACATGTCCCCTTGCACCCCCACCCCCCAGCAGTCTGGGGCATCTGCCAGCAGGCCCCCACACATGTCCCCCTGCACCTCACCCCCCAGCAGTCAGGGGCATCTGCCAGCAGGCCCCCACACATGTCCCACACATGTCTCCCTGTACCCCCACCCCACAGCAGTCAGGGGCTGCCCCCACTTATGTCCCACACATGTCCCCCTGCACCCCCACCCCCCAGTAGTCAGGGGCACCTGCCAGTAGGCCACCACACATGTCCCCCTGCACCCCCACCCCCCAGCAGTCAGGGGCACCTGCCAGCAGGCCCCCACACATGTCTCCCTGCACCCCCACCCCCCAGCAGTCAGGGGAACCTGCCAGCAGGCCCCCACACATGTCCCACACATGTCCCCCTGAACCCCCACCCCCCAGCAGTCAGGGGCACCTGCCAGCAGGCCCCCACTCATGTCCCACACATGTCCCCCTCCCCCCAGCAGTCAGGGGCACCTGCCAGCAGGCCCCCACTCATGTCCCACACATGTCCCCCTGCACCCCCACCCCCAGCAGTCAGGGGCACCTGCCAGCAGGCCCCCACTCATGTCCCACACATGTCCCCCTGCACCCCTACCCCCCAGCAGTCAGGGGCACCTGCCAGCAGGCCCCGACACATGTCCCACTCATGACCCCTGCACCCGCACCCCCCAGCAGTGCAGGGCACCTGCCAGCAGGCCCCCACTCATGACCCCCTGCGCCCCCCCCCAGCAGTGCAGGGCACCTGCCAGCAGGCCCCGACACATGTCCCCCAGCCAACATGTCATCACAATCCAGATCCCTGGCTCTTATGGCCACACAAATCCCACCCCACAGCACCCCAGTCCAAACACCCAACCAAGCTTTACATCCACTCCAAATTTAAATCATCATTACATGATAGATCATAAATAAGCAGTATGCTTGTTTGTTTGTTTATTTATTTATATGGCACACTGGACCAGAAGGGATGAGGGCACAAGCATTACAAGAATATTCTCAACTTAGTTACAATACTGTACATTATTTACATTATTATACATAGTGGGTAGATGCAGTTACAGTGAGTAGAAACAGTTTCAAGGATACAGAGTAGCATTGCGTCATATTTACAAGTTGAACAAATGTGTAGTGGTTGCAGGGTGTCATTATTGGCTGTCATTATTGGTCTTTGTTCTTAAGCCACTGGAGGTAGTTACGCCTAAATTGGTGGTAGGTTTGAGGTGCTCTGACGGAGAGTGGTAGTGAGTTCCAATGTTGGGCTGCTTTTACCTGGAAGCTGTTGCCGCCCATTTTCATGCGCTTGAATCTGGGAACAGTGAGCAGGTTAGCATTGCTATTTCTGGTGAGTCTGTTGGGGATGTATCTGGTTATTCTGTCTGATAGATAACGGGGAGCTGCGTTGTTAAGGCTTTTGTGGGTGAGGGAGGCTACCTTAAGCAGAATTTTGTCCGAGGTAGTGAGCCAGTTGTGGGTTCTCCTAGTATTCGAGATGTGTTCTCTTTTAGGGAAGTTAAGCGCTGCTCTGAGGGCATTGTTCTGTAGGATCTGGATTTTATTGGTAATCTGTTTGTTGGCGCCTACATAGATGGAGTTACAATAGTCCAGTTTAGATAGTATGAGAGCTCTGGCTAGAGTAATGCAACTTTGGGTCGAGAGGAAGGGCTTGGCAGAGCGTATAAGCTTGCATGTGTAGGCTGTAGTGGATGCCATGGAGCTGACCTGTTTATGGAAGGAGAGGGTGGAATCGAGATAGATGCCAAGGGTTTTCACTTCCTTAGCTACCTTTATAGTGTTGCCGTCAATGGTGAAGCTGGAGTAGTTGAGGTCCAGTTTGTTTAGGTTCGTGGCTGATCCCAGGAGGTGATGAGTTCAGTCTTGTCATCATTCTGGGATAGACTATGGGAGGCCATCCATGCCTGGATGATGAGGTACACCTTGTTCACCAGGGCCAAATCCGTGTTTTAGTCTCCCATCAACGGGATGAGGATTTGGGTATCATCAGCATAGTTAGTGTAGGTGATACCCAAACCGTTGAGATCATCAAACAGGGGCTTAGTGAACACGTTGTACAGTGTGGGGGAAAGACATGACCCCTGTGGGACCCCGCATGTGATGGGAATGGGGTCAGCGGAGGCCGTGGTGGAGAAGACGCACATGGATCTGTTGCTTGGGAATTATGTGATCCAGCTTATAGCTTCTTGGGAAAAATGGGTCGCCGAGTCTAAGTGGCTACATAGGATTTTATGATCAACAAGATCAAAGGCTGCCGAGAGGTCTAAGAGGAGCAATAAGGCAGTTTTCCCATTATCTCTCAGAGTATCAATTTGGGCCTTGAGGTCGATAAGTGCGGTTTCTGTGCCGTGTTGGGGTCTAAAACCTGATTGCCGGACTCCTAGGAGGTGGTTTTGTTCAAGGAATTGTTGAATTTGAAGGTAGGCTGTCTTGTCGAGGATTTTTAGTAGGAAAGGGACGGTGGTGATGGGTCTGTAGTTAGTTGGTACGGCTGGGTCGAGTGTGGGTTTTTTTAGTAGGGGGAGGACCCAGGATTCTTTGAGGTTGTTGGGGATGGTGCCAGAAGAGAAGGAGGCATTGATGAGTTTGGTGATAAATGGAGATAGGTCTCTGGCCTCGTCTTTGATGATTTTAGGTGGGAATAGGTCACCTTGGCAGTTAGAAGGCTTGAGGACGAGTATGATTGTTTCCACTTCTAGCGTGGTGACTTTGGAGAAGCTGAAGCGAGTGGGGGGTTGGGGGGAGGGTGTTGAAGGATGGTGTGAGTGGGGGTGTTGTTAGGTTTGGCCTTGGATAGGGTCTCTTTCTTATTGTTAATTTTGATTTGGAGGCCTGCGACTTTATTAGAAAGGGCATTTTGGATGCTGGTGCACCATTGTTTGTCTTTCTTGCAGGAGTCTGGGACCAGGATGGGAGTCTCCAGCTCTTTTAAGGATGGCGAACAATTGTTTGGTGCTGGATTTGGCATGAGGTATTCTCAGATTGTAGGATTCTTGTTTGGCGAGGAGGATTTCTTTTTTGTAGGTAGAGACTATTTTGTTGAGGATCAGCGTGTTGCTGTCAGTGGGATTTTGTCTCCAGATTTGTTCCTTTTTTCGTTTCTCTAGTCTCAGGGCTTTTAGGTGGGCCGTGAACCAAGTATTCAGATGTTTTATTGGCTTGGGTTTTCTCAGCTTTAGTGGTGCGATGGCATATAGGGCTAGGCGCATGCTGTTGTTGTAACATTCAACCAGATGGTGGGGGTTGGAGTTAGCTGGGAGTTGGTTCAGTGTAGGTAGAATGAGAGGGATGAGTTTTTCCGCAGTTATGTTTTTCTTGCTTCTAGTTGGGATGGCTGAGGCTAGGGAGATGTTGGCAATAGGGCTGGCCGCTTCGAGTGTGAAGGAGAGGAGGTGGTGGTCAGACCAAGATTGCGGGGTGATGGCAGTGATGGAGATCGCGCAGTTGTATTCTGCTATCCAGTCAAGCGTTCTCCCTTTGTTATGAGTGGGGGTGGACACTCTTTGGGTGAAGCCTAGTTCTGATAGTGAGTAATTAATGGCTGACGCTTGGGTGTCTTTAGGGTCATTGTTGCCAAGGTTAAAGTCTCCTAAGCGGAGGCATTGAGAGGTATTATTTAGGTTGTTAGAGAGGATGGAGTTAAGGTCTTCCTCAAAGGAGCCTAGAGGTCCTGGGGGTCTGTATAGTAGGTGGATGGTGATGGTTTGGGAGTTGGTGGTGGGGAGTTTGGCTGTGAGCAATTCACAGGATGAGTAGTGATCAGTATTGTCAGATTTAAGGTTGAGGTGGGTTTTGGCGATTATAACGAGGCCACCGCCTCTAGAATGAACTCTGTCTGTTCGGAGGATGGAGAAATTCTCAGGGATGGCTAGCGCAAGGGCTGGGCCAGCTGCTGCATGAAGCCAGGTCTCTGAGATGGCTAAGAAGTCTAGTTCTTCCATTAGGATGAGGTCTGCTATGTCTGTCGCGTGGGCTACTATAGATCTCGCATTGATTAAAGCCCCTCTTATGGGAGTAGTGGTATGTTTACTCGTGGTAGGTGTAGAGGTTGATGATCAAGGCTTGTGTTTGGTAGTAGTATTAGTTTGGGTAGGCTTAGGTAAGTTTGTACCTTTGTTGGACGGGATGGTCAGGATGTAAGGCTGGGGCCAAGTTAGTGGTTTGGTATGGGTGGAATCTCTAGCTCTGGGCTCGTATATTTTGGGGAGCCTGGCACGTAGTTTGGAGTTTCTAGAAGAGAGGTTGCACGGTGTAGAGAGGTGCATGGTGAGTGGCGGGGTGGTAACCATGCTGGTCAGGCCTGGTAACAGGGGGCTGAGGAGACTAGTTGCGTGGATAAGGTGGATGATGACTCTCAGCAGTGCTGAGGATATACCTGGTAGGTACATGTTAGTGGGAGGAGGTGCGAGCAGTGGGCATGTGTTTGATATCAGCTGGTTCCTGAGTTGTTAAGGTTAGCCTTACATAGGATCAGAGTCAGGTAGGCAGCTAAGGCACGTTAGGATGCAGTGACTGAATGGGCCAGGGATACATCTAGACTCAAAGTCAAGTGGACAGCTAAGACACCATGGAGTGCATAGACCAAAGGAGGCAAGGATTCACCTAGATTCAAGAATCACGTAGACAACTAAAACACAATGGAATGCATTGACTATGGGGTGTGGGGGTACTATGTATCTAAGTGAGGGGCCAATTAGTCTAATTTTCTAGATGGGCAGGTGAAGTAGCTAAGTCTGTAGGTACGTCTGGATTAGAGAGTCGAATACAGCCAGGATTAGAATGCAGCTATCAGGGGCAGGCTAGATGCTACTATCAAGATACATTATAGTGGCAGGCAAAATACAGTTTTCAAGGGCAGACTGAATAACGCTTTAAATACAGCTTGCAGGGGCAAGTTAAATGCAACTTTCAAAGGCAGGCTAAGTATAGCTTTTAAAATACAGCTTACAGGGGCAGGCTAAATGCAACTTCCAAAGGCAGGCTAAATATAGCTTTTAAATACAGCTTGCATGGGCAAGTTAAATGCAACTTTCAAAGGCAGGCTAAATGTAGCTTTTAAAATACAGCTTGCATGGGCAAGTTAAATGCAACTTTCAAAGGCGGGCTAAATGCAGCTTTCAAGGCAGGCTAGATACAGCTTTAAAATACATCTTGCATGGGCAAGTTAAATGCAACCTTCAAAGGCGGGCTAAATGCAGCTTTCAAGGCAGGCTAGATACAGCTTTAAAATACAGGTGCTTGCAGAATTATGCCTCAGGCTACGAGGCAACGTCTGGCGTAGCAGTTAGATGCACATTTAAGCAGGATTGCCGTGGAGCGCATGCAGGTTACGAGTTTGTGCAGAGTGTAGGCATAGGTTGCAAGGTACAGGTTCATTATTAGAGTGAATGCAGGACTCAGTGCAGTCGGTATGTTCAGAGTGATCAGTGAGTTTAAAGAAGCGTCGGTGGTGACTGTGGGGCACAGAGGCGCCCTGCGCTTGTGAGTTGCAAGTGAGTTACCTTTGGGACGATCGTGTAGGAAGGGCCAGGGGGACTGGCAGACGGCTGATTGGCAAGAACAGGCACAAAACAGGCAACGGCCTTATTCTCGTGGGCTTTCATCATTGTGGGCCGGCTACGCCTGCCGGCAACGACAAGTGCATGAGTACAAGTCTGTCAGGCCCAAACAATGCCAAAACATGACTGAGAAAAACCACATTGTGACATGCATGAAACCAATGAGAGACGACCACACATTGAAGTTAGAAACAAAAATGTATTCAAGTCAAAATGAAGGGAATGAAATAAAAACACACAATAATGCCAATAATAATCAAAATGAAGCATGTCCCAAAAAATGTTAACTAAAAAAAATGAGAATCCAAATTAATCCAAATGAAAATGTGTCCAAAGTCACCGTCCAACAAAGCAAACCAAAAGGGAAAGAAAAGAGTAATATCCATTGCTCCATGGTGAAGAAAAATAAAGATGAAGGAGAAAAATCCACTGTAAAACTATGTACAAATAGCAAATCCAGGGTCTATGAGCCCAACGACATAAATGAAACCTACAATGAAACCTACCTAATTACTAACTATATAAAAAAATGTGGGGCATAGTCCATACGCCCCAAATGAAAGAAAAAAGAAATGAAACTTAACACTAATGAACTATATTCAATGGTGGCGGGCAAGTCCAATGGCTCACTTGTTGATGTCATGGGCCAGGGCATCATCGAACTCCTGTTCAATGTCTTGGAGGCGGGCATGTTCTCTGGCCCCGAGGTCTCGCAGGCATAACGCCATGTCCACCTCCAACTCCCTGCAAATTCCCTCGAGGCACTCGGCCCGCCTCAGCGCCCTGCGCATGGAGTTCGCCACCCTGACCAATGTGAGCCATGCCTCCTCCGCCCGCCGCCGCTCCGCACCTATCTGCTGGCCCAACCGCTGCCACACGGAAGACACTCCCATTCCAGGGTCCTCCTGCCCTCCGGCTGATGCCTGCCCCTCTGCTGTAGAAGGCCCCGAGCCATGATGCCTCCCACGTTGAGCCTGCCGCTGCCTCCGATGCAACTGCCTCTGCCAGCATGACGGCATCCAGGCTGATGGAATCCACCAACACCGTTGTGCACGTGCCTTGCTAGATGATGCCGGCACATCCTCCATCTGCTGGGGTCCAGTTGCTGTGGTGTTCACTCCTGCTGGACCTCCGACTCCTGATTGTGGCAGGGATGGGATCCCCACCGAGCTGGCTGCATTGGTCAGGGCAGGTACACAGGGGGCCCTGGTGGCATCTGGGCCGGAAGACAGCATGGAGAACGACTGGCGCATAGTCTCCACAGAGGAGGAGAGGGCCGCCTGAGTGGCTGACACATGTACAAAACCCCGACCATGGACACTCCCAACTGGGCCACGTTGGCACGCTGCTCTTCGTGATGACGTGCGTGCTCCCTCCGGGACGCACGCACTTCATCACGAATGTCACACGTGCGCAACGTGACACCAATCAGGACCTTCTCCATACGGCCAGGGGTCCCCTCGTCCGCAGGTAGAGGAGTGTCAGATGACATGGACATCCCCCCTACCTGCGGACGGGCCTGGGATGGGGCATCCCTGCTGGTGCAGTCACAGGGTCAGGGACATCGACATGCACAGGCCCCTCCACAGTGACCTGTGCTGCCTCCTGCCCCTGGACTGCACCACTTGCACCAGTGGTACCACCCCACACCAGGCACCATGTGCAGCTCAGTAGCGGCCACCTCCTCCTCTGTGGAAACCACCAACCTGGATGGCTCCACACCGTCTTCCGCCATTGCAAGCCCCTGTGGGGGCTCACCCACCCCTTCCGCTGCAGCCGTAGTGGCAGACGCAGCACCAGTCCCCTCACTTCCGGACGATGGTAAATTCTGGGAGGGTGACTGGGCCTTGCGTCGCCGGCCAGTGGGGGCATCCCCGCCGCTTTGCTCCACAGCGCCATCTCCGCCCTCTTCATCACTTGCCGCTGCGTAGAGGGAGACATAGAACACAAGCATCAGGGTACTGTACAATGGTCCCCTAGACAGGAAGCAATAGCAGATGAGTGGCACTGTCAAACATCCCTTCCATCATGTCCTTCCACAACACATGGGTCAGTGCAGGCAAAACAAATGCATTAACAGGCATGGCGCATCCTATGAACATTAGCATACATGTCCAAGGGACTCTTGAAACATACAATGCTGGTTTGAAACTCACATGCATCATGGGTCATGCCTATCACATGCACACACTTCACCGTAGTTTCATCCATCTGGCCTCGTACACCCCAGACACAATGGATACAAGGATGAGTAGGCTGCATCAGTGAATCTGAACATTGTCACAGACATGTGTCATGCATCCATGACATTTACAAGTCACAGACACGCAAGTCAGACACACAGACATGGACACCATACATGTCCATGACAGCAGCACCCATCTCTCACACCCCATCCATGTCCAATAACAGAGACAGGCATGCATTAATGTGTGCATTCCCCATGCTGCTCCGCATGTTGCATTGTAACACATGCACCAACCATGTGGTTCACACATTACTGGTCTCACATGCTTGACCATGATGTCCCTGCACACACACATACGTACATGGCCTTTGTCACACATGCAGGCAAGTATCAGACAACCAGCACCCTGCAACATGCCCTGTCTCACACAGCAATGCTTGGCCACTTACCGCTCAACTCCGGACGGGTCTGCCTTCGAAGGATCTGGGCGTGGAGTGCTGGGCCTACGCGTTCCAGGACCCTCATCTGGATGGTACTCATGCTGCCCCGGCCCCCCTCCACGAGGCGCCGGGCCTTGTTGAGGGTCCTGGACCTCAAGTCCTCCCAGCGCTTCTTGACTTGCTTGATGTTGCGGGTTGCCACCCCCTGCGCGTTGATGGCAACCACAAAGTCGTCCCAGATCCTATCCCGTCCTTCCTTGTTGGCGCGTGATGTTCCGAAGAGGGCATCATACTGCCCCAGGACATGCTCCACCAGGACACCAACTTCCGTCTGACTGAAGCTGGTGGCCCTCTGCCCCTCTGGCTGGGGGTCGCCAGTGGTCTCAGATGGTGTTTGCCCCGACATGGCGACCCCCGAGGCAGGCGTGGGTGGGCAACTGGGTCCTGGGGCCAGGCTGTGGAGCGATGGTATACCAGTCGGGAGTCTTCAGTTCCAGCAGGGGTGGACACAGCAACTGGACCCCTGCAGATGGCTGATGTGCAGGCATCAAATAGCAGGGCATGTGGGCAGCAGGCAGTCAGGCAGCAGCAGATGGCAGGTGGGAGCGTGCTCGGGGCTCTTGGGGACAGGAAAATGGCCTTCAGGGCAGGAGCGTGGTCTTCCGTGTGTTTTTGTGTGGCCAGCTTGATACGGAGTGATTCGGCAAGTGAAAATCTTGCACGTCAGTGTTTAATTCGAGGAAAGGGCCTTAGCGCGTAAGCGCATCAGAGCACGCACGTGATTCCATTGGACCGAAGGCCCTTAGCGCGTAGGCGCGTAAGTTACATTATGCGGGCGGGCATTTCCCTCATAGCACGTGATGACAGAGCACACGTGGAAAAACTGCACGTCCGAATGTCATCGCGTGTAATTGGATGAAAGCGCCCGCGTACACGCGTCTCTGACGTGTACGTGTGGGCCAGTTGAAAAGCTGCGTGCAGGACGCCATTTCCTTGTATGTGCTTTTCCTGGAGAGTGAGTGGGTGAAATCTGTACTTCTTGTCGGTTCACACGCGATTACTTCACAGCGTTTCTAGTTCGTACTCCCTGTTACCTCTGCCCAGGACAATAGTTTACTGCAACTCCCATACGCACAACAACATCAGTGCCATGGCTGGGAGGCGACCAAGCGGTAAGGGAGGCAAAGGTGGCCGACCCTCAAAAGGTGGGCGTGGTGGGCGCGGTAGGGGACGTGGGCGGGATTTGCAGGGTGCCCCTATGCCCCCATGTGTGGAGGAACAATCAGTGACACCCATGCCCCCGTCATGGTTGAGGGAAACGTGGCTGACACCATCCAAGCTCAGCCCCTGTTAGACAAGCCCATTGTGGCACCTGACCTGGCACAGGATGACTCCCTGGCTGACTTCCAGGTCAGCAAGTCTAGGCCACGTGTGGCGGTGCAAGTTGTTGTCACCAATCCACGTGGATGTGGGGCAGCTTTGTCATCTGCTTCCCCAAGTATGCAGGGTGGGGAGGCTGCAGGGGCAGCTGCAGCTCCATCCACCCCAGCTCTGACTCTCCCAGCCAGGACAGTGTCAGTCCCAGTCCATCAAACTGACATTCCCCCTGCCAACATTACCCTGCAACCAATGCCTGCATCAAGAACTATGGTCATTGTGCATTCCCACACTCCTACTACCCAGTCCACATGTGATTCTGCCCCTACTGACCAGAGCGGCGTAAGCCACTCTGGCTCTGCTCCACCTTTAAAGAAGAGGAAGAAGGGTGCTCTGGCACGACAGGCTGAGACCCGAGACACGGCTACACACTCCGGTACCTCAAGGTAGCCTTGCTTCAATGATCGGAACTTGATGCCCTTGTGCGCTATGTGTCGGCACATAGCCACAAAATGGTGGTGACTGCAGGTTGCAAGACCACACCTGGTCGACGTAAGGCACACTGGCAGACCATCGCCGACCACATAAGTGCCCTTTGTTTTGTGAGGCGCTCAGCTAATGATTGCTACAAGCGGTGGAATGACCTGAAACGCAGAGCAAAGAACAAGCTGGCCTCAAATTATGCCGCTACTCTGGTGACTGGCGGTGGGTCTCCACAAGAGGACAACAAACTCACTGAACATGAGTCTGTTGCTGGGGCCTTCGTCACAGAGGAACAGATCCAAGGTGTGGGAGGACTACCTGATTATGAAGCACTGTCCGGTGAGTGCCCATGCATTTGTGTGTAATGCATGTGTATGTTGTTTGGGTGACGGGTTCTGATTGAGTGCCAGGTGAGGGTGTGTGTGCTTGAGTGGTATGGGTCACCCATGTGCTTCATCCAAAACATTCAGCGGCCTTGGATTTGGGTGTGACAGTATCCCTTCTGCCCACATTAGTAATTTGGATCAACATTACGGCAGTTGCCCTTGAAGTGGCATCTTGCAACAGCATTGTTTGTATTTTTCAGTGTTCGTTCAGGCTGATTGTTTCAATTCTCCCACTTTGGCTACGCATTCCTCAGCCCTATTGTCAAATTTGTGACATGCTTCTGTCATTGATGAACCCCACATTGGACCACATGTGTTACCTTGTTAGATGAATGATTTGACCATTCAGGCTAATTGAGTATTGGCCTGATCACAGGAATTTATGGGGCCTGTTTGAATGTGGAACATGATAGTTGTTTCCTGTCATGTTGAAGTGACAAACCATTGATGTGTACATCAGCCTGCAATCACTGTATTTGTGTAACGCTCACCTGATTCTCGCAGAGGCGCCGTCTTGACTGGGCAACTACCGTATCTTCAAAGGTGATGTGTAGCACCCGGTTGGCTCTTTGGGCTGGACCTCTGTGCACTGTATGCCTGACTTCAAGAGTGAGATGTCTGCAGATAGAAAATATGGGATTAACGAACTGGGGTTATTGGGGTGTCCCTATCTCTTCCCTTTTTGCTCTCCTGTAGACCCCCAAAGGTTAACGCTCTCACCTTAGGTAAGTGAATGCCGAGCTCTCCATCTGCCTCGGGGCAGGGTGCTGTAACCAGTTTCTTCACTGGGTAGGTAGCGCAGGCCTCTTGACTTCAGAGGACTGCTGTCCGTCGTTTACTGCACGAACGGTAAGTTTCGAGTAATTCTATTGTCTTTAAAGTCTTTAGTAATGATGTCTCTTGTTTTGCAGGGTTCCGGCGAAGGCGGATGACGGGCTGACTTGAGTTGAAGATGGAGTCCGTGTGATGAATAGAAGCGCCTGGAAGCACGTAAGTAAGCGCTTGTTGCCTGCTTCACGATGCGCTCTAACTGTCTTTTTATTTTGCAGGTACGAGTTCGGAGCGGCTGCAGGGTGCGGAATACCCACTGGGTTTGATGTGGAAAGGAGTAATGGCACGTGAGTATTAAAGTTCCCCAATGTCTTTAAACGCACCTTGTTTTGTCTTTCAGATGCGGGATGCAGCGCCGAAGGCCTCCGGAGCGTGCGAAGAGTTGGTAAGCTTTTGTCTTTCAGATGCCGGAATGCAGTGTGAAGACCTCCGGAGCGCACGAAGAGTAGGTAAGCCTTTGTCTTTCAGATGCCGGAATGCTAACCTGTTCTTTCTTGTCTTTATAGGTGTTGCTGAAGACTGGATTCAGGATGGTAAGCCTTTTTTCCTTAGGCCCAGGATCCGATGCAGAAGACACGATGAGCGTTCTGCTGCAGAGGATGCAGAATAACGCAAAGCAAGGTTCATCCACCGGGTGTGGTTTAAATAGCCTCCTGTAGTGCTTAGGTGTCTCCTTCCACAGCCACGCCTAGGTAAGAAAAGAGTTCCTGCCTTCCAGAAGAGTTCCAGTGTTCTGTATCTAGGGAGTGGCTCCTGCCCCACCCAACAGGAAAAGTAGTTCCAAACAGAAGAGGATCAGAGGCTCAACTGGCAGGCAAGTAAGCAGCATGGTCTGCTGCAGGTAAGTCCACCCAAGCATTATGAGCCCGGCGCTTCCAGCGCTGGGACTGGGCATATTTATGAGCCTGGTGCCACTGGTGCCAGGACTGGGTCCAAAAGGTCCCAATTGGGACTGGTTGGCACTCGGAACCTGGGTTATGGATCTACTTCCAAGGGAGTTGGGAAAACCCTGACCTTTTGGAAGCAGAGATCATGACAATTTGTGTGCACTGGATGTGTTGCAGTGTGTGGCACATGCCTATTTTGTCACACTATGTAGCATTTTTCATCTCATCATGTCCATCTCACATGGATGGCTGACAGTATTCATTCACTGACATGTGGAATTTACCATGGCTATGGTACATGCCATCTGTGTGATGGCATGTGTCATGTATGTGTATTGGACATGCCACTCACAGGCCAATGTGTGATGGCAGTGCTATCCAGCATGTAGCAAATGTGTTGCTCTTCCATGTAGGTGTCATCAGTGTCTGCCTTTTGGGTCCCCTTCAAACTCAGTGACAGTGCATGCATGGGAGGGTTATAGTCATGTGGGACATGTGTAAATCGTGTAAATCATGTACTGGTTATGTAGCTTGTCAGGCCTATTTGTGTGCTATGGTGCTAATGCCTGTTTCCATTTTTTGTCTTTCATGTTTTTGCAGGGGATGACACACTTGATGCTGTTGAGGTTGAGGAGATGGTACAGACCCAGGAGGAATCTCAGGCACGACCAGGCACCAGTGGGGGACGTGGTGTGGTGGTGGGTGAGAACCCAATCTTGCTGCAGAACATTATATCGAGGGGTGCCTCTGGGTGCACCTCCCCAGACCTCTATTTAGGGGCTGATTCGGATGATGAGACCTATGTGCCGTTGCAGGTAAGTGTTTTTGGCAGGGATTCTGTTCTGTCCAACCCACCTGTACCAGGGGTAGAACCCTCTATGCGGATGTCAGTGTTGGTAAGTCCGCCTTTGGCGGTTACGGATGCAGGGTCACACTCCACAACATCTGATCCTGTTCCTGGGCCAGCAGATCAGAGGGGGAATGCAGTCCTGCAGCCTCAGGCAGTGCCGGCACAGCAAGGCGCAGATCGCCTTGCCCCAAACAGGTGTGGTGCCCGCCGACGCAGTGGCCATACGCCACCAGGCAATACCGCATGGGAACAATCCATTTACGGTATGGCAACCCAACAGGCCGCATCAGTTGAGATGATGACTCAAGCAATGGAGAGGGTGGCCACTTCCATTGTCCCCCTGAAAGGCAGATGGAGCTACTACAGCAGGCAACAGACTCCATTTGCCAATCACACAGGGAGGACATGTTGGCGTCCAACAGGGACAGACGGGCGGCACTGGAGACTCTATGCCAATCGATATCAATAGAATCCCAGGCCACAGGGAAGCCCTGAGGGTAGAACTCCATAACCTCAGGGAGACTCTTGTTGACCTTGAGGCTTACACTAACTTGAGGACAGAACAGCAGTTGGAGCAGCTCACACGTTCGCTCTCAGCTGAGATGCAGGCAACTCGGGAGGAGATCCGTGCATCACGTCAGGTGCTGCATGAGGATCTCCACACTATAATCCTCCAAAGCGAGACCTTCCACACCCGCATGCTTGCTGCCATGGAAGACCATACCAGCGCTTTGCGTGGGCTGCCTCCCATTGCACCACCACCTCCTGTGGCAGCAGCAGAGGGTGATGATAGCGACAGCAGCAGTTCTCCCACATTGGCATAGCCGTGCAGGCCATGAGCCCATGGAGGTGTTTTTTTTCCCAACATCCACACAGGTGGGTGTTGGTGCGCCTCCTGTCCTCGGACCTCCTGGGTGCCCCCCCCTGTCCCCCCTGTCCCCCACATGGCCATTTTAGATTTTTGATTTTTTTTTTGCAGTGTGTTGCCTTGTGTGGCTCCCGTGGGCATCCACTGTATTCCGGCTGGGCACATGCAGGCTTGTCCTGAGTTTGGGTTGGATGCTTGGGTTCGTGAGACACACAACCCTCCTGCTTCCCGTTTACATGGGATTGCAAAGGGTGTGCCCAAGTGACATTGACTTACACAGTGACGTAGGACTCCCATAAGCTGTGTGGGCAGTCTGTAGTGAATACTGTGTATACATTCCTAGTGGATATTGTTGTTGAATTGTACACTTCATGGTGTATTGCTATGTGCTTGTGCATCCATGTCTTTCGCCTAATTTGCAGGTTAATTCCTCATGTCTTCACAAGGCCGTCTACTTTGGAGATGGAGTTCATGTTGTAAGCAGTGCACTTGGACATTTGCGTGGCAGCAGCACTGTGCAGTTGGAAGTGGCCGATGTGCTGGCATAATCAGGTTGTAAGACTACCACTACTGTAACATAGTACTGTCATGTTTATGCTGTGTTTGAGGTTGTGTAGCTGCATTGTATTGTTGGTAAGTATTTGGTCATGTGTGTTGTTAGTTCTACATTACTGGGAGCATATTGTGTGTGGGCAGTTTCCATTGAGGACACTGTACTTTGACACTTGTGTGATGTTTTGGGGATTGCTTTGTTTGCTTTCACATAGCATGACATGCCATGGTGTGTTGGGTGGCGGTGCTGGGGAGGGGTTGGGTGACATGGCACTGTTGTCATGTTGTATTTTGCAAGGGGGTCATGATTTTTACAGCATAGAAGTGTGTCTTTTGATGATACAGCATTGGTGGTGTTTGTGTAGGTAGGGCACACAATGTAACACTTCCAGGTGACCAATCTCAGGCTGGTATGGTGGTGACAGTTGACTGTCCCTTATGTCATCATCATTGATTGTCAGCTGGCATGTGCCAGGGCTGTGTGCACTCCACAGGGGTGTGATTTTAGGTGAAGTAATTATCCACCAGCTGTGTACGGGCTGTCTCACCCCGTGCCCTTTCCCCTCCCATGCGCATCGGGTGTGCTTGTGGTTGGGGATTTGGGAACACCACCATGCCCACGGGCAGGCCCCGGCATGTTGCAATGTTGTGCAGGACACATGCTGCCACTATGATCCTGCACACCACTGGGGGAGCGTATAACAGCTGCCCGCCAGAACGGTCAAGGGAGCGAAAGCGTGACTTGAGCACTCGGAATGTGCGCTCCACTATGCCCCGGGTTGCAATGTGGGCTGTGTTGTATCTTACCTCGGGTGGCATGGTGGGGTTCCGAATTGGCGTCATCATGTGGGTGCTCAGAGGGTAGGCACTGTCCCCTGGGGAGGTGGTGATGGGTATCATTAGTGGGGTTGTGACATTGCTCAGTATCTGATATGCATGCATGTGCTGTGGCATTTATACTCACCGAGCAGCCATGTATCGCCATGCCTCCCAGCTTCTAGGTCCCGGTTTAGGGTTGACATCTGTAAATAAAACTGTCGTGGGTGGACCCTGGATAGTTTGCATATACTGAGGTGATGATTCCCTTGGCATCACATACTACCTGGACATTGATGGAATGCCAGTGCTTGAGGTTTCTGTAGCTGTGCTCTGATGCCCTGGGGGGACGTAGAGCCACATGGGTGCAGTCAATGGAACCTAGCACTTTGGGGAAGTGTGCCACCCCGTAAAAATCCTGGACGACAGCCTGCCTTTCTGCAGGTGTTCTGGGCAGGTATATGTGCCTGCGGACTGATGGGCATGCAGTCATGATGGCCAAGACCTGGTGTAGGCAGCGTGACTGCGTGGCCTGTGACACCCCCCCCCACTATAGCAGTTGCCCGTTGAAATGATCCAGTGGCCAAGAAGTGCAGTACATTGAGGACCTTCTGCAGGGGGCTGAGTGATTGGGAGCACAGGGTGGGTGATGTGAGGTCATCCTCCCACTCACTGACCAGGTCGAGCATTATGTGAGGTGGAAACCTGTACCTCGCATACACCTGGTCATCAGGCATCCCAAAAAGGCTGGTTCTGGGTGTAAAAATACTGGGCCTGACTATCCTCCTCCTCCTGCGGTATCCCACGACCACTGCTGCTAGGAACGGTATATTCATCCTGGCGTCTGTGCTTGTTTGTTGTTTGCGTGCACTTTTATGCTGCGCGGGTCCACGTACGCCTGCTTCCTGCTGGCGTACGTGTTTCTGGATTAGCACGTCTTTTTTGGCACACGCATTAGCCCCGTTCGATTCCATGAATACGTGTTTTGAACGTGCGTGTGGGCGTTCCGCGCACTTGCTCCTGTACTTCCCCCGTGACGCCGACATTTTCATGAGTTGTTCCCCATTCCACGTGTCACGCTCCCTGTTCCTCCTACTTTTGTTGTGTGTGCCGCGCTATGTGCGATTTCGCTGTGCGCTTAGCGCATGCTGTTTGGAGACGTGTGCGCCAGCGTGCGCCACACAGAATTTTGGCGCACATCCTGGAATTTCCTCACGCGCGGACTTCCATGAATCGCTGTGCACGGGTTTCGCTGCGATTTTTGCATTGGCACTGTGATTCACACACTTTTGCACGCTTGCGCTGGAAATTTAAGCGCACATTCATTCCATGAATCGGCTCGATAATCTTTTACCACTGTGTACATCACAAGAAGCATTAGAATGCAGCTATCTAACACAATAAATTCAGCCTAGCTGCATACAGAATCCCACATACCCTACTCACTGCACAACACCATATTCATTTGAATGCAACTACCCCCATGAGATATTAGGCCTAGCTGTACACATACTACCTTACTCTGCACACCACCTCCAGCATTGGAATGCAGCTAGCCCCCATAATCGATCCGCCCTAGCTGCACACATACCTAGTGCACACAGGCACAATTTATTTCTCTGACCATTTACACTTACCTGGATTGCTGTCCCCGACGATGTTCAACCTACAGTGCAATGAGACTATACAAATGCCCATTAACATAATATAGCATAATATAACATAACACAATGTACATTGCTTCAGTGCAAAACAGGTGTCATTTATTATGAATTTAGAGTTTCATTTAGAACTGGTACTTTTAGAATTTCCTATTTTCAAATTTAAAGTTGGGTAAAACCCAGTCCATTGGTCAGGGTAATGGAGTGTTGCTGGCGTGTGTGAATCTACGCCATTTGTAGGGTGCTTTTTCTTAGGGGAGCAGGTAATTCTGCATCTCATCACGGATGTGAAAAGTGATAGATTTGGAATTAGTGATTGTTAGGCAGAATTACATGCAGTACCATTTGGGAACACTACACACAATTAAGACTACAGGTGTAAGCACAATCTCACCTTTGGTATAAGTATGTACTACACAGTTTTGTGGTAGCAGGGCAGAGCAGCTTGGCTTATCAAAAGAGGGATGTGAGCAGTACAAGGTGTTACACAAAGGACTTGCAATCACAGTGGTTCAAACAAACACTTACTCCAGGTTTCTTGGTAAAACAATATTAATTTATTTACACAGTCATTTAGAAAACATTCCACTAGCAAAAAGCAGCTCAATATCAAACTATAATACACTCCAGTGCCCAACCAACACGTTTCTAAACAGGTTAGGCTCTCCAGAAGTGAGAGCAAAATGGTACTTCAGTAACTTTAAATGGGATTAAAAGACACAAGTTATAAGAATTAAACACAAAGGGGGTCATTAAGACCCAGGCGGTAAGTACGCCAACTTTACCACCATGGTGTAAACTATGTTTACACCATGGTGGATGGCGGATTTACCGCCTCATTCCAAGGTGAGTGGGGCGGTAAATCCCCATTTCCCATTTTACCCTTCCCCATTCCCATTTTTGCCCCATAGGGCATAATGGGAGTGGGGAAGGCGCTAATTACGCCACCGTAAATTAAGGTGGCGTAATTAGCACCAAGGCGGTTTAGCGCCATGGATTTTAACGGCTGCTAAAAGCAGCTGTTAAAATCGGAATCAGGCGTTAAGGGTTAACGATGGTGTTAACCCTTAAAGCCTGAGTTGTAATGAGGCCCAAACACTTTCTTAGGTAGGCAGGGCAAATAGTTTCAGTTCACTACAAGAGGCAGTTCAATTCAATAGGCCTGGGCCAAAGTCAATGGATCAGTGTCTTGGATAGGATAGCACAGTTCTGGTAGTAAACGGTTAAGTCTTTGCCAATGTTCTTAGAAGTAGTTTGCATGAAAAAGACTTATATGTCGCATTTGGAGTGAACAAGACTCCAAAGTTGGAAAAGTTTCACAAACTTTCACCGCGGCAGAGAGGATTTCTAAACCGCATTTGCACAGTACCTGGGTAATGAAGAAAAGCTGTAGTTGCGGCAAATGTTCCTGGCAGTTCCTGCAGATCTCGCTGTTCCTGGGCATCAGTCCTGGGGACAAGAGGGAGGACGTCGGGAGGTTCCTGCACTGCACAGGGACAGATCCACAAGCTTGGCAAAACGTCAGTTTAAGGTGTGAGTGCCTTAAAGCCCACAAACTGTTAGCCTTCTCACTGGCTATTCGGTTTTCAACAGCACTCTGAAGAAAATGTTACCAGTATGGACATGGATTCCAGGTGGATTGTGAGTTTGTTGTTCCCACCAGCTCAAGGGAAGAAGTTGTTCTTGAAGGGGCTTCTCTGTCGAGGGAGTTTCAGGCTATTCGGAACCTGCAGCAGGGCTTCACCGGGCAAACCAACGGCCAGGAGTTGCAGCAGTCGTCTTCCTTCAGCTCGTCTTTGGTTCTTCCATTCCAGTGGTCGACTATCCTTCCAAGACCCAGGGAACTGCCTTTTAAACAATTTTCTCCCATTCATTCCAACCTACCTGCCACTGACCCAGCAGCGTGGCTGTCCTTGCCAGACAGTCAGCCAGCCAATGAGGCCAAAGTGCATTCAGGTCTCTTTTAGGAGACTAAGCACAGGGAGTTTGAGCACCTCTCTCACTTCCTGTTCACCCCAGACACTCAGGAGCCAGAGGCGGTATTCAGTACTGAAGTCCGCCAAAGGCAAATGAACAAAGGGACCAAACCTGGTTTGGCGTGTACAGACAAACACTAGAAGGACCTTTCCAAAAAGAAATGGTGAAAAAAGTCGATCGGAACCTGTTTTTACAGCGGGGGCTCAGACGCCATCTTGAAAAACATGGCTCCGGTGGATTTTAGCTACCGGAGCATTTAAACGAGTCACGGTATGGAAAATCATGGTAATACCACTGCCACTAGACATTCTGAGAGGAAAGGGTACCATTTGAGGGCTACATGAGTTTTCTAGGCATAGGGAATAGTAGGTATTCCCTCCAGCACTCTGCTGTAAGGCAGTGTGTGCTGGGTCTAGCAGTTTAAAAAGACTTGCAAAGTCAATTTAACTATACATTCACAGGGAGACAGTAGTCAGTCCCAGAGAAGGTATTTAAAACTTGGGAAGTCTGAAAGATATCCCTGTGCTACTGCACTGAGGGTGCTGTGTGACACACAAGAAAAGATGATGCCTATGGAGTTGTCTAATACTCCATATCCAAAGAACACAAAAGTAAAACATAAATCGAAATACATGAAAGATTGGGAAAAAAGGCTCACACTCTTTCCAGGTAATAATTAAAGTCCTAAAAATCCAGAAAACAGTGATAGGTTCAAATATAACGATATTTCATATGTTCTGTTATACTGTGTAGATCATTACCATATTCATGATTTACCTCTGTTCAATTGATTCTATTAATGTTTGTTGCATAAACTGTTTAATGTTTCTCCAGGAACTCAATCATTATTATAGATTATTATGTTATCAAATTATAGATAATTTATTATGATATGGGGTACATAGTTAAAAGTACTCAACCAGTCCAGAATAGATGGATAACACATATATTACTGTTTAAAACAAAATAACATACACATGCATTTTCTTTCAAAATAGCCTTACATTTTTCAGCGGGGTCAGTATAACTTGTTTCTAATCTTATTTAAATGGATCCACACATAAATTTGTGTGAGTATTCCATGGATGTTGAACTGCGTGCATTGTGGTTTCAGTTTAAGATAACACAAATAAAATCATGTTTTCATGGTCCTATAGTGCCTCAATATTGTTGTGAGTTAGGCACCAATCAAGAAACTCTGTCTACTCACCCTATGATAAGGGCACGTTCGACATTTATGTTTTTGCTCCTTCCTGGTATAAGGAAGACATGAAATGCATAATGAATTGGCTGCCTCATGTTGAGATTCTAAATCAAATAGAGATGGAATTGGTGTAAGTGTGGGTGCTATGTCCACAATGGAGGACATTAAATTGTGTATGTATGCACCTTTTTTTAATGCAGGTCTCTGATGTGGTGTGCAGTCTCAATTCAGGTCTCGTTTCTGTTACCCACTAACCAACATTTCCAGAGTTTCAGTGGCCTATTATTAGCAGATCCATGGTGAAAATTGTGCCCCTACACTCTGGCAGCACATCATTTACAGAAAACTGAAGAACATCATTTAAATAGTGGTCCAAGTGGTGGTGTGGTTAATATGTGCGTTTTGCCCACTGCAACGGCCACAGTAGAATCAGCAGTCCTCTATTTTCTAATAGAATTGCACTGATTTGTTGATTAGACATAATTCCATTGGTGTTATTTTGTATTTATCCCTGTGTTGCAGCTTCTGGCCAGTTTAGACTCCTTTGCTTTGACTATCATTATTGAATGTGCTTGTGTCTTCTTTGTATTCCCCCATGGCATATATTCTTTATGGCCATTGGTATCTAATTTCTAATTTGCTGGGCTTGCCTGTATCTTTCAGTTGTAATTTGCCATGATTGCATCAACACACATCCTCTTAAGGCTGGATGAGGACTTAGGTACCTACTTCAGTCCAACCCACAGCCCTAGAGCCTGTTTCGGGGCAACACAGAGGTGGATCAATGACGATTGGCTGTAGCTGACCTCATAGAAGATGATCATTTTTCAATATTATTGGTGTGGTTGTCCAAAATTATTACTCCTCCTATAACTTTGGTTAGCTTTCCGAACCACTCTAAAACTGTGTGCAATGTATGTTTCTATTGAAGGACACTTCAAGATCTACAGCAGCTTGAATTGGCTTATTCTTTCTTGATTATGAAAATCTGATCCAAGGATGCTGTTTGGCAATGCCCTTATCTTTTGGCATTTGGTCAACTGAGTCTAATTTGACGGAACCGAAGGGCTTTGGACATTGACTGGTAAACCGTATGGATGGATACTTTAAATGTTCTGTGGCTTGGCATGGATGAAGTATTCCAGGTCTAATGGTCTAGCCCGGGAGTGCCTCATTTGATTTGATTTGGGCACACATTTGGAAATTACAGAGTACTGACACAAACTATATCGTGTAATGGGGAGTGAGTCAGACTAAGGAAGCCCTCTGAACCTTTTTGTAGTTCACCCATGGCTGTATCATATGGCATTTATAAATAGTATTCTACGAATCTATGGGGACAGATAGATTTAAAATAAACCTCATTATATGAAGCACAGCTAGATAAGGCTGAATACCAGTCCATTTTCTTACATTTTAACTTGTTTAGCACATTTTGTAAAGTACTTTCTTTAACAACGTTTTTAATACATGATTGATTTAGTAAGGTTTAGTAAACTAAGCCAGCGGCCAAGACTAAAACTGTCTAAACTAAATTACTTCATTCTAAAAGCCTGAATGTATCAAAATCACAAGTAAGTTTTATGATTGTAAACAAATATTAATGGCAAGAAATCCTAACCAAGAAGGGAGAAGTACACATCTAGTTCCAGTTGAATTACACAATGGAAATGTCATGACCAAAATACCTGTTAAAAGTCAAACTGCATGTAAAGGTTGTGTTAAGTAAATCCAGAATATATTCAGTGCTGTCGAAACCCTAGAGGAATTTGCACTAGTGACTGAAATATCTAATTGATTTTCACCATTGCAAGGGGAACTAGATGATCAATTTAAGCATTGCACAGATATACCAGAATTCCCTTAGGTAACTAGGGATAGCCTTGAAAAAATAATCCCAGAGATGATAGAATCACGGTAACCAGAGATGGATGCCCAGTCCATTACGAGGCATGCAAGAAATTAAATATCTGTGTCATCTAGTGTTCAAAACAAATAGGGAGGTCAGTACATTAAGAAATTCATTTAATGAGAATAAGACTCATATGTGAAAGGAGGAAGTTAACAAAGTGTAATAAATATATAATACTGGAGTGGTGGGCTTTGTGCCCCATCAAAGATGGATATAATTGAAGTGTTTGGGAATCATCTGGAGAATGTGAGGTTGCACTCCATTTTGCTGCACTTGTGCATATACATATTCAATGATATGCTGTTATGTCGGGTGCAAGCAGGCTGCCCCACAGAATCATGTCAGGAACAATCCTCTGCCTAGGAATGGATATGGCAGAGTTAAGAATATATCAAACAAGCAAGCAAAGCCTTTAAATCCACTTATATTTAATAATGCACAGATTAAAGGGCACACTAGAGAGAATCAAAAACAATTAATATCTAACAAGCATACTATAAGAACTAATGAACAAGTAGCCAAACAGATGGAGTGATATACATGATAAATGTGCCAAATGTACAGAGATTAGTAGATAAATAAAAAGAAGTAAGAGATTCCCCCAGGAGCAAGTGCATTTGTTGGATTAGAAATAAAACAGCATGATTAGAGAGGATGTTAAAGATGTCTCCCTCAATCCCACCCCGGGGTTGGAAAATATAGACTAAATCAAAATGCAATTTTTGGACAAACATATGGCAACACAATTGATATCAATTGATTATCATACACTTCCACCAGCAGGGTTACATATTGAACTCAGAGGAAGACTCCCATGCCTAGAGGTCAATGGACTACACAATCAGGCGAGATTGATTGAAGTGACCATGGATAACCATCATACTGGTACCAAATTCCAAAAACAGAATAATGCTGATGCTGACTTTAGTAAATCTACAAAGCAAACTATGGGTAGTGATGAAGTGGTTTGAAAAATTACCCCCCCAACCCCACTTGTTACGTGCTAATGATATTTATCACCATAAACTGGATGATGGGTTTATACAGATACACTTATGGTTATAACTTGAAATATCCCTGGCATTGCCAAAAATGTGAATGACATGGATTTGATCATGTGTGTCTGTAAGTTTGATGTGGTTTGCTTCCAGATGATTTGGGCATATACCCCATTCTCCATAGAGGGATATGCCAATATTATATCTTGTATTGCAAAAGTAGGGGAAAGGAAGGTCGACCGAGTGGGGGAATACTGTGTTTTGGGAAAACAGAGCTCACCATACAACTTCTAACACTTGAAACTGATTCATCAGATGTACAATGTCTGCATTTAGAACTGCCCACCTAATTTACCAATTTGCTAATCGAAATAGATAGGAATTGGGAATAGGAAGGCTGATAAATATAGGGGAAAAATGTCAAAAAATATGTGGCGTTAATAACAGAAGAAGGCTCAGATGGGATAACTTAGATTTGAACATCACTGTCATACAAATATTTACTAATATTTGCCTCTACTCGAATTACATTTTGGGTCTCTGAAGCTTAACCGACAAGCTTCTTTAGATTTAAATAATACCATTTTTAGGATACCCGGGGAGCACCTCACCAAACCGGTGAAAGAAATCTCTACTCTTTCGAGGCAAAAAAATAACAGCACCTGATTTGATGATGATTACAAAAAGAAAAAGATGTTTTTGCTCAAGGCACTTAATCATCTAGCTCCACTGGGCAGGATGACGTTCCATTGCTTAGTTGAAAATATGAAGCATTATGTAAAACAAAAAAGAAGATAAAGCTGCAGAATGATGAGAAGTGTTTGTCTACCTCCAAAGACCCGAATGCCTTTTGGCAAATTTTGTATTTGGGAGATTTGGAGGGAGGGAGCCTCTTTGAGATATCTTTTACAGATGATGTGAGGTATGGCTGTTTCTCAACCCTTAATTAGAAAGATAGATCCAACTTCATCTCTACCAGTGATGTGCATTCAAGATCAAACTGAGGAACCAAGGGCACATGAGCATCTTGAGTTCACTATTGAGGACATTTATGTTGCATTGTCTAGTCAGAAGGAGGGCAAAGCCCCAGGACCTGTTAAGATCCCTGTGGACCTATTTAGATTAGAACCTGCCATTTGGGTTCCATATCTCTATTTACTATTCAATTACCAGTAGTCAAACTAGGACAAGTACTAATGTCTTGGAATACTGCAGCGATCATTCCTCTATATAAGAAATGTGGGCGTGATGAGCTAGAAATCGATCATCTAGTCCCATTGTTAGACTGATTGGCAAAAATACTATTGAATGTATTGGAAAACTGGATCATCGAAACAGACTGTATTAGTCATCTGCTGACAGGTTTCTCAAAGGGGATCAATACAATTGACCAGCTATTTAGATTAACCCTACTGATGGACAGATATATTGCATTGAAAGGAGGCATGTTGTATATGTTATTTATAAACTTTAAGGTGGGCATTTGATGGAATACCGTGGGCTAAATTGGTGAGAGCTCTCAGGAGGAAGAATGGCCCATATCTGCAGCAGAAAGATAAAATACAACTTTATAAAAAATAGCTCTGGCTCAGATAGGGAACACATAGTGAGGGCACGGACCAATTCCTGGTCAAAAAGGGGGTGGGGCAAAGGTGTGCTCTTTTTCACCCTCACTTTTCTCTTTTCTTTGATTGGGTGGGAGGTGACTTGGCAGTGGACAAGGCATAGGTACATAGGTTGCGATTAGAACAAATCAGCATACTAATGTTTGCTGATGAGGTAGGTTTAAAAGTGTGTACCCGAGGTGGCTTAACAAAATGATCAATTCACTGAATTATGTAGCAGCAAAGGTCCATCTATTTCTCAAAAACCAAATCATTGTGGTGTGGGAAAAGAATAAACCACACAAAAATTTAACCATACATATAGATGAAGATTTAATCAAATAGTTTACTTTCTTTGATTATATAGGGATCATATTGATCCAGAATGGCAAATGGGATCATCATCATGACCAACTGAAGCTAAAAGAAAAGCTATGCGATTTTAAGATGTTCTACATCATTTCGAAATAGTTTAGTTACTTCTGCTATAGAAGAGTACAGATCACAAGTTGTTGCTGCAAAACTTTGGGGATACTATAAAGCAATGAATCTAAGGACACAGAGAACACATTTTAAAACCAAAGATTACTCCTCCTACAGAGCGCACCTAAGTTACCGATTCATTTAGAAGTAGGTCTCATCCCTCTTGATAAACAGATTCCATTGAAGTTGTTGCTGTATTGGGCCACATTATGGATGAATTATCGCTTGTGCACATGCATAAATGCATGGAGTGATGTGATGAACTGGGAGGATGTAGGGAATCCGTATCTCTAGGTCACTTTCGCCATATGCAGGAACATTCAACAATGAGCAACAATGTGTCTCTGATTGTCATTTTCTAAAACATGGGACATTAGCTCATACCATTTTATGTGGGATGCTTTGGCTAGGACAATGCTAGACATAGTGCTGCACCTAGTACACCACATTTTACCATTGACGGTATAAATACACCAGGCTCCATACTCAATATATCACTAAATAAACAGTCCAATCATTGCTTTCACAATAATGCTCTTTGACACTCTGTTTCTTCTTTCAGCAAAACAGGATAAACCATGCAGAAGAAATCAACAGCTTTGCATCTTATAACACGTGCCAGAAAAAAGAGAAACAGTCTAAATGCAGCTTAGCAAAATACCGTTTTCACATTCTATTAACACATTTATGTTTGTAATGCATTCGCAAAAACTTTCTTAGCTCCCCCCATCAATACAAAATAACTCTTTTTGCGCCCAGCGACAATTGCTTCTATTCTAGTAAACCTGGCAGAGCACACGTATTTAGAAGCAACCTTGAAACATAATTGCTATTTTAGCAGGCCTGCAACTCCCACTTTCCAATAAGTGAATCTCTGCACAGAAAAACACATGTATTCTCTAGTGTGTGAAGCAAAATGTGTGTTCCCCCCTTTGTGTAATAATTATGACAATGTCATCTCTAAATAGATATTTCCCTCTTATTTTGGCACATATGCTTACCAATGATTCAGCTTCACTTTGTCTGCCCGGCAGGAAACCGGCAGTCTCTCTCCCCCATGCCAACTCCTTGCCGGCTCAGAGGATCAGCTACTGAAATCAGGCTGAAGCTTCAATTGTTAACCAAGAAGCTTCACAGCACACAGCCAGCCAGCACTCAAACTCATTAACTTCTTCTCTCTTCCTTCATCTTTCACACAATCTTTCTCACGCCACTCCCAGAAAATCCTCCTTCTCTACCTTTTAAACCCTCTTTTACTTCTGTGCCCCTTATATTTATTTACACAATTCCTATTATTTTACCACCTGTTTTTCTGCCTCCTGCCATGATGTAGTCAATCAAACATCGCCTCCCCTTTCTGCTTCTTCAGCCTATCCTCTGTGCAGCCCTTTTCTCCAGGACCGGTGGAATCTGCAACATTTCATATCTTGGCATCCTCTCTGCATTCCGCTTTAAACAAAAGAGTTTTTACAAAATGCTTTCTTTGGACTGCCACCTACACTGCAGTTCACCTTCAGCTTTCAAATTTTCAGCATTTATTTTCTAATCCAATGTTACTATGGCCTAAACCCCATTCTAATTACTAATAATCACGAGTATTAGTGTTGTTAAGGTTTCACCTCTCGTATTACTCCTATTACCAAAAGATGTGTGGTCCGCTGTATGCCGCCGTCAGTTGGATGTTAGCCATATCTGGCATTTAGGTCTCTATCCTGGAAACTCAAATCTAGGTGTTTTGCATGGGCTGCTATGTTTTGAAATGTAGGACTCTCCCTCTATTTAGGAAACTCAAGTCTAGGTGTTTTGCATTTGCTTCTGTGTTTTCAAATGTATGCATTTCCCCTCTATCAGGAAACTTGTTTACCTCTCTTTCTCCCCTTCCAACTCTCAGCTCTCTCCCTCATGTTGCTTTCCATCTCCCCTATAGTCTCTAACTGCTACTCTATCACCTATCATATCTCTCTTTTATAGCCTTGAAGGAAAAAGTTCAAGAAAGATATCCTGGTCTCCAATATGGGCCTTCCCATCGCTGACACATACGCCAACGCTTCTTCCAGGCTGACTCACTGACATCCTCTTTGTTATTCCCTCTCTGGACCTTTTAACTCCCCATATGGTTTCAGTGTTGTTCCCTTTCTCTTCTTCACCCATTAATGGTGGAAACCCATGGGAAGTACTGTTGGCATATTTCCCATTGTCTAGGGGCATCATTAATGAATTTATTTAATGTGCTTTAGTTTAAGTAACTTAAACTTTACACATATCAAAAAACAAACATACATAATAGATACAACACAATAAAAAAACAGAAAAACAAAATAAGCAATATCAATATATATACATCTTCACATGATTACAGAATTACCTGAATACCTTCTTATATCAACAACAAAAAATGTTAAAATGAAAAATAAATATTACCTATAAAAAGTTATACTAATATTCAAATCAGGTTATGTTCAGTCACAATTAATATGGTTACTTTTAATCACACTGTATAGCAAAGGGCCCAATATGGATTCAATCCCTGTCCATATATTGTATAAGGCCACTAATAGGCTCATATTCCCAGAGTGTATCCAATATTGCCAAAAGGACCAGTCGCCAATAATTCCTAGATTATGTACATATTTGGCAAGCATTGCCTGGATGGATTTGGCCATGTCATGATATTTGGTTAGTAGGTGTCTAGCAGTCTCAAGGGTTTCTGCTTGTTTGCAAAGTCAATAAATTTGATCTTCTATCAGTGTTTTTGCTCTACTCCCCAAGTTCATCCTAGTAGGGAAATGTTCCAGTCTTAGCAAGATAATGAATCGCCTGAGTCTTATTGCTGGACAGAGATTTAGGTATGCCTGAGGCTTCATAAAGTCACAGTGTCTATGATGTACAAACTGGTATCTCTTTAGCTTGCTCAAATGGGCATAGTTCTCTAACCAATCCCATAAGGCTACCCTCTTATGGAGCGCATTTTGCACTGCTTTCGTGTAGCTAGTTCCTCTGTGGTTCCATCCTATCTCTCTTAGGAATTTAATCATGGGCTCATACAGTGAGCTAGTGGTGCAGCTTTTACCAAGTTCTTGTCGGATAGTTATCAGTAGTGGATTAGTAGAGCCGCCAATCGTCCTCAGGAAAAAATCTGCTCGCTTTTTTAGGACGGTATCTTTTAAAGAGAGGAGTCTGAGTTCTAGCCTTATAATGGCCATTGGGAATCCAGGTGGTAGCCCCAAGATCCGGCGCCAATATTTTCCTTCGATAACCTGGAGCCAAGCCAGATCTGAAGTCCAAAGTGCCTCTAGTCCGTGGGTAATCATTGGAGAGAACACTTGGATGTATAAATGTTGCGTGGACCACATTGTAAATCCCCCGTTTGTAGGAAAAACTAGCCATAAGGACAGAGACTTGTGCAGCTTTAATGATACGCGTTTGTCTGCATGCATTATAATCACCATGTGGTTCGAATTCGATCCCCAGGTACCGATAACATGGTGTGTATGCTATGCTCGTATTGCCCACCATGAGATTAACCTGACTGATTCTTTTATGAGTGTATCTGATGACCTTGGTTTTGTCAAGGTTAATCGTCATCCGTTGTTTTTGGCATACTCCCATGGTGCTATTGTGGATCTTCTGAGGCCACTTATGGTGTTGTCCAGAAGTACCAAGTCATCTGCATAGGCTAACACAGCGCAATGAGAATCTCCAATTTTATGGGGGCAGTTGTTAGCAGCCTCAATTACTACTGGTATGTCATGCACATATAGGTTATAAACCAATGGTGCAGTGACACACACTTGTTTGACTCCCCTATTTTGTTAAACCATATTAGTCAGATGCTCTTCCTGATCTAGTTTGAGCCTGACCGTAGTATTATGGTGGAGGAGTCTGAGGTAGTATAGTAATCCCTTGGGACCCCCAATGGTTTCTAGTTTGACCCAAAGCCTCGGGGGATGGAATTGAATTCCGCCTCAAAGTCTATATACAATGCATAAAGTGGAGGCTGCTCCTTAGTGAGCGCTCTAGTGCATAAGATGTCCATCACAGCAATATTATGAGTCGTGGAATATTCTCGCCTAAACCCACACTGAAATTTACACAGAATGTTGGCGTTGTCCAACCATTTCTGCATTTCACTAAGTAGTAAAGATGCAACATTTTTATTGTAGCATTTAACATAGATAATAACCTGTAGTTATTAGGATCTAATCTATTTCCCTTTTTAAAAATAGTTACGAGTATTGCAGATTGCCAGGAATGGGGAATTATTCCATATTCCAAGATCTTGTCTAACAGGATGGCTAATAAACTGGTCCAAAATTCAAGATAATTCTTAATAACAGCATTGGCCAATCCATTAGGGGTAGGTGCTCTTGAGGATTTTAGATCCTTGATTTTGGTCAATATAGCCCCCGGTGAAACATCAAACATGCGATATTTCGGTACTTCATTAGTGGAATTAATCGCTTCTGGCATTAGTGCAGAGTTGCGGTCATACAAATACTTTTCCCATTCAATTCTGCCCATGGGATTGTCTAGTGAGCTTTTTCTTTTGCCCCTAGACTCACTTAGAAGTCTTCAGATGCTTTGCAAATTTTTAGAGCAAATAGTTTGAACTAATTGCTGGTGAGCACGATTTCTTACTGCCCTTTTGATGTTCTTAATGGTGGTCCTATATCTATTTTTTATTTTCCTTGTCAAAGCATCATATTGTGGTATGGGTAAGTTCTGCACCTTAATTTTGCGAAGGTTAGCTCTTAAACCCCTCTTGGCATCTCTAATCTTACTGTTAAATGGCTGTGCATTTCCGTTCATTTTTATCATTGGTCCTCTAGTAGATGTGGCATGTTTAGCAGAGAAAGCCGACACCCACTCCTCAATAGAATTAATGGACATGGCATAGAAATCAGGCAGGCTACAGGTATCCTGATATAGTAAGGCTTTAGTGGCCCGGCTGATGTTATTGCCTGACCAACTTATTCTGGTCCCTGTCCGATGTACCTTAATTGTACCCATTTTGCTCTGCACAGAGCTGTCCCACACAATGTCAGAAGTGCATTGGAGGAAAGCATGGTCACTCCAGTTGTTCGAAATCACTGCCATATCAGAAACTAGATGTAGCATTTGAGACACAAAAATATGTAATCCAATGTACTAACTGCCGTACCGTTTGTCCATGTCTGTTTTCCCGGAAAGCCTCCGGTGGTACGGTCATCGATCATTTCATGTTCCCAACCATCAAACAGCTATAACCATCCCAACCCCCATCCCAACCCCTCAACATCCTGTTTGTTGTGCATCATTGTACATCATTGTACATTTGTCTTTAAGCTTGGGGTTCGTAGAAGAGATTTCCGCCCCTGTCATATGACAGTTAAAGTCACCTAGCATTACCAATGCTGAGTTCCCAAGTTTTGTTGACCAAGATATCATTAACTCCTGCACAGCCTCTTGATTGATTCCCTTTTTGCTGCTCCAGGTGGGTTGTAAACATTTACGAGGAGGAATCTTTCTTGTCTAAGTTCATGAGCCAGCTCTACTTCGACTTGTCTTCTTGGTAGCAATTGACCCGTCTGGAGGCCACTGAATTAGTCACTCCAATAAGTAGACCACCCGAGGAAACAATCTTTTTCTCGTCTATTTGCAAAAGCTTGATGCACCACATAATCATCAAATATCAAGGAGTCAGTCGCCCAGGTTTCTGGCAGGCAGAAGCAGCTGTGTATGGCCAAAACTTTGGCCGACCCCTCTGATCTCAACAAGTGTCAAAAGCCTCTTCAATTCCATGTGAGGATAGTAAAATCTCAATTTTTGGCTGCCACACACGGAAGAGAGTCCAACAACCACTTTAGGGTTTGCCGTACTTCAGCAATGTCCACTCACTTCCCTTCCATAGCAGAAGAGGTTACTAAGGGCTTACGAGGAGATGTCGGATCCTTTGGTACTGCATTAGGGTCGGCCTCGTTCAGATCAACATCAATGTCAATATCCACTAGCCTCAGATTGTCTTTGTATTTTCTGATGATCTTAGCTGTTGATAAAAATTTGCAGTGTAGAGCAGAAACATTCGGGTTGGGACACTTCAGTGGATCGACAAATAAGAAATCATCAGATGTGAGGACACAGAGTTGTGGGACCGAATTGAACCTCACCAATAGTTCAGATCGGGCTAGCCATTTGTTTTTGCCACTCTGATACAAATTCATTATAAGACACACACGATTGTTGGATGGCTCCTAACAGTCTTCCAGCAATATTGGAATTGTCCTCATCGATTTGTCGCATATGTCTGATGATTTTACTGATATGGCAGGCGTCTGTGGCGCCCTTTCATCTTCACTGTGGTCTGGCATGTCCAGCAATTCGTCATCTTCAACCAAGTTAACCAACTTCACTTGCTCCTTAAGCAGCCAGCTGGTTAAATGGCCCTTAGCTGGAGGGATCTTCTTCCTAGCTTTGGCCGCTCTTTTCCTAGCTTTTTTGGACTGCATTATAGGGGATGACACATCTGGCTCCGATGCTGGCTGTGTGCTAGATTTAATATTCTTTAGTGCTTTCTTTGCCAGTCGGCGCTGTTTCCGGGAGAAGAAAACCAAAGGACTTTGTTCAGAATCAGGAGAGTTCTCGTTGTTTTGTTGATCACTATTGTCCTCTGCAATTTGGATGGCTTCAGAAAGATTTTCATCAGCTTCTTCACGTTTGTTTCCCGGCTGGTCCTGGATCAGCGTGTGTGTGATGGTATTGGCCAAAATTCTTCCTGACATTTGCAGCAGGATCTTGAGGGCAAATTGTATAGATGCCACTGAAGACTGTACCTCCGCAATATCATTTGTCATAGGTGCTGGACAATCAGACTCCTCTGGTTCTTTCTCTGGTCCATCTTCCATTGAGGTCAAGACCAGTTTGGGCGAAGCAGATAGATGGCCAAAGCTCGCCGACGGATTTGGTAATTCCGTCCCTCCACCTGAATAGTTCTCAGCTTGAAGCAGGATGCAATTTTCTACTGGCAATGGAATTTGTGACAACATTCCCTTTTGTATATTTAAACATAACTCCAACATAGCTCATTACTCCGCTGGAAAGGGTCCTGGGGCGGCAATCTCTTCGAAACTGGTAGAGGTAATTACCAATGGAGGAATCAAAGGGTTCGGGGGGAAGAATCCTGTGATCTTGGCTTGATCCATGGAAATGGGGTTCTTAAGTTTCTTTTTTGACCCATAATGTTCACCGGGGGAGCCGAGTCAGCACTCACCTTACTGGGTTGTTTCCTGGTTTTTCACAGGTTGTATTTAGTCTGTGTAGCACCCTTCCCCTGCGACATTTGCCAATTTTCTAGTCGTGGGCTGTATATCTGGATCAGCTTCCCACTCAATGTGTCTCAGGCAACTTCTTAATGAAGTGGATCAAATTATGCTGTTGAACACAGACCCACAGGAATTCAGTAGCTGCTGGAGCTCAGTGACGCTCAGGGCTCCTTTCCTTAAATACAGTGAATTTCAAGATCAAAGGCACTCGGCCAGCAGTCTCCTGAAATAAGGCTAGGCGATGTTCAAATGTGCTCACAGCTAAATTCGTGGGCAAGCCGTGGTGGTCACAAAACAATGCGGTCTGTCGCTATTCCGCCTAAGTTGGCACTATCTGCTTTAGTGGGCTCACCACACTGGTGCCTATAGTGACACCATAGACAAACGAATAGATAAAAACAAATGCTTGTATGGTACCAATTTGCCAAACCATTAATCACTTAATGATAAAAAAGGGGGTGGGGAGTGGGAAGGACACAAAAAGGAGGTAAACAGAAAAGGCTGCCATTACCCTCCGTTCCCACTACAGTCCTCTATGTTCCCTCCACTTAACACACTCTGTGCATCGCAAGGCATTCCCGCCAAGATGCAATAGCCTCAGGCTGCCTGCTGGTGGCTGTCAGCTGCCAAATTACCTGACCATTTGTCCTCTCATGTATCGGCAACATAGGTGCCCAACGGCGCCTCTGAGGCAGGGAAAGGTGAACCACATGTGTTTGGACCACTCCTCCCCCACTCCCCAGGTAGCACCAAGGCACCAAGGCAGCAGAAAGCACCGGCAGATGCGCCTACAGCTCCACCGTGGGGCAAGGCAGACCGCACAGCAGACCGCAGGCCCTTCGGATTCCTCTGTCAGCTCCGGGTGCTAGCAACCGTGACTCACAGCCCTCGCAGCCCTTGCGCACTCGCCTTTGTGCAATTCGAGGAAAGGACCTGATCAGAACCTATTACACATGTCAAGCTACACCACGTTCCAAATGATCACATTCGCAGAGCTGAGAACTGGCCGCTTCCGACGTGTCTGCGTTTCATATGGGCATCATTAATGTCTACCAGAATGGCACTGTCACGATCCAGGGCTCTCAGACCAACCTCCTCCTTCTTGATAGACATCTTCCATCTTTCATCATCTTCCTTCCTTCTCCTGCCATTATAATACTCCTCTGACCCCTTCATCGCCACCATCGGGTTTACCAAATCCCTGTACCCCTCCTTGGAAGATCTTCAAAAGTGGATTCCAGCTCCAATTAGCTACCCTCAATTTGCTCTCTGCCATTAAATGCTACACTGACATCTGCTACCTCTGTGAAGACTTCGACCTAGACATCTTCGCTATTACCGAGACATGGTTCATGCCAAACTCTGTCACTACTTTTGACATACTCCTCCCAGAGGGCTGCAGGATCCTCTCTAAGCCCAGACCTAATCAGTCTGGGGGAAGAGTGGCCTTGATCCTCCCTGAGTGGGCCCCTGCTACTATCACACTCACTCAGTCCTACTCTTCCTTCAAATATCCTGTCTGCAGGCTTGGTGTCTCTCCAATCCTCTCACTGACTCTTGCCACCATCTACAGTACCCCTGGTCCAGTCTTCCCCTTCCTCTCACAGTGGTTTGACCTCACCTCTTCTCTACTTGCCTCCACCAACAAGCTTCTCTTCCTCAGTGACGTCAATATTCACCTTGACTCACCTGATGTGGCCTCTGGACTCTTCCACAACCTCTGTTACTCTCTTTCCCTCACCATTCTTCCCTCCGGTCCGACACACTCAGCGGACACACCTTGGATGTTCTCATGTCAGCAGACATCCTTGCACCTGTCATGAGGTTCTGCATGCAACCTATCTCCAAGTGCAACACCAGGTAAAATTCCGATCTAGCCTCTCTGAAATGCAAGTGCAGATCTGTTCAGAGGAAGTGGCAGGCTTCAAGCACATCCTGTAACAGACTGGCCTGCCGCCTGCTCCAAAGGCAATACAGACTTTCCATCTGCTCGAAGAAGGCCTATATCGAAGGACACATCTTTGGGGCCCCTAACAATACAGCTGAACTGTTAAAAATCTGCAAGGAACTGACCAAATCTACTGCAGTCTCCACTTCTCCTCTGACATCCCTGACCCTCTACACTGGCTTCTAACTTCAAAACCAAAACTCAGGACAACCCGTCCTCACTCTCCTCTTCACCGCTCCCTTATCCCTCACATGCTCTCAGGCATCCCTTTCCCCTCCTTTCTCCTTCCCTCCTACTTTCTCTTCAATATCACTGGATGTCATCTCTAGACAAGTCCTCTCTATGAAAGTCTCTTCCAAATAGGTGCTCCCCTGCTCATGCAGAACTATCAAGGACAATATTGCCTCCCTTTCTCCAGACTTGGCTTATTTCTGAACACAGTGCTATGCCACTGGCTCCTTCACGTTTCCCCTCAAGCACTCCCTTGTGAACCCTCTCCTCAAAAAGCCTTCTGTTGACCCTGCCTGCTGAGCTAACTACCTTCCTAGCTAGTCATTTCCCTGCTGATCCACCTCACTGAATCTACCGGTTGTCTCCGTGACCACTATTTTGGCTTCAGAGCAGCCATAGGCACAGAAACTGCACTCTTGATCACCTGTGAAGACTTTCTATCAAATCTCGATTCCAACTCTCCTTCCATTCTCATCCTTCTTGACATTTCCTCTGCCTTTGATATGGTCAATCATGCCACCCTTATAAATCTTCTCTGTGATACCTGTGGCATTACAGACCTGGCACTGCACTGGTTGACCTCCTTCCTCAATGACCGACCATCCCAGGTTGAACTGGGGCCTTTTCTCTCCTCCATCACACACTCCACCTGCAGCGTCCCTCAGGGCTCCATCCTCGCCGTGGCCCTTTAACATCTGCCATGCCCCTCTAGTCCATTTGATCTCTGCCTTCTCTTTTCACTTCTAGTATTATGCAGACAACACACAGTTTTCCTTCAAACTCACCTCCTCTGCCTCCTATTTATCCTCTCTCATTGCTGACTGTCTGACTTTTATTTAGGCATGGTGTGCTGCTAATTATATCTGCTTTGATGCCCATAAGACTGAGAACATTGGAACCCCAACACTCTCCTTCCATCCTACTCTCTGACCGCCTTCCATGGGCCCCCTCGTCTCATCCTCTTGTGAGGCAAAATACCTTGGAGTCATCTTCGACTCCACTCTCTACTTCTCTCCTAACATCATGAACCTTGCCAAGAAGGCCCACTTTCAGCTGCACCATCTCAGTGGCATTCTCCCTTTCCTCACCTTCCCCCAGAAACTTAATGGGCCTCATTAAGGGTCCTGACTTCCCGGTGCCACCAGGTTATTCCAAGTCCGGCGGCTGGAAAGTCAGGTGCCGGTAATTTCATTAGTTTCCATTCCCATAGTGCCTGATAGGACTCTATGGGAATGGGGACATGGGAGCACTCACACTGTCGCTAACAGTGCCAGTGCTCGGTGAAAAATCTTCTGGTGGGTGCCATCCGGCTTGGCAGGTCTGACCTGCCAGGCAGGATGGCACCCACCTGCAGAGCTGTAGTAAGCTTACCGGCATCATTATTTCCGGACCGGCACACTTAGAATGAGGCCCAATGTCTCCATTGCTCTGGTCCAATCTAGGCTGGACTACTGCAAAAGCCTCTTCCTCAATTTGCCTAAATCCTCCCTTCACCCCCTTCAACTAATCCAGAATAGGACTGCAAGAATAATCGTTGGCCTTAAGCCCTGTGACCGCATTTCTCCAGTCCTTAAATATCCATTGGCTCCCGGTGCTGTTAGGATCAAGTGCAAGAGCCTCTGCATGAGCCACAAGGCTTTCTGGGGACTGGGACCCCACTACATCCAACTCTCGCTCCCTAAATACCTCCCTGCTAGAACCTTTTGGTCTTCTAGCTCCAATACTCTACAGATCGGATGCTTTACCAAGCAGAGATTGAGGGTAGATATCTCTATTCCACTGGAGCCTGCCACTGGAATGGCCTCCCTGTTCCTCTCAGGCTTGAGCCGGATCGTCTGATGATCCAGAGCCTTCTCAAGACCATCCTTTTCTCTTCTTCCTTCACTCTCCGCCTCCCATGCTAATGTCCCCCTTTGACGCATTGTGACTGGCTGCCTGGTTCCTTCTGATCCAAACAGGGCACCAGGGTCTCCTCGCCGATTCTACCCCAGCACCTTGGTTTACTCTGACCCTCGTTTACCTGCACTTGCCCTCCCGGAGTCCCTCCCCCTATGCTAGCATGGCTGGACCGGCGCCCCTTTGAGCTGTTCCTGCCCTGTCCTTGCACTTATCATGGGGAGCTTCATTCCCCTGCACTCTCTGCTTTCCCCTGGCACTTGGTCACCTGGCCTCCCTTAGCACTCGCCCAGCTCAGGGGCTCTCCTCCCCCACCACAGCACCTGCACGCTTTCCGTTCCGACCTGCCCTTGCTTTCCCTCCTTGCATTAGTGCTTTCTGCTCTGATCAGAACTTCCCCCACGTCTGCACACCCCTGCACCTCTTGATACTGCACTTGCATGAACCGAATGACAGAAGGCCTAGTAGGACCGTTTCTGTTATTCTTCATCCCTGCCCCCCCCCACCCTCCCGGTCTTGTTGCGCCTTTAACACATTGCTGGATAGGTGTCTTAAAAATATCAATAAATAAATAAAGGTTAGTCATTAGTGGGTTAGCAATTAGTCATGTTAATTGTTAGCCCCTATTCCACACTGTGCTGAGTGGATTCCAAAAACGTGCCTCTCATCAGCACTAAGTCACACACCTAGTATGACATTAGCTCCATTTGTGCTTGGTGCACATTGCCACTATTGGTCTCAGAGATGCTGTTAAAATGAGTGCACAGTGAAATGTGTGCACTAATCATTCCTACAGGGCGCACATGAGTTACTTTGGCTAAGTTATATGAGTTGTTTATTCACACTTTTAAATCTAGACCACTTTAGGATTAATCGAACCATTATGCTATCATAGCTGGTTACTGAGAGTGGCTAGATGGCAGGAAGGTCAATAAATGCCTGACCTTCGTGACAGGACTTTCACATTTGGCATTGAAAGCTGAGTTTATATGTGAAAAATATTTAACAAGTATCAAGTGGCCATGATTATGTATTAACATGAGACTGTACATTTTGCCACTTGTTTCTATCACACAACACTGGAATAAATCCTCAACTGATTCTTGTCCATTGTGTCATAATGTAACTGAATCTCTGCAACATTTCCTGTTTGTGTGTGCAACATTTGACCATATTCGTCAATGGATTTAAAATAATTGCCTACTAAATTACGACACGCAAATTTCGGTACAGGAGAAGAAATCTGCATACATTGATTTTATCAGGATGTGGTATCCGCAGTGTTGGATTATAGTTGAAAGGTATTGAGGAAGAGTAGCAGATAAATTAAGGAAAGTGACAGGAGAATGGATAGTGAATTTAAGTTTACACATTATTCTGAATCTTAGGAAGACAGTCATTAGTAGCTATGATAAACTTGAGCTGATAATTACATAATAAGTAAGATATTTTGAGTTGGATGACATGAACAACTGTCTTTAAATGAGTTTGTATAATGTATATGGTGTACTTGTGTTGTATATCGTGCTGCTTGCATGGCAATTGTTCCAAAATAAAGTATCTTCTGTTGCAGATTCTGAAATGGTTTCATACTTGGACTTTCCAAGTTATCAATGAGAGAAGATGGAGATCACACGGAATGCTGCTGCCCACTAAATACAGGAGTAGGAAGAAAAGATCACACTGCTGCTAAAATGCAAGACTTGCATTGGGCGCTGGTTGCCAATATTCTCATACTTAATGTTCTCACTCTTTCCCTTAGAGCTTTACTGAGGATGCAGCATTGTGATGTCACTAATATTTGGGCAAATTACTTCACTGCCTGGTTGTATCATTTATTGATGTGATTTTTTAAGGAAGTATTCTGAAAAAGGCAAAGTATAAATATATACATTTATAGGGAGGGAGCTATCAAATGAGGGAATAAATTCCAGCAAGGGCTTCTGAATGGCATATGACATAAGGAGAATGATATCTCTGTGAAAGGTCAGGTGGAGTAAACCCAGTATTTGAAAGCAGCTCATCTGTAATTTCATGATGTGTATGCACCACATGTCCCCTTTTCACATCCTGCGCTGTCCCCATTAACCAGTATTGCAGTGGGTGAGAGAGGGTTATGTGGGAACTAAATACAGCCAGGTTCGGACTAGCCCATTGGGCAAATCCCAAACCAAAAACACAAAATCCTAGTGTGGGCCAGTTTTTTGGGCTAAAGTGGGCCAGTTTATGTGGCTAGTAGTTTTGACCAGTGCTAGTGAATGAATATTCTTTAAAATGCACAAGTTGCATCATGTGTTCTCAAAAGCATCCCCTTGGCTACTACTCAAACAGTCTCTAAAAAAAGGAATGAATTTCCATTTGCAACTGTGGGCCACCTTTTCATTTTTTTGACAATTTTATGTCCCAGCCCGACCCTGAATAAACCATGAAAATATTAAGCTCCCTGCCCCTTTTCCATTCTGTGCACGTCTGTTTTACTCATCTTCCACCATCAAAATCCCAAATTACACCTTCCCTCCCCATCATGAACAAAATAAATATACCTCCATTTCAAAAACCCTCTCCCACCTTCCTCAGCTTTTCCTGCTCTCCATCCCCACAGTTGAGAATCCTTTTTCTCTAACAGCTCTGCATCTGCAGACCTTTGACAGGTCCCTGGCTTCAGCACTGTTATTGGGAAGATTGCATTCCAGTAAAAGGCCTCTGATGCTGAGTGGCCAACTGCAGAGTGTAGGGCAGCTCTCCGAGAGCCCAGCAGCTGAAGGCCTGCTTCCTCTGACCCTTGATCAGCCGCTTAAATTTACTCCTCCTCCTTTGGTCTCAGAATACCTGGGCATCAGAGGAGTGGTTTTGTCCTCTGTGTCAATTGATTATGAATTCCATAATCTGTCACAGTTTATTGAGAAGCCACCCTCAACACAGGGAGTTCCTTCCCTCCCCACTCAAGGTGTGATGCAACAAACTGTTTAACAAATTATTTTATTCAGCCCTACTTTAGACACATATCATGCCCGTTGGATCCCTCTCCCAGAGCTACCAACGCGCCCAGAAGAAGGCTGGATTACAGAAAATATATGTGTTTTTTATTTAAATTAAAAATAATAGTAATCACACTGAACTGTACGCGCCATGTTCTTTGTGGCTCCTCATTAACTTCTCGTTACTCAAATCAGTTATACAAATTAGTTAAAGAAACATGAATCACAATTCATTACTTTCTAAAAAATGTCACTTTAAAAAAAAGTTAAATTGATCCATAACCAAAACACTTATAAATGTAGTGCTGTGCAATTTCGATTTTCCCGTGGGCTTAAAAGGCTAGCAGTAGGATTTCAAGATTGGTACAAGTACATATGGCAATTATGATTACACCCACACTTTTGGTTTAAAATAAACACAGAGTGATTTAGCCGTTTGTTTTTCACGACCCCCTACTTTTGTCTGTGTTGCGGAAGTTAGACAGAAAAACTGGAATGATTTAGGGAATTTTGGATTTCGAACCCCCTCCACTGAAAAGCCTGTGTTAGGGGAAAGCTGGACATAAAGATTGGACTGATTTAAGAACAAAGACACCCCGCTTCATTAAAGAAGTGAGGGTCAACAGGACAAGGATTACCCAATTAAATGATAGGCTATAGTTTTTCAGCACTCACTTGGAAGTGAGCTTTGTTCATTTTGAAATTTAACAAAAATCACCCTATAGTGTTCCACCAAATGGGGAATTTAATAAATTAAACTTATTAGTTATGTAGGCTAAGGATCTACACAATTTTGCCTCCCGCCCACTATAAAGGGAAAAGGATTTAAGGCAAGCAGACTCAGCACCTTTTGGTTTCCCAGGGTCAGTTCTACTTACATAGAAAGCCTCTATTTGAAGTTCAGGACAGCCAGCTGCTTGTCAGGACCCTCTGGAAAGATAGGGCAGGGGTCTGGTCACTCCAATCTCAAGGATGGCCTACCGCTCTCCATCATAGGACCCAGTCAGCTCTTAGGCCTTCCTAGAAATAGACATCTCCACCCAGATGCAATGTTAGCAATCTCCTCTGGTGTTTCCTTGTAGCTGTCAGATGTTAAGTTTCATCATCAGCTCTGCCCCTTCCTCCTAATAAAGTACCCCTTTTATAGCAGCGATGCCACCACTAATTTTACAATCTTGGGGGAATATCCTGCAAGAGGTCATGCAAGTAGGCATGGATAGTTACCTTTCTCTCTCCTGCCCTCTCAAGCCACTCTCTATGGATTAGTTTAAGGGTCTGGAGCAGACATGTGGCAGCTTAATTTACAAGCGTCATTTGTTCTCATGTTCTCAGGTCAAATATTTGGCAAAAACTAGTTATGTGGCAAAACTTCATAATTGTCAATTGTAACTGGTATTTTGATGTGAAACATAAAATGTCAATACGCACCATGGGCCTCATTACACGGTAGGCGGTGGACCAACATGCTATTAGCACCTTGGTCCATGCCGGTAAAATACCGGCACCGCCTTGGAGGAAAGGGGAATTACCGCCCTATTCCAAGGTTGGCGGGTGGTAATTCTCCCTTCCCCCATTGTCCTTCCCCATTCCCATTTTTGCCCCATAGGGCTCTATGGGAATGGGGAAGGCGCTAATTACGGTGCCGCAAATTGCGGTACCGTAATTAGCACCCTGGTTCCTTTGCGGGTTGGTTTTTAACGCCTGCTAAAATGCAGGCGTTAAAGTACCAACCCGCAAAGGGACCTCGTAGTAAGGCGGTAAGGGTTTACCGGTACCGGTGCCCTTACCGGTACCGGTAAACCCTACCGCACTACTTGTAATGAGGCCCCATGTCTTTTACCTGACATTTTAGTGTTAGCAGTGGTACATTTTCACATTTAAACTGCAAAGCCATTTTTGTGCCAGCGTTGTTAAATCCTGTTTTTCTGTGAATGGGATTTTTAATTTTCACTTGCAGCCACAAGCAACGCCGTTTTTGTGTCAGTGCTGAAAAAAAATGCTTTTCATGTGAAAGGGACTTCAGTTTGGAGCCTTTGAATGCACCCCACAAATCCCCTGCCATTAAGTTATAGTGCAGTAACAAAGAATTGATCCAATGTTCTTGTTGCTAATGTCTTCCAGTGGATGTGTGTGTGAGATTAAATGTGTTTTAATAAAATAGTAGTAAATATTGGTATGTTTGGGAAAGGTATGAAGAAAGTGCACTCTGTCGAACATTCTTTGATGCTTGTTTCCCACCATTGCGCAATATACATTTCGATTCACCCCCTTATCTCATGGTGATTGACAATATTTGAGATCTGAAACACGGCTTCTAACATTACCGTCTCTAAAAATAGAGAGAAACATTTTTGCCCATGTTATGTTTGTAAAATTGTCCCCTAAACAAAACATGGTTCCTATACATTTATATTTTTTCAAAGCAAAATCAAACTGCCCTTCCTGTCAGCGGGTCATGTTGGAATTAGATCTGTGCAAACTGTGAATGATGTGACATCAGGTTGTTTCTCAAGAGATCTGGATCTTTCGTGGCGCTGTCATACTGATAAATGAACAGGTGATGTGTTTCTATACTTACAGCAAAAGTGAGATGTTGTCTTTTAGAGGTGAAAACAGTGTAACCTCCAAGAACCACAGACATCCAATTTAGGAGAAATGCATTGACCTCTTTCAATAGGTGCTCTAAAAATGACCAACATTACACTTACACGAGGAAGAGAAGTCCTGCTGATAATGGATCAGTGTTCAAAGAGAATGGATGCGTTTTCTGCACAGCAGCACACATTTCAGTTTTTTTTACTGACTGAAAAGGGACCTCATACTTCTCTGCTCGAAAGGGTATTTTTCATCCCCACTGGAGACGTGCAGTGGGGCAATTATAGTGTGCTTTTGATTGGAACATCAAAGACATCTTTTCTAATTTCATTTCACCTAGGTCCATTGATTACTAAACCTATGTCTCTCTATCGCGCAACAACGGATCATCAAATTCATCGTTTTATAAAGGCAGATTAAAAATGAGACTATCGTTAACATATTATATCATATCATAGCTCATCTGAAAAGTATTTAACAACCAGCATTTTTTGCAGCCTTGATTCTGTCCAAATCCAAACCTCAAACTGCATACCAAAGTGTTGTGAACTCATTCACAACCTTAACTAAACACTTTCTATAACATAATGGGCCTCATTACGCGGTAGGCGGTAGGAGGTAGCCATAGTGCTGTTAGCACCATGGCTACCCCCTTATCGCATTCCGGATCCAGGTTCCCGGAAATAGGGACTTACCGGGTCATTCCAACCCTGGAGGACCCGGTAAGTCCCCATTCCGGGAACCATTCCCCATTCCCATTCAAGCCCCCATAGGGCTCAATGGGAATGGGGATGGAGCTAATAACGGTACCGCAATTTGCGGTACCGTTATTAGCTATGAAGTCCCTTAACGGGTCCCATCCATAACGCCTGGTAAAACCAGGTGTTGAGGAAAGGACCCGCTTAGGGACCTCGGAATAGGGTGGTGAGGGATTACCGGCACCATTGACCTTACCGGTGCTGGTAATCTCTTACCACTTACCGCGTAATGAGGCCCAATGTCTGTTCGATTATTGTGTACATGGTAAGTATAAAAGCATCATTTCCCTGGTACCTTTAGGTCGGTAGGGTCCATAAAGAACAACTTCTTGAACTGGGTCTGTATAGTTAGTTGTTAGAGGACCATTTTCTCTCTTGATGAACCCCTAATGTCAGCCTGTCGAATCCACCAGCATGTAGGCAAGTATCAAGGACGTTAAAATGTGTAGGAACAAGGCTATTTCAAGTCAATTACCTCACAGGCATTACTGAACAGAGTTTGATGAGACAAGCTGACGAGAACTGTGATAACATTGGATCACAGTTCGGGGTATTAATAAAATGCTTGAATGCATGTGCTATATTTGAAAAGCAGAATTTAGCAACTATGCTATAATGCTACGAACACTGTCACCATATATCAAATGCATTGCCAGCTTCCCGCATATAAAGTCCAAGAGACATACAATCCACTGTATTCACAAAGGTACCCACGAGAGGCCCCTGGTGGTTACAATTTAGGGGATGAGTGAGTGCTGCATAATCACTCCATATTGTGGATGATCTGTGCCTCCATTGCAAACTGAATGAAGGTTTTGATTGAGTCAATTTGGCCGAATTAGCCTACAGAATGTTTGAGCCCTGGTCACGTTGTATAGAATGTATAAGAGCGGGTGTGAAATTGTGTTTTGTGGGCTGCTGAAGAAAGCATGTGACAGAAAGCAGTGTGATGAGTGCAATCACACGTGCTGGGAAGGAGGTGAGGTATAGATGGGATGCAAATTTCCTCCTTTGTGTCCTGAGGAGTTATGTTTAAAAGAAGCAATGTCCCAATTGGATTCACTTTGCAGGCAAAACGCTCACTGGCTCCCTGTGAGACAGTGTATACTCTTCAAATCACTCTCCATCACCCACACCTGCCTCGCACTAACAGCACCACCATACCTCTCAGAAACCATCCACAGAGACAGCTCCACCAGACCCAAACACGCCCAACACTGCAACCGACTCTCCGTCCCGACCCTCAAAAGACAAAAAGCTGGCAGATCCAGCTTCACGGTGCTCGCACTCAAGAGCTGGAACGCTCTACCTCCGGCCCTCAGAAAAGAACCCCCCATCACCACCTTCCGTAAGGCCCTCAAACACACAACTTTTCCAATAACACTCTAATGAACATATGCCACTATGGCACATAGACTTAGAGAATGTCATAGTTATCAATACCTCATACTATCCTGTACTCTGTATATTAATCCATCCAATGAATACTATACCTACTAAATTACTATCTAAACATATCCCTCTATAGATACGAATATACCCTGTTTAGACATCACTTCACTAGACCCAGAGATGTACGTCTATGTACAAACAACTGTACCCTGTAGAGACATGATTGCTCTAGACCCAGAAATGTATCGTCTATGTATAAACAACTGTATCTGCAAGCAAACTTCCTTGTAACAGCGCCACGATGCCCCTGTGCCGTGGGCACTTTATAAATCCGAATAAATAAATAGATAAATGAATTAAGGTGGCTTTATCTCATTTTCAATGCCACTAGCTGTCCTCAGCATTACGTACACCAGTCTAGTATATTTGAAAGGCCATTCATTAAATATCATTGCACCTCGTTTCTTCAGCAGAATCGAAAATATCAAGTTGTCCATACACTGCCTATATATATATATCTTTTGGATAAAGCGGTGAAACCACATGGTAAATCTGGCCGTGTAATGGAAAACAGAATTGACCATTTCCAGGCAGTGATTTAATGTCAGCGCCCATCAGTGCGAATGCCATTGCTGTGCTGTACTCTCGTATATGTTCTCTGTAGTTATGTGCTTTGTGTGTATCTATTGTAAAGCAGCTCTCGTAATAGAGTTGGTGTTGCAGACAGGAGCGTGAGCGAAATCTTTCCATCATGACAGCTTTTAGTGTAATTATTTGATGTGTTCAACTCATGTCCTCAATATCTTCCACTACAGTAGCCACAGTTGTCAGACATATTGCCTAGGTAAGGCTCTTCCACGTTGATCAAAGCTTGCTGATTCTTCGCTTCCGGTAGGCCTGTACATCTATTTGATTAGTCATGAAGCGTTTTGGGGTTTTGATCTTCTAACTTCCAACTTTTCTTCCCTTTCTTCAAAGTTCTCTGTCTTCGTTGTCGTAAAGTCTTGTTGCTTGAAACCTTGTATCAGCGGACACTTGTTCGGATAAAACGAAATTTGCAGGGAAACGTAACAAAACGTGCACGGAAATGTACGAAAACATATGAACTTGTACGGAAACGTATGGAAACACACAATACAGAAAGATAACTAAACGTTTTTTTACATATAGAGATACCCCAAGCCAATCAGTAAAGCAATATATTTTATTAGACATTTTATTTAAAGTGCAGTATCGTCCAACATAAGGCACAGCAGTAATGTAGGTTTTTCTCCTTGATCAGCAGAGATGTATTGCCAATGTGTTTACATTGCAGAATTACAATAGTTGATGGTATGTCCTGAGCACTTTTATTAAGTCATCAACTAATGGGACGCACGTAAGATCTTTTGTCTTGGGAGGTGCCAGCACTGGTTTGTCTCCAGGCGGAACTCGTTATTATGACTGATTCTGAAATTCTGAGGAAACAGTGTGCATACAGGACTCCTGTGAGCTTCTCCTAAAATATATATTTTAAATATAGCCAGAAAAAATGACTGTGTAGAAAGAAATGTGCCAACAAAAATAAGGGGGTAAATCAAAATATTTAATATATGATAAATGCATACCTGTTTACTGACTGCATTAAAAAAAACAATGGTGGAGTGGATATAACCCTGGCACACAGATGTTTTAGGGTTCACTGAGTGGATGTACACCAGGTTCGTACACTGGTCCACAATAGACAAATGGTACAGGAAGGAGGCGTTCAATCCTAAGGCTATCACTTGTTCTGAGAATTACTGGTGACTGAGCACTTTTTATCTATGTCACACAGTGCACTTGTGGTTATGTCAGCACTTGAATTAGGTGGAATTGAGTAGAGCTTTGTCAACCTTCATGAAAGATAAAGGCAATATTTTTCAGGTAGCTTATGCTTCTGCTAAAACTATATAAATAGGATATGTATGAATGTATTTGTTTGATTATGTGTGCACAATAAGTAGCAAGAGCTCACAAGAGTATCTGAGTGAATAGGCTGTAGTGAATGGAGAGGAACAACATTTGTAAGATTTAGTTGAGTGAGTGAGAGGAAATTAAAATATAATTGTGTTTAGGGAGAAGTGGAACATGTAAGATTTCATTGTTGGAGCAACAGAAAACTAAAATAGGATATTGTTGATGGAGAGCCTGAAAATTGAATTTGGAAAGGCCATCTTTGTGTGGCCACTAGTTACTAGAAGGGCAGAAGAGAATCCCAGTGATCTTCTTGCATGACATAAAACATGTGACCTTTTGCCAGAGTATGAACAAGAATCGATCTGAAATGGTTGAAGGCTGACACAAGATTGCATACAGTATTCTAACTGGATGTGCTGCCTTTTTGTGGTAAGAAAATATACTTGTTGCAAAAAAAAACATTCTTGAAGGCAGGTGGAGTATATTTAGTGGATGTAACTTAGTGTGATATATGTTGGCAGCAAAAAACAATAGGTGTTTGCAAATAATGCAATCTTACAATTCTCTGGAAGCAGGTTAGTGCATTTGGTGGATGTAATTGAGTATGCCAGCCTTATACAACAAGAGAAACTACCAGTTGTGGAGAAAAGACTTAGAATTTGCTAGAGGCATATATGACATTACAGTCATTACTCGGAGCAGAATCTTTTTTTAAATACAAGATCAAATATTAGTTGGAAAGGAAACAACTTGAAATTGTTTGGAGGGAGGATTCTATTATAATCAATGTCTGCATCCTAGTGTACCTAGTGTACTATATTTTTGTGATAAGAACACATATTTGAAATGTTAGGAAGCCGAATAGTGCTTTCTGTGGCTGAAACTGAATGTGTCATCTTATGTGGTCATGTCAAAATGTCAATTGCTGAAATAAATCTCATATTACTTGGGAGGCCGTTGGAGACTATATTTAGGCACTGTAACGCTGTTGACAAAAACAATATAGTATCTGCTTGTGAATACAAATCTTAAAATTGTTTGTGCACAGGAAGGCATTCAATCAATGAAATTGAGTGTGCTATCTTTTTGTGACAAGAGAACATACATTTTCAGAAAGAAAAACCTTTAGCTCATTAGGGGCAGGTGAATTGGAATTCAGTGGCTGTAACTCTGTGTGCTTTCATGTTATGACATACACGGGAGCAGAGGAAGGGATTAATGCGGTGTTTTTCTAGTTTTACTTATTTATTTATAGCTCATATAACACTTTTATCCAAAGTGCCTTAAAGAATTTAAGACAATGGTACACTATTACGATAAAATCAGAAGCATGACTCCCGAACCCACACAAGACAAATGAAACCTGGAAAAGTTAAATCAAGTTAAAATGAGCGAATACAGTTTTAGACATGTTTAAACTGTGAAAGGTTGGAATAGATCTGAAGAGAGAGTGAGTTCATAAGAAGAGAAGTGAAAAAGTTGGATCAAGCGGAATCTAGAATAAGCATACGAATGGTGCAGAACAGACAGTTGAAACTGAGAAGCAGATAACATTTCTTGAAGGATGATATAAAGAAATTAAAGAACACAGTATGTGAGAGAATGGATACACTTGAGAACTATACATAAAAAGTGAAACTTAAAACGTTGCTTAATTGGAAGTCAGTTAAAACAGTCTAAGTAGGGAGAGATACTAGTATAGAAAAAAGGTAGAAAATAATATGGACAGTAAACTAAAGAATAGAGCATTGAGGAAGCAAGGCATAGTTAGGCAAGCCAACATAAAGGAATTAACAGTAATATTCAAATGTGAAAGAACAGTGGTTTGATGAAGGGTTTTGGTTGAAGTAAAGATAAGAAGATGCCTCATGTTTTTAATATGAAAAGATAAACCAGGCAAGGTTTGACCATGAATACAATTTGTGGATGTAAAGAGAAGGAGCAGTCAAAAAAAAAAAAACAAGATTGTTGGTTTGAAAGTTCACAGAACGCTGCAGCGGGGAAAAAGACATGCTTAAGGTGGGGTGAGATGGAAGTATTAGGTGGAAAGAATAACATTTAATATTTTGCGGGATTTAAAAAATATAACCAAGAGGACGTCCAAGATTGGACAGACAAAATATAGGAAGAGAGGCGGTAATGAATGGATTAATCGAATGACAAATAATAAAGAAAAATCTGCATGCTGTCAGTGCATACGTGAACTTCCAAACCCAAGTCGGGAATCAGGGAATCTAAAGAGGAAGTATACAGACAGGAAAGAAAGCGGCCTTAGGACAAAACTCAGAGGAACAGCGAAGGAGAGAGGGAAAGACTGAGAAGTAGAACCCTTCGAGGAAACAGTAAAGAGCAATTAGACAGATAAGAGTGAAACCAATTAGGAGATGATTCAGAAAAACCCAAATAAGAGTGAGTAGGAAGAACAATAGAATGATCCACAGCACCAAAGACAGCTCTATGATCTAGCAGATCAAGAAGGAGTCTGTGATGTCATGCATCAAGAATAGAATGTCAGAAACAGGAAGAAGGGTGGTTTCTGTAGAGAAACCAGGACGCAAGCCACATTGGGAACAAGGGAGAAGGTTGCACAGGTTAAGCTAAGAGCTAAGATGCACATAAATAAGTTGCTCAGCGATTTTTGAGCAATACGGCAAGAGAGAGATGGGTCAAAAATGAGAAGGATCAGCAGGACTAAGAGACGGTCTTTTAAGAAGGGGAATGATGGTGGCGACTTTAAAAGTGGAGGGATAGTCATCAGCCATAAGGAAGAGATTAAATAGAGATGTAAAATAGGCAATAAAAACCAGAAGAATTGATATAATAAGAAATGCCAGCAATGGATTAGAATAAGCAGCTGTGGGATGTGACTGAGAAATGGTCAGGAGTACATCCTTTTCAGATATTGGCATAAAATAAAAGGGAAGGTGATCAGAATTAGGGGCAAAAGAAGGCTTAATGAGAAATCAGCAGGACTAAAAGAAGGCAAAATCAGAAAAGAGATCTAATATTGTCAATTTTTATGCGAAAGGAAGATCATTGTTAAGAGAAGATGGGTCCAAAAGAGTGAGTACAAGTAAACTGTTCAGTGTAAACAACAGTCTTGATGAAGAACTCTGAGAATGAATCCAAGATTGAAAATAGCTTGTTTTACTCTGTTTAAGAAGGTTAGAGAATGAGTGCAAAGATTCAGAAAAAAAGAAGTTGGCAGAAGATCTCGATTTTGACCATTAAGTTCATCTCTCCATGTTAAAGTCACCAAGAACAATCAGGGGTGTGACTAGAGTAGAGATGAAAGAAAGCAGAGTCAAAGTCATCATACAATTAACCAAATGAACTGGAGTGGGGCGGGGGGTGGTTTGTGAGAGGATGATAGATGACCAGCAAAGTAAGGGACAAAGGAGCAGAAAAGGAAATAATGTGAAATTCAAAAGAAGAAAGACAGTGATAGAAAAATGAAAATGAGCAATATTCCAACAAGGTTGAAATAGCAGGCCTGTCCCACCAGTTGGACGTCTAAGTCAGGGAGAATCAGAGAACTGGGGGAAGTTGAAAGGAAGGCTGCAAGAGTAACAGTATCAAACCGATGGATCCAAGTCTCTGCGATGCATACAAAAATCATATTTGTGAGAAAAAAAAGGCAACAACAAGATCAGTTTTGGAGTCAACAGAGTGAGCATTCCAAAGATCAAAGTTGATGAAAGGAGGGGAAATGGGATAGACAGTAGGGTAAGTACGATAAGAGTGTCTGAGTAAATGGATTTTTCATTTTAATATATGGATTGTTCACATATGGATTTAGAATACAGAAGGCACAGAACAATAGATTTTTATTTATAGCATATTTATAAGGGGCCTATCCACAATGGGTTTCCAGGCGCCACAAGACAATAAGAGGGGGACAAGGAGATAAAACAATAACGGTCCTACCAGGCCTTGTGACAGTCGGATTGTGCATGTGCAGAAGCAAGAAGTGCAGGCGAGGGTAGGAGTGGGGGTCGGGGTTGAGGGGCAGGAGGAAGGAGGGGCCAGCGTTAGGCAAGTGCTAAATGGAAAGCAGGAGGGCAAGTGCCAGCGGATAAGGGGGACCACCGTCAAGATCTGGGAAGAGGGGTGGACTTGACTCGGGAGGGGTGCCAACCCTCCAAGCTAGTCTGAGGAGAGGCCTGGAAGGACAGTGCAAGGTTGGGTGGGTGCTGAGGTAGACTGGACGAGGGGGGGCCTGGTCCCTGTAAGACTCATAAGGGACCAGGCTGACCAGTTAAAGCAGAAATAGAGGGTTATTAGCAACTGAGATTGAGAGGGGGAAAGAGGTAGAAAACAGCAGGGTCTTGAGCTGCTTCCGGTGTCGCAATATATTACATGTTTACAAACAATAGGTGTGCCCCAGTGTGCAGGCGTGGGCGGGGGCAAAATAAACATTAAATACAAGGAACCTCAGAAAGGAACCCACGCACAAGACAGTCCTAAATTCTGTCAATGATTTTATGGTTGAATCTCCATCTTATTTATAAGGCATATGCTTTCAAGGAAAGTCACAGGAACAACAGAGCCAAAGAAAAAAACCTAAGGAGTACATGAAAATAGATTTATTATACAAAGAAACATATTCTTTAACGTATTTCAAAAATGTTTTTTACAAGTTTTAAAAAAAAACAACATAACAAAAGATGAAAAGGAGACATACAACAAAGCATATGTACATTATGATTTCAACAAATAATTGGAATAGAAAATAATGCAATAAGACAATTAGTCAAAAGAACAGAGAAAACCACAAAAAGACAGTTGTACCTGTTGGGATTTAACCAGGGTGTGTAAAAAATGACCCTGGTTAGTACAGAATTGAATTATTCATAATCAACTAATGACATGTAGTTATTTGCCATATCATTGACTGCCGTTTATATTACATAGCACACAGAGATCTCCTTTCCCTACAAAGAATGTGGCACAAAATAAAAACACTTTTTATTTCTACAACCAAGGTTATTTCTTAAGAAGGCCTTCAACCCGTCTCACACACAACCTCCACAAACACCCTGTGTCACAATGGACTAGGAACCAGGCCAGTGTGTATCAATAAGATATTAATTAATGTATTATTTAATGACCAATTAGAATAAGCACTTTACAACAGTCACCAATGTGGTGGCAACACAAATGCAATATTGATGAAGCAGTACACTGAGATAACTCACAATATGCAGTACCAGGATTCAATTTTACTTTCAAAACACACGAAGAAATAAATGTAACAAACAGCAAAAAAATGCAAGCGCACAAAAATGAGGCTTGAGTCCTAACACCCCTCAGTCCCCCACGCCCCAAACATGCACTAGGCTTGTCAGTGTTAGATGGAAGGCAGTGGCAAGGAGTGGGAACACAAAGTAAAAGTTGGATTTGGGATCTAGTTCATACAAACTATATGGGGAGCAAGCAAAGAATGGGCAAAAATCAGTTTTTGCCGCACAATGGAATAATTGGGGTAATAATTAGTTATCACAGCTGCTATGACAAAGAAATAGAAAGACAGGCAGCTCGCTTACTTATGTTTAGAAAGGCAGACAGGGCTTTTGAGAAATACTAGCCAGCACACTAGGGGGAAATCGGTTTAGGATATGCAACACATGGGCAATGGGAAGGGAATGCAAATGGCAATCCGTTTTGGCCACACAATGGAAAAAGAGGAACAGAAGTGGAAAAATCGTTTTTTGGGATGTTAAACGCAATTCCAATGGAAAAGAAAATGCAAATGGAATTCGTTTTTACTGAGGCTGCAAATGACAGGTAGGCTCTGGGAAAGGGAAATCGTTTTTGGTTAGGATCACAGATGCAAAGAGAAACTACAGTTGCAGATGGACATTCATTTTTCAGGGCACCATTTAAACAGAGGGACACATTTGTTTCTCAGATCACAATGGGATTAATTCCTTTGGGCAACACTTTATAACTATACCAATTCACAAGGCACTGGGTGAGATGGTGGGTTTCAAATTCCCACCATACAAATCCCGTGAAATAAATGACGAAATTAATTGATTTACTTACAAAAAAACACTAAGGATTTACACAGACAAATGAGGAGTTTTGCAATCAGGATTTGCTAACATACACCGGCAAACAAGAGATTCCTCAATGGGAAGATTGGAATACACAGGCAAACAAAGGATTCTTCAATGGGTAGATGTCTAAACTGCACTAGCAATTGGGGGTTTTCAATGAGGAATTTTCAATTGGGGAAATATTGAATGCAATGCTACAAGAATAAAGGGCGTATGCAATTTACGACTGAGGTTATTGCTACTTACAGGAGAGAGCTGGACTGAACATCAGGGGGCATCAGAGCACCACTGCTGGGACAGCCAAGGAGGTCAGTCAAGAAGGATTTTCCTCCTACCTCCAAGGGGTCCCAAGTCAGCTACTAGGTCTCCTGGCTCCTCTGTTAGATTAGGCCTCATTGCTTGGATGTTTCTCCAGTTTTCAGCATGTAGATCACCTCTGAGGTTAGTGGCAAGAGTCCTGATTTGAGGTAGAGTTTCCTAGTCATAGGGCATGTGATATCTCTAATGTGTCATGGTTCCCGCAGAAGGGATTAGTGGAGTGTTACTAGTCCACACCCATCTGCGTGCTGGTAGGTCCAGGAAATGTGGGAGTGCTCTGGACTGGATAGGGGAGGAGACCGCTCCATCATCTTCCTTCAACAGGGAGCTTTGTTTGATTCAGGGACATAGAAATCTCACTTCATGACAAGTGCTCTTAATCTTCATATTTTAACACCTATGACTGCATAAAACTATATTTTACTGCAACTCAGGAGTTTGTATGTCATTCTTGTGCGGAGCTACAGTTTTTCCCCATTTACTGCAGAATTATATGGGTGAAAAATGTGTCACTTGGTGGGCGGCATATGAATCATGTGTTACATGTTTTATCAATTTGTATGGTTCTCACATTCATACGGCAGCCACATTAAGTTTTTTGCTAAACTCTTTTGGTATATTGGTGTCACCAAAATCGTTTTTAATTGGTGAGAAGCGGCTCGCTGGCAGCTTTTCAGAAATCCTACCATGACTGATGTGGGGTAAACATTATTGATTTTACATGATGAAAAAAATTTCTCCCGATTTACACAATGGGAAATCAACTCCCTCCTTGACTTCTCGCCCCCACCTTGCCATGTGCCTGGTCCTGACTATGACGTCAAGAGGGCTCCTGTGTTGAGATTAGCTGGCATATTTCAAGAGCTAATTGGCAGCTAAGGCAAGGTTTTTTGTTGCTTAAGCGACCTGGGTCATAGAATCTGCGGAACACAGCTGCCTTTATCTCACCCACACAAAAAATTAGATCTCAAAAGTATTTAAGCTATATTTTTTTAAAGGAAACAGTCCTGTTTGGAGTGAGCCAGGCCTAAATCCCCATGACAACATGGGCTTTGGAATCTAGTTTGACATTTAAGATACAAGCAGAGGGAAATGAAACCAAGATTATGGCTGCGCCCACTTAGCCAACATGGCCTTTTAACTTTCAAAATGAACTCTTGGAAATGCACACAATTTTAACATGTAAAACCCTTGCAAAGTAGTTCCCTGCACATAGTGGTTAAAGAAGGGCAACATAATTACGTGTTTTAGAGTCTTTCGCGCACATCTGGCTGTGCATTGTGTCACTTTAGAGACAACATTGAAATGTCATTGTTAGGCCTTTATTTTACTGTAGTTCAACATCACCTTATGGACTCTGTACACTGTTGTTTCCTCTGTGATGGGCTCATGATGGATAAAAACTGAGTTCATATTTGCCAGTCTTGCAAAAAATTTTGAAAAATATTACTTTAGTTTAAATGGAAAAAACAAAATGATTCACTTTATTTAATGCTCATGCCAGAAAACAATATGACCCACTGCAATGGCAGCACACAATGCTGACATCCTATTGAGGGTTCTGTGGACTGTGGTTTCTGAGACTGTTATTTCAGCTCTATAAAAATGTGGCAAACCTTGTGTTATGTCTTTCACTTATGCCAGGCAGTTGGCATTCTTAAATGTTATGACGTTTTGAGGCTCAATTGCACTCCTTATTGCTTTGGTTTCATAGCCTCATTTTCCACATTAGTTCAGGGCAGGCCTTTCATTTTTGGGGAGCCCTCATAACTGACTCTGGCCTTTAATTATGGAATCCGGGACTATTTCATCCTACAACGGAACTTAAGGAGATTCAGCTCAAGCCTTAGAGCGGCAGGAAGGCCGTTTCAGAGGGACTCTCCTGCTGAAGATAGAGATCTGCCCACCACCCTCTGCTTGGTGAAATGTAAGATCTGAAGAGAATTGGAGTTAGAGAACTCAAGAGCACTAGCTGGGAGGTTTTTGTGGAGAGAGAATTGGATGTAGCGGGATACAGGCCCCAGAAAGCCTTGTGGATGATGCAGTGGGTTTTGAATTTGATCCATGCTGCCACCGGGAATCAGTGGAGAGATAATATGGCTGGAGAGATGTGGTGCCTGGGCTAGAGGCCAAGGATAAGTCTCATTGTGATGGGAAAGAGGATGATTCATGCATGTCCATAAAGCAGACATGAATGCAAACAACCAGTAGCTAACCGGTGTGATCAGGGGCTAACAGGGAGGTTACTGTGCCTTTAAACAGCCGCCTTTGATGGTCCACCTGGGCAACAGATGCCTTTGGGGCTACAGCAAAATAGCAGTAGCCTCAACGTGATTGGCCATGGGGTAGTGGGCATGGCACTGTGCTGCTCAGCAGTGGCAAAGCAGCTGATGGAAGGGGCCAAGGACACCTCCTCCAGAAGCCAAGTCAATCCAGATGGTAAGTTCCTCTAGCAGGGGGACATAGATGTCATTTGATAAAGACCACATCCTTCACAGGTCACGTGATTAGCCATGGAGGAGGGGGCAGAGCCACAGTGTTGCTCAGTGGTGCTGAAGCAGCTGATGGAAGGAGCTCAGAGTCATGGGCACAAATGCTGTATCCCCGAGCCAAGAGTCAAACCAGATGGTAATTTCCTCCAACAGTTTTAAAACCAACCTCAATCCATGTGTTGATACCTTTTATTCCACTAACTGAAGGAATTGTGATGAGATGGTGGATGGTCCGAGAGACTTCTTCAACAGATGGTGGTCACGGGATAAAATGAATAACGAAGTAAAACACTCACAGAACTGAACATATCTTTTACATAAAAACAAGATGCGCTGTGGTATGCAAGGAATTCAGTCATAGCCATTTTATTGGGAAACAGTTCTCACTTTCGGTGCTGTAAAATCTCATTTAATATGTAGCCACACTCCACAAATATGGGGTACCCACCAACTGTGATTTTATTTCAATGATGGCATCACATAAACACCAGTGTGTTGCTGATATTCTCTGCCACTCCAAATGAAAGAGCAATATATTTTGATCAATCATTATTTGCAACATCCTTCATTTTGTATCACTGGCTGTGCTTTTAACATTTTTCTGTGCTTCTCAAATATGGAATTCTGCCATCTTCAAATATTTGCACCCCTATTGCGAAATCTTTCCGGGAAGTCCCTAACATGGGTCACTAGTGAGCCAAGAGCTTAACTGATGCTACAGCTTCAGATCCAAGCGCAGATAATTTCATACAAATAGTCCCTATATCAAACATACTTTAAGAAAACATTACCTAACACTACCCTAATGAAATCTTTGTGCTTAAACTCCTAGAAATGGGAAACTTGGGAATGGGCTGAGTTGTTTTACTCTAAACAATAAAAGAAGACTACTAATATGGAAACATTTTGCCTTGCTAAATGATTGTTGAGTTCTACCACTGGCCTGGTGACAACTTCACTGTGGTGTGGGGGGTCCTGGGACCTTAGAGAGAGTTTAGTAACCAGCGGCTTTCCGCAACTTATTGGCAAAACTAGAAGTAATGTTATGATCAGCTCAAGGCTCAACCCAAAAGAAACGAATGTCCAAATTGGTATATATGACTCATATTTTACAAAAATGTTACTGTTAGGGTGGGTGTTGTAACAAATGAAAACCAAGGCCACTGCACATTGTGTGCCCATAATAGTTGCATGGTTACATCATTATTGCAGGCATATGTGTTCAATATAAAAATCAATGTCCATTTTTATGTTCCAAACATTCTATTTGATCGAATGCAAAGCAGTCAGGAACTCTTGTGCCAATTACCCACATACATTATGCAATAGGACATTTATTTACAGAATAACACTTATCAAACATTTTATATAGTAGAGAGAGAATATTCTACCTGTAAAAGGTGATGTATTTACAAACGGAAGTCGAGAAATGTATTTACAATATGCAGACTGGATGCAAACAAGACCACTCCAGATCATGCTGAGTGAAACATAATACATTCTTAAAGTACCCCATGAGTATGTTATTAATATTATTAATTGTATTGTTATCATTATTGTTATTATTATTAGTATTATTATTGTTATCATTATTAATCATACTATTATTATTATTATTATTATTATTATTATTATTATTATTATTATTATTATTATTATTATTATTATTGTATTTGCTGAGGATGGACATGGCTCTGAAAAGCAACACAGTGTTTTGCAAGTCATAGAGGTAAGTATTTGTTTGTTTATTTTGTTTATTTATTTAGTATAGCGCGCAAAACCCAGAGGTAACAGGGCGCAACAGAGGTCAGGAAGATAGGATTACTTAAAAACTTGGTTACAGAATAAGATAGGCATGAGAAAAAGTGCATTGCATTTACAGTTACATTGTGTGGGATGTGCATATATACATATAATTGAGCGAAGGCTTACAAATTTACATATTAATACTGTGCGTAAGGGCAGTTCGGTTGCATTTACATATTTACAAATTTAAGGCTGTGCATGGTAGTCAGGTTATAGCATTGGCATGATCAGATTAGATGGCAGGGTTAGTCGTGAGGATCATTGGCCCGCAGCCAAGTGAGGGTGTTTCGCCTGAAGCTATAGTAGGGTTGGTCAGTCCTAATGTGGAGTGGGAGGGCGTTCCAGTGTTGGGCTGCCAGGACAGGGAAGCTGCTGCCGCCGGTTTTCTTTTTTCTGAAGTTGGGTACCTGCAGGCAGTAGGAATTGATCGATCTGGTGGGGCGGGTGGACGTTTTTTTCTTTATTCTGGATGCGAGATAGGGGGGGGCTGCGTTGTTTAAGCATTTGTGGGTGAGTGATGCCGTTTTGAGGGAGATGCGGTCATGGATTTTAAGCCATTTGTGTTCTCTTCTTTTGTTGGAGATGTGTTCCTTAGAGGGTAGGTTGAGGGCTGTTCTGAGAGCGTTGTTTTGTAGTGTCTGTAGTTTGTTGGTTATGCATTTGTTGGCTCCTAGGTACATGGCGTTGCAATGGTCCAGTCTGGATAGTATTAGGGCGTTGGCTATGATGATGCAGCTAGCTTGGGTGAGGAAGGCTCTACTTGCCCTAATTAGCTTGCATGTGTAGGCGGTGGAGGATGCTAGTGAGTTGACTTGTTTTTTTAGTGACATGGTTGCATCAAGGTGAAAGCCTAGTGTTTTCACTGTTTTGGCCACTGTGATGGTATTGCCATCAATGTTGAAGGCCTTATAGTTGGAACTGAGTTTTTTGAGATTGGTATTGGATCCGAGGAGCAGGATTTCGGTTTTCTCATCATTTAGACATAGACCGTGTATGGCCATCCATGCCTGAAAGATGAGATATATTTTGTTTACCAAGGCCGTATCTGAAGCGTAGTTGCCTGAGAGGGGTATGAGGATCTGGGTGTCATCTGCATAATTGGTATATGAGACACCCAGTCTGTCCAACTTGTCAAATAGGGGCTTGGTAAAGATGTTGTAGAGGGTGGGAGAGACGCAGGAGCCTTGGGGCACCCCACAGGTTATTTTAATGGGGTCTGCTGAGGCTAGGGTGGAGAAGACCCTCATAGTTCGGTTGTCCAGGAATGATTGGATCCAGGCTATGGCCTCTTTCGAGAAGTGGGCTGCTGAGGCCAGGTGTTCGCACAGGACTGCGTGATCCACCAGGTCAAATGCTGCCGACAGATCGAGGAGTAGTAACATGGCAGTGTTCCCTTTGTCGTTAATCTCATTGATCTGGGTTTTAAGATCGATTAAGGCTGTCTCGGTGCCGTGCTTCGGTCTGAAGCCTGATTGGTGGGTGCCTAGTAGTTTGTGAGTTACAGTATACAGTGTGGAAAGCAGATCAGCACAAGGGAGCAAGGAGCTAACAAGGGGGTAGGGTGTGGCTGGGCAATTTGGCTTCACCAAGGGATCTACAAATAAACAGGGGAGGAAACTGGGGTTGGAAGATCACCCAGTTTCATCTTAGGTAGAGAGTAAAGGGTGTGTGGACCAAAGCTATAAGGAGGAGCTATTTCTTGTAGGGGAGGCTATTAGGCTGTATTATGAAATGTGAAAAATGAGAGTGCACGTCTGGTGTTGATGAGGAGGCAGTTCCAGAGTCTGGGGCATAGACAAAGAAGGTCTGTGTTCTTGTTCTATCCTTCCTGCAATGGCAGAATTCAAGTCTGCACATGCCCTTGCTTTTGCTTCTGATTTTTGGGTGAGTGATCTTTGTGTGCGGTGGGCTGATGTGCGGATCGCCCTAATGTATCCATGTTTTTGGTAAAAAGGGGGATGCTTTATGAAAGTTATTGACAGTGACAATGCTGGATTTCGGTATTTTTGTAACATCATCCAATTTGTTATATTGAGAACTGAAATAGATTTTGGCTGCATCTTCATTCACATGATTTACAGTGACCATATAAGTCTAGATTGTTTTTGCAGTTTCATAAAAGTTATTTGCAGTCACCATAATGGCATAGAAAAATGGCTACAAAATCAAAGTTCTTTACACTAGGAATGCTGGCATTTATTAGGGACTCGGCTTCATAAAATGGTTTACACTGGCAATGGTGAGATATATCATAGGTGCAACTTCATAAAAATGACGTACAATGGCAATGCTGGCAGATTTGGTAAACTCAGATTGTCAAATGCTCCTGTGACAAGGTGACATTGCATCTCCTAGATGTTATCATGTGTTAGATTAGAGAACCAATTGTAAATTGTATGACTTTTGAAAAACCTCCAGTTCAATCCATTATTTAAAACATTTTCTATGGTGAAACACCTGATTTCCCCTACAGTACTTAGAGATCTCTTGCTATGCTTGCATATTTGTACTTATTTGTGGTAGATGCTAATGATCTTGCACAAAGGATATTCACCTCCCACTGCTGGCCCCGATTAATTTACAATTTGAGTGCCCTCTAAGGAGCGGTCCTACCCCCGGCACCAAATGCTGCATCCACTACTGGCTTTGCATAATAGTGTTACAGTCCACACACAATGGTGGCTGCAACATTTTGGTGCCAGGCGCCACAGACCTTGTTTTTATGTTTGATTCAAAAGTTTACATCATTCATCTAATGTAGCCTACACCACGCTGCTGTAACATCATGAGCAGAATAATCAGTAAGCATAAGTGGTGACTCAGGCTGGCCAAGGAGCCTGTGGTGCAGAATAGGCTTCTTCGATGACTTTGGTGGGGCCCTCAGCATGGCTAGAAAGGGGGCCGCCCATTTTGTATTACAGCACTGAGGTCTTCCACACTAATGATGTATATTTGCATTACATGTTTGCAACTTAATTATTGCCTATCAAGCAGCATTTCTTTACAGTCTCTACTCTCTTTAATTCCATAGACCATCAGAAGCCTAAACTTCCATGCATGATATCTGACTTTCTCACTACAACCATGTGGCAAGTACAAAAGAAGACTGCCAGAGATGCCCGGGGACCACTGAGACTCTGAGGTACACCCAACGGTCAGGCAGCATGCTGTAAGGAAGAGGAGGGAGAGAGGAAAAACAGAGAACTAGGTTAGCAGGATAGAGGGAGAGAGTAGGAAGAGGAGAAGAGGAAAGTCTTGAGGAGTTTCTGGAATTTAAGGAGATCGGCTCAAGATGGAGGGCGGCAGGGAGGCTATTCCAGAGGGAGGCACCTGCTGAGGATAAGGATCTCCCTCCAAATCTCTGCTTGGAGAACCGGCTCACTCGCAGAAGGATGGAGGTAAATGAGTGGAGGGCTTGTGAGGGACAGTATTTAGGTAGGCAGCATTGCAAGTAGGTAGGTAACAGAAAGCGCTGTGAACAATGAAAAGGGTCTTGAATTTGATCCTTACAGCCACAGGGAGCCAGTGAAGAGATTTCAGAACCGTACAGATGTGGTCCCTGGGCTTGAGGCTAACGATAAGTCTTGCGGTTCTGTTCTGAATGAGTTGCAGAGGGCACAGGGAACAAGAAGGGAGATTGAGGAAGAGACTGTTGCAATAGTCCAGCCTGGAGCGAACCTGGGCTCTGGAGACAGTGAGCCTCTTGGGTAAAGTGAGAAAAGGTAGAGTACCCCTGAGGAACTGAAGCTGATAGTTAGATTTTTTAGAGATGTCTGAAATGTGAGAGGAGAAGGAGAGTGTGGAGTCAAAGATGACCCCCAGGTTTCTTGCTTCGCAGGTGGGTGCTGGCACAGGGACAAGGGAGGCCGGCCAAAGTTAGAGTGGGAAAGCAGGAGCAGGAGTCCAAATGCGTACAATCTCAGTCTTAGTGGCATTGAGTCAGAGCCTTTGCAGCACACCAAGATTGACGAGCGGACAGGCGACGGAGTGAAGAGAAGGTGATGGCTGAGGGTAACCTTAAAGATAGTTGCGTGCCACCCGAATAGCACTGAATGTTATAGGTGAAAGTGGCAATTACACTTGCCAGGGCAGCCATATAGACATTGAAGAACCAGGGGGATAGATTAGATCCCTGGGGAACGCCACAGGTTGAGAGAGTGATAGTGGAGTGAAAGGGTCCGAGTTCCACCTGTGATGGTCGGTCGGAGAGGAAGGAGGTTAACCACGCCAAAGCCTGACCTGTGATTCCCAGGGTGTCACGGAGACATGCGATCAGGATGTTGTGGTCCAGTTTGCAACAGGAGCTGCAACTCTCGATTTGGGTGATGAACAAAGAAAACACTGATGCAGCTGGTCTCAGGGTACAAGAGGGAATGCAGGAAAACTGCCTTCAGTGAGCAACACTGCAGCACAGTGACTCAGGGGCACCCAACTCTCCTGATGTGATGCAGCCTTCTCTCTTGCATCCAAAAGCCTCTTAGTCAAAATTCGACATGGCAATGCTCCTGCATGGTGGGCAAGGATTGAGCTAGACAGTCTACTAGGTGATCCAGGGACACTTCCGAACAACCTCTTTTGCAGAGCAACCAGGAGGCATCGAGAGTGATTATTCACACTGCTCCAAAGGTTCGAAGCACCTTTGCAGGCCTTCTGAGATGGAGCACAAAGCAGAGCTCTACTGGGACAACAGTGGGCACAGGGTGCTATCCTTCTTCAGTGTGTCTCAGGATAGCCTTGGTTCTTCTCGGCTCTTCCGGATACTTGGCTCCATCGACAGGTCGAGTCAGACCTGTTGCTGATCCGCTGGTCCACATTCAGGAGGCCTTCTCATAGCTAAAGATTTGGAGCGTGCTCGCACCCGTTCAGCCAATGAGAAGATCTGCCCCACTCATGCCCACTAGCAGTGGTCCAATCAGGGACCACTGCGGTGTTCATGGTCTTGTGCACATCAGATATCCTGGCACCAGTGGTGTGGATTGGGAACAGACAGTCCAAACCCATTTCCTGGGTACGCACACGTAACCTGCAGGAGCCCATGAAAAAAGCAGCTTTTGCAGGCAACAGCATGCCAAAATAATGAAGTCCCACGTCATGAAGACCAGGGGGAAAGCAAGGACACAATGGACAAAGGAACAGACAAAAGAACTTGTGATATGCCACAGTCACAAGCCAAATGCGCTAAGCATGGTATGGCTTGGAAACAAGTTGAACAAATACAAAGAAAAGCATCCACCATTCTGTTCCTAGGCAAACTCTACAATCACCACAAAATCCTTAGCGGATGACTAGGGCCAGAAAACACACAGACCCCATTGCCCGGCGCAGTAATCTACTATGCCGAATGATAAAATGTCCCCAAAAGTGGCAAAAAAGTCGAAAGACTAAAAGAAACAACGTTTTTCAGTACTGACAGCCTTAAGGTTGTGTCAGTTTCCCCATAACAATGAGCAAAACCCCAGAGGAGTGCAGCTGAAGGCTGTGCTAAACTGGTATAAGTCAGGTCAGGACATTATAATAAAAAGCGAAAACGTTTGGAGGGAAAGTTACACACAGATACATCTTTCCTAACAGTATTGTCATCTTGCATATGAACTCAGATCTCTGCAATAATTGCTTAACACACTGAACTATCTTCGGAACCATTGCCACACTAAAACGTATCAAAAAGCATTTCAACTTTGGCTATTGCACATGATCAGTGGGATCCCCACAGAAAGGTGATAATGCTACAGGAATTGTGGCTTAGTGAAGAAACTATGAATAACACAGTGAACACAAAGCATTGCAGGATTAATTGATCAGAGCAGAATGCACTTGTCAACAACAGACAGGCAATAGGATTACAGCCTCAGCAGCATGCCATAACATATCCTGACATGTGCTATTTAAGTTAGATAAACAATGGAAACCAACTTATTTAGATTTCACCCACACTCAATGCACTTGTGAAATGTACCCTAGAGAGTGGCTCTCTCTGCACTTACCCCAGTCTCAACTGTCCAGTGCTCATGATCCCCCCTCCTCTTCTGTGACCTTCTGGGCACTTGCTCGATCTTTACGCACCACACATGAAGATCGTATGTCTGTACTCCCTAGTCGTCACCCCTTAATTGCACTGTTAAAAATGCAGATCGCCGCAAGTCCTATTTGCTATCTTCCAAACAGTTAAATGTATTTTTTACTCACTTGCTCTGCCTGTGCAGACTATTATCACCTCAGAATTTCAAGGGCTCTGAGCAACTGTTTGTTCTTTCCCCTTGATCCCACCCTCCTTGAGTGCTTTTAAACACTTGCCTGTTTATAGGCGCTATATAAATAAATAATACTTGGGTACCTCCCGCTTTCTAAAGTCCTCTGAAAGTTGGTAATAGCTTTGTTCATCGCAGCAGATCCTACTTTGACTCTTGGAACCTGTTTTCATCCTTCAGAATTCTGTCCCTACCTTTGCCTAACTTTGCCAGATTACTAAAAAGTAACTTTGTTTTTTTTTACGCATGACCAAGCGCTTTTATGCACACATCCCACATGAGCACAAGGCCCCATTCATTGTAGGGTTGAACTTATAAAGTTATGGTTTTCATTTCTGAAGCTTGTCTTCCCTTTTCCCTTAAAGGTATTAGTGGGGTTTATAACTTTATTACATTGACTCCATTGATTGCATGTATTTTACATAGTATTTTGCTTGTGTGGTATTTTGCTATCGCTTTTCATTATTCATTTGTGTTTGTTCGTGGGCCTAATAAATAGTATATTTTCGTATACTTCTGTCTAATGGTAATTCTCTGTCTTTGACTGTGTGCTCATTGAAGACCTCTTGCCACCCTCACTCCTCCTGAGATATAGGGGGTAATTCATAGAATTCAGCGCACAAGTGGCGTACGCGGCTGGAATCCCTGCGCCAGCCGCGTGCGCCAAAATACATTTCCGCGCACAGCGTATTCATGGATTCCAGCCACCTAAACCAGCCGTGGTGCAGAGTGGCGCAGCGACCCTGCAGCAGCGCCAGTTACGCCCCCAAGAACGCCCCTTGCGCAGGGAAAAGCCATCAAAATCCCCAATCCAGCGCAAAGGGCTGCGCTAACCCTGTACTAGCAATGCAAGCGGGGTGCGTGTATCACTGGGGTGCGCAGGAAGCTCCTCACGTTATTTTAGCTGGGTACGTGTACATTAGGGGTGCGCAGGAAGTTCCACACGCGATTCCATCAGGGTACGTGTACATTAGGGGTGCGCAGGAAATTTCACACTTGAATTCAGCAGGATACGTGTATTTCAGGGGTGCGCGGGAAGTTTCACACGCGATCTCAGCTGGGGACGTGTATATCAGGGGTGCGCTGGAAGTTCCACACGCGAATGTCTTGGGAACGTGTATCTCGGGGTGCGCGGGAAGTTACACCCCTGAATTCAGCAGGGTACGTGTATTTCAGGGGTGCGCGGGAAGTTTCACACGCGATTTCAGCTGGGTACGTGTATATCAGGGGTGCGCTGGAAGATCCACACGCGAATATCCTGGGTACGTGTATTTCGGGGTGCGCGGGAAGTTACACACGTGAATTCAGCAGGGTACGTGTATTTCAGGGGTGCGCGGAAGTTTCAAATGCGATTTCAGCTGGGTACTTGTATATCAGGGGTGCGCTGGAAGTTCCACACGCGAATGTCCTGGGTACGTGTATTTCGGGGTGCGCGGGAAGTTACACACGTGAATTCAGCAGGGTACGTGTATTTCAGGGGTGCGCGGAAGTTTCACACGCGATTTCAGCTGGGTACATGTATATCAGGGGTGCGCTGGAAGTTCCACACGCGAATGTCCTGGGTACGTGTATTTCAGGGTGCGCGGGAAGTTACACACGTGAATTCAGCAGGGTACGTGTATTTCAGGGGTGCGTGGGAAGTTTCACACGCGATTTCAGCTGGGTACGTGTATATCAGGGGGTGCGCTGGAAGTTCCACACGCGAATGTCCTGGGTACGTGTATTTTGGGGTGCGCGGGAAGTTACACACGTGAATTCAGCAGGGTACGTGTATTTCAGGGGTGCACGGGAAGTTTCACAGGCGATTGGCCCTGTGCAAGCGTGGTACGTGTATTACTGGGGTGCGCAGGAAGTTTCACACGCGATTTCTGCTGGGTACGTGTATTTCAGGGGTTCTGTGGAGTACTACACGTGAATTGGCCGTGTGGGTCCTCCCAGGGGTTCGCTCCACAACCTCCAAGGCCCCTGCAGGCAGCCCACACCACGGGGGACTACCCTGCACCCCCACTCATGTCCCACTGCACCCCCACCCCCCAGCACTGAGGGGCACCTGCCAGCAGGCCCCCACTCATGTTCAACTCATGTCCCCCTGCACCCCCATCCCCCAGCACTGTGGGGCACCTGCCAGCAGGCCCCCACTCATGTCCAACTCATGTCCCCCTGCACCCCCACCCCCCAGCACTGTGGGGCACCCTCCACAAGGCCCCACACATGTCCCCCTGCACCCCCACCCTCCAGCAGTGCAGGGCACCCTCCACCAGGCCCCCAACTCATGTCCCCCTGCACCCCCACCCCCCAGCACTGTGGGGCACCCTCCACCAGGCCCCCACACATGTCCCGCTGCACCCCCACCCCCCAGCAGTGCAGGGCACCCTCCACCAGGCCCCCAACTCATGCCCCCTGCACCCCCACCCCCCAGCACTGTGGGGCACCCTCCACCAGGCCCCCAACTCATGTCCCCCTGCTCCCCACCCCCAGCACTGTGGGGCACCCTCCACCAGGCCCCCAACTCATGTCCCCCTGGACCCCCACCCCCCAGCACTGTGGGGCACCTGCCAGCAGGCCCCCACTCATGTCCAACTCATGTCCCCCTGCACCCCCACCCCACAGCACTGTGGGGCACCCTCCACCAGGCCCCCACTCATGTCCCCCTGCACCCCCAACCCCCAGCACTGTGGGGCACCTGCCACCAGGCCCCCACACATGTCCCCCTGCACCCCCACCCCCCCAGCACTGTGGGGCACCCTCCACTAGGCCCCCACTCATGTCCCCCTGCACCCCCACCCCCCAGCACTGTGGGGCGCCTGCCAGCAGGCCCCCACTCATGTCCAACTCATGTCCCCCTGCACCCCCACCGCCCAGCACTGTGGGACACCCTCCACCAGGCCCCCAACTCATGTCCCCCTGCACCCCCACCCCCCAGCACTGTAGGGCACCTGCCAGAAGGCCACCACTCATGTCCAACTCATGTCCCCCTGCACCCCCACCCCCCAGCACTGTGGGGCACCTGCCACCAGGCCCCCACACATGTCCCCCTGCACCCCCACCCCCCAGCAGTGCATGCACCCTCCACCAGGCCCCCAACTCATGTCCCCCTGCACCCCCACCCCCCAGCACTGTGGGGCACCCTCCACCAGGCCCCCAACTCATGTCCCCCTGCACCCCCACCCCGCAGCACTGTGGGGCACCTGCCAGCAGGCCCACACTCATGTCCAACTCATGTCCCACTGCACCCCCACGCCCAGCACTGTGGGGCACCCTCCACCAGGCCCCCACTCATGTCCCCCTGCACCCCCACCCCCCAGCACTGTGGGGCACCTGCCACCAGGCCCCCACACATGTCCCCCTGCACCCCCAGCCCCCAGCACTGTGGGGCACCCACCACCAGGCCCCCAACTCATGTCCCCCTACACCCCCACCCCCCAGCACTGTGGGGCACCTGCCAGCAGGCCCCCACTCATGTCCAACTCATGTCCCCCTGCACCCCACCCCCCAGCACTGTGGGGCACCTGCCACCAGGCCCCCACGCATGTCCCCCTGCACCCCCACCCCCCAGCAGTGCAGGGCACCCTCCACCAGGCCCCCAACTCATGTCCCCCTGCACCCCCACCCCCAGCACTGTGGGGCACCCTCCACCAGGCCCCCAACTCATGTCCCCCTGCACCCCTACCCCCCAGCACTGTGGGGCACCTGCCAGCAGGCCCCCACTCATGTCCAACTCATGTCCCCCTGCACCCCCACCCCACAGCACTGTGGGGCACCCTCCACCAGGCCCCCACTCATGTCCCCCTGCACCCCCAGCACTGAGGGGCACCTGCCACCAGGCCCCCACACATGTCCCCCTGCACCCCCACCCCCCCAGCACTGTGGGGCACCCTCCACTAGGCCCCCACTCATGTCCCCCTGCACCCCCACCCCCCAGCACTGTGGGGCACCTGCCAGCAGGCCCCCACTCATGTCCAACTCATGTCCCCCTGCACCCCCACCACCCAGCACTGTGGGGCACCCTCCACCAGGCCCCCAACTCATGTCCCCCTGCACCCCCACCCCCCAGCACTGTGGGGCACCTGCCAGCAGGCCACCACTCATGTCCAACTCATGTCCCCCTGCACCCCCACCCCCCAGCACTGTGGGGCACCTGCCACCAGGCCCCCACACATGTCCCCCTGCACCCCCACCCCCCAGCAGTGCAGGGCACCCTCCACCAGGCCCCCAACTCATGTCCCCCTGCACCCCCACCCCCCAGCACTGTGGGGCACCCTCCACCAGGCCCCCAACTCATGTCCCCCTGCACCCCCACCCCGCAGCACTGTGGGGCACCTGCCAGCAGGCCCGCACTCATGTCCAAATCATGTCCCCCTGCACCCCCACCCCCAGCACTGTGGGGCACCCTCCACCAGGCCCCCACTCATGTCCCCCTGCACCCCCACCCCCCAGCACTGTGGGGCACCTGCCACCAGGCCCCCACACATGTCCCCTTGCACCCCCAGCACTGTGGGGCACCCTCCACCAGGCCCCCAACTCATGTCCCCCTGCACCCCCACCCCCCAGCACTGTGGGGCACCTGCCAGCAGGCCCCCGCTCATGTCCAACTCATGTCCACCTGCACCCCACCCCCCAGCACTGTGGGGCACCTGCCACCAGGCCCCCACACATGTCCCCCTGCACCCCCACCCCCCCAGCACTGTGGGGCACCCTCCACTAGGCCCCCACTCATGTCCCCCTGCACCCCCACCCCCCAGCACTGTGGGGCACCTGCCAGCAGGCCCCCACTCATGTCCAACTCATGTCCCCCTGCACCCCCACCACCCAGCACTGTGGGGCACCCTCCACCAGGCCCCCAACTCATGTCCCCCTGCACCCCCACCCCCCAGCACTGTGGGGCACCTGCCAGCAGGCCACCACTCATGTCCAACTCATGTCCCCCTGCACCCCCACCCCCCAGCACTGTGGGGCACCTGCCACCAGGCCCCCACACATGTCCCCTGCACCCCCACCCCCCAGCAGTGCAGGGCACCCTCCACCAGGCCCCCAACTCATGTCCCCCTGCACCCCCACCCCCCAGGACTGTGGGGCACCCTCCACCAGGCCCCCAACTCATGTCCCCCTGCACCCCCACCCCGCAGCACTGTGGGGCACCTGCCAGCAGGCCCGCACTCATGTCCAACTCATGTCCCCCTGCACCCCCACCCCCAGCACTGTGGGGCACCCTCCACCAGGCCCCCACTCATGTCCCCCTGCACCCCCACCCCCCAGCACTGTGGGGCACCTGCCACCAGGCCCCCACACATGTCCCCTTGCACCCCCAGCCCCCAGCACTGTGGGACACCCTCCACCAGGCCCCCAACTCATGTCCCCCTGCACCCCCACCCCCCAGCACTGTGGGGCACCTGCCAGCAGGCCCCCGCTCATGTCCAACTCATGTCCCTCTGCACCCCACCCCCCAGCACTGTGGGGCACCTGCCACCAGGCCCCCACACATGTCCCCTTGCACCCCCACCCCCCAGCAGTGCAGGGCACCCTCCACCAGGCCCCCAACTCATGTCCCCCTGCACCCCCACCCCCCAGCACTGTGGGGCACCCTCCACCAGGCCCCCAACTCATGTCCCCCTGCACCCCCACCCCCCAGCGCTGTGGGGCACCCTCCACCAGGCCCCCAACTCATGTCCCCCTGCACCCCCACCCCCCAGCACTGTGGGTCACCTGCCAGCAGGCCCCCACTCATGTCCAACTCATGTCCCCCTGCACCCCCACCCCCCAGCACTGTGGGGCACCCTCCCCCAGGCCCCCACTCATGTCCCCCTGCACCCCCAACCCCCAGCACTGTAGGGCACCTGCCACCAGACCCCCACACATGTCCCCCTGCACCCCCACCCCCCAGCACTTTGGGGCACCCTCCACCAGGCCTCCACTCATGTCCCCCTGCACCCCCACCCCCCAGCACTGTGGGGCACCTGCCAGCAGGCCCCCACTCATGTCCAACTCATGTCCCCCTGCGCCCCACTCCCCAGCACTGTGGGGCACCCTCCACCAGGCCCCCAACTTATGTCCCCCTGCACCCCCCAGCACTGTGGGGCACCTGCCAGCAGGCCCCCACTCATGTCCAACTCATGTCCCCCTGCACCCCCACCCCCCAGCACTATGGGGCACCTGCCACCAGGCCCCCACACATGTCCCCCTGCACCCCCACCCCCCAGCAGTGCAGGGCACCCTCCACCAGGCCCCCAACTCATGTCCCCCTGCACCCCCACCCCCCAGCACTGTGGGGCCCCTCCACCAGGCCCCCAACTCATGTCCCCCTGCACCCCCACCCCCCAGCTCTGTGGGGCACCTGCCAGCAGGCCCCAACTCATGTCCCCCTGCACCCTCACCCCCAGCACTGTGGGGCACCCTCCACCAGACCCCCACTCATGTCCCCCTGCACCCCCCACCCCCCAGCACTGTGGGGCACCTGCCACCAGGCCCCCACACATGTCCCCCTGCACCCCCACCCCCCAGCACTGTGGGGCACCCTCCACCAGGCCCCCAACTCATGTCCCCCTGCACCCCCACCCCCCAGCACTGTGGGGCACCTGCCCGCAGGCCCCCACCCATGTCCAACTCATGTCCCCCTGCACCCCCACCCCCCAGCACTGTGGGGCACCTGCCACCAGGCCCCCACACATGTCCCCCTGCACCCCCACCCCCCAGCAGTGCAGGGCACCCTCCACCAGGCCCCCAACTCATGTCCCCTGCACCCCCACCCCCCAGCACTGTGGGGCACCTGCCAGCAGGCCCCCACTCATGTCCAACTCATGTCCCCCTGCACCCCCCAGTAGTTCAGGGCACCCTCCACCAGACCCCCACACATGTCCCCCAGCCAACATGTCATCACAATCTAGATCCCTGGCCCTTATAGTCAGCCTCCAAATGCCAAACACCCACCCGAGTATTGCATCCACCCACTTAGAAATGGCAATAACATGATCGAACCCCAATTGCAAGTTTGGAAATGAACACATGTCCCTCACATACACCCAATGGGTGTCAGTGAATCTCAAAACCCATATCATGATATGCATGAAACCAATGAGATGATACTACACATTGAAGTTTGAACAAAAATTATGTATTAAAAGAAGCATAAATTGAATCAAAAATTAACAAACAAAAATGGGAATTCAAAAATAATAAAAACCAGCATGTCCCTGAAATAATGCAAAACCACAAATCATAATCCAAAGGAAAGGTGTCCAAAGTCACAGTCCACAAAAGTAAATCCACTGGAAAATTTAAATTGAAAACCATTGCTCCATGGGTAAATTGTAAAAAAAAATGAAAATCCAACAGTCAACTATGTACAGATAAACAATCCAGGGTCCATGATCCCAACAGAAGAAATGAAACCTATCTGATAACACTACCTAATAAAAAAAAACTATATACAAAAATGTGGGCCATTGTCCAAAAGGTATAAAAAAAATGCAAAACCAATGGAAACCTAACACTAACTACAGAACTATTTACAAGGGCAGCGGGCTAGTCCGACGGCTCACTTTTTGATGTCCCGGGCCAGGGCATCATCGAACTCCTGCTCAATGTCCCGGAGGCGGTCCTCCTCCATGGCCCCGAGGGTCCGCAGGGCCGTCGACGTGTCCACCTCCAACCCCCTGCGGATTGCCTCGAGGCACTCGGCCCGCCTCAGGGCCCTCCGCATGGAGTTCTCCGCCCTGACCATCGTGAGCCGTGCCTCTTCCGCCCGCTGCCGTTCCGCATCTATGGCGTGGCTCAACCGCTGCCACATGGAAGACACTTCCCGTCCTGGGTCCTCCTGCCCTCCGGCCGATGCCTGCCCCTCCGATGTTGAAGGCCCCGAGCCATCATGGCTCCCACCACGTTGCTGCTGCTGCTGTGCCTCTGCCCGTGCACTGCCTCCTGCTGCCTGCACATCCTCCGCTGGCTGGGGTGCAGTCGTTGATGTGGCCACCCCTGCTGGACGTCCGACTCCCGACTGTGGCAGGGATGCCTCCTCCACCTGCCTGGCCACACCATCAGAGGCAGCTCCACAGGGCACCCAGGTGACTGATGGGTGGGAAGATGGCACGGAGGACGACTGGCGCATAGGGGGTTCAGTTGAGGAGGGGGTCGTAGCAAGCCCCATCAAACGGAGGAATCCAGCCTGGGTGACCTGTCCCAGTAGGCCGACGCGGTCAACGAGCCATTCGAGATGACGTGCAGTCTCCTCATGAAAAGACTGCAGGTCACCTCGCATGGCCAGTTGACGCAACGCCACACCAGTCAGGACAGGCGCAATCCGGACCCGGATAGCCACGTCCGCAGGCAGAGGAAGGCCAGTTGTCATGAGCTCATCCCCTGCCTGAAAACGGGTCTGGACGTAGGCATCCCTGCTGGTGCAAGATGATGCAGTGACAGGATCAGGGACAGGATTGCACACAGGCACCTCCACGGCGGCCTGTGCTGCCTCCTGTCCCTGGTCCTGCACTGCACCACTAGCACCAGTGGAATTCCCACCTCCAGACCCCGTCTCTGTTGCTTGCACGGCCTCCTCCTCCACCAAACCCCCCACCAACCTGGATGACTCCATGCCATCTTCCCCCGTTGGGCCCTGTGGGGTCCCAGCTGCCCCTTATGCTGCTGAGGTGTCCAACTCCAACCTCCGCCTCTTGTACCTCCCCCCGGCAGCTGTGGCCTGGGATGCGGCACCGGACTCCTCACTCCCCGACGAGATCACAACCTGGGAGGGGAGCCGGGCCTTGCGTCTCCGGCTGGCGGTGGGATCCCCGCCGCTGTGCTCCACAGCACTTTCTCCGCCCTCTTCATCAGTTGACGCTGCAGATAGGGAGAAATAAAACACAGGCATCAGGGCACTGTACAATGGACACATACACACATGACAGTTGTACATGAGTGGCATTGGCAAACCTCAGACATGCCATCACAATCCCCAACACACATGTCATTTCAACTTGTACACATGAGCCATACCACAGCCATATCGCAACTGCCAGCACCATCCATACACATACAACAGCATGAGCAGGCAAAGGTGAGCCAGACATCACATGCAACACAGGGAGTGCACTACACATGTACACACACCACCACACTTGGATGCATGTGTACACCTCTGCCAACTGTCGCAGTGTTCAGATGGGCATCCATGTCACATCTGCCAATCAGGCTTCCACATCCCGCTGTCACATGCATCCATGTTGCATCACTGTTGCACCCTTGTCAAATACAAACACATGCACATGTACACAGTGCTGATACATGCAGCTGAAAACAACATACATGCGTGACATCACGAACATGCCTACTTACATACACATTCATCCAAACATGTGTGCCCACACAACTGCATTTGGCATGCAAGCCTACACACACAAGCACCATCCATGTCTCACACATGACAGCCCTCGCATGTGTTAGCCTCACGGCCCTGTACACCCCCACCCATACTCGGCCCCATACAAACAGATGTGCAACCTGCACACTACTGAAACATCACCACACGCACAGCTTACAATCAGGATGCATGTACACTTACCGCTCGACTCCAGACGGGACTGCCTCTCAAGGACCTGGACGTGGAGCGCTGGGGATATGTGTTCCAGGACCCTCATCTGATCTTCCGACAAGTGGCCTCGGCGCCCCTTAGCATCCGCTGCCTCCAAGAGGCGCCGGGCCTTGTTGAGGGTCCTGGACCTGAAGTCCTCCCAGCGCTTCTTGACATGTTGGAAGTAGCGGAATACCACCACCTCCGTGTTGATGGCAGTCACGATGTCCGTCCAGATCCAAGTCCGTCCTTCCTTGTCGGCGTGGGAACTTCCAGAGAGAGCATCATACTGCCCCAGCCCAGGACTTGCTCCACCAGGACACCAAGTTCCCTGGCACTGAAGCTGGTGCCCCTCTGCCTTTCTGGCCAGGGGTTGTCAGTGGTGCCAGATGTTGCAGTGCCCGACATGACAACCCCAGAGGCAGGAGTGGGTGGGCAACTGGGTCCTGGGGCTGGGCTGTGGAGCGATGGAATCCCAGTCGGGAGTCTTCGGTTCCAGCAGGGGTGGTCACAGCAACAGCACCCCTGGCTGATGTGCAGGCAGCAAATGGCAGGGCACGTGGGCAGCAGGCAGTCAGGCAGCAGCAGATGGCAGGTGGGACGCGTGCTCGGGGCTCTGGGGGGCAGTAATTCGGCCTCCTGGGCAGGAGCGTGGTCTTCTGTGTGCTTACGCGTGGCCAGCTTGATACGGAGTGATTTGGCATGTGAAAATTCTGCACGTCAGCGTGTAATTCGAGGAAAGGCCCTTAGAGCGTAAGCGCGTCTGCATGCATACGCAATTTCATTGGACAGAAGGCCCTTCAAGCGCAAGCGCCTCTGTGATGTGACGCGCGCAGGCGTGCATGGGCGTTTCAGCGCGCATTAAAAACTGCACATCCGCGTGTAATCCGAGGAAAGGGCCCATGCGCGTAAGTGACGTGACGCGCGCGGGCGTTTCCCTCAGCACGGGTTAAAGGTGAGCAGGGCCAGCAGTTCGCTGTACGTGCCTTTCGTGGAGACCGACGTGTGTTGCTGCTTCCTGTTGTTTCGCGCGCCATCACAACTTCACAGCTATCAAGGACATAGCTACGCATGTTTTTCTGCATCGCGCTAGTCAGACGGTGTGTCGCACACCCTCTTTTTCCCACTGCGGGTGCCCCTGTGTATCGCACCCATTTTCGATGTCATAGTAGCCCATGTGTCCCACGCGTACGCGTTATTCGTGTTACTGGGTTCCACTGCGTACTGCGGGAGGTTGAATCCACGCACGTAGGCTGCAGGGTTGCGTGCACGGTTTTACTGCAGTTTTGGGGTGCTTGAGTGTTGCGTGACCCGTCACTACATCACCGGGGTCACATACAGCCTTGCAGGTGCAGGGGGGCTGTTAACATCTTGCTTCCTACCCCCTTCACCCCAATTGCCCAGGTCAATTGTGGTGTACACCTCCCATTGGCACTACTCCATCTGTGCCGGCACTACTACATCTGTGCCATGGTTGGGAGGACACCAAAGGTGAGGGGCGCCTCAGCTGGGTGTACTCCTCATGGCGGGCGTGGTCGGGGACGTGGCCGTGGTGACCAGGGAGTAGGGGGACTCCAGGGTGTCCAGGGCGGCCACAGAGGGGGAAGAGGCAGGGGTGCGCATCTTGAGCACAATGTTGTGCCATGTGTCGGTGCAGTCATGCCACCACCCCCTGTGGTTCCGGGGGATGCAGCTTCTGCATCTGGCACTGGCGCCCGTGTAACCCGGCAGTCCGTTCCATCGACTGCCACGGGCCCAAGGGTAGTGGTAGCTGCAGGTGTAGCTGTGGACACCGCCACCCAGGCTCAGGGTCTGCCAGCACAGGCTGCGTTGGCACTTGAGGAGCCCTTGGTAGATTTCCAACAGGTCAGGAGGGAAACCATAGGGGCAGGCCGGGCTGCTCAGACCAAGACACGTGTCCCTGGGGCAGTTATGTCATCTGCTGCCCCAAACAGCCGGTTGTTGGCAAGTGCAGGGGCAGATGCACCCAACAACACCCCGGTTGTGAGTCTGCCAACCAGGACCGTTGCGGTCAATGTCCCTGCCACAGCTGATGTTGCTGCGCAGGATCCATTAGAGGGCACCAGCTGCCACTGACACAAGTCAGGCCTTTGGTCGTCCCTCCACCTGCCACTCCCTTGGCTCAATCCACCGAACCAACTGGCCATACTGGTCAGGGTGGCATTAGCCAGCCAGGGCCTGTGCCACAGTCCAAGAGGAGGAAGGTTGCACCTGCAGCACAGGCTGGGACCCCACACACAGCCACGACCTCCTGCACGTCGAGGAAGAAGCCTTTCTGCAAGCAGGAACTGGACTTCCTCGTGGGCTACGTGCGGGGCCACAGCCGTGACATGCTAGTGGGTGCCAATAGTCAGCCTACGGCTGCCCAACATGACACCAACTGGAAGCATGTTGCAGAACATGTCAGTTCATTCGGCCATGAGGTGCGCACGGCGCAAGAGTGCAAAAAGCGTTGGAATGACATCAAACGCAGCACTAAGGCTAAGCGTGCCTCTAATTACAACTTGACTCTGGTGACTGGCGGTGGGCCTGCACCAGAGGAGGAAGAGCTCACTCCGCATGAGGCACTCGTTGCGGAGTTCATACCACCTGAATTGGTCGAAGGAGTGGGAGAGATGCTGGACTTTGATGCCCAGTCCAGTGAGTGTTGATGCGTGTTTGTTGAGGACGTGTGTGTTTCACTTGTGGGATGTGTTGTGCATGATTGACACTACATGTGACGTGTACATGGTTCTGATTTGTAATTAATGCAATGCTTCTGTGATGTATGTCTCCTCTGCCTGCATGCGGGGACTCCATGTAGGCATGCTCCCTTGCCCCTCCTCCGCCACTCTGCACCCCAGTTCCACCTTTGCACTGGTCTGCTTCAATCTTGGCAATGTGTACTTTCCTGTTCATGCGTCCTGTGTAGATGCTAACTTCCAGCGTAGAATCTGCCAGACATATGCCGTGTGGTACAGCCTTAGTACTTGATGCAGGGTATCTCACTTGTACTGTGCATAGGTCAGATGTCCCGCAGGGACATGAGTGCCCATTCATGCTCCATGTGTATTGCACGCATGCCCCTATGTATCCTTGACTGGATGATCACTGTAATACAAGTCCTGGGTGACATACATTGCATGGCATCTCATCAGCCTTCCCATGTCAACTGTGGCTCAGTACTGCGTTGCACACATGTTTAGGGTCTGACAATCTGTGTGGCTCACAGGCCTCAGCCTGTTCAATGGCCAATGACTCTGTCCAACTGTTGTTGTGTCTTCTTCAAACGTGGGCGCCCTCCAGAGTTTTCATCATGTGTCATGCTTACTGTCCCATCATCATTTGCAGTGTTGTCACTTGAATCACATTAAGCTGTTGATGCCAGTCAACACTGCCTGTCAATACACAGGTGTATGGTCAGCCTTTTGATACCATGCTAGGCATCCCTGCTTTGGTACTGGGGTGGAGGGGTGCTTGGCTTCTAGATATGGTACACATTGAATGCACAATGCACGTGATGTCTGAATTTGACCTTGCACTGCCTTCACATTTCGTGGCACACACCATGGAGTCCTTGTACATGTAGGTAGTGAGTGGCGTACACATTTTCTACGCTGCATAGACCCACTTCCATGGAAACTGCCACCTTTCAACAGGTCTGATCACAGAAGCAATTCAAAGTTGACCCAGCATGCATGCCAGGTTATATGTTGTGTGTCATATGTCTGCCTGATGCATTTGTTGTCGGTGTGTGTGTGTGTGTTGTGTGCTTCTGACATGTGTAGGTTCCTTTTTCTCTCTATTTTTCAGGTGATGACGCAATGGAGGCAGAGGATGGTGTTGTCATACCAGACACAGGGTTGTTACCACTACATCAACCCGGCACAAGTGGGGGTCGTGGGGTGGTAGGCCACGAAAACCCCCAAGTGCTACAGTCCATCTTGTCTCTGGCTGCCTATGAGTCCAGCCTTGATGACGACTCTGACGTCCATGTTGAGTTGGATGAGCATCAGGTCCATGTTTCAGGGGTGAGTGATTCTGATGTGGACACTCCTCTGTCTGCGACACCTGCACTGAGGGATCAGACAGTCTTGGTTCCTCCGCCCGTGGTGGATCGGGACGCAGGGTCAACCTCCACACCAGTCACTGATGTGCCTGGGACATCACGTTGACGGGGGCATGTAGTCGTGCAGCCGCTGGCGGTGCCAACACAGCGAGGACCCCCAGTCCCGCAGGGGTCAAGCCCGGCAACGCGGTCGCCACGTTCTGAAGTCATGCCTTACTATATGGGTCTGTCTGCTTATCCAGGGAACATTGCATGTAGTGTGAATTGTGACACATTGGTGTTCCATTTGCCACGCACCCACCGGCGGCTGACTTACTGCATTGACTGTGTATGACCCATCACAGGGGTAATGTTATATATGGGTACGAAGCATCTACACCAGATTGTCTGTTTGTAGAGTAGTTTGTTGCTATGGGGCATGTTTGGTGGTGTGTTTTTGTGTAATGGGCACGTACAGATTATTGACTGTGGCTCTCTTTGCAGCATTGCAGTGCTCCTGTAACCGGACCTGAGAGTGCGCAGGCAGGAGGCCAGCACTCAAAACCAGAGCTAAGTGTCTTGTTGTTTTTCTTTCAAACTGCTCTGCATAGGCTTGCTGGGGGGTGCACTAATGCATGGATGAATGTGTAATTCAATTTGGTATGTTTTTTTTCCCCTAATCACCCGGAGTCCTATCCAATTTTAAACCCTGTACCCTCTATCCGGTGTTCCTGCTTCCTGTACCTATCCAACAACGTTCCCTAACCCTCTTTCCCCGCTGGGGTTGAGGATGCCTGTGTAAGCCCCAAACTTGCAGGTGCCAAAACCCTAGAGGGGGTGGTTGGTTCGTGCCACTCCTAAGCCTGGACTACAGAAGGCCATGACAATGATGTCCAGGTTTGTTTGGATTGTGTATGTGTTCATGCAGGTAGTACAAATATCGTGCATTCCCTACTTTCATGTGTCATTCCTCCTCCCCTCTCCTGCCACTCATTCCAGTTATCCAGTGTGCCAACACCTGTCCCGACTGCATATCCCTGACCCTCCTTCCCCACCAGGGTCTCAGAGGCCTGTGTGAGTTTGACCTTGCAGGCACCCGGGACACGGTGGGGGTGGTTGTTTCGTGACACTCCCGTGCCTGTACACGGGACCTGTGACAGTACACATCCGTTCATGGTGCATCATTCTATGTTATGTACCACACATGGTTCACATCCTGTTGTGACATTGTTTTACTGTGCTACCTTGGTTGTTACATCATTGTGGCAGTACTTGGCCTTTGTGAAGTACTGCTACGTCACGTCATCTACTGGAGGGTGTTCTGGTTCATTTTTCTGGCTTGGATTTTGTGATTTTGCAAATGAGGGTGGACTCTGAGGGTGCAGGCACCTTTTTACACACAAGGTGGGAGATGGTGACAAAGGGGAAAGGTGATCCTGTGGCCAGGTGAAATTGAGGGTTGAAGGCTCCATGACCCAGGTGCAGTTGTTCAGTGGGTCATGGTCATTTGTGAGGGAGGGGGGAGGGTTGTTGTTGATAGTTGCCTTGCCCTGCAGTGTGATGGGAACCCTGACATTGTAATGGTGGTATCCTATGTACATGTTGTGTTCTGCTGATCAATGCCTGTTCATGTGTTGTGTTTACCTTTCAGGTGTGAGGGGATAGTTGTGGTTTGACATGCTGGGGTGTACACATGGTGAATGGTCACATGTGATGTGTAGAGGACACTGATGGTCACTTGATTGCACATGCATATGTTGAGTGCATGTCCTTACTGACCCACACACTTGCACTATGATGCACTACATGTACAACCACCCTTGCATATCCACATGTACACTGTTTGCCTTCTGGTGCCCACTGTGTCCCTGCAGCACAAGTTCTGTGACCAATTATGGATCCTGTACATGCCTAATTTGCTTTTTGATGTGGTCTGTCGCTTAGATGTGATGCTCAGGGTGTGCATCACACACAATGGCTGTTCGCTGTGCTGTGCGCTGAGCAGTGTGTTGCAGGAGTTGGACACAGCACACAGAAGCTGCAGTGTTGATTTTGCAATGCACAATGTGCATGTAGACAGGCATTCATTGTTATGTTACGTCTACAACTCTTGTAATGCATTTGGAATGACTTATTTTGGGTGGGAGGTTGTTGGTCAGTCATTTCATCTGATTCCATGTCAGGCATCATTGTCTGAGGCCACTGTACATTTTTGACATGGCAATGTGTACCTTATTGTTACTGTGTTGGTGTATGGGTATTGCTTGCCATGTCATGTTGTGGTTTGGGAGGGTTTGAGTGACATAACAGTGATGGCCATGGCCTGTTTTGCAGGTGTGTGTGATTCACCCCTTGCATGTCAGGGTCATCCGCTTCTCAAAGCAACTAGCTGGGGGTAGATCTCTCTCCGCGGCAGAGGCCTCCCTCTGGAACAGCCTTCTTGCCTCACTGGAACTTGAGGAGGACCATCTCCGGTTCCGGAAGCACCTCAAGACCTTCCTCTTTGCTTCTGCTTTCTCTCTGCCTCTCCCTTGCAAAATTCTTCACTGGAACTGCACTGGATCTGCAACTGGGCCACTCTCACTGACCTCGGTCCCTGGCCCAGCCACTCTCCACTTGCAATGCCTCCCTGGCAACCCCTGCACTGCGGGACTGTCTCTCTATCCCTACAGCCCCCCCTTCCCAGCACTTGTCTGCACTTACCTTTGCAGTTGCCACCAGCTGGCCTATTTATTTGTTTTTTAGTCTACTTACCCTGTACTGCACTCCCCCCTCCCCTTCCCCTTGCAGTTTTCCCTTCCCCCTACCCCTGCACTTGCACAATCTAAATGACACCTGGCCTAGTAGTATCGTTGTCTGTCTTCCCTTGTTCCCCCCTCCCTGCCTCATCGCACCTTGAAATACTTGTGTATAGGCCATATCATGTCATGTCATATGTGTGCCTTTTGGTCACACAGGATAGCTTGTGTTTAAGTAGCTAGGGATGCAGACAATGTGGCACTTCCATGGCAACTATCTCAGGGTGGTAGGGTTGTGACAGTTGACTGTCTCTTTGTCATCATCGATTGTCACCTGGTATGTGCCAAGCCTGTGTGCACTCCGCAGGGGTGGGAGTTTATGTGAAAAATGTGGCCACAAGTTGGGTCCGGGCTTCCTCGCCACGTGCCCTGTCCCCTCCCATGGGCAGCGCCTGTGCCTGTGGTTGGGGATGTGGGGGCACCACTATGTCCACCGGTACGCCCTGCCGTGTTGCAACATTGTGCAGGACACATGCTGCCACAATGATCCTGCACACTACTGGAGCTGCCCGCCAGAGCGGTCAAGGGAGCGGAAACGTGACTTGAGCACTCCGAATGTGCGTTCCACTATGGCCCTGGTTGCAATATGGGCGGCGTTGTATCTTACCTGGGGTGGTGTGGTGGGGTTCCAGATTGGCGTCATCATGTGGTTGCTCAGAAGGTAGGCACTGTCCCCTGGGGAGGTATAAATGGTTGTGATTATTGGGGTTTGTGTATTTGTGTGTGTGTGTGTGACATGCATGCATGTGCAAGGGCATTTGTACTCACCTAGGAGCCAGGTGTCGCCATGCTGGCCAGCTTCCAGGGCCCGGCTCAGGGCGGACATTCTGTATATGAAACTGTCATGGGTGGAGCCAGGGTAGTTTGCATAGAGAGAGGTGATGATTCCCTTTTCATCGCATACCACCAGTACATTGATGGAATGCCAGTGCTTGCGGTTTCGGTAGATGTGCTCAGTGGCCCTAGGTGGATGTAGGGCCACATGGGTGCAATCTATGGCACCGAGCACTTTGGGGAAGTGTGCCACCCTGAAAAAATCCAGGACAACGGCCTGCCTTTCTGCGGGTGTTCTGGGCATGTATATGTGCCTGCGGACTGAGGGGCGCGCTGTCATGATTGCCAGTACCTGGTGTAGGCAGCGTGACTGCGTGGCCTGTGAGACCCCCCCACTATGGCAGTAGTCCGCTGAAATGACCCAGTGGCCAAAAAATGCAGGACATTGAGCACCTTCTCCAAGGGGCTCAATGCTTGGGAGCAAAGGGTGGGAGATGTAAGGTCATCTTCCCACTCCCTGACCAGGTCTAGGATGATATGGGGTGGAAACCTATACCTGCCGTAGACCTGGTCGTCAGGCATCCCAAAAAGGCTTGTCCGTGGTGCGAAAATGCATGCCCTGGCTATTCTCCTCCTCCTGCGGTGTCCCACGATCAGTGCTGCGACAAATGGGGCATTCATCGTAGCTGTATATACGTGTTTGTTGTTTGCGCGCACTTTTATACTGTGCGTGGGGACGCTTCCGTCTGCCTTCGTGTGGCAGATGCGTTGATGCCTGTGTGTGTCTTTTGCCGTGCGCGGGTTTCCCGTATTCGAATCCATGAATATGGGCTGTTCGCGTGCATGTGGGCGTTCTGTGTAGTTCCCTGCAGTACTTCCCCAGTTATGCCTTCTTTTTCACGCGTTATTCCCCATTCCGCGTGTTACGGCCACTGTTCCGCACACTTTGGTTGTGTGCGCCGCGCAATGTGCGCTTTTGCTGTGCGCGTAGCGCACGCCGTGTGTGCCCGCGTGCGCCATGGCAGGATTGGGCGCACGGACAGCAGGAAAAACGCGCAGCGTCTTCCTTGAATCGCATGCGTGCACGTGCGCTGGGTTTCTCACGCTTGCACCACCTTGCGCCTGCTTGCGCTGGGATTTTCGGCGCACGTTTGCTCCATGAATCGACCCCATAGCCTCAACTGTTCACCAAGCTACCTTGAGATGGTCTGGGTATTTTCCCAGAAGTGTCCCCTCTCTCACTAACAAGGGGGGCCCCCTAACATCTGTCCAGCAGACCTGACTTTAGAAATCCATTCTAACAAATACCAAATAAAAGGAAGGTTTACCCAGCATTTCCTATTCGAAACTGATAAAATCTGTGTATATGTACTTTGTTTTGTAGCACAACAGGTGCCATTATCAGCAATGTACCTGCACCAGATAGTGGTTCCTATACAAACAAAGCATCAATGTGGTGAAGGTTCAGCTGGGGACTTGTAAAGCCTAGGTAGCCACCCCCAATGATGCGCATAAAGTATTAGTCCGAGAGGTGATTAGGTATCCATATTCCAGACTGTCGAACCCAAACGTTCATGCTTGTATCCTGGCTTTTCTAGAAGACGATAAAGTGATGCTGCACAAGTAATATTATATCATTGACATAACTGTGCTTTCTTCTGTGAAAAGGATTGCCTTCACATGCTGATGGCATTGTTTAGCCTATTACCTAATCATCCTTTTATGTAGGTCATTCGACTAGAAGGGATTCTAGACAGAAGAAAGCAGACCAGATATTGCATATTTGAAGGTCTGCTCATTTGACACAAAAACGATTTGCTTTTTTTGTACAACTGAAAGGTTTTGTGCGTATTTATAAAGAACAATTTCACAAGCCTGTGATTTGAGTGTATTTAAAGCTTTAAAATACAAAAGAAAAATTCAGATGAAGTCTTTTAAGATCACATCAATTTTGCTGGTAATTATATACTTCCCCTGATGATGGAGACAATGAAGCTAAAATCGTTCCCATTTTGCATAATATGCTCCCATAATATTGTGTTTTTAATCATTTACAAGTACGTTCTAAAAAATGGGATTATTTTTGTTCATTGCGAATGCTAGAAATGAAAGTGGTAAAGTGCAGAAATTCTAGAGTGGGTGCAAATCCCAGCTTCACTTCTCAATTAATATGTCATCCTGGGCATCTCATTTAATCTTGTATTGCCAAACCTATAAAAATTGCCATTCTCTAAACATTTCAAAACTGTCGCTCTTTAGAGTGATTACACTCTGATGGTATTATCTTCAAAATACCCTAACTCATACTTTTCAATGGCTATAGTGTTGTTCCTCTATATATATACTGCATACCAGAGCCACATGTTTCTTTGCACTCTAATGGCAATACTCCTTGAAAACCATATCCCGCTGCTAATCTCAATCTGACTGGAGATACGTAAATCTTCATGATAGCTTCTAATCTTCATCTGCTATCCATGCTATGATATGTGTAGCTTTCTCCTTGTTTCCAATTGGTCTCCTCTATCAATGCTTGAGCACTTTTGCATTCTGCGAGGCGGCTAATCTAAATCATCTGTCTATTCTGGATTATGTGCACTGTGTCCTGCATCTATTCTATGGCCGGTATACCTTCCTCGAGTCTGCTATTGATGAAAAGTGTCCTTTACCTACACTAGAACACAAGTACCGCCTTCGTGCACAGCTAATGGTAAACTTGAAATGCTACGTCTTTATCATTCTGATTACAGCAAGAATAAAGAGTGTAAAGAGACTGGAAGGGAGTACCCTTGTGTATTTTCATCGCTGTGGAACAGCATATCAACCTATGAGTTGTGATTGTGACAAGGGGGGAATAACTACATATCTAGATCTCTTGATGTCTTTGGTTCGGTGGAGGGGGGCCCCAACAGTGTGCGTGCACCAGGACCCAAAAGTGCTTAAGATGACCCTGAACAGTTACAGGTCAAGCAGGATCCTACTGGGAGATGTCCTTCATCAGGTGACAAGGAATTCCCTAAGCAGAAAAACACCACACCCTTCCCATTAGTCTGACAAGTTAATTGATTTCATGGGAACTGAGCACAATCATTATATGCAGGGCCCCTTTAAGGTGGAAGGCTTGGTTTCTGACCTGCATTTGTCGTCACCTACCTATGGAAACCAGCACCAATCAAGTTTCAGTGGGGAACTTAGCGACAGTCGAACAAGCAGTAAAAGGGAGAGTGACGACCATGGAGTGCAGAGGTAACCTGAGCGTGAAACCAATGTAGCTTCGATGAAGGAGGAACCTTGAGGCAGAGTGGGGTCCTTGAGGCAGGAAGCCCCACCACCACTGGAGAAAGAGTACCAACATCTAGTAGCACAGGCACCTATGCTCCCAGCAAAGAAGAGACCTCTTCGAGGTAGGTCATCAAAATGGTGTAGGAAGCCCATAGCCCACGAGGGGCCAACTTTGAGTATACCCAAGGAGCGGGTCAAGGAAATTGAATAACCAATCTGGCCAGAGCCACCGTGAGCTCACCCGGCACTAAGGTTAGCAGCAAACAGCTAGAAGGTAAAGAAACAGTAGGAAGCCAGGTGTCTACCTGAGAACATCAAGCCTAGGATCACAGGAGAGCCCTGGAATGAATATCCTTGGAATTGGGGTAACAAAGTGCTCTGTGCCAATTTGTATATCCCCGGAGAAGAGACAAAATCTTATGGTTGGAAGATGATAATGTTTTGAGCAACTGTCAGGATGCATATTCACGTCCCCTGCCCCCAAAGCTATTTAGACTGAGGAAGATGTGCTAAGGACACATGGTAATGTACAAGGGTGACTGTAGGGGTCACATGGATGCCCTGTAGGGCTAGAGAACATTATAGCTCACAGGAATGAAGGGTAGGTGAGCCATTTTAGCTTTGTGACAATGTCCACTGAACTGTTGCCATTTTAAAATTGAGGCCTGGGATGGCCAGGCCTTAGCAGTAGCACACCATAGTATTTTCTGCACCAACACAATTTCCCTTCTCCGATTCCATACCAGGAGGTAGACAAAAAAGCCTTCACACCAAACAGATAATACTATCCCATTGTCTCACGCAGCAGGCCTATACAATTAGAAGGGAATGTGAACAGCCAAGCGCAGGCAGGCCTGTGCCTGTTCCTGAAGGATGATCTCCTGGGAGCCAGAGCAGAGGTCCTGGGCTGCCAAAATAGATTTAGTGCCCCGCTGTCTCATGATTCTGATCACTCTGTTTGAATACCCAGATGCCCGCCATTAGAACTCTTAAATCCCTCACAAGGTGACTGATTAGTGTGGTCCGGGCAGAGGTCAGTTTAAGGACCAGGGAGAGGGTGGCTGCCAAGGAGGGGGCATAGAATAGGATGTCTTGTGATTTGTACTACGAGGTGCACAGTGTGGGGATAACTAAATTAGGTCAGTGCCGGGGAGGCATGGTACAGGTGCCGACTTGTCTGAGATCCAAAGAACTGCCTCACATTTAAGAGGGCTAATTTGACCTCAAGAGTATCCACTGAGTTTACGATTACCAGGTTCTCATCACGTAACTTGATTGTGAGGAAAAGAACATTCTTAAATGGGGATCCAATCATGTTCCTGCGACCCAACAGTACCAAGACAGGAGGCCACGTGGAAGGGGATTGACTTAAATGTAACAGTGACCAATCACTTGGTAGCCCATATGGAGTGAGTGATATGCATATAGGTGAGGACCAATAAGCTGGGGGAATTAGTACTGTATATTTCTTACATCATGTATGACAACAATTCCATTTAAATGGTGCTGCATTGCTTTGAACTAATCAGTGCACTCCATGGAAGTCAGAAGAGAATGCCCCTATTGATATGTGATTTCCTATATATATGAAAAAAAAACTTGCTATCCTTGTAAGAGGTGAACCTAGCCATTTTCCTCAGAGGCGTGTCAATTTTGGTCTGGTTTCCAGTGGTCCGCCCTACACAACACTGCAACTCAAAGACATGTTTTCTTTCCAGAACCGTTATTTGGAATTTTATACACCTGGGTCTCAGCAAACTTTGGGATGAAGGTCTAAAACCAACCACCACTACTTCCTTCGAGCAAAGTAACCCTTAGCTAACTCTTAGGATCCCTCTTTCTATCTTTCTTTTTGTAGAATAGAATAGTGTTAGTTTAGCTCAGGTTTGTGAAGGATGACTGACTTTAGTTTGTGAGATATCCTGACAAGCACCTTTTAGTTATTTTGTAGCCTATAGGGTCTGGAATAGGTGTTTCCTTTAATGTAATTAATAAAGCAATGTGGAAATATGCTTCTGTGTCCGCCTTCTCTGTCTGGCCTACCACAGTGCCTATTAACATGCCATAACATGACATGTGCCGCAGTGTATTAAGGGCGTCTGGCTTGACATGCAAAGTGCACGGTTCTGTTGTCGCTGTCTTACAGTTGAGGTGCATTGGGGTTACTGCACATAATGTAAACGTTCAAAGAGGTACTGTAGATCGGACCATGCTGTAACTTAAAGTCAAAAGAGTCCCCTCCCAGTCGGGCATATCATAGCAGCACTCCTCATCCAGGATGACTCATGGGGCCTCATTACAACTCAGGCGGTAAGGGGTTTACGGCAGCGTTAACAGCGCCGACCCTTACCGCCTGATTACGAGGTCCCCTAGCGCCATGGTGCTTTTAACACCTGCTTTTAGCAGGTGTTAAAATCCATGGCGCTAAGGGACCATGGAGTTAATTACGCCACCGTAATTTACGGTGGCGTAATTAACGCCTTCCCCACTCCCATTATGCCCTATGGGGCAAAAATGGGAATGGGGAAGGGTAAATGGGGATTGGGGACTTACCGCCCCGCCTAGGTCGGAATGGGGCGGTAAGTCCGCCAACCACCATGGCGTAAACGTAGTTTACGCCATGGTGGTAAAGTCACGGCCCAGGCGGTAACTTACCGCCTGGGTCGTAATGAGGTCCATGGTGTATGGCATCAAGTTGTGCGCTGGATGATTGAAACAAAGAACATACATGTCAAAACGACGTTACAGAATAAACTTCTCCCTCATCACTGAGCCTGACCTATCTTTGCAAGGCAGGGTCAGTGCACTTTGCAATGTGGAATCACCCCTCAGTCTTGCACAGTGTATTTGCCTTTATTATTTTCTTTCTTTCGGTTCAGCTGAAGTGCCATAAAGTGCAGTCATATTGTTTCCCTTGTCATGGAGAGAGTTCTCTTCTCTCCCTGCCTGGAAGAGCTGATCAAATGTCTCTATAGGTGAAGCTAAGATAAACAGCTCTCCTCAAATTCCTCGCACACGGCTGATTCTCAGCTTTTCGTTATTGTTCCTATTGTCAGATTTGTGTGGTCTCAAATGAAAAGAACATAGAGTCCCATTAAAATGAATTTAACTGAACCAAGTGCAGCTTTCTCTATTAAGGATACAGGAGGGAGAATCGGTGCCCCCCAGGGTGTGACAGGGATCGTGAAGCCTCTCTAATGATAGTTAAAGCCCTGTGGATGTACTGTGATACCAGTGCTGAGGGGCAAACAAAACACACCTTAAGAATCAGCACAAAAGTCTTCCCCAAACAGAAAGCCCATCTATCCTGCTTACCAGTACGTGTGCATATTGAGCCTGGTAATAACCCTCTCTTGGTGAACCCAGGCTAGTGGCAGTAAGAGTGTTCTTGGCGATGCGATCTTCTCATAGGACTACCCAGTTAACTACCCCGCAAGGTTCCCAGACAGGAGGTTTTGAATTGTTGTTCCCTGAAGTACTTGTATAGACTTACTATACACAACAATAGTCTGAGCATGTGCGGAAGTGTTCTTCCGTGTCCGTGTTCACCACAGATACAGATCAACTTGACACACACTGTGGGGGGAAGGGCTAAATAAACGGAGGGGAAGGAACAAGGGAATGGGTTTGGCCAAGTATAGTACCTGTTTGTCATCTTACCACGAGGCCATAGTTCCCATTAGCACACTTGGCGAAGATTAACCTGCACGATCTAGAACGTGTATGTAATAAGTTGCACAGATGTCACGCTCTGGAGTGTGCATCTCCATATCGTATGCCCGGTGTATACCATATGCTGATGCCTGACTCTGGGTCCTCTAGCACGCCCGCATTCAGGACATTCGTTAATTTGAGCTGAACATAGGAAGGCCGTGACAGGGGCCTGCACAGGGCCGCAACTCTGACCACAGCATGCCTGCCACAATTACCAGGTGTGAGCACCTGTGTACAAATGGATGTTCCTGACACATACTTCTCTGAGACGGATTGCATGTTTTCGAACACCCATGATTTGCTCAACGATCCCCCCTCCTATGCTGCATGTGAATTGTTTGTTTTACTGCAGTTCATGCACATACCCCATAAGGATAATATGGGTGCTTTCCATTGGTTTCTACACATCACTTCAAGCAGGCCATATGGTGTTGCTTTAATGGCATCAGGCACGTTTACCCACTCCTGAGAGTCCCTTGAGAGATGTGTTTTCCTTGATTCCTTCATCTCAGTCTTTTTTATTTTTATCAGAAAGCGGCTCTGATCTTATCAAGCACTGGGATTCATCGATGCATCTGATGCTGGCTGGCTTCCCACATCTAAAAGGGCAGCACAATCTGGAGAGGGTTCCCTGATGCCAATACCCCCCTCCCCGCCCCCACACCACCCCAGCACACTGGCTGTTATTTCAGAATTCACCAGAGCCGGTACACAGAAAGCCAATTCTTGTGTTGTGCTTCGGCTGTATAATTAGCCAGATTCTCAACACAGAACTGTGAGAGCTCTATGCCCAAACAATTCTGCTGTCACTCTGCACAACTTTCAAATGTAGCTTTGCCCGGGCAGTCTAGGAGTATAGACCTCAGTTTCACACAGTGTCCATATGAAACTTCCTTCCATTCAGGTATTGTGGCAGTTCTTATTACGTCATGCCATACGTCACTGCGAACGCCAGCTGCAAGATTAGTTTCAAATGGTCGGTGTACGTTCACATGAGTCCATTTAAACATGTGGGTTCTCATTCTACAGTGCACAGAACAATCGACCAGTGATGAGACATGCTATGAACATCGCTATAAGTTAACTCTAAAACAAAATGAGAGAACAATCCTAATCCTACAGCATTTTCTGTGCTTCATTTCTGAGCAAAACCCCTTGTGTTTCACTGTGGGTTAATCACATATTCTCTTTTAACAAACAACAACCAAATATCTCTAAGTTTAAAATCAGAATTCTCAATTTTCCTTTCCATGATGAAATGTAAATGCAAGAATACAAACGCACTTACAGCCGCTCACAAATACACACATATTTTTTTGAAAACATAATAGTCAATTTGCCAACATAAACTCTGAGTTTGAAACACAATAACACTTCATACTACACTTCCTATTGCTTCAGATTCCAAATTAATATAGACATTTGGATACATCTTTAAAAAATCCCCTGTGGCTCTGAAGTTTTTCGTTGTCTCTCTCCAAACAGTCTCAGTGTGCAATGTTCAAATGAAATTATTTAATGAGTATACATCTTTCTACTTCAGCATAGGCCTATCTAACTCCAATGTCAACATTTTTCTGTTTCCATTTTCACTGGTAACCCACTGTTAACAGTGAACCCCAAAATGAAAAGTCTTCATACAGCAAATCAAATGTATTTTCTCCATTCTTTTATTCCCTTTGTGTCTCTGATGCAGTATGACAAACAGTTAAGTTGTCATGTCACTCACAATGGAGCATGGCCAATTAAGCCGACCTCTGGACAATCACCACTTTCTGCTCGGCATTCTGAGTCATATCTGAAGCCATTCTTAGCCTATTACATATACATGGCTTTAATGTAAAACCAGCATGGCTACATGCCACATATGTAGGCTGGGTGGATAGCTCAGGGGCAGAAAGCAAGAAAAAGCATGTTAAAGCAGTTTCGAAACCCTGCCCTGTGTTTAGAGACTTGTTGCTAATATTAAGCACAGGCATAGTCTACAGTTGGTGGCAGAGAGTTGAAGTGCTGGTGCTACAGTTTGTCTTTAATGCCTATTTCTGGGAGGAGCCAGTACTTAAACCCCTGTTAGGCGTGGAGCGCTGCAGAGACTGCAGAGTCTACAGTTAGTGGCCGAGAGTTGGTGTGCTGGTGCTGCAGTCTGTCTAGACAGTCTATTGCTGCGAGGAGCCAATACTTAAACCCATATGAGGCACGGAGCACCGCAGAATCTGCAACGTGTAGTTAGTGGCAGAGAGTTGGCATTCTGGTGCTGCAGCCTGTCTTTACTGCCTATTGCTCTGAGGAGTCAGTACTTAAACCCCTAGGAGGCACCGAGAGCCGCAGAGTCTGCAGAGTCTGCGGTTAGTGGCAGAGAGTTGGTGTGCTGGTGCTGCAGTCTTTCTTTACTGCCTATTGCTGTGAGCAGGACATACTTAAACCCTTGTGGGACGCAGAGCGCCGCAGAGTCTGCAGAATCTGCAGTTTCTGGCAGGAGGTGGCAACCTCTGATACTGTTCTTATGTCTGCTGACCCTAGTGATCAGCGTGAAATGGACATGACAGAGCCAGAGGCTGAAACTACGCAAGCCTGAATTTGACGCCAGACGCAGATCCAAGGAGAGGCGACTTCTCAAACATCGTGAATGGATGATCAAGGCTCAGCCACAATCTCCGTTCCAGGAAGAGAGGTGAGATTTCCCCCAATCCCCCATCGCCCTACCATGGCACTTAACAAGACATTAACTAATTAAGAAGTCTCTGACTTCCTGGTTAGACATTAAAGATGAGAAGATGGTAAGAGTGGAGGGAGGGGACTGCCTTCTTCATACCCCTCTGAAAGCCTGAGGGTCTACTACTACGGACAGCTTAAGTGCTAAAGACCCCGTTTCTACACTGCCAGTGGAACTGGCAAGAGTGTGCAACCAATCATCGAATGCATCCCATTTGCTGTAGTCAGTATCTGAGCCCTGGAATAATGTATCCTGGGCGATAAAAGACACTTTGGGTCAATTTGAGAGTGAGAAGCCAGCTGGGATAGTGGCACTTGCAGACCCCGTCTTCCTGATGAGGATTCCCAAATGACTACAAATACCCCACTGCAAAAGCTCATGGAGAAAGTGTGGGATGAAAGTCCAGAGGCTACTTTATAGCTCTATGCTGGCTTTAAGTTTATCACATGATATTGCTCTCATTCAAGCCTCCTTAAACAAGAAAGCCAACTGGAAATTGAACAACCACTCTTCACAGGTTTTGAACCTACTAACAGAGCTTGCTTCTCCCATTGCTCAATGGAGACAATGTACAACACGCTCAAAGACCCTGACTCCAAACAGGGGGCAGGTTCGGGAGAGAGGAACACATTTATTTGGGAGTTCTAGCACGTGTGGTGCGGGTTGAGCCTCATGGTGTCACTTCATCGCCCTCGGGGGCCACTACCATCCCGATAGTTGCCCCGCGTCGATCCCCCTTACCTGCAGCAATTCCATCAAACTCCACGTATGCCTCGCCTGTATCCTGCCTCAATGACTCGGTTTTCTCGCCAGACATCCTGGCTCAAGAGCCCCAAGAAGGGGGAGCTTGGGTGTCACAAATCCAATCCATGATTATGTAAGCGTTGGTCATTTCACTGTCTCCATCCATCAAAATACGTGAATCAATCAATGAGGATTTTAAAGATCCATTCTAAATTGATCTATTTGGAGGCATTTACTACAACTGTTCAAACATTTCAAACAAGGCTTAATTATGAGGCAGAACAATTGAATAAATGGCAAAATAGATTATGTGACATAACAAGAGCAGATCAAGCAGATAGAACAGCAATGATGGAGGCTGTCCTTGAATCCCAAAAATGGTTTAGAGCAATGACTGATTCGGAATGCAATCGGGAGCTAGTAAATAATGGCAATTGTGACAAAATCCCCCGCAAGAGAGATGTAGGAAAGAAACAGACGCATCAACCCAAACCTCAAGGACCAACAGCCCAAAAAGAAGTAAACTGTATTGTAATCCCCAACCGGGATACAAATATTAATGTGGAGGACCAAAGAGGGGGTGCATACCCATGCATAAACCTGCAGGGAACCACAGAGGCAATCCTAATTGAGGAGGCAGGACCAAAAATGGCAATTCCATTAACTCAGAGCCAGTATTTGCCATCTTTGGGTAAAAGCTGAAGCCAACGTGCTTACCCCTTCCCATTTAACAACAAACATTGAAAATTGTACCTTTAACAAGAAAGTCCAAATCTGACGCCTCTAGAACCTCTATAGATAACCTGAAGTTCCTCATGGAACCATCTAACTTGTTGACCAACCCAGGAAGATTGGTAGTGCAAAGAGAGTGAGTCCTCCTCAGAGGAAATGGACCCAAACATCCAGCCCAGAAATTACCCTTCGTGAGTGGCGAGATCCTTGATTCCAGAGAAAGATGGTAATGAATCAATGACCTCCATTGAATTTTCAATTGATTCAATTGAATCGACCAATGAAGCCCTTGAAAGGAGTCTCGAACTGGCCGATGACTGACAGCGGGCGGATAACTCTATGAGGAACACACCAGAGTCTTCCTTGGTCTCTAAGCAAATAGAAAATGACATTGTAAGCATATCTAACAATGGCCCAAAAAAGGCTGATGGCAGAAAAAAAATGCTTCGCAGAGGCCCCCCAACTTTTCAATCTGCAGTGACCAAAAAACTTGAAAATAAAAAAGAAACCACTAAAGTGAAAAGAAATAAAGCTGAGACAATAACTATATCTTTAGATCGCCGATCCCAAGCACATGATGACCACCAGACACTCAGCACACACTCAATGTATTTGTTCTTTCACACAGCATTTGTTTTTCAGGTGATATCAATAGCCCACCCTAGATCCTGTTGTAAATTGACATTGCATTCTGAGGTGTGGATTTATGCATATCCTTGACATATTTAAATCAAGTGCCCTCAGCAATAGGGTTGGTTACTAGTGGCCGCTGGAATTTCTTCAGTATTATTTATTAACTCCCAAAATCTTTTTGAGGTTTTGCCTTTGATGCTTTCTAGCATTCTTTCTCCATTTAGCTGATATAATTTTGCTAGTACCTCTGTTTTAATAACCAAATTGTCTCTCCTTTATTCATTTCATTCCCCTCTGTCTTTATGATTTTTCGAATCTCCCTATGGAGGACATTTTTCCTAACCTTTACCTCAATATCAAACTCATGCCTTCCTTTTGAATAGATTTTACTCTTTTGACGGCTTTTGGGATTCACTACACCAAACAGTGGTTCTAGATATTCAGGCAGCCCTCGTACAGAGTATCTTAGTGATTTCTCTTCCAATGGGCTTGCATCAAATTCTTTCATCATAGCTGAATTCAATTGGCTTTCTTTTGCATACCATCTTAACCAATTTCTTTTATTGTTAACCATCAGATCCCTGGGGTTCCCCTTAGAAACTACTGAACTTTGGCCATATTTAACACAAAAAATACTCTGAGGCAATGAGAATAAGCACTGAACTGGTTGATGTGAATGTAAGCTGAGCATAGTCAAAAGGGGATTAGTTCATTGAAAGTTAGCAGGAGTTCGATGATGCCGTGGCCCGGAACATCAACATGTGAGCCGTTGGACTTGCCCGCTGCCCTTGTAAATAGTTAGTTAGTTAGTTTTAGGTTTCCTTTGGTTTTTACTTTATTTTGTACCGCTTGGACAATGGACCACATTTTTGTATATAGTTTCTTTATTAGGTAGTAGTTTTTGGTAGGTTTCATTTCTTAAGTTGGGCTCATGGACCCTGGATTCTTCAATTGTACATAGTTTTACATTGGATTCTTCTTTTTTGATATTTTTTTTTTTGTTCACCATGGAGCAATGATTTTTTGAACTGTGACTTTGGACAACATTTATTTTTGGATTTCTTTTGCTTATGTTTTCTTGATTTTCATTATTTATTGGACATGGACCATTTCCTTTGTTATTCCCATTGTTGTGTGTTTAATTTGATTTACATTCATGTTGTCTTTAATATATATTTTTTTATACTTCCATTTGTGGTATCATCTCATTGGTTTCATGCATGTCATGATATGGGTTTTGACATTCACTTGCACCCATTGTGTGTGTGTGACGGACAATGTGTTAATTTACATACTTGCCATTGGGGTTGTATCATGTAATTTGCATTTCTATGTGGGTGGATGCAATACTTGGGTGGGTCTTTGGCATGTGGAGGCTGGCCATAAGGGCCGGGGATCTAGATTGTGATGACGTGTTGGCTGGGGGACATGTGTCGGGGCCTGCTGGCAGGTGCCCTGCACTGCTGGGGGGTGGGGATGCAGGGGACATGTGTGGGGGCCTGTTGGCAGGTGCCCTTCAGTGCTGGGGGGTGGGTGTGCAAGGGGATATGAGTGGGGGCCTGTTGACAGGTGCCCCTCAGTGCTGGGGGGTGGGGGTGCAAGGGGACATGAGTGGGGGCCTGCTGGCAGGTGCCCCGCACTGCTGGTGGGTGGGTGTGCAAGGGGACATGAGTGGGGGCCTGCTGGCAGGTGCCCCTCAGTGCTGGGGGGTGGGGGTGAAAGGGGACATGAGTGGGGGCCTGCTGGCAGGTGCCCCTCAGTGCTGGGGGGTGGGGGTGCAAGGGAACATGAGTGGGGGCCATTTGGCAGGTGCCCCGCACTGCTGGGGGTGGGTGTGCAAGGGGACATGAGTGGGGGCCTGCTGGCAGGTGCCCCTCAGTGCTTGGGGTGGGGGTGCAAGGGGACATGAGTGGGGGCCTGCTGGCAGGTGCCCCGCACCGCTGGGGGGTGGGTGTGCAAGGGGACATGAGTGGGGGCCTGCTGGCAGGTGCCCCTCAGTGCTGGGGGGTGGGGGTGCAAGGGGACATGAGTGGGGGCCTGCTGGCAGGTGCCCTGCACTGCTGTGGGGTGGGGGTGCAAGGGGGTAATGCGTTGGTGATCACTAGTGCAAGGTGACATGTGGCTTGGCTAGGGGGCCATGGCCATGGTCGATGGGCTGCCTGCGGGACATGACCAGGGGTGCAGGGTTGTCCCCTGTGGTGTGGTCTGCCTGCAGGGGCCGTGGAGGGTATAGAGGGAACACCTGGGAGGACCCACACTGCCAATTCATGTGTAGGACTCCCCTGCACCCCTGAAATACACGTACCCTGCTGAAATTGCGTGTAGAACTTCCCGCGCACCCATGTAATACACGTACCTTGCTGGAATCGCGTGTAGAACTTCCCCGCACCCCTGTAATACACGTACCCTGCTGGAATCAAGTGTAAAACTTCCCTGCACCCTAGAAATACACGTACCCTGCTGAAATCGCATGTGGAACTTCCTGCGCACACCTGTAATACACGTACCCTGCTGAAATCGCGTGTGGAACTTCCCACGGACCCCTGTAATACACGTGCCCTGCTGAAATCGCGTGTAAAACTTCCCTGCACCCCAGAAATACATGTACCCTGCTGAAATCGCATGTGGAACTTCCCGCGCACCCCTGTAATACACGTACCCTGCTGAAATCGCGTGTAAAACTTCCCCGCACCCCAGAAATACACGTACCCTGCTGAAATCGCGTGTGGAACTTCCCGCGCACCCCAGTAATACACGTTCCCCGCTCGGCATTTGCTGTTTGCCAGCCCTGTATACTGGTCCAGGGTTAGCGCAGCCCTTTGCGCTGAATTGGGAATTTTGATGGGAATTGGGAATTTTGATGGGTTTTCCTTGCGCAATGGCGTACTTGCCGTAACTGGCGCTGCTGCAGGGTCACTGCGTCACTCTGCGCCACGGCTGGTTTTGGAGGGTAAAATCCATGAATACGCTGTGCGCGGATATCGATTTTAGCACACGCAGATGGCGCAGACATTCGCATGCGTACACTGTGCGCCAGCCGCGTGCGCCACTTTTGTGCGAAATTCTATGAATTACCCTGATTGTGAGAGATATATTGGATGGAAAAAGGTATGTGAATCAACAGGTAGGAAAAATGGAAGAGGAAGGTGTGTTGGGCAGGGGGGTTGAGCAGGGGAAGTAGAGTGTAATGACCGGGCAGAAAATAATAACCAGTTTGACGGGGTAGGGGGAGAGAGAAGGGGGAAAGATCATTAAGGATAGAAGAGGAGATAATAATACTGAAATTGCGAGCTCCGAAACAACCGGATTCCCCCAGTTTAATTCTGATTTATCTTTTTGATGAGGGTGAGCCTAACTCTCTGAATAGTGCTATTTGAGGAAATACCTGCCATAAGATTGATTTCATCGGCTGATATTCAATTCATGGATTCTTTTCACCCACATACCTGTGACTTTGTGAGATTAATCATTCAATCCCCCCTGTTATGGAATATAATAATGAAAGAAGCAATCAGCATTCAAAAATATGGATATGATATTTCAATGTACAACAGTGAGAAATATAAGCAAGAACAAAGTAGGGAGAGGGAGGACCTGGAATATGAGGATAGGGGTGGGGAGAAAGAAGATGCTTGGAAAGTCACAAAGTGGAGATGCTCCCAATTGGCGTTGGCTCACTCTTATATTAAAAGGATCAATGGGACAATTGAAATCTTTGGGTCAGCCAGTTTAAAAATAATAGTACCTTGAAGTTTTTAATTTGGAATACCAGGGGACATCAGCATCTGCTTGCTAACACCAAAGTCTGTAATGAAATCAAGGAAAATAATGTAATATTTCTACAAGGAACCCAGGTAACAGACAATTTAATTTGGGATGGATTTGATACGATAAGTATATGTGCCTTGCAGGGGGCTAAGGGAAGGCCTACGGGGGTTTCTACAGCACTAAAGAAGGGAAGGGATCCAAAAAGAACTGCGAAATGGAGGATAATGGATAATATTCTAGGTATGGGAGTTGAAGTTAAGGGAGGCAATGGAATATCTGATATTCTATTGATAAACGTCTGTTGGACTCCAGGGAGACATAGAACACAAGCATCAGGGTACAGTACAAAATATCCTAGATAGGAAGCAATAACACGAGTGGCACTGTCAAATGTCATTTCCATCCTGTCATTCCACAACACATGGGTGAATGCACACAACACAAATGCAGAAACAGTCCTGGCGCCTGCAATCAACATCAACATCTTTGTAGAAGGGCCCCTGTAAACCAAGATGTTGCCTTCAAAGTCACATGCATCCATGGCGTTTCAAGGTCACACACACTTCTCAGGCACACACACACACATGTGCACCATACATGTACATGACATCAGCACCCATTCCTCACCCCCCCTCCATGTCCAGGAACAGAGACAGCCATGCTTTCATGTGTGCATTCCACATAGAGCTCCCCATGTTGTATTAAAACACATGCACCAACCATGTGGTTCACACATAACTGGTCTCACATGCATGACCATGATGTCCCTGCACACACACATCCATACATGGCCTATGTCACACATACAGGCAAGCATCAGACTACCAGCACACTGCAACATGCCCTGTCTCACACAGCAATGCTTGGCCACTTACCGCTCAACTCCAGATGGGTCTGCCTCCGAAGGATCTGGGCGTGGAGTGCTGGGCCAACGCGTTCCAGGACCCTCATCTGGATGGTACTCAGGCGTGCCCGGCCCCTCTCCGTGAGGCGCCGGGCCTTGTGGAGGGTCCTGGACCTGAAGTCCTCCCAGCGCTTCTTGATGTGCTTGATGTCGCGGGTTGCCACCCCCTCTGCGTTGATGGCAACCACTACGTCGTCCCAGATCCTCTCCCGTCCTTCCTTGCTGGCGCGTGATGTTCCGAAGAGGGCATCATAAAGCCCCAGGACATGCTCCACCAGGACACCAACTTTGGTGGCAGTGAAGCTGGTGGCCCTCTGCCTCTTTGGCTGGGGGTTGCCAGCGGTGCCAGATGGTGTAGTGCCCCACATGGCAACCCCAGAGGCAGGAGTGGGTGGGCAACTGGGTCCTGGGGCTGGGCTGTGGAGCGATGGAATCCCAGTCGGGAGTCTTCTGTTCCAGCAGGGGTGGACACAGCAACTGGACCCCTGCAGATGGCTGACGTGGAGGCACCAAATAGCTCGGGGCTCTGGGGGGCAGGAAAACAGCCTTCTGGGCAGGAACGTGGTCTTCCGTGTGTGTACGCATGGCCAGCTTGATATGGAGTTTTTTGGCACGTGAAAATTTTGCACATCAGCGTGTAATTCGAGGAAAGGCCCTTAGCGCCTAAGCGCGTCAGCACTCGTACGCGATATCATTGGACCAAAGGCCCTTAGCGCATAAGCGCGTCAGCACACGTACGCGATATCATTGGACCAAAAGCCCTTAGCGCGTAAGCGCGTCTGTGACGTATTGTGCATGGGCGTTGCACTTTCATGTGTAAAACTTGCCACGCACCCCTGAAATTCACGTACTCCCTCGACCAGGGCCCTTTCGCAGGTAAAACCTCATGCGAACCCCGTAATACACGTACCCTGCTGAAATCGCGGGTGAAACTTCATGCGAACCCCGTAATACACGTACCCTGCTGAAATTGTGGGTGAAACTTCACGCGAACCCCAGGAATACACGTACCCCGCTCGGCCAGGCCCAATCACGTGTGAAACTTCATGCGAACCCCTGAAATACACGTACCCAGGCCAATCGTGTGTGACACTTCGCGCGCACCCCAGTAATATACATAGCCCGCTGACCCAGGCCCGATCGTGTGTGAAACTTCCCGCCACCCTTGGAATACACGTACCCTGCTCACCGAGGCCCGATCGTGTGTGAAACTTCACGCTAACCCCTGAAATACACGTACCCAGGCCAATCGCGTGTGACACTTCCCACGCACCACAGTAATACACGTACCCCGCTCACCCAGGCCCGATTGCATGTGAAACTTCCTGCGCACCCCTGGAATACACGTACCCCGCTCACCCAGGCCCGATCGCGTGTGAAACTTCACGTGAACCCCTGAAATACACGTACCCAGGCCAATTGCTTGTGACACTTCCCGCGCACCCCAGTAATACACGTACCCCGCTCACCCAGGCCCGATCGCGTGTGAAACTTCATGCGAACCCCTGAAATACACGTACCCAGGCCAATCGCGTGTGACACTTCCCGTGCACCTCAGTAATACACGTACCCTGCTACCCAGGCCCGATCGTGTGTGAAACTTCCTGCGCACCCCTGGAATACACGTAACCCGCTCACCCAGGCCCGATCACGTGTAGAACTTCACGCACACCCCTGAAATACACATACCCCGTTCCCCAGGCCCGATCGCGTGTAAAACCTCCCGCGCACACCCGGAATACACGCACACGCTATTTTTCACACAGCGGGTGTCGCTGTTTGTCGCATACCCCTTTGCACGTCATTTGTCCTAGGGGGCCACAGTATGGGACATTCATCAGAGCTGTATATTCGTGCTTTTTGTTAGCGCACATTTTGGTGCACATTTTTTTCCAGCGCAGGGACGCTACCGCCTGCCTTCGTGTGGCGGACGGGTTTAGGTCTGTGCGCGTCTTTACCCGTGCGCTGGTTTGCCCTATTCGATTCCACGAATACGTGTTGTAGGCGAGCGTGTGGGCGTTCCGCGCACTTGCCTCCTGTACTTCCCCCGTGACGCCCACATTTTCACGAGTTGTTCCCCATTCCGACTGTTACGCCCCGTGTTACGCCTACTTTTGTTATGTGCGCCGCGCTATGTGCACTTTCGCTGTGGCCTTAGCGCACGCCATTAGATGACCTGTGCGCCGGCGTGCGCCGCGCTCTTTTTCAGTGCACATCCCTGATTTTACTCACGCACGGACTTCCATGAATAGATGTGCGCTGGTTTCCCTGCGATATTTGCACTTGCACTGCGATTTTCGCTGTTTCACTGCAAATCGCACGTTTTCGCAAGCTTGCGCCGAAATTTTCAGCGCACATTAATTCCATGAATCGGCCTGAATATTTCTTACCTCCACTTCCGACATGGGTAAACATTTCTGTATACTGTCCACCCCTACATCCTTGGCCACCTGCATCTCTTGTCTAATCAACTTACCTACAACATACCCCCCCCTGTGCAGATATGGCTCTCTTTGATCCCTTTAGTTGCCCACGTACTTCAAGCCCGCCCCTTTTCCATATCCCAAATACTTACGTGACTCATATGATGACTCTGGGAGTCGGGCAATGGGCACCTAGATTGGATGTGCACTGGCTGATAACATTCTCCAAACACTGATTTTTTTTGTTTCGTACATCTACCAATCTCTTCTCAGACTTTGAATATTCATTTTGTTCAATTTTATTCTTAATAGAATAATCTGCCCCTCATTACTTTCTCTTACCACTCCCTCTTCCTCCACAATTACCTGCTTGCCATTGAGACCGTTTCCTGTAGTTCACAGAAACTTGCGAGAGGAGGCTTTTATATTTTTTAATTCATCTGCCTTCTACACTCTAATTTTTTTTCTCTCTTCTTTGAATTTTTAGATACTACAGGGCGTAAGAGGTACTGCTCTTCCCTTTGATTATTTCTTTCACCCACTTTTTCATCCGGCAGCACAATCACCTCTACCACATCTTCCACAGTTATTTCCTTTTCTTCATTAAAATCTTTTTTTTCATATTTTCACTCCCACTACCCTTTCTTCCACCCTCCTCTTTTGTCAAACTTCTTGGAATGGCCCCTAACCCTAATGTATGAAGTCTCTCCATAATATTACTTAGACAATCAGATTGCTCTTTTAATGCCTTTTTTATCCATGATCTAATTTCCAGTATCTTCATTAATATCAGTTTTCTATCAGAAGAACCATTACTCGCTTCTTGTCCTTCCTCATTTTCATCAATTTGTTTTCCTTTGTCCTCCCCCTCCCCCAACTCCATAGGTTTTACCTTCCCTGCACATTGATTTATTAACCCCTTATACAATATCTGAGAGGTATCTAATAGAGAGTTATCATGATTATCCCTTTTCCACCCCATCTTCTCTTTGTTCAGCGTTTCTAATAATTCCCTGCCGCGTTAGCTCACCCTCCTCTTTGTGTAATGACTGTGAGTGACCTGGCACTCCTCCTTCACATACCCCTCCCCACTCTTCTGTTTCCTGCATTGCTTTCATCATTAAAGCATCAGTACCCTCCACACCCCACTCCTCCCCATCTTGATCTTCGAACTCTAGATGCAAACCCGGGGATTGAGGGTGGCAGTTTTTAAGGAAAACCTGTTACTTTTGGCACATGTTCTACTGGAATATTACTCTCATATAATTCAGACTGGCAAAATACCTGACAGTTGGCAGAGATCTATAATGGTCCCCATTTTTAAAAAAGGTAGTATATTAGAGCCATCGAACTATCACCTTTTGGCCTTGATGGACTTCAGCCAAAAACTCTTCACCAATATACTGCTAGAACAACTTACTCACTGGAAGAAAAGTGCTCACTTTTTCCATCACGCTGACTGCTGTGTCTCCAAGAGTTGATGTTAGACCCAGACATGTTGTCACAGCTAGATCCTTTAAAAAAACGTACTCCTTATAGATTGTCTCAGGAGCTCGAACATAGATTAGGAAATATGCAGAACTTTGATAGTTCAGCTGTTATCTCAGTATGAAAAATACACTTGACGCAATCATTGAGGACCTTGATCCTATCATTACCAGGTGTATTAAGCCACACACACACACAAAGCCTTGGTTTAATGATGATATTTTCACCCTCGCGCACAGGAAACAACTGTCTCCAGTATTGTTAGCTGAATACAAATGTGCTGTAAAACCGCTGTTATTCTGGCAAAATCTGCTTATTATAACAATCGCATAGTCCAAGCAAAATCTAGGTCCAAGGTGCTTTTCTCGATCCTACGGGACTTCAATTCTAATACTCAGACCAATTCTCAGGTTCCGCAAAACTCTACATGGTGTCAAACCATTCATGATGCCTTTTCAGCAAAAACTGCCTCTCACTTGGAAGCCAATGCCTCATTACAGACCGATGTCACTCAGGTCCCTTTACCGCCAGCATCAGTTTCGATATCTTGCTCCATATCTGAACAGCCGAGCCCTAAGTCACTGCGGCCTCCAAGCGGCCTGGCCCCAGCCTGGTGTCATCAGTATCAGCACCTCTGTCTTCATCTCTGTTGGGCGTCGCTGACAAGACCCCCATTCAAAAGCTCTTTTCCTCTTTCATCCCCTGCACAGTCTCTGAAGTGACCAAGATTATTCTCAACATGAAGCCAACCACATGTATGGGTGATGCATGCACCTCCAGGTTGCTAGTGCAGTGTTTCGACACCATCGGTCCATGGGTGACTAAACTGATTAATCTGTCCTTTCTTGAGGATCGGGTACCTACCAACCTTAAGGAAGCTTGGATTACCCCCTTCCCCAAGAAAGCCAATCTCAACACGCTTCAGCCCAAGCACTATCACCCAAATACAAATTGCCCTTATTTACTAATGGACCGGGTGGCCTTTCTTCAGTTACAAAAATGTATCGAGGACAATGCAATATTGGGGCCTCGCCAATCGGGTTATCGTGCCTATCATGGCACGGAAACTGCCATGCTCGATTTAAAATATAATTTGGCATCCATTGCCGATTTTGTGCCATCCAGCTCTTCTTATGTTGCTGGATCTCTTGGCCGCTTTCAATTTGGTCGACCATGAGCTCTTAGCATACAGGCTCAAATCCCTTGCTGGCTGAACTGAGTTAACCACACAATGGTTGGTCTCCTTTTTAGGCCCGCGTAATGCTTCTGTTGTCATCCACGACCCTCCTCCAATCCCTCCTTGCTGACATGGGGCATCCCTCAGGGATCTTCTTTATCTCCTATACTTCTCAACATTTAAATCCTCCCTCTTCTCTTGCTGCTCGATTACCTGGGTGTCTTGTATTCTAACTATGCTGACAACACCCAGATCATCCTTGAGCTCTTTGCTTCTTAACCTGTTGACTCGAAGGCTATTACTGCTATTTACTATGTTATTCACTCCTGAATGATTCAGAACTCCATGGCCTTGGATACAGAGAAAACAGAGATCCTCATAGCCGCCTCCAGTCATATGGTAAAGAATCTTTCTGCCGATTATGCTTCATTTCTGATTGACAAAGTTTCCATCCCTGTTGTCCAAAGCATAAAAATGCTTGGTGTCACCATTGATGCAGAACTCACCATTAGATATTATATGGCCAAAACTCATGCCTCATGGGGTTGGATCAATAAGCACCTCTGCTCATTTTGCCCTTTTCTGTATGTTAACAATATGTCTACACTTGCCTCTGCTCTTATCAACTCAAGGCTAGACTATTGTAACAGTCTTCTGTTGGCCCTGCATGGCCCTATCCACCATGGCTGCCCTTCAGATCACGCAAAACGGTGCAGTCAGAGCCGTGCTGGGTTTGCCAAGGTGGCATTCCATCACTGAAGCCCGGCAAAAATTTCACTGGCTGCCCATTAGGCACAGGATCTCTTTTAAGATCCTCACACTTACTTTTAAGTGTTTGAACACCATTGCACGCATTTACATATTGGATTTTTCCGTCCGTCTCTGACTGTGTGTCTGTTTTCTGTTTTTTGTGTGCCGTGCGGCCCACAGGCGATTTGGCGCTTCATGAAGAATTAAAATAAATAAATAAAGAACATCAAACCAGCAAACCAGGGCTTGAAGCAGGGATGTGTATTGGGACGCTTTTTATATAACGCTTACACAGCAGACATTGAACCAGCTCTTAAAACTATTCAGAATTCTCCACCAAGAATAAATGGTATCAATGTTATCAGCATGTGATACGCTGATGATATTATCCTTTTTGACTTGACTCAAATTGGACTGCAGTGATAATTGCTTGCATTATCAAATTATGCTAGAGAAAATTAAATGGTCATAAATAGACTTATGACCAGAACAATGTGCCTTGGTGGGTCTCAAAGCGATTCAGAAATTTAAATGGCAGGTGGAAGAAAATGTACTTGTTAACGTACAAGAGATCTTATATCTAGGCTTTCCTATTACAATTAGACCCTCATCGTCTTATTATGAGGCCTTAACCCTAGAAAAAATCTGGAATAGATGGTTGACCATTAGAAATTTTATAGAGCATCGAGGGGGTGTAATATTGAGGGCTTTGTTCAAAATTATAAGACAAGTGTTGCTCCTTCAGTTTTATATGCTTTAGACGTTTTACCAGCAGTACATGTAAAATGGTTGGAGAAACTTGAGGCAAAATTATTAGGAACAATTATTAACCTCCCTAAATCTGTGCTGTGGAAGGTCTGAGGCTTGAATATGGTCTCTGAACCCTACACTCATGTGGTCTGTTAGAAATGTATTACTGTGAGGAATTGCTCACAGAGCATAGTTCTAACGCATTGTTCAACTGTTGGTCACGAGAAGCAATTAGATTGTCATAATTCTTTCATTATGGAACTTCAAGATTTCACTAAAAAACATTTGTTTGATCTGGGTCTCCATTGGATATTTTTGAAAGCCACCCAAACTATGAACAAATTATCAAAGTTAAAACCCAGCAATTGGACCTAGCTGCCAATATCGATAAACTTCACAACCACAAAAGGTATAGAGAATATTCATATCAAAGCTTCAAGGGAAGAATTCCTCATAGTTATTTAACCAAATGGTCTAGTCCGGAATTGAGACATTTCACCATGCAACTACGCTTTAGTATCTTGCAGACCAAAGAGTTTACTATTCTTTGGAAATATGCTTTAACACATGACAAGATTTGTAGATGGTGTTGTCTTGAAGTTGAGACCTGCCGTCATGTGTTAACATCCTGTACAGCTTTGGAAAACCATTAGAGGAGTGGCTATGGGAACTTTGTTAGCTCCTTGAACAATGTAAGTGGGGACCAATTTTGTGCCACTTTGGTAGGGGCCCAATTAGTTGTGATAAATGCCACTGCAATAGATATTTGGAAGCTTGTCATCAATGAGAAATAGGTTGCCCAAAATAGTGATGTTAATTTATAAATTGCTAATTGTTGCTATGTAGGGATTTTTTGTGTGCAAAAATTAGCATGTAAAAAAATGTAAATGACAGTAGGTGTACCTCTTCACATCACTTCCATCATAGAACGCCAATGGTCTATCAGCAGAGAGAGGTGGACCTTGGGTGGAGGAAGAGGGGATACACCTCCAATGAAAAGTCAGAACAAATAAACTGACACCCCCTAATTTTAATATTTGGAGGTGTGGCGTATGGGGTAACAAGCCCTTGCTCTTTGAGGAAGGAGGAAACTTGCCTAAAAAACATCTTGTGGAAAGATGCTAAACATCTTGAAGGGGACATGTAATAATTTATCTGGGTGAATCCTGACACAGCTGCCTGATATTGCTGGGGTGGAGAGGCCTCACATTGATGGATACTTAACCTTGGAGACAGAAACTGAGAAATCCTAAAGCTGACCGGGCCCTATAATTAAGCAGAGCCTAATGAGGGATGGATGCTATTGACTATCTTTGACTGAAGTGTTTGACCAGACCCCGGTGCTGTCCAAACATGATCCTTGCCATCTTTCTTGAGTGCCAAAAACAAAGGTTTCAAATGTGAGTAGATTTATCCAAATGATATAAAATGTTTGGGGATATGCATGCCTTGATATTAACATTGGCTGGGGCTAATTGTATAGACCCTTAGCATATTTGGCTGAATATTAATGTAATTAACTCCCACATAGATTGATGTAGGGGGAACTCAGGGGAATGCCAAACGTCCACCTTCCGTTCTAGCAGGAAGATATATTATAGTCTTTAAAGTAGTGTAAGCAGGAAGTAATGTCCTAACTGTCCCCATGCCCTAGGCCCTGCCTTTACACCAACAGGTTCCCTTGGGCCAAAATGAAATTGCTAACTGTCCCCATCGCTCTAGACCAGGCCCTTAAACAAAAGGGTTCTGCATATAACTGATGCCTTGGTTTTTGTCAGACCAAAGGTACTGTTTCATTGATCTATAATTCCAGAAGCACATACTCTTATGAAATATTTATTTATTTACCAGGGTTTACAGTTGGTGTCTAAATACCTGCCCCTTAGTACTTACAAATAACATCCCAGGATTTAATCTAGTTCCCTTTACAGTATCACTCCCCACAGGATTGTTTCCCCTTTAGATCATACTCGCATATGAATTTCTTTTAAGGGGCACCCTCTTAAGGACTGGTACAATTCCTGCCCTCTGGGAACAGGTGGGCATCATTCAGCAAGATGGGATCAGCTTTCCTCCACAGCCTGTTTGCTAATTATTCCACTGAAGAAGGCCTGGGGCTTTCAGTCCTGCTAGTCCTCACTAAGAGTCTCTGCTTATAATCCATAAAAATGGTTCAAAGCTAGAGCAAAGGAGACAGATAATACATTCCCCACTCAACAGTGATCTTTACATATCGTGTGATGCTGAAAAACCCTATTTATACCAATAGTCTTGAAAAAATAGACCTAGTACTTATTTGTTTTTTTATAATATCAAAAATAGTTTATTTTCTTTTATAAAACTAACTCTAAAACAGTGTTTTCAGTAAAAAGGACCCCACAACACAACATACAGTGGATACATTTACAATACAAATTACTAGTTTCACTCACATCCATTCCTGTAACATGACAATACAATACAATACATCAACATATAAAATTTATATAATGATTTAAACATTTTCAATCACTGAGTGTTATTAACTCAGAATAAACAGTCCCGACATGTTTCAGTTCCTCTTGGCACCAAATGCATGAACCTTCTTCAGGGGAAGACACTTTTAATTTTTTCTCCACCATGTAATCCAGGGCCCCAAAAGTACTCTTCAAACCGTACTCCTATTACGCCATGCCACTACTCCTGCGTGGTTAAAGAGATTGTTTACATATTCTTCGTCGCTGTTAAATTGTCCACAAAATTGTAACCTTAATTGAGGACGGAAACTTCACCAAATGCAGTTCCGACAACCAAAGATCGATTCCAGTAAGGGCGGCGGTTCGGCTGCTAAACCCATGGGAGTAGTGGCATGGCGTAATAGGAGTACGGTTTGAAGAGTACTTTTGGGGCCCTGGATTACATGGTGGAGAAAAAATTAAAAGTGTCTTCCCCTGAAGAAGGTTCATGCATTTGGTGCCAAGAGGAACTGAAACATGTCGGGACTGTTTATTCTGAGTTAATAACACTCAGTGATTGAAAATGTTTAAATCATTATATAAATTTTATATGTTGATGTATTGTATTGTATTGTCATGTTACAGGAATGGATGTGAGTGAAACTAGTAATTTGTATTGTAAATGTATCCACTGTATGTTGTGTTGTGGGGTCCTTTTTACTGAAAACACTGTTTTAGAGTTAGTTTTATAAAAGAAAATAAACTATTTTTGATATTATAAAAAAACAAATAAGTACTAGGTCTATTTTTTCAAGACTATTGGTATAAATAGGGTTTTTCAGCATCACACGATATGTAAAGATCACTGTTGAGTGGGGAATGTATTTTCTGTCTCCTTTATATGATGATTATGTTGGTTATCCCCTAACCGTGTGAGAGAGGGAATGTTAAAACAAGGGGAACGGTAGACCTTTGTATAGATAGATCAAAGCTAGAGCAACCAATTTCTTCTCCTTCCTGTTGTTATCAATTCTTCTTTTTCTCCTCTCTTTCAGCAGTGAGTGAGCGAGTGAGTCGTTCATGTCCTTATGAGTGTTTGTTGAATCTTATAATGCACCGTAACCACACATTTTTGAGGTGTGCATGCATTCATCAATTTTCATTGGACAGTGTCCCAAAAAGTGACATCACAGTAGATATACCCCTCCACAGTCATTGGCATACTCGTAAAGGGGGCAGTCTGATGGGAGTAACTTCTACACCCAGTTTCATCCCATTTAATGTGATGTCATTTTAGGGATTTCTTGCATTAAATAATTTAACAATAATTCAACATAACAACTGAGATAATGAATTCCATATAGATTACCACTTTACTAATTTTCTCCCCAGATTCATTTCTCAGGCATGAATCAATTGATGCAAGTTTTATATGTAACTAGCAAACAGTACCCATTTCCGAACGGGTTCTGTGAAAAGACATGACAACACTTTTGAAAATTGTTGAAAATCAATTAACCTGTAGGTCGCTGTTCTGATTCGCTTATCGCTTGATGTGCTTTGCACTCTGAAGTACACTGTATGGAGAATGTGTGTGTGGCTGGCTGGCATACCCCAGAGCAGACATTGGGGGGAGCTGAGAGTTGGTGTGCTGATGCATACTGGGACCTACTATGCTCCCTCCCCACCTGTTGTCTAACCCTGGCACAGTTTGTTGTAGTGCATTGTGGTGCAAATGTTTCATAAAACATTTATTGTAGGGTTGAGGACCTTCTATGACCACATTGATGTTGCGCCGATTTCAGGCAACTCTGTCATGTGTGAAGGTGCTTAAATCCAGGGAAAGGGGTGGGGTGTCCAAATTTGATGTAGCCAGTAATTTCAGGAGGGTCCTAACAGGTGACTATGCAAAATCCGATGCAGATTGGGGCAACAGTGTTGAATTGTATAAGGAACAATGCTTTGCCAAGCCACAAACCCACAAAGAAATGATGACTATTACTGAAATCCAGGGAACGGGGTGGGATGTCCAAATGCCATCCAGCCTGTATTTTACTGTACAGTATTTTACTATCTATGCAGAAATTGGTGCAGATTGGTGAAACAGTGTGGAATTGTATAAGGTGCAACGCTTCGCCAAGCCACAAACCGACAAACAAATTCAAAGTTTTGCTGAAATCTGAGGAAAGGGGAGGAGTGTTCAAATGTCATGTAGCCAGTAATGTCTGGATGGTCCTAACAGGTACTATACAGAATGTGTTGCAGATTGGTGAAACAGTGTGGAATTGTATACAGAACAACGCTTTGCCAAGCCACAAACCCAAACATTTCCAGGGAACGGGTGGGATGTCCAAATGTCATGTAGCCAGTGTTGTCGGGACGGTCCTAATAGGTAACGCTTCGCCATGCCACAAACATACCCACAAACTTCCTTTTTTATAAATATAAATATTATAAATTGTTCAGATTAACCTTTGGTTTTCCAGGTATTTTCTTTTTCTGTCTTCATGTGGGTCGAGGTATAAACAGATCAGATTAGGCAACAGAGATCTGCGGAAGCCCCATTAGTTCATTATCTTAAGCCCATCATACACAGGAGCAAGCCATAACAATGCCGGTTTAGAATGTATATCAGGACCATCCTCCCTCTGACTAAGATGCAGACCAGTTGTTATCTCTAATGCTGAGCCAACACCAGTTCATCACCGTGAGAAGGCAGGGGATCTGTTTTCACTTCTCATTTTGGGGAAGGTGGCATGGACAGTTTACAGATGTCAAAGCTCAAACCTATATGCCAATTTGTACATGTTTCTGTGCCCATAGATGTTACATTTTCCATGCTACATTTTCCATGGATGCAGTTCATCCATTTTGCTGGATGCTTTGTGATATTTGGACATCTTCATCTCAGGTCTCCGCAATTACAGTTTTATTTGAGTGACTGCAAAACATTTCACGTGTGTTTTCGAGCATGTTTTCCAACTGCTGTTCGTAAGCCGCAGCTTATGTGTTGCTTCAGAATTACGCCTTGCTCTGCATCTTCTCTTATTAGTTAGACTTCCCTACAGTAGTGCAATACATATGGCTAGCAATGGTGTGTGGAATGGGCGTGATAGGCTGTTCACAGTGTTTGAATGGAGAGTTCAGGGCAGGCAGAGCCCGCTCCATGTATCATGCTGCACACTCCCCTGAAAACTACAATAAAAAGAAAGAACACACAGCTACTGTCGTGTTTATAATATGGCCTGATTGGTAACAGCACAGAGTAAGGATGTTGTTTAACAGGATCAGTGTAGATCATTTGGCTATGCATGATTGTCCTTCTAAGGTCAACAGGAGTAATGTGTTCCATTGTCAGCTGCCTAAGTAACATTGTGTGATACACGCCATCTGCAGACATGATAACGCCACAACATAAACAAAAGAGCAAGGCATAGCTATAAAAGGGGCAACACGAGGGTGCTCTATAATGTTCTGCACTGTAAACATTGTTCACATGTATACGCTTGAAGGATGCCCACACCAGGTACTCTATCTTCATCTGAGACATTATCACGGATTGACTCAAAAAAGATAAAAGATGTGCACCTTACCACCATGTGCACGTTACCAGCATGTGCACGTTACAGTACGTCATCATCTTCATCAGTAGTTATGTTGCTGCATCCTACCACGTAACTGATCACAGAAGAAGGACAACTCTTTCGAAGGGAGAGAATCAAATACAAGTGATGTGATGGGGTGGCCTTGACACAACATTGTGATCTTCTTTAATTAACACGCCAATATGCCCTTTTGTGCAATAACTTTATTACTAGCTAAACCATAAGGACAGATTATACACATTTTATGAGGGCAGGAAAACAGACCTACGTAATATTATGCAACATTTATGACAGAAATAATTCAACAGTAAGCCTTTAAAATGGTCCTGGACCTAGAAGACCACATGTAATGTGCAGGAAAGGGTTGAGCTGCAGCTTCAGAAAGAATCCTGTGACTTGCCAATATTCACATGCACCCCGGTCCTGGCACTGTACATCTCTCGCCACCATGTCTGCAGAGTTCTGTATATTTGAACGTTTTGTGAGGTTTTACTAGATCCACTGGATAAATGGGGCTCGTGTCCTCATAATCTGTACTGACAAATGTCTTTGCAAAAATAACGACATCAGCAAAGTGCCTTAATATTCGGTGTTACCTGGCCTTTTCATCTCTGGTTGTAGGTACACAGAATTCTGCAACTGAAAAGGTACAACAAGGGAAGGAGACACAAATACAGCGCCGGCTCTTTCCATTAAAGATGTACACTGTTGTTCAAAATAACAAAATAACATGTTGCTTCCTATGCTGCTCGCCAGTACCTACCTCAGCTCCCTCAGTCAATTCCAAAGGCGCATGTCTGTCAGAACGAAGAATGGCTCTCCCTTTAATAACCAAATCCTTTCTTTCACATTCCACTCCAGTTGTAATCCAGATACCCTACCCTCTCAAGCTGCCTGCCAATGAGCCTGCAGATTTTCCATAAGGAGAAAAAGATCCATACCATGTGAATGCCCTTTAACCAGTCCCGGCTTATCATCTTCCAACACTTTGAATTCTGGGAATTGCAACTGGATGTTCCCATTCTAAGCAGCAACTGACTGAAGGGAGCCGACATAATACGGGGGTCACCAGAAGACGCATCCGATTGAATTCTCTGCTGTAAACTGCCCTCTCCCCTGTTCTAAAACTTGACCTTTTCATGCTTTGGTTTCTTCGTAGGACTGTCTCTTCATGTTGATACGGCCGCCATCTCTCCTGATATCTCGAGCAGGGCCGTCCCATACGATGTATGGCATGGACGACATTTTGCTCTGAATTAGAATCTTCCAAGTCGACAGTTCTCTTTCCTGCCATGCGGTTAAAAGTGCTTCGCTGCGGCATATGTTCCCCCCTGAGCATTTTCTACTTAACACATTTTGACTAGGTTTTCAAGCTGTTCACCCTTCCACTTTAAATGACACTAACGAGAAAAGGTGAAAATAGCCTAACAGATGTTATAAGACTTCAACGGAAGAAAAAAAAACATCCTTGCTGACGAGGATTTTGTCAAGGTCTTGAAAAGAATGCTCGTTTTGACCTGATGTTACTGGTAATGAAACTATTTGTAGACAAACGATGATTACATTTAACTTTCAAGTTCATCCAATTACAAACATTTTGATTGTGTTACATTTTTTGCATAGAATACATATTACCGTGAAACGATTTTTATAGAATAGCATTTTTCCTATGGCATACTCTAAGTCCATCGGAGTGCCAGAAGGAGCTCCAGATATGTTTTCAAGCTCAGCAGCTGGTACACAGACTACCTGTGTACAGTACAAGGAACTCTACTTACAATCCATTTGGAATTCAAATAACAGTCACATTGATTGGCTGATAATGGAGGCCTACTTATTTATTTATGTATTTTTTTTACTGATGTTCTGGAACATGCAAAGTGTGAATGCAGTCACTCTGCTGCGTCCCCAAGAGGAAAGAAGGGAACACGAGGTGTAGGAGGCGACGTAGGAGGGGCTTCTGATATTTTACTGCCTTGGAAATGTCCAGATCAGTGAAGTGCAAGGGGAAGAGAACAGGGAGAGTGCATAACAAGCAAGTAAAGCAGGTAATAAGAAAGTGCCAGAGCAGTAGCATTAGCCTTGTAGAAGTGTCTGAAGTGGTTCCCAGATGCCAACGTAGGCCACTTTAATGATTCAGTGCATTGTGTAACATGTACATTTATAAAATATTACCCCATCAATGTGCTTGAAAAAATTGACAATTCCCCTTAAATTGTCATCAAAAATATTTCTCCAGATATTACTCAAAATGTTCGCCAGGAAAATCCATGAACTATTTTTGATTAATGCATGTGGTCTTTTTTTCTTCTGGGGCCTGGCCCAAAAATTAATTAGAATGAGGGTGGTCACATAGTATGATATAGCAAGACATAATGCTCTTCCCAGGGGATTTTTGATGGTGTATTTTGGGCACCGTATATGCCTTCCTAGTCGAGCTCTTCGCATCTCCACCTCCAACTCCCTCAGGGTCAGTCACTTCTCCAAGCACTGAGTTGGTGGTATATATCTCTCTTCGACTAGGGCCTCCCTCTGGAACAGCCTCCCTGCTTCTCTGAAACTTGAGGAGAAGCATCTCCAGTTTCGAAAGCACCTGAAGACCTTCCTCTTTGCTTCTGCCTTCTCTCGTCCTCTACCCTGCTGATTTTCTGTCAGATATTGAACTGGTCAGCTGGCTACCCTCTGATTTCGGGCCCAGGTCCCTGCCCGCCCAGTTGCACACCCGCACTGCCTCCTCTCAACCCTTGCACTTGGGTCTGTATCTGTAATCCTACAGTCCTGCTACCTGCACTTTTGGACACCTGCTGTCTGCACTTATCCTTGCACTTGCCACCTGCTGGCCACACTTATTGTTATTGTTTTGTTCCCATGTACAGCACTGCCCCCTGCCCTTGCCCCTGGCAGTTTTCCCCTCCCCCTTTCCCTGCTCTTGTGCGATCTAAAATTCCCTTGGCCTAGTAAGATCATTGTCTCTGTCCTCCCTCTGTTCCCCCTTCCTTGCCTCATCATGCCTTGAAACACTTGTGTATAGGTGTGTTACAAATGCCATATCATATCATATCATACCAGAGTCAGATGCCCTGATTTACAATGTTTCTTCTGCTTCAAAATAGGTTTTCAGATTGATCTAAAAGTGCTTGACCTGAGGTCTTCTAATTCTCAATCAGGAATGTAAATGCCACCTGTGTGTCTTGCCAGGCACATGTAGCCTTCACATGTGTTTCCTTAGATGTTCAAGGATTCCAATAAGTTTATCCTAAAAAGATTGTGTATACTATTTGAGTCAGCTGACAATGTATTTCATTTTATTATAAAATGAGTGGCACGCAGCTATCACATCTTTCCATTATTTTGACACGTTATAATACGTTTCATACCATATAATATCATCAGTACATATTGTGTCGATGTGGGTAAAGCTACTTCATCACTTTCATACCCATCACAGTGATTTAAAAGCAACAAAGTTACTAGGCAACATCCACAATGCATAATACCCTATCAATAAATGTAATTGATGTTCAAGTTAGTAGGTACAATTGACCTATTCCTGATAATCAACTTAGAACCTTTGAATATGTCCACAATAGTCTAAGATATGGTATTAGCATATTTGACCGAGCATATTTGGCTGAATGGTACATTTGACCGAATTTGGCCTGTACCATTTGACCAAATATATTCTCTCAAATGGGCTAATACATACTGAACATGTGGAGCAGGGGTTGCACGGGTTTCCCCTGCTCCCCATGCTCGGTATGTATTGGCCTGTGGGTTTGCAGGGGTGTCTCCCGTTTCTTCGATATTGGAGGTGGCGGACTGAATTAAAAAATAAATTATAAAAAAAAGGTACCCTACAGCGTTGGATTAGGCGGCGAGTGAGCAGGTAAGTAAGGGTGGGGGTGGCGTTTTATCATATGAAAAGTGACCGCAAGCGGGCTGTTTATTTTTTCGGTCAGTTTACCGAAGTCACTTTCATACAATCAAACACCCCCAATCCTAAGTAATCTCCTACTTCTACATGTCTATTTGTCTCCCTGAATGGAACGATCGCTCATTCAGTCTTTGGGATAAGGAGAAAGAACACTTCAGCTCTCAATTCAGCACCCAAAGTTTTGTCTATGGGCATGGTGGCAGTGATCGCTCAATGGAGGGGATTCACATGGCATCCTATGTAGTGAATTGATCGATACGGGATGGTTTTCACAAGGTTCTTTTGAAATGGTTGCATTAAATAAGATAAGACATTGTCAGACACTGAAGACCAGGAAATACCACAGTAGAGAAGTCCTGAAGTCATGTTTCTGAAAAAACTCACAGATTGAATACATAGTAATGTTACATATTGGGATAGCATTTTTGACTGCATGTCGTGAATTGAAATATTAAGATTTTAAGCTCAGTTACGACCTTTTCAAGAAGATGTGTACTGTTTGGGGAATATAATCACATTTTTTTATTGTATCTTTTCTTTTTTTTATCTTTTTGCAATTGAATAAAAATGATTACAAAATGCGTTTTTTAAGATACAACATGCTTGCCTTTTTCACATCGGCAGCATGACTGATGCCTTTACAGTGTAAATATCGGCTTGCTGGCATCCTACTGTTAGCCAAGTTCAAAATGGCTAAAATAGATTAACAGTGAAGAATTACATCAGTACTCAACACATCGCTATGTTTCTGGCATTAAGGAACATAAACGTTCCCGTGGAATAAAGGCTGAAAATATTGCTTTAGAAAATATGTAAACAACTTAAAAATATCTACACCTGGATGACCAAGTTAGGTTAACAGTGAAGACATATTAGCATAGTGAACACAGACATTTATGCACCATGATTTTGGTTTATGAGACATGCAATTTCCCTTACAAAATATTAGCTTAGAATGTGGCACCAGACAAAATTAAACCAAATTACAAATGCCAACAAAAATGGATACCAGGAACAGCGTAGCTGCTCCGTCTATCTATCCTGCATAACAATCCATAGATGGGAATACTACTTGATATATACAAGTATCAACAGACACCAACAGACTCCAATACCCAATTCTAAATTAACTGGATTTTTTGGCCAAACAGTTTACTGGAAAGCCAAAATCCGAAATATTAGCAAGTGCATCATCTAGCAACCATTTGTAATGGGTCAATTGGAATTTCTAGCAAGAATAATTGTGTTTATTTATACATAAAAAGGAATAGAAAACATTCAGAGTAACTTTCCAGTGCATTTATGAACATGGGCTCCTTTTCGCTCTCAAGCTCCACCATGCGCAACCAGAACCTTCATCAATTCAATAAATACATGAATCCAAACGTATTGATATAATCAGTGTAGGAGAAAGAGACCATTCTGTTTTCTTTTACAGATATCAAGACATTCGACACAAAAAAGTATGGCTCTAGTAACGAGCCTTTCTATGGATGAAGGATACAAGAAAGAATTGTTAAGTGAAAAATCATGTGGAGATCGGATTTTTGTGTTACATGTAAAAACAGACTAAATGTTAGGAGACCGTTAAAGGTTATGTGTGTTGAGTGAGTACTGGAATCCTGAAATCGGACACCGTAAAATCTCTACTTTAAAGACCCCGAGAGATACATTCCAAATGTGTCCATGTTATAAAGTATATTTGATGGTAATAAATCTGGGACTCGAGACATAGACCTGCTGTGAAGTCATTGGGTTTGATCCAGGTAGCTTTATTTACATAAGTACAAAATGTAAATCATCCAGTTTCTCTTGAGTGTATTTACAGTGGCACAGTAGACAGGACATAATTACAGAGCAGACCCACCGGCCATCCTTCACACTTCAGCTCAGGCCCCTAACTCACACACTCAGAACATTCACTCACAGATCCACCCAACATTCTCCTGAGCTGCATTCATGCATCAACATTCTGACATCAAGCAATCCAGGCCAGTGACATAAGACAAGACTACATTACAACATCTCCCTTTCATACCCTGACACAACCATCACAACATCTCCCTTTTATACCAGACTCAACCGCAACATCTCCCTTTCTCACGACACAAACCTTCCGACACAACAACATCCTTTCGTCCAGACCTGCCACATGCAGACACAGAGTCTGCCACACTCTGCCGCAAACCAATGTGGAGTCATTGGGTTTGATCCAGGTAGCTTTATTTACATAAGCACTGTTGGGACCGTTTTTCTGAAGTACTACCCATTTCTTCAAAACCATTCAACTGAGGCAGTACAAGACTCCACTCTTAGTATTGGACTGTACCACCTGAGTACATGGTAGCGTAGGCAGAGCAGCCAGGCTTTTCTTAGGGGGGAGAGAGGCCAGTAGATACAGTACAAGTGAAATTGTAATACAAATGATCCAAAGAAACAGTGAAACATTATGTATTGTAAAAATAAAGGATTTATTTAAATACAGGTAGGCCCAGATAAATCTAGGGGTTAAGTAAGTACTAACAGATTATATGAAATCTTGGAGTACTAATTGACAGCTCAGGCAATGAAGCAAGAATGCAACACAATCTCTGGGAAAAGACCAGAAAACTCACAGCCCAGGGACCAGCAATGGACAGGAAATTTGGCCGCTTCTCTTTGCTACCAATCATACATTTCTTCAAAGGTAAAGCTGTTCCAGCCCTGACATATGGGGGGGAAGCCTTCCTGACAATCCCACAAGCCATCTGGGACGAGCTGGAGGGCCACTTTTGGCAAGAAGTAATGCGATTCCCTAAATCAACAGCAATAGCGGCAACAGAAGAGAACTAGGACTATCCTCCATGAAAGCGACAGCGGACGCGAACAAAATGTCGTTATATAGGAAAATAATAATTCCAGACGCCCCTAGTCAATACAAACTGATCCATCAAGAAATCCAAAGAGGAAAGTGCCTTTTTTGTCGCTCAGGCTGATAGTGATTTGCAAATACCCTGAAAAAACCAAAGAAGAACTTTTCCTCACTCCCAACAAAATCAAAAAGAAAATGGATCTACAAGATTGGATACTTACGCAAGAAAAAGCAGCATCTAATGAACTCCTTGCCCATTTGCCACAACACACCAAAAAACTGAACGACCACCCACTAATCGTTAGAAGATTCCCTGACAAAACCCTAAGGCAATCTTTCTTAAGGGCATGACTAAACCTCTTACCAACAAGCGAAATCAGAGCATTGAGAGGTCTGACCAACGCGAGCACCTGCAGACTGTGCAAAGATCCCACACAAATTGAAACAATACGCCATCTTCTAACACACTGCACAAAAACAACCGACCTAAGGCAAGCCTTTTTACTCCCGTTATTAAAGCCATTTGACTTACGCGAAGAAGACGTCTGGTGGAACCGACTCATAAGTGGAAACAAAACCTTGTGGACAATTGCAGCAGCAAATATCATAGACTCAGCTCTGGCAAAATGCCTTAAAGAAGAAAAACATCTATAAAACCCAATAGGTGAACAACCTCATACTGACACACAGCACCTGTAAATCAAATGTTTACATTCGTAGAGCAGCAAGCATCCAGCATCAAAGAACGAAGAGCTTCCTCTCATATAGACTTTGCAGCATTGTGTAAAATCAAAGAAATTTGATGAACACAAAAAAATATATATTATATGAAATCACAATATAAAACACAAAACTAAACTTGAAAGTACACAGACCCAAGTATAGCCCTTATTTGGAACACCTAACAGTAGTTCTAGGGAAGTCAAAACCTTGTTATACACATTCAGTATAGGTCAAGCCTATTCGTTGGGAGTAAAAGACCAATGGTTACTTTCAGATTACTTTTGGTAATACATGGGCAGTAGGCCCTTCCAGTTGTACAGTGACTCTTGGAACAAATCACATAAACAGTCAACTGGACAATATACTTTTTGGTGAATAGTGAAATACTTATTCTAGATGCAGTAGAAACATATAACCACTTTTGTCATAACACATAGTTATACCAGATGAGTAAAACCTAAAGATGCAATACACAATTACAGATGCTTTGGAAATCAGGGAACCCCAGATTGAGGTAAGAAATAACTCTGGTAACTTGTTTTGGATGGCACACAGCTAACACAAGGTAAGTAAACCCCACATACTTTAACTTCACAATGAAGGGGAAAGTAAAACCCAATGTCACACTTTACTGAATAGTTATTGTAGGTAGGCAGCAACCTAATGTAGACTTATTAAGGATAGGCTAGCAGCAAATCAGGGGAAGCAAGACCCAGTTGGGGGACACTCACACAGTTATCCTAACATGACTAACGTGGTGATACCAACAGTTAGAGAACACTCATACAAGTACCCTTCAGGAATAATCTGGTGAAACTAACACACTACATTTGTAAGGAGGCACAACCTAATCACAGGAGAGTAAAACACCTTTACATCTACTTTCTTTTAGACTGGTAAAACAGTGGCTAAGGAAGAAAAGATGTTAACCATACTTTTAAAAATAGTGCATCACACATTCAAGATCAGTAAGAACTTTTGTAACTGTTCACTCATAGAATTACAGTTACCCACCAACTCTTTACAAGTAAGTAAAACACTTAATTTATTTTCTAGGCAGAAGTCCCAATCCCTTCAAAATCTTTCCCTTATTCTTGGAGCATGAGTGTACTCAGTGGCAAAAGGGGAGTCACTAAAACTAGTGACCAACAGGCAGTGTTAGAATAAGTTCTTTAGTAGCAAAAGTCAGTGTTTCCTGAGGATAACTGGCAAACAGGTCCAGGGGCTTCACAGAAGACACCCCAGCAGGATTCTTGCAGTGGGACTGGGTGTACTGGATGAGGGACCTCCCAATCACAGAAGACACCCCAAAGCTACACAGAAGTCCTAACAGGTTTAAGGTAAATATAAACCCAAGCCAACAGATTACCTCTGCAATGAAGAAGAGATTGCAGCAGGAGAACTTCAGGGACTGCAGCCAAATACCCGGTCAGTGGATTCCTTGTCTTGGAGACTGAACACAAGACCTCAGAAGGAACTTTGCAGCTGGGATCGATGAAGAAGGCTCTAGGCAAGATTTCTCTTGTGGCTGAATGTGTTTCTGTGGGTTTGGCGCCTTTTCAAGAAGCACAGAACAAGACAGAAAATCATGGTTAAATTATCGTTGTTTAAAAGGTCCAACACTCTTGTGAGAGGACTTTTCAGACTTGATTCGTTTCTCTGGAGATACACCAGGATGCCCACGAAGTTTCAGCGAGATTCGGAATGTGGAAGACTGTGCACCGCACAGTGGCTGGAGGTCCCAGGGTATTGGGGTATTGCAAGAATGCAAGGTCGCAGCAACCTGTGAGATGGCTCAAAATGCAGGTCTTCTTAAGTCTAGTGGGTTGCAGCAGGCTTAGGTTTGGGACATCATTTTCGGAGACCCCAGGTCGATTGGGAGGAAGGGTTGTTGCAGGCTCTGGTTACACAGCAGGGTCTTCGGTCGCTGGAAATCATTCCCGCTGCTTTTCCTTCATCATCCTATTCGATTTTCAGTTCAAGTGGTCGAAATAACTTCAGCTTCCAGGTTTCCAGTATTTATCAGACACTACAGCACAACCTCTGCATTCTCTCCCTGCATTTTACAAGAAAGAGGCATCTGGTTGTCCAATCAGGACAGCCAACCCTCCACTGGGATTTGTCCCATTTGAAGGAAGGTATAAGACAAAGGATGAGGGAGTTTTGGACTCCTCCCCCACTTCCTGTGCTTACAGACTGACTGGAGCCTGGGCAGGGTGTCCAGGGAACTCCCGCCAAAGACAAAACTCAAACAAAGAAATTTCCCACCCTGGATGTCAGGGGAAGGAACAAGAAATGACAAGAAACACTAAAATGTCAGAAAAAGAAGACAGGGGTCATTTTGGTAAAATGAGCACCCTTAGGTGCCTTTACTGCAGCTGTGATTACAGCCCGCGGTAAAGGTGCACCAAATTAGTAAAAGGTAACACTGCCACCAGCCATTAAAGGTATGCTTGTCACTGTAACAGAATTGTTACAGTTTTAATGTGAAAGGGGATACATTGCATCTCCCCACCACTCCACATAAGGTGGGGTGTGCTGGTTTCACAGAATAAAATGTAAAAGGGATCCAAAGAGCCTTTCAACCCTTGGGAACTCTAGTTAACTCAAGGTTAGCACAAGAAAGTTAAATGGGGAGCCCCTAAGGCAACCCAGCAACAACAGGCACTTATTGCCAATAAGTTGTTAGACATAATAACTTTAAAAAGACATTATGGAGAGTCTTAAAAATGACATCCATAAAAAGAGTTAATGATTGGGTGAGTGTGGAAAAAGGTTCCCACTCACTGAGGTATTCATGAAAAATATCCCACTAGAAAAGCAAAATGTTCTGGAGTTGAACCAGGAATGGAAGATTTACCTGCTCTGTGGAAATCTTACCTGACACTCGTCCCCCCCCCCCGACTAAGGAACGGGAGAAGCTAATCCTCACCTGGATGGATCTGTTGTTTCAAGTCGGTTAAACTGTTTGCTGAGTCAACTAGCAATCTTTTTGTAACCCTTGCTGTGATACGTTTTCTAATTTTAGTTATCATTTGCAAACTGTACGACCTACAAGTAGTGTTGGGCACTTTTCTCTTGTCTAAGGTATAGGGGATCTGATTAAACAGTCCCTCAGAAGTTGTGACTACCTCTGAACCTACATTAGGCGTTTTAAAAGGGTTCTTATAAAGAAATCCCTTAGACCTAGAGGGGTCTCCATGATTCCTCACCACCTCTCTCACATGAGCAGGTTGGGTCTCAGGTATCCTAGTTGGAGTGGTTGTGGCAAAGCATTGTACATCCTTCCACTTCCTCTTAGATCTGTATTTACCTTAGTTAGGGTTTTCCCTTCTAACACTAGGATTTACAAGGGGGTCTTCAGCAGAAGAGCCCACAATGTCAAGGGGTTTAGCCTTAGACAAATATTTTCTGCATTTCCACCAGCTTTGAGGTTTACCAGTCCTCAAAGGCCTAGTTAGGTTTCCATCTTGTCTATCCACCCCTTCCTCAGAAGCAGTGTTTTAAAGGTTTCCCTTCTAACATTAGGACTTTCAGTAGGATTCGCTATTGAGGATCCCACAAGTTTAGAGTGGTCTCTTGAAACAGAGACCCTAGCCTTGTCAGAACACCTGTCCATCGCTCCTGTAGGAGTAGTTGGAGTCACAGGCTTTTTATTAGAAGGCCTAGTGAGAAAGCTATTCTTAGGTTTCTTATAACTCTTTTTGGTTTTCAGTTTTTCAGGCCTAGAAGTTACATTCTGGGCACTCTCAACTAAAGGAGTAATCTCAATTCCTACCGTGGTGTCAAGGAAACGTCTTGCCCTCTTAGGGTTGTTAAAAACACCTAAGCTTTGTACATCCATCTGGATCACCTCCACTGTAGGTGGGTTTTCAGGTGTATCCCTGTTTAGAGTTTTAGGAACCACTTCCACTGTAAGTGGGTTTTCAAATGGTTCAGCCACTACAGGTTCAACTGAAGGGGCCTTAATTCTAAAGGACATACACCACACAGGGTGTGTGACATGAACACTAAGGTCCTTGTCAGGTTCAACAACGTTTTTACACACTGGTATAGATTAGACAGGAATATATAAGTTTCTAGCCACAGGGTGAACCACTTCCACTCTAGGTGGGTTTTCAAGAGGTTCTTTTACCTCAGTGTTAACTGAAAGTGGGGTCACAACAGTGACCTGGTTAATGGTATTACACCATATTGGTACTAGGACAGAAGTGTTTACGTTTCTGGGAACTAGTTGAACCACTTCCACTACATTTGGTTTTTCAAGAGGCTCTATCACCTTAGCAGCAGCTAAAGGTGGGGTCACAGGAGTGACCTCTAGATTTGTGGGCCTAGGGGCTTTGTCCCTATTTGAAGTTATGGGTGCTACACCCAAGTGCCCTTCAGAGTGGCAGTTAATGCCTTTTATCTCTATTACTTCAAGGTTAAGAGCCTCAGCCTTTTTACAAGGGGGCTCCGCTGAGTCTAAGACCACAGCTTTTCTGCTATATTCAGTATTGACAGACTTCTTAAGGGATGAGGAGACAGCACTTTTTGACCTACCTCTATTCTCAGAGTCCCTTAAGAGGTTTAGATATGGGGAAGCTTTTTTCTTATATCTACCTAAGAGAGCTGTTTTTACCCTATCCCAGTTACCTCTTTCTACTTCATGTAAATCCAAGAGCACTTGGTAGTCTTTCTTGGGAAGTCTAAAAAGAACCCAGGGTATTCTATCACTCTCACACAGACCAAACATTTTCCAAGTGCGGTCAAACTTTGTAAGCCATACAACCATGTCATTATTCATATCATACTGACTCTACAATTCGGGGAACCTGGAAGCTGCAGACACAGAAGACCTGTAAAAAGAAGAGGGGTGCAGAAAACTGTCTTCTACAGACCTGTTATACTTTTTCCTATATTCCCACATTATCATATTGTTTTCCCACAGGAATTTTCTTATATCCAGTTCCTTAGATATCTCAGAGCACATGGTAGGCAGTAAGGTAGAGGCAAGAGAAGGAGAGAGGGGTGAACTAACATCCTCCTTATCAGAACCCTCATATTCTTCCTCTGAGGAGTTTGGACAGCTGTCTGAACCCTCATCACCCTCACTCCCAGCAATATTGTTAGAAGTGGATATAGGTTCACTGAAACCATGCATATGGCCCCATAACCTTTGTAATAATTCAAGCTTACTTCCTTCACAATTGAGGCCCTTCTCTATACACATTGTAACCACATTTTCCATTGCAGCATAAGAGTAGTCCACAGGCCTAAAGCAGGCCATGGTGTTGGTTCTTGTGTTAAATACAAAGTACACTTTACCTTGGCTAAACCAAACCTATTGGATGGTTTCCTTTGGACACAAAGTATATCAATAATCAATGTACTGCAATCCACCTTTATCCCAGAGCATGCCAACAGTGTTATGACAGTTTTTTCTGAAGTACTACCCACTTCTTCAAAACCATTCAACTGAGGCAGTACAAGACTCCACTCTTAGTATAAGAATGTATCACCTGAGTACATGGTAGCATAGGCAGAGCAGCCAGGCTTATCTTATGAGGGAGAGAGGGCAGTAGATACAGTACAATTGACATTGTAATACAAATGATCCAAAGAAACACTGAAACACTATGTATTGTAAAAAATAAAGGATTTATTTAAATACAGGTAGGCCCAGATACATCTAGGGGTTATGTAAGTACTAACACATTATATGAAATCACAATATAAAACACAACACTATACTTGAAAGTACACAGACCCAAGTGTAGACCTTATTTGGAACACCTACCAGTAGTTCTAGGGAAGTCAAAACCTTGTTTTACACATTTAGTATAGGTCAAGCCTATTCTTTGGGAGTAAAAGACCAGTGGTTACTTTCAGATTACTTTTGGTAATACAAGGGCAGTAGGCCCATCCAGTTGTACAGTGCCTCTTGGAACAAATCACATAAACAGTCAACTGGACAATATACCTTTTGGTGAATAGTGAAATACTTATTCTAGGTGCAGTAGAAACCTATAGCCACGTTTGTCACAACACATAGTTATACCAGGTGAGTAAAACCTAAGGATTTAATATACAGATAAAGAGTTAAAGATTAGGTGAGTGTGGAAAAAGGTTCCCACTCACTGAGGTATTAATGAAAAATATCCCACTAGAAAAGCAAAACGTTCTGGAGTTGAACCAGGAAAGGAAGATTTACCAGCTCTGTGGAAATCTTACCTAACAAGTACAAATGTACATCAACCAGTTTCTCTTGAGTGTATTTACAGTGGCACAGTAGACATGAGCCACTGAAGTGGAAGCGGTGAATTGGGTGGAACGGAAGAAGTGTGTAGATAAAACGGGTAAAGAGGGTAGAAAGGATGAAGTAAGTGGGTGAACGGATGACGTATGTGGATGAACGGATGACGAATGAACGGACGAAACTGGATATATGAAACGGGTCAGGGAGGTGGATGGAGGATGCATAGAGAACAGATAACGTGGAAATTAGCAGACCGGATGATGAAGCGATAACATGTATAGATCGGACGAAATGCATTGATTAGAAGGAATACATAGAACTGATTGAACTGATTGTCTGCTTAGAATTGAGTGAGTACATACAACATAGAATGGTTGGAGTGCATAAAATGGTTGGAATGCATAAAATGGTTGGAGTGCATAGAATTGGTGGAGTGCATAGAATGACTGGAGTGCATAGAATGATTGGAGAGCATAGAATGGTGGGAGTGCATAGAATGGTTGAAGGGTATGGAACGGTTTGGAGTGCATGGAACGGCCTGGAGTGCTTGAAACAGCTGAAGTGCATGGAACGACTGGAGTGTGCTCGATCCCAAGATGTAAACCACCTTACCCTTACCGCCTACCGTGTAATGAGGCCCATACTCTTGATCTCCCAATCACCAAACCTACCGCTAAGAAGCAGCTATCACAGGAATGCAGCACCGCTTCACACATATCCGGTGCTCACATGCAGCTTATGACTCTCTCTCTCTCTCTACTGACCTGAACTTCAGTTCCCGAGGGCGTTCAACCTACCAGCGCCTTGTGATCATACCAATGGTACATAAGGCGCTACATAAATGAAAAATAACATAACATAACATAACATGACATAATTATAGAGCAGACCCACCGGCCATCCTTCACATTCCAGCTCAGGCCCCCAACTCACACACTCAGAACATTCATTCACAGATCCACCCAACATTCTCTTGAGCTGCATTGATGCATCAACATTCTGACATCAAGCACTCCAGGCCAGTGACAAAAGACAAGACTACATTACAACATCTCCTTTTCATAACCTAACACAACCATCACAACATCTCCCTTTTATACAAGACTCAACCGCAACATCTCCCTTTCTCACGGCACAAACCTTCCGACACAACAACATCCTTCTGTCAATCTTTAATCCCATCCTCGTCGCCATTGTTATAAAGTATATTTGATGGTAATAACGCTCGGACTCGAGACACAGACCTGCTGTGGAGTCATTGGTTTTGATCAAGGTAGCTTTATTTACATAAGTACAAATGTACATCTTCCAGTTTCTCTTGAGGGTATTTACAGTGGCACAGTAGACAGGACATACTTACAGAGCAGACCCACCGGCCATCCTTCACACTCCAGCTCAGGCCCCCAACTCACACACTCAGAACATTCACTCACAGATCCACCCAACATTCTCCTGAGCTGCATTCATGCATCAACATTCTGACATCAAGCAATCCAGGCCAGTGACATAAGACAAGACTACATTACATCAGTCCATGCCATAAAACAATCTCATTTTAGGCAGGCTTCCATTGGCATGGTCAAAGTTTTTAAGTCATTTCACAGGACACTTTACACATAGGCTTATTAAAGGCATGGAGTTAAAGGACCACTTGTCAGACATCGTAGCATGCCTGCATTCCAAAGGGTATTGTGGGTAAACCTTTAAGCAAATGACACCATTTAACACACAAGTGTGACACATTGGATTCTTTTCCACAGTAGTGCAAGGATGAGTAGTGGTAAAAATGCCCTGTCAGCCCTCATACTTCTACAAACCAAAAGCCAATGAAATCATAAAGGTAAAACAGGAACAGTTCAGAGATATACCTCCTTCGCCTTTTATGGTAACGTCGCCCAGGGGAAGGCTACGCTCTTAAGAGCGGTGTGAATGTGAATCAGCAATGACCCAAACGACACATACATACTCCCAAATAAAGGGATTGTCCATTCAAGATTCTATAAAAATAGATATACTTTAATTAAAAACACCATCTGCAAAAGAACGAAATAGAAAAACCTGTGCAAAAACCCATCCCTGTGGAAGAACAGAGAGGAAGCAACAGAATAAAGAAAGTAACCCTATGAGCTCAAAAACAGGGCTGATAGGCAAATACAAATCAGGAAAGAATGAAAGAAGATGCTGAAGTGAGCTAACCACTCTCTAGGGTCCCAGTAGACAGAGGGAGCAGTTTGTGGTCAACAGTACCTGATTTCAGTTTTTTGATGGGCTGACGGTGTCAAACCCAGTGTTAAAGGTGAATGCCAGTGGATCTAGCTAATTTCGGGCATGTTGGATCATGTGGGCTCAAGCAGCAAGAGGCATTGAGCAGGGATGAATGCAGTCGCTCTTTGCGGTATATGGGGAGCTTTCATTGAGGCAGGTCGGGCATTCAGTAGTATTTTGTCAGGGTTGGGCAGGGCTGAGTCGGGCTTAACTGCTGTGAGGTGGTCGTGCACGATGCTCCAGTGGTTCGAGCCGGCAGATGAGGGTCACAGAAATGGTGATCTGGGTACTCCAATGTGCATGTCGTTGATGTGGCCACTTAAAGGCTAGTCAGGAAGAGTGTGCAACCCCTTGACAGAGTCAGAATGTGACTCTCAAGCAGTTTGTATCGGACCAGGTGTCGAGCAATGGATTCAGGCCTAGTAGGTGACAACCTCAGGGCACGATGTAGAGTCAATCTGGTTTGATGTGTAAGTGATAGTTTGGATTGGTCGAGGAGCACAAAAGCCAGCACAGGTGTATTCCCTATCGTTCTATGGGTGATGAATACAGCACGACTGGTTTTATGCATCAGAACAGTGAGCTTCAGCTGGTCTGGTCCTCCCGCTGCTGTGAGGCCCACTCAGAGGGACTCAAGGACAGAATGGTTCAGTTCAGGAATTGCTTCTCCCAGATTTAAGAGATTCTGGCAGGTGCTAGCCCAAAGCAAAAGGCATCCTGAATGTGCCCAGGGAGTGGCTAGGGGCAGAGAGCTCTCTTCTGCCTTGGATGACTCCTTAGTGACCTCAGGCTGAGAGCTTTGGAAAGTACGGCTTTCCTAAAGGAGGTGTAAGGAAGCAGGGGGTTGATTGAGCCCCCCCCATACATTTTACGTGAAAGGGACCACTTGCTCTTGCACTGGTAGAGGGATGCCTTCCTTGCCCTTCTGCGGCCTCAGGAGACAAGTCCCTGGCATAAGCAGAGTTGGGGTTATTGCAAGACACACTTGGACTCCATTTTGTGTACCCTCGACTCCATCTTTGGACTAGGCCGCATTCTGATATTGCAAAGTCTCCTCTCCCCTCAGCAGCGCCACGCACAGAGAGCAGTGACATCCCTTACCTTTTTCCTCCCGCGCCTGTGCCTCCCAAGTCCATTTCTCACGGATGTTCTGAGACAGTGTATCCTTCTCACCCTTCATCTGAGATCACTGTCCTGTGTGTGACCGGGCCGAACCATGACTTGTGGCTCATCCATCTCAACAAACCTGCTACTGCACCTCTCACCCCCACCCTTGGAAAAGTACTGCCTGTTCAACCCTGGTCCCCTCCAAAGCTATTCTTTTGATGCAACAGAAGTGTGACCCTTCCTTGCTGACCACCCTAGTGTGCCGCCAATTAACCCAGACTCCTGTCACAGTATATTGTGCCCTAAACTAACATGTGTCATTCCACCGCCTCCTGCTCTGATGTACATGATCTGACAGCTATCAATCCCGCCCCCACAGGTTACCTGGGGGGCAAGACCCCCACACCCTTCACCTCGCCAGTGACCCAAAGGAAGATAATGCACACACACGTGTACAATTTATAGGCCTCATGTAGAAACATCAAAAGGTGTAGGAATGATCTTTATTTACTGAATGTCTAGGATAAGTGTGTAGATTAGTTAGCCAGAACCAGCTGCCTCTCCGGACCTGACCCAACCTTCACCTTGCACGGACCGGCCCAGCTGAACCACGTGATGTCCAACCTCCTTCCAAGTCATCAGATAATCTTGTGGAGCTGGCCCTTACAGCGCTATACTCGCACCCTTTCCCTGACCAATGAAACTGTAACTAGTAGACTGTATAGGAATCATCGCTGATGACACTATAACCCTTTAAAATGTATTGTTTCTGTATTGTTTGCTAGAGCGCTCTCAAGGCAGCAGAGTTCTCTGGATGCTGACTCTCAATACCAATCTCTTAGTCTCATTGCCTACCGGCATGTGACTTTTATTCTTAGTTTTTATTGGTGATGTGGGGAGTCAGCGCCTTCACTTGGTGACCCCCAGAACATGATTTGAGGGTGCACCGACAGCCACCCACGTGTCGTACGGCGAGATCCGGGGCACCCCCCAGCAAAACCATTGGCTCGTGTGGCTGACCAGTGCGCGCACAAAGAGAGGTTCCAAGGGTCCCGGCCATTGCAAACACCCGACTGATCGCCAGGGTGGGTCACGGCTTGGTTGGGGTGTGGCCCCGATTGTGGATAGACCATGAACGGAGGCTCTCGGATCACCCGGGAGACATGAGTATTGGTTGCGAGAATCTCAAAGAAGGGAAATTTAAAAAGCAGGTAACAGGTGTAAGGGTAACGCTGAGGGAATAGTGGGGAGTCAGATTTAGAGCCTAGGGTTTGTATGAGTGTAACTGGTAGGCTTTTTCTTCTCTTTTCTTTATATGGCCATTAGGTTATGAACATAGAATTAACGGAATACGGAAAGAGTATGGGAACCTAGCTCTGAAAGAGGGTGGAAGGTGGCACCACGTAGTATTGTCTCGACCAATGCAGGAAATAAGTTGAGATAAAATAGAAAAAACATATTTCTTTATTTATTTATTCATATTTTAAAATTCACAACAGCCCTGGGGCATTGTGGCACTGTTACAGAAATAGAAATCTTGCTGGTTACAGAGGAAAGCATGGTGGTTACATGGAATTTGCATTTTATGAGCATTTTGAATACATAGAAATTGTGATACAGACATGTTGCGTTACAGTACAGCTTAAGGTATGAGGTGAGGTGGCTAGAGTGCGGGCGGGAGTAGAGAGTTAGGTGAATAGTGTGGTTTTAAGTGATTTACGAAAGGAGAACAAGGAGGGCTCTGCTCTGAGTGAGTTGGGAAGGGAGTTCCAGAGCTTAGGCACTATGTGGGGGAAGCCAATGCTGCTGGCTTTGACTCTTCTAATGGTTGGTATGCAGAGTTGGTTTGTTTGATGGCTTCTTTTGGGAAGATCAGAGGAGTTTTTGGCTATGGTTTCTGATAGATAGGAAGGTGCGGCTAGATTGATGCATTTATGAGTGAGGGTGAGGATTTTGAAGTTGATTCTTTCCTTCACTGGGAGCCAGTTTGCATTTCGTCTGGCCTGAGATACAGGGTCGAATTTAGGGATGTGCAGGGCGTTGTGCAGAGCATGATTTTGCACTATTTGGAGCTTGTTTAGGTTTTTGGTTGAGGTGCCTGCTAGGAGGGTGTTGCAGTAGTCAAGTCTTGCTCCTATCGTGGCCCTGGCGATGGAGTGGCAATTTTAAGAGGTTAGGAAGGGTTTTATGGCATAAATGAGTTTAGTTGTGAGTGCAGAGGCAGAGAAGATGGCGCTGACCTGTCTTGTCATAGAGAGTGTGGAGTCTAAGTAGACTCCTAGGTTCTTCTCAGATGTGGAGACAGGTATGCTGGTGTTGTCAATGGTGAAGTGTGAGTATTCAGGGCTGAGTTTGGATAGAATTTCCTTGGGGGCTAGGATGATGATCTCAGTTTTATCACCGTTTAAACAGAGACCATTAATAGCCATCCATGTTTGGATGGTGGCATATATCTGGAGGAGGGCTTCTGTGTCTTGGTGATAGTCTCCAGTGTGATGGAGTAGGACTAGGGTGTTGTCGGCATAGTTAGTGTACGCTATGCTGAGTGCATCCAGCAAGTCAAAGAGAGGTTTGGTGAACAGGTTATGAAGGGTGGGTGCAGCGCATGACCCCTGAGGGACTTCACAGTTGATGGTGTCAAGGATACATTTGCCAGTTCTGAGTACACTTTCATGGCCCTTTTCATGGCCCTTCCAAGAAGGAAGAGATCCAGTTGGTGGCCTTGTGCGAGAAGTGTGCTGCGTTGAATAGGTGGGAAGTGAGGATGTTATGGTCAACAAGATCAAACGCGGCAGAGAGATCGAGGAGGAGCAGGAGGGCAGGTTTGCCATTGTCCATTATTTTGGTGATTTGATTTTTTAAGTCTAAGAGGGTGGTTTCTGTGCCATGGCCCTTGCGGAAGCCTGATTGTCTTCTGCTCAGGACGGCATTCGTTTCCAGATAGCATTGGATTTGGTTGTGGGTGGCTTTGTCTAGGATTTTGAGGAGGAAGGGAACAGTGGTGAAAGGGCGATAGTTGTTGGGTGAGGTGGGGTCAAGGGAAGGTTTTTTAGTAGCGGCAGAACCCAGGCTTCTTTTAGGCATTGTGATACAATTCCTGATGATCAGGAGTCTGCGCATTTTTTGATGATGATCGGAGGACAGATGTCCCCTTTGCATGTGCATGTGCAGGGTATGATTTTTTGAGAAGGCCGGTGACTTCCAGTTCTGTGACGTCTCTAAAGGCAAAGGGGGGTGTTTGAGGGAGTGGATTGTGAGAGGAGGGTGGGGGGGAGAGCTTTGGTTGGGGAGAGCCTTGCACTGTGTTGCTTTTCTTTTTATTTTGGAGCGTTTTAACTTTGTTGAGGAGTGCAGTCTGGATGCTAGAGCACCAGGCTGTGTCCTTAATGACTTTATCTGGGTTGGAGGTGGGTGTGGTGAGCTCTTTAAAGATAGAGAAGATTTCTCTTGATTTAGAGTTGGCTTTAGAGATTCTTTTGTTATAAGATTCTGATTTAGCTTGGAAAATGACTTCCTTATAAATGGAGGAGATCCCTTTGAATTCGTTAAGAGAAGACTGGCTGGGCGCTGATTGTCACTTGAATAGGGCTCTGCGTTTCTTGGTGCAGAGAGCCGATAGTTCTTCTGTGAACCAAGAGTTGGAGTGCATAGATTTTTTTTCTTTTCTTCTTCGAGGGGTGCTATGGACTCGATGGCTTGGGTGAGAACGTGGGCATAGGTATTGGCAAGAGAGGTGGGGTCATTGTTGAATGGAGGTTTGAGTTCAGGGATATTGAGAAAGGGAGCGAGGTTGGTCTTAGTGAGTTTTTTTGAGCTTCTGACTTTAGCAGTGGGGCATAAGTGAGAGTCTTGGGGGTGGGAGTGGTAGGTATAGAGAATTGCATATAGTGGTGGTCTGTCCATGGGAGAGCTAAGATTTCAGTGATGGATGATGAGCAGCTACGGTCAGTCATCCAGTCAATGGTTCGGCCTTTGCAGTGAGTGGGTGCTGTGATTTTGTATTCGTACCCCAGGTGGGTGAGTTCTTTGGCTAGGGATGCAGCTGTTTTGTCCTTAGGGTAAAGTAAGCCTAAGTTAAGGTCAACTAGTAAAATAGTTTTAGTTGAACTTTTAAGGTTGTTACCTATGATTTGGAGGAGTTGTTTTCAGTAGTCTGGTGGTGATCCTGGTGGCCAGAGGTAATTATGATGTTTATGGTACAATTAGGAGAGAATGAGAATTTGGCAGTGAGGAGATCAGCATTGTTTTCCCATTGTTGGTGGCACATTCTAATGGAGACAGTGTTTTGTAAATAAGGGCTATGCCACCACCTTTAGATGTCTTGTGGTCCTGTCTCAGGATGGTGTATCCTTGGGGGAGGGCGAGGGAGATGGATGGGATTGAGGCTTCATGGAGCCAAGTTTCGGATATGGTCAGTAGGTCTAATTTGTTGGAGGTGATGAGTTCATTGATTTCAATGGCATGGGCTGTGATAGAACGGGCGTTGATGAGTGCGCATTTTAGGTCAGTGTGTGTTGGTATCAGTGGGAGTTGTGTGTGGATGCTGGAAGTAGTGATGTGAGGGGTAGTGGGTGCGTGTGGATGTGAGCGGTAAGGGTTGGGTGGGGAATGTTGGAAGATGGGATGGTGTATGTGATGTGTGTTGGTGAGTGGTGTGGGGGTGCAAGAGCTAAGCCTGCGGTTCCTAAGGTAGGTTGTGGGTGGGCTGCTGTGGTGGATACCGTGTGGCTTGGTGCGAGTTCTGAGTCGACAGAGCCTGTAGTGGAGGTGGGCTTGTTCAGTCAGTTTGATGTTGTGGAGACTGCTGCTGGTTTGGAGTGCAGTGTGACAGGGGTCTGGTGGCGGTATGAGGTCTGTGTGTGTGGGGGACATGCTATAGGTTGCCCCAAGGTTGAGAGTGATGAGAAAGATAAAATAGAAGGCAAACTTAGGTGGGGTGTGCCGAGATGGTGGTGCTGTTGTGTGGGTTCTGTGGGAATACATTTGTGCAATACAGATACAGTATAATGCTTAAAACAAATCTATCTAGGCAGAATCGATAACATTGAATTTATTAGCCAGTGCCAGAGGGGACAAATATTGTTTAGCTACGGTGTATTTGAAAAAGCAAAGGTAAAGTCAGTTTCAAATTGCTTTTGTGCTAGTACAAGACACACTATACAAGATTTACAGGGCTGGTGACATAGTAGACTAACAGTGCATATACCAGGCACTATTGCCGGTGGTCAGCGGTAGAAATGCAAATAGGATAAACATTTGACAATCACTTTACAGTAGGCATCTTGTACACGAGTGCTTTTCCGTGTCATTGTGGGTACAGAATAGGCAGTAGGTAAGGAGTCGTGCAGGCAGTTGGTGACTATGTGAGTCTCAATCAGTGGCATGGATTTAGCTTCCTAGTATGGCAGCTTACATGCTGGTACTTATTGACAGGAACGTACCATAGTTTGTAGTGGCGTGGCAGGAAGAGCCTTCCTGAATGGGTGGTAGTTGGGTAGAGCAGACTCACCTAGGTTTTTGTGTGAGCAGCTGATTATGCATAGGTGTCTTGTATAATGAATAGACTTGGGAAATATTAGCAACTTCTTTTTCTTGTGTGCATAACTCTTTTATAGGTCAGCCAAAATGGGCTCAGGGAAGGAGGGGGCAGAGAGAGTGAGTGGGGGAGCAGAATAAGATAGTGTGATTTAGAGCCGGGTGTGGGTGGGGGTGTAGCTAGAAATTGAGCATATATTTTAACTGTCGTTAAAGTCAATTGTGTCAGTACATCGAAAAAAGTATATGTGAATGTGTCCGATATTGAAATTGGTTTAAAGCCGTTTTTGTTCATGTGGAGTCAAGGAGGTGTAAGTGAAAACGTTTTTAAATTGTGACATTGCAGAGTGTTTATTAAGGTCTAATAAGCTAAATAGAAGTACTTCTCAATTATATTTTTGACGCACAACACAAACACGATTGAACCCAAAGGTGAATCAGGGAGCCATACACCCTTAGCACATATTTGCCAGCACCTCCCCCTGTACAGTGAGAACATCCAGAAGTATCACGACCAGTGGCTTACAGAGATACAGGGAGAAGGATTGTCCCAAGTGTGGCCAGAAGGAGGGTCATTCAACAAACAAATATTAGCTCTAGCCCCAGCAGGGAGGGAGGAGAAATGGACAAGGGGAAAGTGCTAAAATCAGGGGACAAAGAATTCACTAGGCTTTACCCACTGTTAACTAGGCCCGCTATGGAGTACAGTGACCCGTCATATTTGCCTGCACCAAGTGCACCTTCCACTCCCTTGCCAACAGCCCCGCCTCCCTACGATCCTAGTGGGTTGTACGGCCCCATAAGTTCCCCTTCAGTAAATCTCAGTTAAGAGCATTATGTGACAGAGGCCAAATGTTGCCTGGGGAGGGGGGAAGCGCCGTCCATCTTGGCGGGCGGACCACCTCCATCCCCACTCCCATCCAGGAACCCATCTAGCCAGCCGGAAGATGAGTGGAAATCAGGGGAGTTTTTCTTCCACCTTAACAACACCCCCATAAGGATAGTGCGAGTAGGACAAGAAGGTAGCCAAGCAGGGGAGGAACAAGGAAGTGGGGAATCAGACAGGGAAATAGACGAGGTGTGGAGAGATCTGGATGAGTATGAGGAAGGAGCAGCGGCAGCAGGAATGCCGCTGCCACTCCGAGAAGAGCAAGAAAATGGGGTGGTACGATAAAGGTGGCAGCGGAGGCTACGGAGTAGGTTGGGAAACATGTCATTGAGAAAGCCAAAAGAAGTAAAAGTGAGTAAGAAAGGAAGTAAAACAAAATTGCAAATGCCCCTAATCCACAAGTGAGCAGGGAGGCCCCATTACATAACATGGCCACAGATGGACAAGAATAATATATTGAAGTTATTGCCCCCACTTTCGGGAGGAGCGGGAAAATGGATCCAAGCTTTTGAAAAACACACTGCAGGAGTACCGCTGGCTATAGGGGACATAACAAGTTTGTTAGTATCTGCTGTGGAAGATCCAGCAGACATGGTGTGGGTGAAGACAAGTTCCCGGGAGTAACGACAAATTGTGACCGCTATGATGGGTCGGCCTTTAACAATGTAAGGGCCCAGGTGTGGGACGCACTGTGGAGGACCTTCCTGGATACCCCTGGGGAGCCCGGGAGACCCAAAGTGAAAGCTGCTGCAGGCCAAAACACTGGAGCATTTTGAAACACATCCGCGTTGTGTTTCTGCCTGCAGCAGCTTTTCGCTTTGAGGCTCATAGGCTCCCCCGGGAGAGCCTGGGAGACTTAAAGTGATAGCCACAGGAGGCAGAACACAACACGGTTGTATTAAAAACGCTGCATTTTTTCTTTCTAAGTTTCTCGGGCTCCTCCGGTTCAGAGGAGCCTGAGAAAACTTAGAAAGAACACTTCAGTGTTTTTAAATACAACAACTTGGAGCCAGGGGGCTCCAAGCTGAAGCTACCGCAGACATAAATACAAGGTTTTTAAAGCTGCGTTTTTTTTCTCTACGTTTTCTGGGCTCCTCCAGCTTGGAAAACTTTGAAAAGAAATGCAGCTAGTGCTTAAGAAATGAAGAAATAAGCACTTACCGAGATGCAGCTTTCCTGCCTGCTGTCTCTGGTCTCCGTCCTCCGGCACTAATGAAGCAAAGGCCACCCAGTGGTAGCTTTTGTTTATTAAAGCTGGCTGGCTTTTGCTTCATTAGTGCCGCAAGGGCAAGCACAGGAAGCATCCATTTCACAAAATGGATGCCTCCTAGTGCTTCACATTTTTAAGTTTAAGCATCATTTGCTCAATAGTTTACATAGGGACTTTTCAAACATATTTTTTATATATATTTATCCTTATTGGCCATCTTTTTAGCCAATAATATTTTCTGAGTGCCCTATTCCTTTAACAGCATTCACCGTGGGGGGGCAAAAGATATGAGCATTGCAGATAACCCCAAGGTTATTGTGAAAGTACCAGCATCTTTAATAGACTTCTTCACGAAGAATTTGTCAACATCGATGTAAAAAGCACAATAATTCAATATGTAGACGACCTCCTGATTTGTAGTGAAAGTGAAGAGCAATTTAGAAGAGAATTGATAACATTGTTGACCTTGTTAGCAACAAAAGGGTACAAGGTGGACAAAGGAAAACTGCAGTACTGCTTGGCAGAAATATTGTATCTGGGGCAGTTAATATCTAAAGATGGTAAGAGAATTGTATCAGACAGAGCAGCAGCAATACGTCACACTCTAATGCCAGAAACAGTAAAAGACATGCGAAAAATTCCTTGGTATATGCAACTATTGCCGTGCATGGATATTAGACTATGCTGCATACACATGCCTCCTTCTCCAGGCACTGAAGGAAGCCCAAAAGAACAGCGCTCCCATAAAATGGACACAGGGAATGTTCACACAATTTCTTTAATTACAAGAATTCATCACAACAGCACATGTCCTAGCAACCCCAGATTATGATTGGGAGTTTTATATATTCTCCCACTGCAATGGCACACTAATGAAAGGAGTATTAACGCAAAAAGCCATTGTCCTACTACAGCGGCACACTGGACTCAGTAATGCAAGGGCATTTCGCGTATGAATAAGCCCTCGCTCCAGCAGCCTTCTAAATAAAAAAAATGCCACCATAATAATGGGATGTTCCATGACACTGTTTGTCGAACACTCTTTATTTGCCATACTCGAAAGGTCAAAGTCTACACTCACCGCTCAAACATACACATTGTACGCTGCAAGACTGTAAACCATGCCACCTTCTTCACAGAACCCTGCACAGTAGAAGACATGCAAGAGCAGAACTGCGCTACATATGAAGGTCACGATATTCCCAAAGCCAGTGAAAATGCCCTAGAGGGAGGTGAGGTATACTTTGTGGATGGATCAGCATCCATTGACTGCGAGACAGGAGAAAAACATGTAGGGGCAGCAGTGGTGAGAATAGAAGGGGATGAATATGAAGTAATAATGCAAAAATGCCTCCCCTCACATTTCTCAGTGCAAGCAGCAGAACTCATAGCCTTAATTGAAGCATTGCATACAGCCAAAGTGACAAAGTGATGCAGTGACAATTTACTCTGACTAGGCATATGTGACAATGACGGTGAATTCCGGCTTGTCACGATGGCGATGAAGAGGGTTCAGGAGAGCGGATGGCTCTCCTGTAAAACACGGACAATTGTTGAATGACATTATTGAAGCATTAGCAGAGCCATCAATAGTGGCTTTAGTGAAGTTCCAGGCCCATACAAATAATACAGACGCAATCGCACTTGGGAAAGAAGCCGCTGCGAAAGAAGCTGCATACTTTCAAGCTACCCCAGCAATTGAATGTGTAGTAAAGACATACACAAAAAATTACAGGGAGGAAAGGTATAGTTCCACACCCATAATTCAAATAATAGAATTGCAGAAACGCGCCCTTTCAGATGAACAGGAAATGTGGATAAAGAGAGGGTGCAAACAGTCATCCACGGACCTCCTCTGGTGTCAGGAAATGACAGGAAAAGTAGTAATGCCAGTAAAACTATTACAAATAGCAATTCAGCAGCTCCATTTCCCCACACACGTTACCAAACAACACATTGCAGCAGATATTCAAGAGGACTGGTTTGTACCCAACCTGCAAGAACACCTCACAAAATTCATAATAGAATGCACAACATGCCAGACATACAGTTCAGGTATGACCCATAGGACGCAGCGAGGAACAATGCGCGGCCCATTAGGACCATTGCGAGAATTACACATTGACCATGCCGATATGGGAGAAAGGTGCAACAGAGCCAGATATCTCATAGTGGTGGTGTGCCCCTTTTCACGCTGGGTAGAGGTGGGTCCATGTGCAAACCCAGATGCCAAATGCGCAGCAAGATTCCTGGTAAGGGATGTGTTCCCTAGGTAGGGGATTTGTGTTGTGTTCCATTCAGATAACGGCACTCATTTTGTAAAAGACCTCTTCAAAGAAGTGACTACCTTGCTGGGTGTGAATCACAAACACTGTTCGATTTGTCACCTGCAAGTGAACGGGTTGGTAGAAAAGATAAACGGCCTCCTCAAGAGTAGACTATCACAATTGTGTCAGACCCTAAAAAAGAACTGGGTATATTGCTTCCCTCTAGCACTGTTCCAACTCAGAATGCAGCCATGTAAGGACCACCATTTGTCCCTGCACGAAATAGTGATGGGGAAGTGCTTTCAAATGCCACTATCTCCAGTTAGGAGAGCAGCAGATGCTCACAGAGCTGCCACAGTGCTAGGGGATGAGTTCAAGGAATATCTCACCCAACTGACAAGAGCTGTGCGAAGTATAGCAAAACAAATAGCACCCCCATTTACAAGAGAAAATGAAACTGACACAAACACTCCAGCAGCAGACAGCCCAGCGTTAATGCCTGGTGAAAGCGTATATGTGTGCAGTTTCATATGGAGATGGAACTCCCCACTGTTCCATGGCCCCTATGAAGTAGTTTACTGCACACCCTGTAAAAGTTAAGGGCTTGAAGTATTGGATACATCTCACAGATGTAAGAAAGGCACACGATAGCACAGCACCACATGGTGAACAGCCACACGAGCAGGAAAGTGATGTACCATAACAAATAGATTTATTAATAGAGTGTTGGGCAAACAAGATGAAAAATAGATGATTGAATGCAGAAATTTCATAACGATGTACAGTATTACTAAGAGTATATAAACGCTGAAAAAATGGTTTACAAATGCAAATATCTATCTCTCTCTCTATCTCTCTGTATCTCTCTCTCTGTGTCATCTCTCTATCTCTGTTTTATTTCTCTCAATGTTTATTTCTCTCTCTCTCTCTCTCTCTCTATCGGTTTTATTTCTCTATTTCTGTCCTATTTCTCTCATCGTTTATTCCTCTCCCTCTGTTCCTCTCTGTCACTGTCAAGTTCTCTAAGATGAATAGATAAAATTACCTGTTGAGATCAAAAAGATAATATTTGATTTATGTGTGTGTACTTAACCATTCATATTGCCCTGTTGGGTGGAAATATGGTGGAAAGGAGGGCCCTCACAAACAACACCACAAATGTAGTGTGGGATGTTTTGTCCCACCTTTACTCTGCTATGCCGCATCACTCTGCTATAATGGTAGCAGAAATAGCAAAATGGCCATGAAACCCTTGTGCGCGCCAAAATCTCTGAAAATCGCGCTTCTCAACTCACGAAATATGGCTGCCCAATCTGCCATGCATGTTGTCAGGGGTGGAACAGAGCTCTCAATCCTGAAATATGTCACTGGGCTCCACAACAATTGAAAATGGAGTACAGAAGGAAAAAACAGTGCTTTGCTAAGTGAAACCCAAAATCTTGCTTTAAATCCATTTTTTGTTCTTTGTTGCTGAAACTGCAGAATGCCAGTGCAGAACACCCTCAAACATTCAAAATTCTTAATGGGTTCTACAATTCACTTAGTTTAAGAAATTATTGTGAACTTACAAAGTCCTGAAAAACTGAGAGCATAAAGACATTTCCACAGCAAAAGTGGCCTTTCTGTTGATCTGTCAAAAAATCTCTGGGTGCAGTACCCTGGGCCGCCTGAATGACAGGTGTCAGGAGCCTGCCTGATTAAACTTTAACATGTATAAACTGAAATCAAATGTTTGCAATCTAAGAGGCCTATTACTGATAGTAACCCATCTTGTAATTGTTTTGATCCCATAGTTTAAAATCTTGAATGAGAATTCTAGCTGCTATTTGAAACCACAAGTGTGTTTTATGCTAAGAAAAAATTCAACAGAGTTAACAATTAAAAATAAACATGGCTGAAGCTACCAAACTGGAATAACTTTCCCTGCAGCAGGAAATCACACAAAAGCGTCAATTATGGGGTTGGGAAAGAACCTGGTCTACAGAGGCATGAGGAACAATTACCAGCTGCAACTAAGGAATGCGAGGTGTGAGGACAGTCGTAAATGGCCTCTGCCAGGAGCAAACAGGGAGGAACCTGCTCCTGAACTGCAGGGAAACAAAAAGAGGCGGACTCAAACAACCCTCTGTGGCTGAACATTAACAAAGAGCACATTTTAAAAAGATGGATAACTTACTGTTTAAAATTGTGAAAAATATAAAAGTAACAGATATGTGAATCTAAATTTTTGCTGCACGTTTCAAGAGACGGCAAAATCGTGTGACATTTTCTGGAAAGAAATTGCAAGAAATGTGATTTTATGCTAAATGTATTTCCGCTAGAATTATGAAACTATATACACCCATGCCCATGTTAAACGCGCACACTTGTAGATATTTGCTTAAAAATTGGACATTGTGTTCCCGATGAAAAGGGCAAAATTCTGTGAAAAGCCGAGACAAGATACCACAGCTACGGGTTTTGAGGAGTAGCTGCTATGGAAAATATGTAATCTGTATATGTGATTCTTATAGAGGTTGCACATGTGTAAGTATGGATTGTGCCAACAGTAGATTTTGTGTTCCAGGGGCTAGGAGTGGATTCTCAGCCTCATAAAATCACACCATCAAGGTGACACTCTGTTTCTCTCCTGATATCAAGGCAGAGAGTAGACTCTGACTCAATCACCAGTCAAAAATGGCAAGGTTAGGCTAAACCAGCCCACACAGCCCCTTTATCATAGCATAAATAGAGAAAGCTCATCAATCAAAAGGACAGGCAGATTCACTCACTATCCTGATGCTGGTAGAGCACCCTGCAGCTGAACTCTACCACTTCCTTGCTCCAGACTCCATAAACTTGGCAAAGCAGAAACCCATTGCATAGCTGAACCATTTTCAGGTAGGCCTCAACATTCCAGAACCAGAACTCCATAAACCTATGGGGAAGCATCCAAATACAACCGGGCTGCGCTGTACTGCTTGCCTGCTGACAATAATTATCATCAGAACCAAGAAGGGCAGATCCAGGCCAGTCCTGTGCCATGCTGTGACCAGAGTACATTACAGACCCAGTCCAGTCCTGTACTGTGCCATGACCAGTGTTCCCTCTAAGCTGTGCGCATGTGCGCTTGCTCAGCTTCCTTCTGGGTGCCGCTCAGAAGAATTTTAGCAGCGCACACAGACAATTCACACCCTCTCAAGAATTAATATGGTACACGCCACAGCAGTTAACTGACATTTGCATTCTCCCAAAATGAAGATTTAGTGTACTAACTAGTCCTGATATTCTGGTCCAGCCTATTTACATTACACTACTGCGCAAGCCTGGCCTGAAAAACCTGAAATAGAGAATGTACCATCAAACAGTAGCTCTTTGAACATAAGATCTTACTAAAATATGCCTGCACAGATTAATCAAAGAACCTTCCCCTCTCTACCATGACTCCTATATTTGACTACAACACTTGTACCTTATGACTCTAACTTCCGCCCATGTCCACATTTATATATTACCAGACAACCTTGAATCAGCCTGCTGTGGCTCTGCAAAAGGTTACCAGACTTGTACCTATATCTACCTGTCTTATGTTTGTTGTAATATGAATAACAAGCAAGCACCAGAATGTGTTACTTATGATCCTTAGCAAAAATATCATCCACACTATGTAACTTAACTGTCAGCTCAAATATCGGATACTGACTGTAAGTAATAAGGCTACTTGGATGTGTAACCTCATCCCATGCTTCCTATGCTTTTGTACATATGTCACACACAGGCTTTGAAGAATTACCTTTGCAATGTAATATAAAACTCAAATACTAATTTGCCTTTTAAGGATCTTGAGTAGGCAAATTTCATGCTCAGTGTCTCCTACTTTAGCACTGCTAACATTACCCTATAGGTGGAGAGCATGATTGCAATATCATTTACTTGGACTGCAAGGGATAATGGGTATGGACTATGCCTGACATTACTCGTACATAGTATTAGAACAACAGCTTTTCAGACAGCTAGAATGCTTATCACGTAATCTGCATCCTTTCAAGTTTTCCGACTTGCATTGAGGATAGACCATAACACATTATATGGTAACTAACTGCTATAGAAAAAAGGTTTCACTGAGCACTTGTATAATCCTACAGAACAATATTAGGGCAGGGTATGTTGTAAACAATCTTGCATGCACTGCAAAATAATTGTGTACATGCAGAATTGTTACATTTTGTTAAAGTGCCCATAATAGCATGGTGAGGCTTTAAATATGTGTTGCTTGCAAAGTATTGTGATTATGCAAATATCAAAGTGAGTGTTTTTCTGCTACAATTCCTCACTTTTTACAAAGCCCTGTCAAACTAGTATTGAAGGTTAGCCCAGGAGCTGAGGAGAGGTACGTGCAGAAGGGGTTTGGAGGGGCGGGAACAGGAGGATGAAGAAGAAATCAGCAATTTTCAAAAACCAAGTCAGATGTTTCAGCTGTACAGTGAAGGAAATGCATTAGTTTGCTAAACTAAAGGAAACTCTAGTAACTGTCTAGGAAACAGCACCTTCTGTTTTTTTCTGCTCAGCTGTTGAGGGCTTGCCAATATAATCACGTGTTCTGTCTTTATTGCCTTGAGCATCCCCATGCATCTTGTTCAACTGATAACAGTGAATTGCAGAAGAGGGGTCCCTAGTTACAGAAGAAGGCACTCAATCTGATGTACCTCTGAGCATTGCTACTATTACCTTAAACTACAACTGTATGTAATTTTCTTCAACGGCCCCATAAGAAACCTCAGTAAGGTTCTTGTTGAATTTTGTGTAGGCTATGGTGAGGACGGGTAGGCAACTCTATAGGCTGTATTATGTGCCCTGTCATTTCACTTCCTATGTCAGGGTTGCAAGCAGGGCTCTGAGATTATTCTACTCTGTACTTGCAATCAAATGATTTTTCAGGGGGTAATAAAGTGACTAGCTTTGCCAGTATGGATACTTTATGCTTCTTAAGTGTTATTTCCCCTTAAAGTGCCTCTTGAGATTGGGCAGTAATATTATCAGAGTTCCTTCATGTGCAACTGCTATGCTGGTCCCTGACTAGAAAATATCAATGGAGCTTTGTGGGTAGAAGCAGTTGGTAGACTCCTTTATGTTCATGTTTTGCATCTTTATTGAACACATTTTCCTGTTTTATATGGAGCAGAAACTGATGGTGTATATATCTCTTAGCTGAAAGGCTGATTTTGAGTAAGTGTTGTCACAGCTCTGTTCAAAGAACATGATGGTTAGCAGAGGAACATGGATTTCTGATCGTTATATTCTGTGCAGCAGTTATTCTGATTCATCATTCCACTAATTATGAGAGGCACATTCTCCAGGCTCTTGAATTACTTCATTAAAGTGGCACATGAACTCCTATTGACATGTTTTCTGACACATTCCTTTTAGTTTTCGTTATTCCTTTTGCAAACATTGTATCCTGTATGAGTTTTTTGACAGCCACCTCAGTTATGACAAGTAATATTTATCTTTTGTAATACATATGACGATTTTCCCAATGACAAACAAAATTCTGCATGGTCTCTGAGTAGTGTCGACAAATGAATAGCCACAACTAAACCAATTGTTTATACTGATCATACAAAGCTGTTTTGTACACTTATTTTTCTTTGCATAGGAGTACTTTGCTAGATTCTGTGGCAGACATTCAAGTCTTGGACTGGTTGATGAACACTCTTTATAATCAACTATGAAATATTTGTTTTTTTGTACTCTATGTTTGGGAAAAGTGTTTAGGATGCCCCTTTTACACTTCTTTATAAAGGATTACAGTGGTTGGTTGTAGAAATTCCCTTCCAAACTTTCTTCGGGGATGATAGCTCACTAACTGTGCATGCTCACAAAGTGACTTACCTCATTAGTGAGTTGCGCACGTGGAAAAGTATGTATGCACGAAAGCCAACCATTTCCGCACATATAGAAAAATAATTAGAGGGAACATTGGCCATGACCACAGCGCCTTGCTGACGCTGCCCAGTCCGAAGAGCCCAGCTGTCTTTCCTTAACCAGAAACCATTCCCTGACCAGAATCTTGACTGACTAGAATTCACGGTTCAATTTAAAAACATATCCAGTGAGTATCTATAGAAAGAATTGTGTCACTGGCATATGTATATTGCATAGTCAATCCCTATCTTAAAACCATCCTATCCTGCATTCAGAACCTGTATTGTTAGGAGTATTTTGAATTATCTGAACTCTCTATCTAAACCATCCTATCTTCCCTCCATAACTAGTACTGTTAAAACTATCTTTGCTCTGATCTTTTCTCATCTGAAGAAGGCGAGTTTCCTCTGCAGGCAGTCATTCTGATCAAGTGACTGTGTTCCTGTGTGGTATTCGCTTTGTTCATAGTCATCCTCTAGTGTAAGTAACCCTTTTGTCATTTTAAAAGCGCATTCCTGTTTTCCATTCTTGCGCCTATCTCGAAAAATGACCGCTACTAAAACGCCTATAACTCCCTCAAGCTCAGCTTCTGCTTGTAGCTAACATCCACTGCTTTAAATCACACCTAAAACCACATTCCAAATCCATACAGTTCTCCCATTATCGTGAATTTCATGCAATGAAAAGTTTGCCGTGAATTTTCGTTATGGGAAATTCTTACACGTGTAAAACAGCTTTTGATTGCTTCCGACTTGAATTTTAAGATTACAAATGTTTTTTTAGGATTAAATCATTGCTTGTGTTTGTGTGCAACTATCCCAAGCGGCTCCCATAAGAATTTATCACAATTTCAGCAATTTTGATCACATTTGTTTTTTTTGCCCAATCCATTCTAAAGATAACTTTAAAAGCCATTCTGACAGCTTGACAGTCAATTCCGTTTTCTCTTGTGTTTGAAAAGGGGAAAGTGGGATTGATATTCTGTTTGAATTCTGCCATTCCTGAAAACCTGTTCTCTCCTGCAAGCTCTTTACATTACCTATTGGGGGTTGAGGGGTGTGCAGAGGGAACTGTGGTGCCATCTGATCTGCACCCACACAAAGTATTATTTTCTGTGCTGAATTGGTTTGCTCAATACTTAATCCTTGTGCATTAAAGAGATTATTCAGTGTTACCTCACCCCATTGGTGATTGGTGTGTACCTATTAAAACATATTGTGATAACATTTTAAATACATAAATAAATATTTACCTTTGCAAACCAGCCTGATTCCTGGTTCAGTGTGACCGGGTGTGGGGGGGTTTCCCGGAAAAGCGTGTGATATGAGTTCTGTATCGTTCAGAATAAAGAACTTTTAGACAAAAATAAATAAAGATTTCAGTTGTGCATTACATGCTAGGCGTTGACTTGGATGTGTGACGGATTGAAATCACTTACAGTAGATAGCAGTAGGGAAGAAATTAGTGCTACTAGAGTATGACTGTGGTTTATACTTTGGAGCTATTGTTTTTTCTGTAATGTTATTCTGCCTGGAGCTGTACTGGAGTATAACCTTTATATTACGTGATATAAAAGAGGGGGGGTGGGGTACAATTAATACAAGAAGGGTCAAGCCTCATTGGAATGGGTTTAAAGTAATATGGGCCCACAATGCCTCCTTAAGTGTCAACCTTACTACTCTGCACAAAAACCGAACTGTCAAAACCTCTATTTTTACATAGGCTGCTATGGGTTATGATATTGATAATGTATCCAATGACTATAATGTTGACTCTCCCATGTTTGATGTTGTGGGATTGCCACATGTAAATATGCACACAAATGAAGAACCTACCTCAGATGGCGATAATATCCACTTTAAGCCCTATGTCCAAACCACACAAACGTATGCAGTCACACAGTCTTGGCAGAATGGTAGTGAGCAAAATGATGAAACATGGACAGACATTTTTCCTGTACGATATCAAAAGGTGAAAAAGATGCATAATGATCCAGGGGGAATAAGAGACGGAAAAGGTGGGTGGAACGAAAGAGGTATGATGCATACCATGGCCTGGGATTAGATGCTGTAGAAGACCACCGCCACCCTGACCAATCCAATAAATGGTGTTCAGATATGAGTGTCACAGCTAAACAGGCAACCAACAAAAGTTATGTCTGCTCTCTGATACCCCATGCCTCTGGCACGCTCTATTTTCTCATACCCCAAGAAACGCCTTGTCGGATACCCAGTGTCTTGTTCATCTAGCTCTCTGTAGGATTCAGAGTACCTTCCAGCACACACGGTAACAATACAAATGCTGCAGGATGTGAAAACATGTGTCAGCAAACCTCAAGGAGTAATCTGCGTGAAGGAGACATTTTTTATCATCAAAGGGACAATCTTAACAGAAAACAAATGGCACGAAGAGACAATCACATGTAAAGCCGAAGTATTACCAGGACTGTCAGAAGAAAACTTTCAATGGGTCAAATGAACATGCACTCCAACGTGGTCTCATCACAGCGCCAAACTGAAGTGGGTGTCAGCCCTTGAAAAACCAATCAAAATACAAAAGAAATACAGCACAAACTCTGTTTCCATCGTGAAGGGAAGGTGCCCATGGGCTCAAATAAACATTGCTATAAAATTATCATCCTCCCAGATATGAAAAAAGGCACAGCAACATTAATGGACACTTACTGGATATGTGGCAAACAAGCATACCTGCACCTCCCACCATCATGGAGAGGTACTTGCGCCATGGCCACGTTGCATTCAGCCCTGATGGTCACCCCCGGAAAGCCATGTCCGGGGGGAAGGGTGCAAACTTAAACGTTGTTGGCATTGCAGCCAGCAACTGAGGAGCCCTCCACATTTGACATCCTGTCACAAAAAGAGTTGCAGGAAAGAGTCTCCCGCAAGAGGAGGTTGTCAAACTACATCTCCAGCAAATCCTCAGAGCTCCTGGTGGAGATTCCTGATCAATATAAACTCTTGAATTCTACGGAAACCTTCTTTGCCTCCCTCCTAGTGCTAGGCATCCAGTCGTGAACAAACGCCAAATGGCTAAGAATTGTGCACTGGGAACTGATCCAGATGGCCAATGACACAGAAGAAGGATTCAATGTGATCAAAGTGGAATTTGGAGTCCTGCGGTCGATGACCATGCAGAACTGGTATGTCTTAGATCTACTCACAGCAATGGACGGCACTGTTTGCCGAAAAATCGGGAGTGCATGCTGTACATTTATACCTTCTACCAACTCTGACTATGAAACCCTATCATATGTGATATCTGTAATACACAACCTGGGTGAAAGAATGAAGAAAGAAGGGGGGATCCAACCCAGTGACTGGTTCGATTACATTTTTGACTGGATACCTTTCTGGTTTGGAACTGTGATGAAATTCTTTGTCTCACTCATCGTTTTCCTGTTGCTGCTTTTTTGTTTTTTGCCAGGTAGGGCTACGATGTTATGCAAAATCAATGCCTAATTCTGCAATGATGATGGTGATGTGGAATCAGAAAATACAATATTAAGGCTTTTACACCATGCAAAGAGAAATACACCAACACGGGCTTGTAAAGATTCCCAGAATCTTTATTGCAATACTAAACAGTTTACGAAACAAAGTACACAAATAGCTATTTGGCCGTCAGTACTTCACAGAGACCACCAAAAGGTTCAATATGAGCAGTGAACAGGAATTGCTAGCTGGACATCAGCATATTTATACAGTTTCTTCATAACGATGTCCAGCCTCCTACAAGTTAATCATGTACTGGGCTAGGGTTCGCGCCAGGTTCATTCCTAATTTACATATCTCTTGCATGCGGTTTACTTCTTAATACATTTACTAACAAGCACTATTATTCTCTGGGTTTAACTTTACACTCTTTACACATTTGTTTCAATGCGGGTCAAACAGATGTAGCCTGCAGGCAGGTTGGACATTAACTCGCCTACAGAGGTTGAAGAGGTTAAGTAAGAACAAGAGAACACAGGTTGGCCATTTTAGGCCACAGGGTGACTTTGCACGACTAACTAAAATGGCAGCTTTAACCTAAAATGGAGGCTCAATTAACTTAAGGTTACGACCTTGCGATGCGGATCTCCTCGCAGAGCGACTGGGCATCGGCCAACATATACAATTAGGACGAAACAATATTATATCAGTTTTAACAAACCCTGCTTTTGGCCTATGCCAAGTGCTAAACTACCTCCAATCGCTTTACGACTAAATCCACATTTCGACATCTATACACGCCGAATCAATATCGGACATAACTATTGCCATTAGATCAGACACTAGAGTTTCTTTCAACACATACTCTTTGGAAACCTTATCTGTGGTGTATATTTTATGCCCTAATACACTTGTGCTTGTGCGCAACACCCCCCTAATACCGAACATATACCAGGGAGACACTGTATACAACAACAAAGGAATAGAAAACTACCCAAGATAATCAGCAGGGCCGAAAACAACTTCCATCCCCACGACCGTAGGAGGACCCAAAACCATGCACTAAGTTCCCAGTTTCCCTCAGGAACATGTACTTCCGAACTAAGAACATGTAGATTTTGGATCGCCCTAAAGATCGTTGGAGAGGAGTCTGGTACGTAAATGCAGCAAGCGGACCCCACTAATTTACATACTCCTCCACATTCTGCCAGAATGACATCTAATGCCATCCGGTTCTGAAGAGCTACTAATCTTATCGCTTTCTGTTCTAACGTCATATTATAGAGTATGTCAGTGGTCCGGTTGATGGTTTTCTCCAGTACTCTCGCTAGTCCCCTGATATCTTCTGAATTCATAATTTGCCCAAAAATGGCACAAAGGATTTCATGATGTCTCCTAGAGTTTGCGATGGAGTATCCCCCTTCACATCTCATCATGGACGAGTCTTCGAAAAATGTCTGCAGTACTGGCAATAAATACCCCAGGTAATAAAATCCCTAAATAGCAGGTTCCTTGCCAATCCCTGGGCAACCATGGAAATGCCACATTACCGCAAACGAAATAGACAGGTTCACCTACATACAGAGGTCTGTTCTCACTAGTCAAATTCGCAACGTTGGCACATCTTCTAAAATCACCCATTGACCGTGTTCCATTCCTCTGTATGCAGAAGGAAACTGAATCGGGCTATGGTTAACAGAATAAGATGGAGGAGTGGCATCCTTATTGCCTATAGGAGCCATTTTGAAAGAGATCAAAGACTGAAAAGGACGAGACAATCTATCAGAGGGCCTAAGAGAAGCAACGTTTGGCTTACTCCTATTTGCAAACAGCGAGAATCCCGGGGCATCAAAACAGGTTTTTCAAAACTATTCAAATTTAGTTCCCTGAGATGCTGTCATTCCAACGGCCAAAGAATAGTGCTCTAAGAGAAGCATAACAAGCAGTTGTCAAAGGTAAAGGATGAATGTACCAACCTAGCCCCTTATCCCCATGTTGCGGTAAATGCGGGCAGATCCAGCAGTTGGTTCTATTAAAAATTGCATGAGTGGCATTCGTTATTAACAAAAGAGTATTATTCTGATAGTTCCGTCTATGCGAAAAATCTCTAGGTGACAAGGTATGCAATTGCACGGAAGGAGTGCGTATAACAGATACATTTTCAACAGGTAAAAAGTCCTCTAGTGCATATGCTTCTTCCAGGTACCATAACCCAAAACCAATAGTTACTAAAAACCCAGTTATTATTACAAAAAGGCAACAATACATTTTCGGGGTCCCCTTACACGCTTGATCATTGTCTCTGATAGTCACATATTTATCTAAAAGTTCAGTACGAGCGGTAGCGGGTGCAGGCATCGTAGTCTTCAATCGAAAAACACCAATTGTTCGTTTTCTGGAGACTCCAGTCGCGCGTCTTCTTAATGTCTTTCCCACAACCCTTAGCCAACAGAATCCTTTCGTACCGTTGGGCCAAAAGGCAAGCCCTCAAATGATTTCTTCAATCGCACAGTCAAACCGTGCCGTACGTCTGTCTTCTTGGACGTAAATTATATTTCACGATTTCCGGTACTGAAGGGTCAGAAAACAGTATTTCGTCACTTCCCACTGGAGGTGGCGAGTGAACGGAAATGGGATCAAAAAATGGATGATCCGGAAGTACCACTGTTGGAGAGTGTGGAGACAAGATGGCCGTTTTGTCTGGCCTTACGAACTCTGGAACGGTCTCCAATACTCTCTTGTCGGTTGTTGCTGTCATGGGCACATTGGTTACAGCATTGGAAAGGGATTCTGTGTCTTCTGTATCGTATGGCATGGGTTGTGGGATCCGTTTGGTGTGTGTTGCATGTATCCAGTTCTTCTGCCCTGCTACCCGCACTGCAGTCTGGGTGACTAGCAGGACCTGGTACAGACCCCTCCACCGAGGTGCAAGGTAAGACGACCTTTCAGAAACTTTTGTGAGGATCCAGTCCCCTGGTCGTAGACTGTGACCGGGACCCTCGTGCCGTACAGGTAATGCCTCTCGCACCTGGCGATAAATTGAAAATAGATTTTTAGTCAACTGGTTACAGTAATCTGAAAGAAGCACATTTTCTATATCCCGCAATGAGTGACTCTTTGGCATACACCAAATATTAGCAGGCCTCCCCATTACCACCTCAAAGGGAGAGAGCCCAGTCTTAGTTTGAGGGGTTGTTCTCATCGACAGCAACACGATCGGTAAGGCGTCCGGCCATTTTAACTTGTTGCCAGCACACGTCTTAGCGAGCTTGTTCTTTATAATGTCGTTGTGCCTTTCCACTAATCCGGCACTTTGGGCATGTCTGGCCGAATGGAACTGTTTATCAATCTGCAATCTCTCGCATATTTGTAGGATTACAGCAGCGATAAAGTATGGCCCATTATCCGACCAGATGACTCTCGGCAGCCCGAACCTAGGAAACAACTCCTTCAACAGAGATTTTGCTGTGGTTATGGCTGTTGCATCTCTAACAGGGAAGGCCTCAACCCACTTGCTAAATGCACAAATGACAACCAGTACGTATTTAATATTGTTACAACGTTCCATCTCAATAAAATCAAAGTGGATGACCTCAAACGAAACAGAAGGTGGAGCAAAACTTCCTCTAGGAGTCGAGGTACCTTTTCCTACATTGTGCTGCAAGCAGACCATGCATCCTTGGACAAAGCGCTCCTCAATTTTGAAAATGTTAGCATTGGCCCATAAACTATGTAACATTTTAGTCAATTTACGCGCACAGACATGGGTCGGACCATGAGCCATAATGACCATCATTGTAATGTAGGCGTCAGGGAGTAACCATTTTCCTTCAACATTGTCCACCCAACACCCATCACCATCCAATTTCCTTGCACTCTCGACCTATTTCTTGGTTTCCTCTGCAGTAGCACCTGCTTGAATGTCTTTTACAGAATCGATACTTTCACCAAAAGTAAAAACATTTACAGTTTTCCTTACAGCATACATTCCTGAACTAAAATCAGTGGCAGTTTGTTTAGCTATGTGATCAGCGAAAGCATTCCCTTTTCCTATATCATCTGTAACCTTCTGATGTGCTGTACAATTTACAATGGCTAACTGAACAGGGAGTGCGAGCGCTGAAAGTAATCGCACTATTAAAGTGCCATGCTGTATTTTTGTGCCACGTGAGGACAAGAAACATTGTTCTTTCCAAAGCCTACCAAAGTTGTGAACTACCCCAAAGGCATACTGACTGTCGGTATATATATTTACTGTAAGCCCTTCAGAAAGTTCACAAGCTCGAGTTAATGCTATAATTTCTGCGGCCTGCGCAGAATTATGCATAATTCTTTTGGTTTCCACAATCGTGCTTAAGGTAGTGACGGCATAAGCAGCCGTGGATGTACCATTCGGAAGTTTGAAACAGGAGCTATCACAAAATAGCTCTCCTTGTGGACTATTCAAAGGCGTGTCTTTCAAATCGATTCTACCTTTAGTCTCTTTTTCTGTAGTGTAAAGGCAATCGTGTGACGTTTCGTCACCATCAACAGTATCTTGCGGGACAGGTAAAAGTTCAGCCGGATTTAATACACAACACCTCTGAATTTGAATGTGGGGAGCAAACAAGATCAATTCGTATCTTGTCAATCGTGCGGAAGTAAGGTGTTGCGTTTGAGTTCTATTTAATAAAATATCTACAGAGTGAGGTACCATTAGGGTTAATGCATGACCCAGGACCATTCCCTCGCTCTGTTTTACAGACGCAGAAGCAGCTGCGACAGCTCTCAAACATCTCGGCAAAGCGCATGCAACAGGATCAAGGACGGATGAGAAATAGCTGCACAGCCTATTCTTCCCTCCATGTTCCTGCGTTAACACAGCCAAAGCACATCCATCACGTTCATGCACATACAACACGAAAGCCTTTTCATAATTTGGAGTTCCTAAAACCGGCGCCGAACACAGCATGGTTTTGAGCAAATCAAATGCTGTCTGGTGTTCCAAAGTCCATGGCAATGGCAAAGAAATGCCCTTCTTTGTCAAAGCCAGCATTGGTTTAATCGTTAACGAAAAGTTAGGGATCCACAATCTACAGTAAGAAGCCATACCTATCAGGGCTCTAACTTCCTTTTGCGTATTTGGGACAGACATGCCAGAAATAGTTTTTATTCGTTCAGGTGTCAACCTTCTTCCCTCCTTTGACAGGAGATAGCCTAAATAGGCAACCTCCTGACAACAATATCAGAATTTTTTGAGAGAAGTTTTGTGGCGATGTTTTGCCAGATGACAAAGCAACAACATGGTGCCTTCTTTACAGGCACTCTCAGAATCAACAGCCAAGAGGAGATCATCTACATACTGTAGTAACGTGCAAGTAGTAGGCAACTCGAGAGTATCGAGTTGCTCTTTCAATGCTCTACTATAAATACTTGGACTCTCAGTGTACCCTTGTGGTGCACGAGTGAATGTGAACGAGCGTCCACCTAGGGTAAACGCGAACAAATACCCACTATCCTTGTGTATAGGAATACTGAAAAACGCGTTTTTGAGGTCAACAATGCTAAAGTGAGTGGCAGAAGCCGGAATCATAGTTAGTATCGTTGTAACATCAGGTACAATGGGAAATTAAGGAGCCACAATTTTGTTAATAGCACTTAAATCAATTATAAACTGAAAAGGAATCGCATTATCACCTTTTTTATATACTGGCAAAATCGGGCTTTTACACAAACTACCTGTAATTTCCTCAATTACTCCACGATGTACAAAATCAGAAACTATACATTTCAAAGCCTGTTCGCCTTCAACTGAGATCTTATATTGTGGAATGGGTGGCAATTTTACTCCATGTTTCAGAATAATTTTAACAGGTTCAATTTGAAGAATGCCCACATCATTATCATCAATTGCCCATAAGCATTCCGAAATGTTACTGAATTCTGGCGGTAAAGGTGGAGTCAAAAACTGAGAGGCGAGTGATTGCTGAGGGGAAATTGTTCACCGAAGTCCGTCCGAGGAGCAATATATTACTGCATTCAATTCCTTCAGCAAATTTAACCCCAGCAAATTCTCCCCACGGTTTGTAGTAAGTAGAAATGGACACTGCTCTGTGAAGGGACCCCGTGTTATCGGTACCGGCAAAGAGACTGGACAAACTACAGGCCTGAAAACCCTACGGAGACGTTGGACTGCCCTGACAGGGGAATGTTTGGAACCTGTGAATGGTCAATGGAACACTTTTGTGCTCCCTTATCTACTAAAAATAGATGCTTCCTATTTCCCACCGCAATCTCAACGTAGGGACCTTTCTGATGAATGGGAATAGGCATTGATTCCAAATCCTGCTTCGGGCAATCCTAACGAAACAGAATGTCATCAAAAGGAAGCTCTTCAGAGAGGTACGCAGCAGAAGGATGATCAAAAATGTTTGCATTATCCACACTCAAAACTTGTTTATCCTGTGAAGAAGGTTGCTGTGATTCTGGTGCAAACTGACCTCTGCCATGGCCCCCTTCACCTGGGTGACCTCTGGATCATCTACCCATGTTCCCAAATGACCTTTGCTGCAAGGTCGGACATTGTGCTCGCCAGTGACCTTCCTGTCCACAATAGGCACACTGGTTAATGGTTACCGGTGCCAGGGGCGTACTTCCCTGTGGAATGTATTGACCTCTAAATTGATTACCCCCTCTAGGGTTTCTAACGATCTGTTGCAATAGTACTTTTGCTTTCTGGTCACCCTTTCTTTTCTCACGTTTTTCCTTTTCATTATTTACACGATTTTCATAGTACTGAGCCAGGTGCAGTACTTCTGATTGAGACTTCGCCTGCCAAGCGCTTTCGGAGGACATCATTTGTAACTGGATGTCAGGCAGCAATCCACATACAAATTTGTCGACAAACAGCCTTTTCCCTGACTCTGTGCCTAAGTCTTGTCCACTGAAGTCTTGTCCACTGAAATCTGAAAATACCTGTTCGAACCGATTGAAGAACTCGGTAGCACCCTCAGACTTTCCTTGGATACAGGCCGTAAGCTTGTCCCAAATGATTCTTTTTTCAGGAACTATAGTTTTCAATTTTACAATAATCCTATCAGGCAAAGTTAATATCACTTGAGGCGGTCGCTCGCCAGCTGGTCTTTCTCTGTCGAGCCTAACCATGTTATCCCATGTATCTCCTAACCCAGGTACATCATCTACAGTCCTAATCTGTTTCCACAAATCAACTGGCAGGAGTACAGGAAATAATAAATCAATATCACTTAAGGTGAATACCGATGATTGTAAGACTGACTCTATTTCTTTATAGAACCCAGTTGGATTCTTTCTTATATCAGGAATAGATTGCTTTATGGTGTTCACTTCCTTTCTTGAGAACGGGACATGAACAAACTGCGATACATAATGTGCAGAAATGTCCACAGCGACTATACCTTGTGCAGCATCGGCCGCAATCTCAACTTTTGGGACAAATGTCGGAGGGACCTCTCTCATAGGCAACTGAGAAGTAGGTAGCTCTGAATGCTTACACAGCCAAATCAAGCACTAAGGCAGTCAAAGAGGTATCAATCGAAAAGGCTCTCTTAAAAACACTCAACAATTCTGCGGGACAACAAATCTTTCTTTTTACACACTCATTCTGCAGGTATTCTACCATAACCTGTATCACTTTCTTTTGCATTTCTAACGTATACTGGGCCTCATTACGACCCAGGCGGTAAGTTACCGCCTGGGCCGTGACTTTACCACCATGGCGTAAACTACGTTTACGCCATGGTGGTTGGCGGACTTACCGCCCCATTCCGACCTTGGCGGGGCGGTAAGTCCCCAATCCCCATTTACCCTTCCCCATTCCCATTTTTGCCCCATAGGGCATAATGGGAGTGGGGAAGGCGTTAATTACGCCACCGTAAATTACGGTGGCGTAATTAACTCCATGGTCCCTTAGCGCCATGGATTTTAACACCTGCTAAAAGCAGGTGTTAAAAGCGCCATGGCGCTAAGGGACCTCGTAATTGGCGGTAAGGGGTCGGCGCAGCTAACGCTGGCGTTAACCCCTTACCGCCAGGGTCGTAATGAGGCCCACTGACCATACATGTCATATACTTCATCTGGAGTTATCGACATATCCGAAATCCATCTTATCGCATCCTTTGTACAAATTCATGCTTCCTCACCTATCAATTCACGGCGAGGAGAAAACCTTTTCTGTAAGAACATAGAACCTAAATTATCACCATCTACTTCTTCATTCTGTAACTCTTCGAACTCCTTCCTATACACAAAAATCCTCTTGACATGCTCATATACTTTCTCCGCAGTATCTCTAGACAACGCTAAGGTGTTCAAATCCCATAACCCTTGTGGGAGATATGCATCGTTAATCTATTCCACATTATGCTCAATTGATTTCCTAACCCTTCAATAAAAACATTTTTTTCAGGAATACTTTTCAGATTTTCGAGTGTGGAAAAAACATCAGCTTGTTCACCCTTCTCCATACAATGTTTAGCCCAAGCAATTAATTCATTATTTTTATCTGGGGACACAGTATTACGAGTCACAACCCTCGATCCCGTTCCCTGGTCTACTACAAGCGATGCAGAATCACTTGGAAGAGGAAGAGTAGGCACATTCTGAATGTCAATAGGTGGAAGCAAGGGGGCAGGCAAAGGAGCAACGGCTGGAAGAACAGCAGGAAGAACAATAGGAAGGTCCCGGGGAACTATAGGAGGAGGAATAACGACAGGAAGGGGCAAAGCACCAGGAGGAGGGACGTACGGGGTTGGGGCAGAGGCATCGGGCCTTCGTTCATGCAAAAGTTTGTTAATCAATTCATCGGACGTATGAAAATCTTTTGAAGGGTACATTTTCTGAATGCCTAATTGAAACACTCTGTCCGTGTCCCTAACTGATTCCAATCGTTTATTTTGATCATATAACAGCGCCTTTTCGGCATTCGTCATATGTCGACGCATATGTTTCTCTCTACTTTTTTGTTGCTGCAAAGCTTCTGTTTTCCAACTGTGCAATGCGTCAAATGCTGCAGGTCTAGCCTTTTTCTTTACCAATACAGACTCTAGATATTCTATACGAGGGATTTCAAAGCTACCATTGGTTGGCCACCAAAGATTAGAGTTATGTCTCGTCTGTCTGTGCCAAATATCATTAAATGCTATACTACCAAAGCCTTTCTTACAGTACATAGTACATGCCGGCGACCCCTCCTGTGGTGCGGGATGGCTATCTTCCAAAGATTGTCTGTTGCTGCGGAATAATGCCCTGAAGCAGGCAGACAATTTCCCAGGCTTATCAGAATTCTGGTGTTACCTGGTCAAATAATTGTGCTCGCGAGTACAATGCGCCAAATTCAAATTGTCAGGGTTAAATTAAGAATCGGGGTCACGATTCACCTGACCAAAGGACTGGGAGGCCCGATTGGGTTACTAAGAACAATTCTAAGGACCCACGTGTCTGGCAATTTTGCAAATTTACCCACCTCGATATATGGAACCTTGTCAAGACGTCGTCTCAGGCTACAGCTCACCGTTCAGGGATCGGATCGTGCTGTTCTGTCGAGGAATTTGCGTCTCGTCCAGAGGGGCCGTTTTGTTGGCACCGTCCGATCCCGGTTGGATAGCCGAGCCAACCTTCAACGAGACGAAGTGAATCTTGAGGGTCCCTATTCGGGCGCCATCTGTGGAATCAGAAAATACAATATTAAGGCTTTCACACCATGCAAAGAGAAATACACCAACGCGGGCTTGTAAAGATTCCCAGAATCTTTATTGCAATACCGAACAGTTTACGAAACAAAGTACACAAATAGCTATTTGGCCATCAGTACTTCACAGAGACCACCAGAAGGTTCAATGTGAGCAGTGAACAGGAATTGCTAGCTGGACATCAGCATATTTATACAGTTTCTTCATAATGATGTCCAGCCTCCTACAAGTTAATCAAGTACTGGGCTAGGGTTCGCGACAGGTTCATTCCTAATTTACATATCTCGTGCATGCGGTTTACTTCTTAATACATTTACTAACAAGCACTATTATTCTCTGGGTTTAACTTTACACTCTTTACACATTTGTTTCAATGCAGGTCAAACAGATGTTTCACATGTCATATTTAAATAGCGTTATTGTTATTATATACTTGTAGGTTAGCATAGCCTGATTCAAGTAATCGCCTGATCCCGAGGTCAACAAAGGACAAGGTCTACATGACCCTAACATGTAGCCTGCAGGCAGGTTGGACATTAACTCGCCTACAGAGGTTGAAGAGGTTAAGTAAGAATAAGAGAACACAGGTCGGCCATTTTAGGCCACCGGGTGACTTTGCAAGACTAACTAAAATGGCTGCTTTAACCTAAAATGGAGGCTCAATTAACTTAAGGTTACAACCTTGCGATGCGGATTTCCTCGCAGAGCGAATGGGCATAGGCCAACATATACAATGAGGACAAAACAATATTATATTACTTTTAACAATGACAATGGCCAATCCGACAAAGGTGCAAACTATGAAGGAAGCACAAATACAGACCGGTGAATATGGCACCCTAAATACAGTATGACTGCCCTGTATCGTCACCCAGGGGACATGGTGGACAACTTGTATTGTACCACAATCAAGAAACCCCAGGAATTAGAATGGTATAAGGAAGTGTGGGTAGATCTGGAAGGAGATGGGGGAATATACATGACATGCACCCCTGATGAGTATGCTAGAAGGGGCAAAGTCTACGAGTTGTGTGTAGATCATGGATGCCAATAAAAGGGACACCTGCTTGGGACTAGGCAGTGTTGGAGGCGGAGCACTACGGGAATGCTAATAATACTAAACAGTAGTTTGTTACCTTAGATGTAACAAAAGGGGGAATGTAAGAAAGGAGGGGGTCGTTTGAGCCACCTGCCAATACATTCTATGCAAAAGGGACCACTTGCTCTTGCACTGGTGGAGGGATGTCTTCCTTTCACTTCTGTTGCCTCAGGGGACAAGCCCCTGGCATAAGCAGAGGTAGGGCTATTACAAGACACACTTGGACTCCATTTTCTGACTCTATCTTTGGACTAGGCCACATTCTGATATTGCAAAGTCTCATCTCCCCTCAGCTGCGCTGCGCACAGCGAGCACTGACAGCCCCCACCTTTTTCCTCCTGCACCTGTGCCTCCCAAGTCTCACGGATGCTCTGGGACACGTTGTTGCAAACAAACAGTGTATCCTTCTCACCCTTCCTCTGAGATCACTGTCCTGTGTGTAAACAGGCCAAACCATGACTTGTCTCTCATCCATCTCAACAAACCTGGTCCTGCACCTCTCACCCCCACCCTTGGACAATTACTGCCTGTTCAACCCTGTGCACCTCCAAAGCTATTCTTTTGATGTAACAGAAGTGTGACCCTTCCCGGCTGACCACCCTAGAGTGCCCCCACGAAACCCAGACTCCTGTCATGGCATATTCTGCCCTAAACTAACATGTGTCATTCCACCCCTTCCTGCTCTGATGTACCAGACCTGACAGCTATCAATCCCACCCCACACAGGTTACCTGAGGGGCAAGACCCCCACCCCCTTCACCTTGCCAGTGACCCAAAGGAAAATAATGCAAACACCTGTGTACAATTTATAGGCCTCATGTAGAAACATCAAAAGGTGTAGTAATGATCATTATTTACTGAATGTCTAGGATAAGTGTGTGGATTAGTTAGCCAGAACCAGCCGCCTCTCCGGACCGACCCAACCTTCACCTCACACGGACCGGCCCAGCTGAACCACATGATATCCAACCTACCGCCAAGTCATCAGCCAATCTCGTGGAGCCGACCCTTACATCGCTATACTCGCAGCCCTTCCCTAAAAAATGAAACTGTAACTAATAGACTGTATAGAAATCGTCACTGATGACACCGTAACCCTTTAAAATGTATTGTTTCGGCATTGTTTGCCCGAGCGCTCTCAAGGCAGCAGAGTTCTCTGGATGCTGAATCTTATATAAACCTTTGCTGACTCTCAATACCAATTTCTTGGTCTCATTCCCTTCTGGGATGTGTCCTTTATTCTGAGTTTTTATTGGTGATGTGGGGAGTGAGTGCCTTCAGAGGTCCAGTGAGTCTTTCTCAGGTGTTGTTCCGGAGGGAATCTGTTGAAGGTCGGGGGCCGATTCTTTCAAAGGCACAAGTCCACAGATGATTGGACTAAAGCTAGCCCCCCTTAGTGGTCCAATCCCTGCTCTTCAAAGAAGTAGACTTTTCCATCCTGACATCACATCCAAGATTCTTTGCTCCAGAGGAAATAGAGGGTACAGGAAGGAGAACGAGAAGCAGAAAGAAAAAAAATGGGAAGTCTCCTTCCCATTATCATAGCCCTCCTACCTACTCTAATTGTGCCCCTTCCCTTTCAACTAAGAACATAGGCCTTTAGAGATGCAACACCCTGGTGTGAGGTTACTCCTTTTGAATGGTTGTGCACCTTTGATGCCTGGCCTCAGAACAGCGGCCAGTTATGTGGCTGTTCCTGGTGGAGGATTTAAGCAGCCCTTACACAGAAATTAAAGAGGCATGGCCATTCATGTTGCTGTCCTGGCAATTGTCAGCCTCAACCCATCGGGCCAGAATGCACATTACCGTGCACATTGGAGCTGACTCTCACAAGCTGACACATTCCTGATATCAATTTGGATGTGGGGGACATGATCATAAGTAGCACTATGCACTATCCCTAAACTCAGGCACAGCTTTGTTGTAGAATTTACCCTGCCACTGGCATTGGTTACTTATGATAATTGTAGTTTAACTACCAGTGGGGATATCTTAAATGCTGCCCTGCACCATAGAGATGTGCCTGTTGTGGCTGTCAAGTGGGCACTTGTGACCTTTGGACCTGTCTGTGCCATGGGCAGCTGGGCACAAGTACACTATAATTTTGGCAAGGAGTGTACAAAAAGAGAGTCCAATCAGCAGTTTACCCTTTTGGAGATGGAATTTCCTGCATCATTTTATCTATTAGGGGCCTGATTCACAGAAGTGTTTTATAATGGTGCAATACCATTCCATTGGAAAAAGCTCTGTGAATCAGTCCCTATGTGGCTTTATAGCATGTTGTTCATTGATACGGTCTTGTAATACCTTAACGTTAAGAAGAGGTGTTGAACAGACATCAAATGCCTTTATTAAGTACTATTTATTAGGATTCAGGAACTGATTTGATCTAACAAAGCTGAAGTACATTTGCACTCCTGTACTAGACTTGAAGTTGTTTTAAACGTTAGCCACATGTACAAGAATTCAATGTGATGCGAGCATGAAAGGTAGACTTTCATATCATGTCACATAGCCGAACTTCGGACCTCTGTAAATGTTTTGGTGGGTTGTACAGTTTCATGCCTTCAATGCTCTCGCCGAAGTGGGATAAAGCCATCTAAATGTTGTCATTGTTAAACACTAGGGACACTCAATACATATGTTTAAAACAATGAACTAACAGAGACTTAGATTTATTCTGGAAACAAAAAAGTACTACAGTTTCATTCAGACTCGGTAAAATGCGCATTCCCCTGTCTGATCTCAACATCTTTTGATCCACCTGAATCTCAATCCCCCAACTCCTCTAACAGAGGTACCTTTAAACGTTTCCTCTAATGTTAATGACGTTCTGCATACATAGTGAATCTGGAAAGATAGTTCACAAGTGAAATGCTCGCCTCTGACATGGGCAAGATTGCATTTCGTAAATTTGAATCACATGACAGAGCCGACTCCATACGTAATGAATTCTGGGTAGATATGTTGAGTACCATTAAATTGGGTAATACATACCCCCTGTTATCGCAGTGTTTAGACATGGAAGGAAACAGTCATATAGCGTTGTGTAAGATCACAAAGCATTACCATTATTGTAATTTAATGATGTCTGACACCCTGTTCCGAATCGTAACTATCTTCTATTGTATGTAACTCAATTGAATACCCCTTGTAAATGATAAGGGCTGTATAAACCCGATTAATTAAAAACAACACAATTGTTAAAAATACTATGGCTTTGGAATGTACTTTTACAGATTAAAATATGGACGGTTTTTTGCACAACATGCGACTGTTGCCTGCTCCACGTGTGTTCACTTGCAGTGAACAGGTTTAACAAATGTTTCAAGTGAAAAGAATCCATATGCTAGAAACTAATAATAGTCAACTTGCCATGTTTAGAATAACCCTATTTAAGCATAGTAGGAAAATCGGTAGGAGATGAGAAGCGCAAAACTGGAAACATGTGCCTTAATTAATGGGCTTTATAAAATTAGAACATCTGAGCATAGACAGCACAATTGTTCACACACCAGCATGAAAACACCCACACCAAAGAAAGAAGAAACAACACTTGTTATCACGTTTATTTTCAGAAATGCGACTTTATAAATACTTTGGAGCCTGCAGCTGGAACTTGACAGTGTAGGCCTCACAAGCAGGTGCGCCTGATTCCCCAAGCTTTGCAACAGGATAAACGCCTGCCCATGAGCACCTGACAGTTTCACGCGCTACCTCATACCGGATTCACAGCGCCTAGAGCCGGTTAAATGAGGAGAACCGTGGAGCAGCTTTGCATGTATACATGCAAAGGCTCAGGTGCATCGCCCAGGTGTACAATGCATCTGCATATCTGCTCAGGTTTTAGTCTCTAAGGGCCTCATTACACGGTAGGCGGTAAGGGTTTATCGGTACCGGTAAGGGCACCGGTACCGGTAAACCCTTACCGCCTTACTATGAGGTCCCTTTGCGGGTCCTCCCTTAACGCCTGGTTTTTCCAGGCGTTAAGGACGGGACCCGCAAAGGGACCTCAGAGCTAATTACGGTACCGCAATTTGCGGTACGGTAATTAGCACCTTCCCCATTCCCATTATGCCCTATGGGCCAAAAATGGGAATGGGGAAGGGTAAATGGGGATTGGGGAATTACCGCCCCCGCTCACCTTGGAGTAGGGCAGTAATTCCGCCATCCACCAAGGCGGACTCGGTACGGTACCGGCGGCAACCATGGCGCTAATAGCGCCATGGTTACCGCCTACCGTGTAATGAGGCCCTAAGACTCGGGAGGTCAGGGTCACTAGTGGCGTAACGTGATGGTCACTAGTGGCGTAACGTGAATGAAAGCGTTGTGTAAGGCTTGTAAGACTTTCATTCACACCACGCCACATTTTCGATCATTTGTATGGCCTAGAGGAGGGAACAGAACGCAACTTGTTTGCTGCCTTCCTCTCTGCCATGCATGTGCTTCAGCATTTGCACTGCCACGGCTATGGAGATCCCTATGAGATCCGGCAGCTTTTAGCCATCAGCAAAAAGCAGTCAGACCCGATAGGGATGCATTGTAAAAGCTGCCTGCCATTATTACATGTAATGCAGCACCAACATAACGGTCCCCGCTGCCAAATTATGTGCTTTCCAACATGAGCCCTTCAGTTAATAAGCATTTTCGTATTCCAAGCCCAGCATCTTTTACCATTCCTCTTTTAAAGGCACAAACGACCAACCTCAGACTTTGGCAAACTACATACCGTGTGAATTCGTTTTCACACTAGTTGAGGAAAATATAAAGGTAATATAAAGGTATAATGAATTGATGGCTACAAGATTGCTGTTTGAAACTGTCATAAAAACACCCTTGCCTACGACACTGGGCCAGCCTGCCATTTGCCAGTTCAGACCATGGCCGGGCAAAAGGAGCACTTCATCCTTCCCACATCGATACATGTGGACATAATGACAGCTGTTTGTATAGCGTCTAGAAGCAAGATGATTCTGGCATGACGATGAATGTAACTCTTGATATTGATATTGTTTCAGGGAGCTTCAAGAATATGTTCTGAAGAAACATACAAAAAACAATTCTGCATCATTGATCAAGTACACAGGTGCAGGTTCTACAGTACAATGTCAAGTTTAGAGGTTTTGAAATGTTGATTGACTCAGAATAATAATATTAGGTGCAATCTTACGAATGGCCATCTCAGGCAGTCTGCCCAATACAGTTTGTTTTTTTCACCAGAATCAATATAGCTCAATAAAGACAGCATGAGCATTGTATTATTGCACAACGGTGACTTGATGCACTGCCAGCCGGTGGGTATAACAAAGGAGCACACCAGCTGCTTACAATGTATTCGTTTTTTTTAAATGTTTTAATTAACATTCTTGTGTTTTTCCTATTGTGCAGTTGTCCTAGAATTTATTTTAACAGTTGTACGTTTTGTAGTGCTTGTTCAAATGAGAACACCAGCGTCATCGGTGACATTGTTCTCTCGATTATCAACCTCCACATACCACCACATACCACCCATACCACCCATAACTTGTATATCCATGAAATGTGTAGTGCATTTTGCGTTGTAGTGTATGTTGTGAGATGTTCTAGCTTGCCACTAAACACAGGGTTAGACTCACATAGGGGTCACTTGCTGGAGAAAAAACAAGACTTAGGGTCGCACTAGGGACACAATGGGGGTCATTACGAGATTGGCGGTAGGGATTTAATGGGGCCGGTAGAGCTGCCGGTCCCGTGAAACCCGTACCGCTGCATTACGAGGTTTGCTCGCGGGACCCGCAAAGGGCGTCTGGTAATCCAGGTGCCCTTCGCGGGTCCCGCTAGCAGACATGGGAGCTAACAACGGGCCTGTCATTAACAGGTCCGTTGTTAGCTCCCTCCCCATTCCCATTGAGCCCTCTGGGAGCTCGAATGGGAATGGGGATGTACCGGGTCCGGGTTCCTCGAATGAGGAATTACTGGGTCCTCCAAGGTTGGAATGGCCCGGTAATTCTTCATTTAAGGAACCCGGACCCGGATCCAGTTCCCGGTAAGGGGGTACTTGGATGGTTACTTCCAAGGTCGTAATGACCCTCAATGTCTCTAGCTTATTCGTATTGCATTTGTGGTTCATCGTAATTACAAAGAATGAAACATGATGTGTTTATGACATGTGGTTTAACATGCACAGCTCTTTACACCTTACAGAAATAATGTCTCAGACAGTAAATAGCCATGCACAGCCTTCATTGTTTCATAAGATGCTTTCTCGATTGTCTCTATGTCAGGATAAAAGCACACACAGGAATACACAAAATGCAATCATTGTACTTTGTACGTGAGCTGAGGGCAAAGAAATGTACACACATTTATTGCTGGTTTTTTAAATTGTCAGTATCAATTTTAGAACACGTTTTGCTCTCTCACCCCAGAGGAAATGTCCCTCCGTCTTCCCAGTGAAAATACTGCAACTCTCGCCCCCTCTCTAAACTTGGCAGAAGCCACTGTGTGAAGTGCTTCGAGCGGTAACCTCTTTTATTTTGTATTATTATTTTTTGGCAAATAATCTTGCATAGAGCATTGCACTTAACTTCCGCAAATGTCAAAAAAATAGACTTTGAGATGCCTGATATGATTATTTCTCACACGGAAATCTTGCTCCAGCTAAACTCTATCACACACAAACATGATGAAATGTCCTCACTTGGTACTGTTATGCTCACCTAAAAATATCTGAAGGCTTTGCAAAGCCATCAAAGGACAGGCTCTGTGCCCAGGACTGTTGGACATGGATTCCCCCAAAGAATCTGTCCTTTGCTGCTCCAGAAGGTCCCACAACCAGGGTCAGCCTGGTCTGCACTCGCACGCGGAAAACCTCTCCTTCGCTGCAATCTTTATTATCCCCCTTTTGGCAGGAAAAAGCCCAGAAACAGCCAACCAGTCCCCCCTTTTCACTCTCTTTTTAGATCCTCTCTCCTACCTGCCAACTTCACTTACATTCAACTACACATTCTCTAAAATCTGCCTGCCCCTGACTGTGATGTAACTTCATCAATCAGAAATCCCTCTCAATAAGCCAGGCCCCTTAGAACCTTTAACTCGTGCCCTTTTCCTTTCAGCTTTTACACAGAATTCAGCTCAGCAAGCAGATGTCATAGCTGTAGCATTTTCCCTCCTGCGTTGGAAGCTTTAAACAATGGCCTGTTTCAAACAGAATGACTTCACAAATTCCTTACCCACATCTCTATTGCAAAAGCAGATGTTATTCATTTATTTTCCAAGCAACATTGCAGAGCCCCTGCAGCCCCATGAAAACTGCCAGTTTGTACAAAGTGCTATGGACTCAGCTGTCCCATTCTAAACACTAATTATATCAGTTTGTTACATGTTGGAATTAGTCATTAGTAGATCAATAATTGTTAAAGTCTGGTGTTAGTCCCTACACTTGCTGAAAATGTGCACCACTATTGCATGGCAAATTCCAAGTTACCCCACCATTGGTGCACGCCATTAGCCTACATCAGCGCTAACGCACACCAATCTGAACGTTTTCTGTGTATACTGTCATACACCCAACAAGTCTGAGCTCTGTCAACCTTTCTGCATGGTTGAAATGCAGATCACCCTCCATACTCCCCCCTTCTTGTTTCTGTAGAGCCCTGACTTAGGGACCTCTGCGGGAACAAAGAAAGCAAAAATAATCCTGGCTACATCATTTTACCAACCATGTGATCTTGGGCACATGGAAAATATGCAAATAGTGTATGTCTAACATACATGCGCTCCACTTAGCTGACTCTTCCCTGTCTCAACTGCCAACAATGAGAACAACATCATGTGCATTTTGGTTGTGAGTAATGAAGGCACCAACCTCTAATACATGTGTCCCAATAATAATAATAATAATAATACACCCCGTCAGAGAATAAGACCAATAGATAGTTTGCAAGGATAACAAAGTTTATATAATATAGAAAATGCCAGCAAAGAACTCTGCTGCCCGAGAGCGCTCTGTCAAAAATTACATGGGCAGCACATTAAAAAAGGCAAATGCATCATCAGTGACAAGTAAGTGTGAGGCAAAAGTCATTTTGCTGGTTGGTGGGGAACATGTAGATGCGCCTGCTCCATAGGGGATGCCAGGCGCCTATTGGCCGTTGCTTCCTAGTTGATTTTGGTGCACGTGGGTCAGCTGGGCTCATCTTCGCGGTGAAGGTCAGTTCATGCAGGCGTTACATTTCTAACTGATCTACGCTTATCAACATGAACAGGTAATTTGAGAGTAAGAGCAAATACCTGAAAATCATATGTAAGGGGGTCCTTTGAAAAGAGGAGATAATATATTGACATGCCGACAAACAAATTCAGGGCTTCATTGATACGACTGTTCTCTCACCCAAGTGTCTCTCCTGGGTGTTTGATCTACCGCTTACCTTCCCTGGTGTCTCATGATACGAACAGACGTGTGTTGCTATTGGGAGAATATATTGCTGCCCACGATGAAATCTGTGGTGGGCTCTTGCCTGGCGGGGTGGGGGTTGAGGGGGCCTGGGAAATTTACTGGAGATGGATTGGCATTTTGTGCTGCGGCTTGTCTCTGTCCCACGTTCTGCACAGAGCGCATTCTTTGAAAATCAATACTAGGTATTTGCAACACTGAGAGGGCAGGGAACGGATGGACTTCTGGGGGAACACGGCTTGTATGGAGCTGCCCTGATGCGTTGGTGTCTTGGTCCGTCTGTGCGAGAGGCCAGGGATGCGAATGCCGCAGCCTCACCGAGGGGTGGTTTATGGGCCTACTAATAAATGGCATCTGGCCTTATACAAAATGGCATCTTCGTGCTGGGACAGGGGTAATGGTGTTCATCTAATTCTTCATGTTATGGTGCGCTTATGCATAATGTGCGGGTGGGGGCATCTCCCCCCTTAGCTTCGATGGAGTTTGTTCACTCTGGCTGTGTCTATGGGGGGTGGGATAAGACCATCTCCTTCCCAACAGCACTATTAGCCCGATCAAGATGGATACTACGGAAATCGCTAGATTTACAAAGCCCCTTTCTGTCCAGGTTCCCCAAGCAAAGGTATCTCCTCTTTCAGGACTAAGTCACTCATAGTAATATTATTTTTATTCAAATTAATTTTGATTGTGTGTGCACCTTTATGCTTTAGTAGATCCTCTGTGTCAGGGCTAATGGGAAACCTATTTCTCTGGAAAGAAATTATGTTCTCCACCTTTCCCTCCCATAGGATGCCATCCACATGAAATAGTATCAGACCCCCAACTGTCACCACTGTATCTTTGACATGTAGAACACACTGTGCTGTGATGGTTTGATAAGGAATGAACCATAATTGAGATGTGTGATTGTCAAATGTGTTGCCGAAGTACTGACTAACCACCTGTGTTTAACAAATTGGGCATAGGTCAATTCTTCATGATTTGAATTCTTTATAGACACTTCACATCCATTTAAGACACCATGATCCACCCTCAACCTGCAAATTATTGGACTCACTGCATCATGAACATGTGGCTTCACAGGCCATATACAATTGTGTTCTTTAAATCTCACACAGGTGTCTCATTTTGGGAGCAGATATAATTCGGGATCCCAGGCCACCATTTCAGGAGTCACAATTTTCGACATATTTGTTCCCCTGTCAGAAACATACATCATGAACCGATTTAGTTTGATGAATACATTCTGGAGTAATAAACAGAATACATAACAGAAAGCCTATATCCATCCTTTCTAGATCAATGTAAAACTGGACTGCACTCTCCATTTCAAATGCGATTTTCTACTGTCTCATTTCCACTTCTCTCTGTGTGATCCATGCCATCATTTGACAAATGATGTCAGATGACACAAAATACAGAGGATGACCCTGAATCGGTTGAGACACTCCATTTTGGATTTCACATAGAAACTTTGTCAGGATACTTTCTATTGGATTTACCACATTCAGACTGTCCTCCAATAACTTGTCATGTTTTACTACAACACTGGTGCTATATTTCAACTCTGTAGCTTGTTCGTTAAGAGTCAGAATAGTCTGATTCACATACCGGACCACCTTGCTTTGTTCGCCCCTAAGTCCATCTAGGGTTTGCTGAATCATTCTGAAGTCATGCTCCAGTTCTTGGGCCTTACCACCTTGCATATTTATCGATATTGTATTAGCTGTTGTGCCCACCAGATCACCAATTATGGCATTTATAATTGTTGCTACCAAGAAACTGGCCACTCGTTTTCGCCTCCTTTTCTTTGTGCTAGATGAACTCATGAATGTCTTTACTAACTGCAACATCATCTCCTTTACCGCTCTTTGAGCTCCTTATTTAAAGTTTTGCACTTACTTGACAGACTCTGAAACATTAAGAAATCTTTCAATCACCAGTTCTGGATTCAAACTTGTGTAAATGTTTTGAAATAAAGGTCTTCTGTTCCCTGATATGAAATCCGCAGCCTCCTTCACTGCAATCCTTGATGCTGGTCCCGGTTCTACCAGAACTTGACCTTCCACTGAAATGTTGATGTCGTTATCATAATCACAAATGCTATGATGAACCAAAAAGCATGCTGTCCTTTTGCACAATGTGTGGACCAGAGCCACTTCATCTTTCTTTGTATCTTCCTGCGAGTCTCCTCTCAAGGAACTCCTGTGGGATCTCCTCTGCCGACTTTCCCTTTTCTTCCGTCTAGAGATCCTTCCAGTGGCTCCTGTTCATCCAGTAGCCTCCTCTGTGTCCTGGAATCTGGCGGCCAGCTCCAGAAGCACTAGAGGGACAATTAAGTTAGTGTCTATGTAAAAAGAGAAATAGACAGATTAAGCATTGAGTACACCAAACTCATTCATTTCCTTTCTTTTTTAACAACCTGGAAGTAAACATGTTTGTTAAACATATAATTACATAATAATAACACTTTCTTTACTAGCTAGCTGCAAATAAGCACATGGATTAAGCATGGAAACGGTTATGTGTGATTGTATTGAATTATAAAACAAAGAATGCATTTTGGACGAACCCAAAACACCTTAAAAAAAACAATTTTTTGTTGTTGTTTTGGGGGGCAACCATCCCCACCACCCATTCCCCCTTTTTTAATACTTTTCCTCCACCCCAAAAAATACTATTCCCATTCCCAACCATACATGCATATTTTTAAAAAATGCATTATTTTTTTGTTGATGTTTTGGGTTTGTTCAAAAATCAATTAGTTTTTTTCTATTTGATAATATCACGGCATACCCATGGAAACCATACCATAAATACATTTTCTTTGATAATTCGCTGGAAAAAAATATGGGTTTGAACATGTAAGCAATATTAAATGCTGCATATATCTCTTTTCTTGTTGTTTTACCAGGAGTGACCACATGAATAGCACTTATCATCCTGGAAGTCTGATCCTTGTTCTACCCTTTTCACACTTTGCATGTTGCATCTGCATCTGTTTTTTGTTTGTACCTTTACATGCACATGTTGTCATACTCACCTGCTTTCTCCCCCTTTTTTCCTTGAGTCTGAATAGTTATATTGACACCTACGTACCTGCTATGGTGACCCAACCCCCAGAGTAACTGCAACATATTCGCTTTGACTTTAGAATAACAACACCTTTCACTCCCTATTTGTTTCTCCAATTTGTTCCAGCCTTTTCACCTCATGTTTTCGGTGAGATAGCTTGAATTAGTTAACATAGACAAATTGTTCCACAGCCAAATCTCCCTGCTTTATTACAATTCTATATACCACTGGTGTTTGTCCACAATTTTGTATGGGCCGCACCAGGATGCAAGATATTTGCATTCTTATGTCTACCTTTCCCAAAATCAAATATGAATACCTGATCATCTCCTTCATACTCCCTCACGGATGTCTTCTTGTCCTAGTATGATTTTGCACAGTCCGCGGCTCTTTCCAGATTCCACTGTGCGAATGCAAATGCATGCTGCAAGTGCTTTCTCAGCTCTTCCACATATTCGTGAATTGTGGCTACATTTACCAGAAACTATTCGTTGGTCCGGTATAGCAACCTGTTCATTGGTCCGATACAAGAAATGTTGTGGCAAAACCATCTTCCTACCTGTTAGAATCATGTGTGGTTGAGGTTTGTGGATCTGGACGGTGTGGACCTAATAAACATTAGCACCAGATTGATTGATTGATTGATTGATAGGTTATTTATAATGTGCTTATGCACAAGTGTTCAAAGCGCAACCAGGCAGGGAAGAGGAAACAGGGGAGAGCAAGACAAACAATCTTACTAGGTCTAGTATCATTTAGATTGTGCAAGTTCACAGGCAAGAAGTGCAGGGGAGAGGAAGGGGGAGAAGTGCCCCCAGTGGGTTAAGTGCAAGGAAAGCAGGGCCTCCAAGGGGAACATGCCCCTGAAGTGCAAGGAAGGCCAGGTGGCATTGCAGGAGGGCCTGAAGGCAAATGCTAGAGACTGGTCAGGAGGAGGCAGGTGTCCTATATGACTCAGAGGAGCACCAAGCAGCCAGTCAGGTAACTGAGCAGGAGTAAGGGAAGGATAGCAGAGGGAAGGCAGAGAGAAAATGAGGTGGGGAAGGGTTAGCAGAGAGAAGGAAGGGGAGAGAAGCAAGGTCTTAAGGAGCTACCGGAACATAAGGAGGTCCAGCTCAAGGCGGTGAGTGGCAGTGAGGCCCTTCCATCAGTCGGCACCTGCAGCGGAAGGGATCTACCCACAGGCACTACTTGGAGAAATGACTCACCGCCAGAGATGAGCGGAGGGTGCTGGAAGGAAGGTATTTAGGAAGAGAGTGGTGGACATAGTATGGGCCCTGGCCCCAGAAGGCCTTGTGGACAATGCAGTGGGTCTTGAACGTGATCCTTGCAGCCACAAGTAGCCAGTGGAGGGATTTCAAAGCTGGAGCGATGCATTCCCTGGGCTTAAGGCCAAGGATAAGTCTTGTGGTCCTGTTTTCAATGAGTTGCAGAGGGCGGAGGGTATAGTTAGGTAGGTTGGGAAGGAGGCTATTGCAATATTCAAGCCTACAGAGAACCAGGCCTCTGAAGAAAGTGAGCTTCTGGGGGAAGGTGAGAAAAGGTAGAGTTCCTCTGAGGGGGTGCAGTTGGAAATGGGACATTTCAGAGATGTCCATGATGTTTAGAGAGAAGGAGAGAGTGACCTGGTGAAGGTATGATAGCTGCTGTTTTCACACCGCAATTAGGTGCCAGAATGCATCCTAGCCACTTGGACAGTAAACAAGTGACTGCCAACAAATACCTGATTCCCTGTCCTGACCTATGCACAGGACCTACAAAATCTATTTGTAAATCTGACCATTGGAAGTATCACACCTCTTTTCATTAATGGGGCTCTGTGTGTTGTCAAAGTGGGTTGTAACTGTGCACACACCAGACATCCTCTTCTACATCTTGGGAAATGTGTGGCCAATAGGCATATTGTTTTTTGGGAATCTCTGTGAGCTGCAGTTATGGCATCATGGGCATGATGAAGCATCAGTCCACAAAATGATAATGGTACCTCCCATTGAATTTGACCTGACACCCTTTTACCCTTTTTCTACACCACTCAGACAACGGGCCTCATTACGACTCAGGCGGTAAGGGTTTTACGGCGGCGTAAACAGCGCCGACCCTTACCGCCTGAGTACGAGGTCCCTTAGCGCCATGGCGGATTTAACACCTGCTTTTAGCAGGTGTTAAAATCCATGGCGCTAAGAGACCATGGAGTTAATTACGCCACCGTAATTTACGGTGGCGTAATTAACGCCTTCCCCACTCCCATTATGCCCTATGGGGCAAAAATGGGAATGGGGAAGGGTAAATGGGGATTGGGGACTTACCGCCCCGCCAACCTCGGAATGGGGCGGTAAGTCCGCCAACCACCATGGCGTAAACATAGTTTACGCCTGGGTCGTAATGAGGCCCAACATTTTAACCTGAGCCTCTAAGAATTGGAGCCTGCCCATGTTCCTAAACTCATCCATCTGTGATCTAGGCTGTTAGTGGTTGAATTCACCCGTATCAGGCCTGTTCGGGTACCTTTTGGGAGATTGATTTGTGGTGAGCGTGGGGTGACCATTCTTTTACCATGGTCGACTTATGGTAAGGCCTGCCTATATTGCAGAGGTGCAAAGTTCACATTCTGTCTTTCAATTAGGTGGGGTTGTTCCTTCTGTTGACTTCCATTTTCAATGAACCTGTCTACATATCTTGCTCTATGCTTGATTTCCATATACCATAGTGGCAGGGTCAAAACTACTTTGGGCCCCATATGCCTGAAATGGCCCATTGTACATCAGATTCTGGGTGTTTTTTAGCTATGTCATGGGGGGTCATAGGGCACATCAAAACGTGAGAAGGCCCTCTTTAAATTTTGTAGGAACTGGCAAGGAGACTCATTTGGCTGGGCTGACATGCAAAAAGCAGCCTTCTTTGCCTCTTGTATAGAATGATATGACGAGAACTGCCATCTAATCTCTTTCTTAAAATCTTTCGAACACTGGCAGATGCAGATTTGAGGATAAGATTAAAGTAATGGCTGTATAGTGCTGTAGGATTTTCAAGCATTTGAAAGATTTCAGGTGATCTGCAATACAACTGTGCACTAACATCATCAAATTTGGCTTGTAGTTGCTTATTGAGCTCTCTATTTTTCAACTGAGAGTCCACATGTAACAAATGTTCCTGTTCTGCTGCCAAATCACACTGTAAATCCACAATCATATCAGAATATTTTTCTTGCAACTTAATATGTTTGTGTAATACGTACCACAAAAAACGGATAAGACAGTCGACCTCTTGTTTCCGGTCTCCTGCCTGAAAGAGACAAAGGAGACATGTTTGTAAAATGCTCTCTTTCGCAATAATCTTGCAAAAACATCCTTTTCATTTTTAGTATTAATTCTTTCCCACCAATTTGATATTTTATCAGGTGACCACATTGCTAAGGCAAATAATGTTGTTTCCAAATACTTGGACAGATTGGTAAATTCAGCTACTATTTCTGTCAATTTAGGATCCAATGTCAGCAAAACAATATATAGAAATTCAGTGTGCACCCAGAACAATCACCACTGTTTCCCATACAATGCACTTCAGGCAGGAGAAGAACCAAGTAAACAAAGGTAACATTTCACCTAGTGCAAAACAATATGGCTATGCTATGCAAAGGCCACGCTCATCAATTGCCTTAGAGCATTCCCAGAATCTCCACCATAAATGTGTAGGGTATTTTGGGTTGTAGGGTATGTTGTGAGATTTCCTAGCTTGCCACTAAACACAGGGTTAGATTCACATGTGGGTCACTTGCTGGAGCAAAAACAAGACTTAGGGGCGCACTAGGGGCACCATTTCTCTACCTTATTTGTATTGCATTGGTGTTTCAGAGTAATTACTCAGATTGAAAATGATGTGTGTATGTCAGTATTCCTGCCCCTCATGTCCCCAGCCCTCCAATATGTCAGGCTGGAGCCAGGCCACAATCACCTACATGGCTCTCAAGGGCCTCTCTATCCCTCCAAAGACCCACTTGGAGTCAGACTTGGTGCTTGTGGCACCAGACTCACTCACTCCCATAGGATAACATTGGGGATTGGACTTGTAGTGCACTGATGGGGACAAGATGGATGCCCCCACATATTTCGGTTCCCAAAACTGCATGTGAGGTCTAGTCTTTTGGGTGTGGTTCAGCCCAGAGGCACCTGGGATACCCAGAGACTATTTAAGCCACACCCAGGCTGTGAAACATGCTTTGCGTTTTCTGCACCTGCAGAGTGACACTCACCGTGTTCGGATCGGTTTCCAGTAGGCCTGCATCTTTCTTCTGCGCTCAACTCCTGCAAGAACAAGAACGCTGTTAGGAACAGCCTTACCTTGCGGCGCTTCTGCCCATCAGTCATCGCTCCTTCTGTTCTGCGGGCATCTTCGGCGGTGTCATTCCCATCCCGACATGCCGTTTCCTAAGGAAAAGGGAAAGGAACAGAAAAAAGGCATTAGTAAGCATTCTGCAAATCTTCGCTTATTTTTAAATGCTGTACGAGCTTCAAACGCTTACCTGAATCCCAGCCGCTCTGGGGGAACTCTGTCTCTGGAACTTCCCATCCATCTGCAAGAGGGAAAAGACACTCCAGGTTAGCATGGAAACATCTAGAGGTGCTGCATACTGCGCTTACCCACCGCATTTGTTCTTCATAACTGGCATCCACGCTGAAAACATTGCGACACTTAAAAGACACAGAAAAATAACTCAGTTTAATGCAAATACGAAAGGGGTGCATCGTGCATCACGCTCTCACTCACCTTCAGGGCTACTCATCTCAGCAGCACGCCGCCATCCCCGGACGTCGGCCATCATCTAAGGAAGGAAAGGAATGAAGTTAGAGAACTGTTCAAAAGACTCATTATACTTACCTGTCGGACTCTTGCCAGTGAAGTAACAAGGCAGCAATGAGCATGCATCAATCAACGCGCCCCTGTGCTGAAGGCAGGATGGAGAGCACACTATCCAAGAAAACAAGGTGAACTGTGGATCAAAGGGAGGGGTTGGACCCTGGGGAAGAAGGGTTCAAGCACACAGGGACAACAGGGAGTTAAACTCTACCAATCCTGTATTTCAAGCCCAGTCTCCAGTCGAATAGCCTCCAGGGAAGGGTTCGAGTTCATAAGAGGTCTGAACAGGCTGAATGACGTCCCTGTGGATACCAGGTGAGCGTTACAGAATGCAAAGCCTCACATCAAAATCCACCTGGGTGTCATGGAAAAGTCAGAAACTGACCAGTTAGCCCACATGTTGGGGCAGCTATGTTCCGAAGTACATGCAGCCAGGCAGGAGACCAACACCCTGAGGAGAGAGCTGATAGTAGCCAAAGAACGCACTGATGATTTAGGCCGGCGACTTCTCCAGTCAAAAGCAGGGCATGCACCATTGCCGGGAAATGTGCCCTCGATGCCAGCACCATCAGCCAATCCCGTTCAGATAACTCTTCCTGGGGCAGTTCCCTTGGCCCCGACCGAACGATTTACGGGGGATCCCAAGAGGTTGCAACGTTCATGAACCAGTGCCGCCTGCACTTCCTTTGTAGGCCCGGGGCCTTTCCGAATGACCAATCACAGGTCGCTTTTGTGCTATCCTACCTGAGTAGTAGCGCCGCGGACTGGTCTGTACCCTTTGTGGCCCAAGACGATCTTCTGCTGCGTGACTTCAGGGGCTTTCAGCAGGAGATGGAAAAGCTGTTCGCCCGTCGAACTCATGGGCAGGCATTAGACAACAAACTTCTGTCCCTAGGCCAAGGGAATGAAGACCTATTAACACACATAGCCACGTTCAATAGACTCGTAGTTGAAGCAGAATGGCCAGTGGAGAAGAGAACCACGTTATTTCATCAGGGGTTACGGGGGGAGCTCAAGGATGTTCTCGCACAAGTAGTGAACCCCCTGAAAGACTGCTCAGAATTCATTGACCTTGTTGTTCAACTGGATCATAGGTTGCAGGACCGCAGAGCAGATCGAACCAGACCGGACCCTCGCCCTATGTATGTGCTTTCAAAGGACAATACTGTCAGGTCATTTCCTTAAAGAGTGCCCTGTGAAGCCACCGAGGAGGACGGTGGGGCCTCGGACAAATAAGATACCATCAAGGATTCGGAAATCTCCCCAGCCTGGCAAGTGTAGGGGTCCTCTTGTCGAGTGAAGAAAGTGAACTACAGACCTCCCATTTTGTGGTCTTGATCAATCACCAACAACCATCTCGGATGCACGCAGTAAGAGCAAAGACAGTGGAGCCGTTGGGAATTACATCGACCAGGATCTTGCGGCAAAGATGGGGCTTCCGTTACGCCTTAAATCAACCACCGACACTGTTACCACAGTCGACTGCATGGAAATAGCTTCTGGTCCAGTATCCCAATGCACTGCAGCTTTAACCCTTCTGTGCCAGGATGGACGCCAAGAATCTATCATTTTCGACCCCATTAAGGCACCACAGTTCCGGTTGATTTTGGGAATGCCATGGTTGGTAGCTCACAATCCTTGAATCGATTGGCGAGCAAAATAATTGTCCTTTCCCGAGAATTGCGCCCACACATGTTATCGCCAAGAGAACAAACCAATAGACACTAGAACCTCCACGTTTGCGACTGTGGCAATTGGCACCCTACCAAGTGAATACCAGGACTTTCAAGATGTCTTTCAGAAAGAACAGGCTAATACCCTGCCACCACATAGACCATATGATTGCCAAATCGACCTGATACCCGGTGCACAAATCCCTTGTGGGCGGATTTACGCACTCACGGAACCAGAAAACTAGCATCTGAAGGCCTATCTTGACCAATACCTGCCCAACAGGTTCATCCGTCCCTCGAAGTATCTAGCAGCCAGTCCTCTATTCTTCGTAAAGAAAAAGGAGGGGGACTTGAGAACATGCATTGACTATCACACACTGAACCAGATTACCGTAAAAAATCCCTACCCCCTGCCACTGATCCCTGAATTGCTTGATCAAGTCAAAGATGCCCAAATCTACACAAAACCAGACCTGAGGGGGCATATCACCTTGTTCGCGTAAAACAGAGGGACGAATGGAAAACCGCTTTTCGCACCAAATACGGCTTATATGAATATCAAGTAATGGCCTTTGGCCTTTGCAACGCGCCTGCTGCATTTCAATACTTCATGAACGATGTCCTACGGGAATTCATTGATATCTGTGCTCTAGTGTACATCAACGATATACTAGTATATTCCGCATCAAAGCAGGACCACATTAAACACGTCCGATCCGTATTGGAGAAAGTCCATCAACACCAGCTCTACGCCAAGCTCGCAAAAGTGCTCATTCCACATCTCCGAGGTGGAATTCCTGATCTTTATTCTCAGCCCAAATTGAATCTGAATGAATGTACACAAGGTAGATGCTATCCTGAACTGGCCACCCCCAAATTCATTCAAGGGGGTTCAAAGTATGCTGGATTTTGCAAACTTCTACCGCTGGTTCATCCCAGGATTTTCGCAAATCGTGCATCCCATCACGTCATTACTAAGGAAAAGCAACAAAAAGTTCCAGTGAACAACAGAAGCCGAGGAGGCTTTCCAGGAACTCAAAGCAAGATTCACATCTGCCCCAATCTTACGCCACCCTCGCCCTGATCTCCCATACCTGGTGGAAATGGACACCTCAAGCATGGCTATGGGAGCCGTCCTCTCACAAAAGGACCCTGAAACGGGCCAGTTACATCCTGTTGCCTTCTGGTCGCGTAAATTCACACCCACTAAACTCAATTACGCTATCACAGACAAAGAACTCCTGGCCATTAAGACAGCCTTTAAGGCATGGCAGAACTACCTCTTGGGCGCCAGACACACAATCACCGTGATAACTGATCACCGGAACCTCCAGTACCTAAATACGGCAAAGGCCCAATCCTCACGACAACTACGTTGGGTCTTTTTTTTTCTGAATATAACTACGTGATTACATTTCGACCAGCGGTGAAAAACGGGAAGGCCAATGCCATTTCCCGTATGGGGGTGGAAGAGCAAGGGTATCAGAGCCCTGACCCAATAGCAATCATCCCGAGTGACAAGCTCCTAGGAATCACAGCAACCATAACTCAAAAAGAATTACATGAAGAAATCCAAAACCTTATGAGTCCGGAGCAATTACAAGCGTGGAGTGCACAAGGAGAACATTACATGATAAAAGATAAGTTGCCCTACTTCAGGAATCATTTATTCTTACCAAACCAAGAACTACGAGAAAAAGTCATGTCAGGATATCATGATTCCTTGATCGACGGCCACCCCGGAATCACTAAAACCCTAGCCAAGGTAAAACAAAATTATTGGTGGCCCACGTGGCATAAAGACATTATCCAATTCATCCTATCTTGTGGAGTGTGTGCTCAAAACAAGTCATCCAAGCAGAAACCGGCTGGGCTATTACAACCATTGGAAATCCCACCAGCACCCTGACACACGTTGTCCCTCGATTATATTACTGACTTACCACCCAGTCAAGGGTTTAACACTATTCTTGTGGTCGTGGACCTATTTTCAAAAATGGCACATTTCATTCCTCTTAAGGGGCTCCCAAATGCTTCCACTCTGGCAAAGTTATTTCTTGAAGGCATCGTACGGCTCCATGGGTTTCCTTCAGTTTTGGTCTCAGACCGAGGTACTCAATTCGTATCTAACTTCTGGAGAAAATGCTGCTCTATGGCCCAGATCGACATCCGTCTATCCACCAGTCACCATCCCCAAATGGATGGTCAAACTGAGAGGACAAATCAGAAACTCGAGCAGTATCTGCGTTGCATGTTACACCAAGCTGATGGAAGCTGGTTCGAGCTATTATGGATAGCTGAATATGCTTATAATAATTCTCTACACACCCGCACTGGGCAGACACCCTTTTATACCATGTATGGCAGGCACCCACGTACTTCTGAGTTGGACGTTCCTACAACCCTCGAAATGCCAGCAGTCAAAACCTTGCACACAGCCATTTCTCAAAGCTTTAAAAGGGCAGCTGAACACCGACTTCAAGATAAGAATCGCCAAAATAAGTTTGCTGATCAACACAGAGCAAAGGGCCCCAACTACCAAGTGGGAGACAAAATCTGGCTGTTGTCTAAACACGTGTCCATTAAAGGAGCCCGAACTTTCCATCCAAGATACCTGGGTCCATTCACCGTCACCTCCATGATAAATCCTGTGGCGGTCAGACTAGCTTTGCCGTCAAACATGCAAATTCATCCTGTGTTCCACGTGTCTCTCCTTAAACCTGTTCAACCTGGGACCTGGGTAGCAATGCCACCGCAGCCAGTAGTAGTTGCCGGGGAGCCAGAATTCAAAGTCAAGGACATCCTAGATTCAAAGTATGTCAGATCCAAATTATACTACTTAGTAGACTGGAAGGGGTACGGTCCACAAGACAGGACATGGGAGCCTTGTGAGTACATCCATGCAGCTCGCTTGCTTAGATGATTTCATCAAAACCATCCAACCAAACCATGACCAGACAGAAGAGCCACCTTGAGAGGGGCCTTGGGGGAGAGTGCTGTCATGATTCCTGCCCCTCATGTCCCCAGCCCTCCAAGATGTCAGGCTGGAGCCAGCCCACGATCACCTACATGGCCTTCAAGGGCCTCTCCTTCCCTACAAAGACCCACTTGGAGTCAGACTTGGTGCTTGTGGCACCAGACTCACTCACTCCCATAGAATAACATTGGGGATTGGACTTGTAGTGCATTGATGGGGACAAGATGGATGCCCCACATATTTCGGTTCCCAGAACTGCATGTGCGGTCTAGTCTTTTGGGTGTGGTGCAGCCCAGAGGCACCTGGGATACCCAGAGGCTATTTAAGCCACGCCCAGCTGAGAAACATGCTTTTCGTTTTCTGCACCTGCAGAGTGACACTCACCATTTTCGGATTGGTCTCCAGTAGGCCTGCATCTTTCTTCTGCGTTCAGCTCCTGCAAGATCAAGAACACCGTTAGGAACAGCCATACCTTGCGGCGCTTCTGCCCATCAGTCATCACTCCTTCTGTTCTGCGGGCATTTTTGGCGGTGTCATTCCCATCCCGGCACGCCGCTTCCTAAGGAAAAGGGAAAAGAACTGAAAAAAGGCATTAGTAGCATTCTGCAAATTTTCGCTTATTTTTAAATACTGTACGAGCTTCAAACGCTTGCCTGAATCCCAGCCGCTCTGGGGAAACTCTGTCTCCGGAACTTCTCATCCATCTGCAAGAGGGAAAAGACACTCCAGTTTAGCGTGGAAACATCTAGAGGCACCGCATACCATGCTTACCCACCGCATTTGTTCTTCATAACCGGCATCCACGCTGAAAACGTCGCGGCACCTAAAAGACACAGAAAAATAACTCAGTTCAATGCAAATACAAAAGAGGTGCACTCACTCACCTTCAGCGCTACTCATTTCAGCACCACACCGCCATCCCCGGATGCCGGCCATCATCTAAGGAAGGAAAGGAACGAAGTTAGAGAACTGTTCAAAAGACTCATTATACTTACCTGTCGGACTCTTGCCAGTGGAGTAACTAGACACAAATGAGCCCACATCAATCAACACACCCCTGAGCTGAAGGCAAGACGGAGAGCACACTATCCAAGAAAACAAGGTGAGCTGTGGATCAAAGGGAAGGGTTGGACCCCGGGGAAGAAGGGGTTCAAGCACACAGAGACAATATTGAGTTAAACTCTACCAATCCTGTGTTTCAGGCCCTGTCTCCAGTCGAATAGCCTCCAGGGAAGGGTTCGAGGTCGCAAGAGGTCAGAACAGGCTGAGTGACGTCCCCGTGGATACCAGGTGAGCGTTACAGTGTATAACATGGGGTTTACTAAGCAGAGCTCTTTACACCTTACAGAAATTATGTGTCACACAGTAAATAGTCATGCAAAGCCTTTGTTATTTCATAACATGCTTTATAGATTGTCTGCATGTCAGGATAAAAGCACACACAGGAATTCACAGTATGCAATTGTTGTACATTGTAGGTGATCTGAGGGAAAAGAAATGTACACTCATTTATCGACACATGCTAGTTGTCATTCTCTTCTCTGGAAGGCCCCTCAAACATGGTCAGCCTGGTATGCGCTCAGGCATGGAAAACCCCTTCTTCTCTGCGATCTCTCTCTTCTCGTTTTGGCAGGAAATGCCCAGCAACAACCAACCAGCCCCCTTTCACTCACTGTCTCCTTTTTAAAGCCTCTCTACTACCTGCCCTCTTTACATATATTCTCTTACACTTTGTGTAAAACCTGCCTGCCCCTAACTGTGATGCCATCCCATCAATCAGAAATTCCTTCTCAATCAGCCAGGCCTCTAAAACCTTCCAGAATGTTAACATGTGCCCCTTTTCTTTCACCTTCTACACATAATTCCACTCAGCAACCAGATGGCCTGGCTGTAAATGTTTCCTCCTGCTTCCTGCGTTGGAAGCTTTAAACAATGGCCTGCTTCAAACAGAATGACTTCACAAATTCCTCACTCACATCTCTATCGCAAAAGCAGTTTTTATTCATTTATTTTCCAAGCAACATCGCCGAGCCTGTGCTTGCAACCCCATGAAGATGGCCAGTTTGTACCAATGGTTTGCACCAAATGCTATGGAATCAGCTGTCCCATTCTCAACACATTTTTATTTGTATGGTTAATTTGGCTTAAAACCATTAGCAAACATAAAGGCATGAAAAAGACAAGTTCACAAAGGGATTAGACAAACACAGGTATGGTATACAATATTGCAGGTAGTGGAAACAAGACAACATTGAATAAAACATTAAAAACACATAGGGCCTCATTACAACTGTGGCGGCCATGGTATGAATGGTTCCGGTAAGGGACGGGCATCGTTCATACCGGGCCCCCACATTACGAGTTCTGCAGTGGGTCCTGCTCTGTAAGCCTGGCCAGACCAGACATGGAGAGCGGCACCAGCTAGCAGAACAGGATGCTAACAACAGACCCGTCATTAAAAGGTCCATTGTTAGCCTCCTCCCCATTTCCAATGGGAATAGGAACGTACCAGGTCCGGGTCCCGTGAATGGGAATGACCGGGCCCGCAAAGGTCAGAATGGCCCGCTAATTCCAATTTTGTGGGACCGGACCCCAGTTTGAGGGTAGCCATGCCGCTAAAAATGGCATGGCTAAGTTCAAACTCGTAATAAGGCCCATAGAGTGGATTAGACATTAAAAAACCATTAAGTTCCCAACGGGTAGTATATCTGCACAAGGGAGCTCCTGAAGGTAGAGCAGGATTGCAGCCCCTAAGGATGCCCCATGTATTTGTTCAGGTGCTAGACAGTACTTTATTTCTTAAAATCCAAGCGCGATGAAGATATATCGCTATCAAGGAGAGAACCTTGCAATCCAAGTAACAAGAAAAAAGCGTCATAGCTTTGCATGTACTCCTTATGTTCAATAATAACAAGATGGGTCTCAGGTATACACGTCTCAAGGACAATAGACCAAGATCAAGTGAAGCATGCTGTAGGTAAATATCCTATTCTGACACGCACATAAAGAGCTTGTACAGGGGGTGCATCTCATCCAGGATACTTTTACACTTCCCCAGCATGTCAATATACAAAAACTCCACCAGAATATAGGTTGGAATAGTGGGTCTGCCATGCCACCACCCATTATGAGGCATTGTGACTCTTGCTCTCCCCTTCAGCTGGTGAAGCCAGTTTCCAAAATATAACCGTGTCTCCTAACACCATCGCCATTTTCAAGTCTTCCCAAGACCTCAATGCATATGCTCTGCTCTTGGCACATAGTAACTGCTTATATTTTGTTCTGAGGAACTTCAGCACCCCTCTGCCAGATGGATATGGGGGACTGGCATGGTGCAAATCTCCCTTGTCGTCTGGGAACATTCCTCGTCGTACCAAGGTTTATTTTTCTCAGACCACAATTTTAGACTTCCCCGTCGGGCAGACAAAAAAGGCAATAAAGTCTTACCCAACTTTACAAATTCAGCGATAACCACCCCTTCTGGGGTGCTGAAGTTGGAAATAACACTCACATGCCCTCTATGGATGTGTAAATGTCCTGCTTTACGCCCCCTCCGGGCCAGGCCACCCATTTCCGCGGTTTCGTGGCATTAGCCTCTGCTCGGATGTTTTTGGAAGGACAGCCAAGAGGCCCTCCTCGAGGCCCTCCACTGTCCAAGTCACAGCTAAAGGATAAAGGTCTATGGTCACTTTCACTTCTATCAATTACAGCCAATTCCCTGACCCTATTCCAGTTATTGGCCAAAATGAAGAAGTAATCTATATGAGACTGGTTCTGAGGGACCCTGAAGGTAGTTTGTGCCGGGAGGTCACCTGCCAATCTGCCATTACAAGCTCTGAGATGCAAATTGATGATACAAGAGGGTGGAATAGACCAGGCGGAATCCTGGTTGTCCCAGAGATCCTCCATTTTTGAAAATATTTCAATGTGGTGGTTCAGATCTCCAGAAACTATGATAAACTGGCTCCCCATAATGGAATGCAGGTTACAATTGCACAGTTGTTGCATCTTCAAAAGGGTATCCAGCCATGTATCCTGTTGCATCTGTTACAGAGATTTAACAGCAGAAATCTCTCACCTGATAAAGTGGTCACCCCCAGCAGTTGTTGGTCAGGGTTGCCTGTATTTATTGATGCCACCTCCCAACCCAGGTTAATATCAACCCACGTCAGTAAACCCCCCCACGGCCGCCTCTCTGAGCTTTAGTGGTGAGGATTGTGAATGTTGCGTGCCCCTGGAGTAGAACTGGTTCTAAAGCCCATGATTCCTCTAGGAAAATGACTTGGTGGGTTCTTACAAAATTGCACCATGCAGGATCAGCTGAGACACGTTTAAGGCCTGCTATATTCCACAACAATATTTTTAGTATATCAGTAGTCTCCCCCTCCCTGCATTCATGCAGTCAATCGACCTGGTCCAAAGGTGGTTGTGAAGACCTCCTGCCAACCACTTCACTAATGTCAAGCCCACCAGGTAAATCTGTAGTCACGTTGGGGGTTACTTTGTTTGGCCTACTTTTTTGGCTGCTTCCCAAGCTAAGATTAAGGTCAAAAATTGTTGGAAACGTGCAAGTTCCTTACGCCCCTAGGAGGTATTACCCATTGGTCGATACTCAGGAGTTCTATGGATCTTTATATAGTCAAGGCTGAAATTTGGCAATGCACCACGCACAGAAGTAAGAAAAATGTTCCTAATAACCGATAAACACACCTAAACCAATGGGCACACTTGTTTTTTAGGCCCTCAGCATCTTCAAATGCGCCTTTTTACATGCAAACGAGGCACATTTGTTAGTTAGATAAATGGGGGTCTCTGTCTTACAGGCCCAATTATCACATCACTACATTGGGCTACTCCCCTTGGTCCCCTCAGGGGCTGTGAATTCGAACCGAAAAAGGGGGCTCAGTTCCACCTAGGCACCTAGTAGTAGGACCCAATCGCAGGTCTGTGTAACTGGGTCCTTGATGTTCATTTTGTGGCCCGTGCACTTCTGATCGCCAAATAGGTCTCTGCACCCCAAAAGGCATTCTATCTACACACTCCTCTCTGAAGCCCTTGTCATGTGACCTGCAGGGGCACAGGGGCTTTCACCATTACTCTCTTTAGAGCCTCCCATTACATGCGCATTGTCGTTTACCCCCAAATGCCCCTTACAGGGCTTGGGGGGCAACCTAGCGTGTTTGAGAGACCTACTTTAGCTATGGGCTGTGTACCTCCAGGTTTTATATTACCTGTTTCCATCAGGGCCTTGATGTCCTTTAAATGGCCCAGAAGAGGGCCCATGTACCCCTTAAGAATAGCGGCACCTTCCTCCTTAAGGTCAGAGATACTTTTTGTAACTGATCCAATTAATGCACGCACTAAACAATTGGACACTTCCAGCCCCCCATCCAGATATGACTGCCTGGGAGCCCTTGTCCCGAGACCCCAACAGTGGCCCCCTGTTAGCCCTCCTCAATGCCACCAATATACCATGGGATCCTCTTGTCGACGTGCTTTTGTAAGCTCGAGAAACTAATGTCCACGGGACCCTCGATACCCTACTCCCTCACTAATTGTAGGTGGCTCTTGGACAGAGCACCCCCACGGGGGCCCAAATGATCAACCTGGTTAAATAGCTCTATCGGGGTAATCCCATTGGAGGGGATTAGGGACCCACTCTCCAAACACACACGGGCACCCACCTCCTAGGGTGACCCCTTCCCCCATCCCTTGGTTAGGGGAACGTGGGTCTCATAAATGGTAGTCCTAGCAGCAGACGTATTAGTCTGCAGAATATAGGACTTACCACCTTCTTGGGCGGGGTTGGGTGGAACCTGGAAAGGTACCATATGAGCATCTGTGGTTGTGTGAGTCTGTTTGGCCAGCACCTGCAACCCCTTTACGGGGAGATGTTGCATACAGAGATTGAATAGTCCAGTCCCTTGGACACACAGTTAGAGGCATAACCCTGTTTAACAACCCCGCCTCTTTGGTTCCAAGAGGATCTTTAACTGGATTGATAGTATTAACTGGCCCATCAATATTGTGTAATAATACTTTGATTTCGGATATCATCTGGTTAACCTCGTTGATTGGTTTGAAAAGTTTGGAAATCTTACTCTGTCCCCCTGCCCCAAGGATTCCACTCTCAGCCTTCCTTTTACCCATCGTGTCTTGGTCAGAGTTCAGGATTCAGGATAAATTATCACTAAAAAGCAGCTAAAACCCAACTTTTAAGACCTGGTATTAAAACTCTAAAAACAGTTAAAACAATGAAACACTCAATATGTTAGTTTGTTACATGTTAGAATTAGTAATTAGTAGATTCATAATTGTCAAAGTTAGGTGTTAGTCCCTACACTTGCTGAACATGTTGGTGCATTCCATTAGCCTACATCAGCACTAAAGCACACCTAGCATAGGTGCTAAACATACAGTTGTTCAATCAGCTGCAAAGGCCTCATGCTGCATATATGCCTTAAACCACTTGACAGTATGCACCAACACTTGACAGTACATTGATTTTGTACAGGATAATCTAATTGTATATTGCCACTTAAGCAGTACCATAGTTAATAGAAAATCACACATTATTGAAATGGCACCACTTATCAATTTACAGTAAACCATTAAAGCTGTGAGGAGTCAGGTTCTCATTAAGGGACTATGCGAAGTTCATCAGTACACAGGCAGTTGAAGCAGTATTTGAAGAGCGTGCGATTTTTGAAAAATTATGTTTCTTTATTATTTTCAAGCAAACACCCTCTCTGAACACCCACCTTCTCTCAACTCTATGAAGTCAATCATTATGAGGCCACAATGTGTTGTGTGCAGCCCCCCTTTGATCCATCAGTAAAGGAGCACTTGATGTAAGCAGAATGACTCTCCATTAATATTCTATAGCATACAGGACCTCCTTCACCCCACCCGCAATTTCTGATATTGGCAATCAACCAGCCAACAACCAAACAAACCTACCTCTCTGGCCAGGCCACATCGGACAAATGCAGTCCCCCCCCCTGAAATCTGCATCTAGATTGCACCCAGGGTGACAGGCAAGGACAGAGTAAATCTGAATCAGTGCCCTTCCGATCAAATCCAATTCATTTGGTGTCATAAGCGATATCGGGCAAAGGCCACAATTTCGCAAACAAACATCTGTGTACCACGCACTGCACCTATCTACCTCTTTCCCTTCATTTACAGCTTCAACTAACTTTTCACTGACCCCACACTGCATTTGGGATACTCATGGATAACATCACTAGTCAGAGATTAACAGGCCGATTCATGGAATAAATGTGCGCCGAAAATTCCGGCGCAGAGGGGCCTATACGTGCGCTGCACCGAAAAATAGCGAAAAGCGCAGGGAAACCAGCGCACGTCGATTCATGGAAGTCCGTGCGTAAGAAAAGCATAGGCCGTGCGCTGAAAAAGTGCGTGGCGCACGCCGGCGCACAGGTCAACCAACGGCGTGCGCCACGGCCACTGCGCTATCACTCCGAGCGCAGCGCACAGCTCTAAAGTAGGCGGAACACAGGGCGGGACACTCGGAATGGGGAATAAAATGGGGCACAACACTCGGAATGGGGAAGAATGTAGGCGGCACGGGGAAGTACAGGAGGCAAGTGCGCGGAACGCCCACACGCTCTCCAGCAACACGTATTCATGGATTCGAACAGGGCAAAACAGCGCTCAATCAAACCAGCGCACAGGCCCAAAAACGTACGCCACAAGTAAGCAGGCGGTAGCGTCCCGACGCACTCAACGAAAGTGCGCCAAAACCTGCGCCAACAAATACCACCCACATACAGCAATGGGCCATACCGTGACCCCAAAGGACTAATGATGTGCAAAGGTGTACGCCATTTACACGGACACCCACTGTTCAAAAATTCGCGCGTGTGTGTACAACGGGTTGCGCGAGAAGTCACTCGCGCGATTGCCCTGGGTACGTGTATCCCGGGGTGCGGGGAAGTCCCACACGCGATTGCCCTGGCCACGTCGATATCAGGGGTGCGTGTGAAGTTCCACACGGGAAAAGCCAGGGTACGTCATTTACAGGGGTGCGCGGGAAGTTTCACACGCGAAAAGCTAGGCTACGGGAATTCCAGGGGTGCGCGTGAAATCCTACACGCGAAAAACTAGGGTACGTCATTTACAGGGGTGCGCGGGAAGTTTCACACGCGAAAAGCTAGGCTACGGGAACTCCAGGGGTGCGCGTGAAATCCTACACGCGAAAAACTAGGGTACGTCATTTACAGGGGTGCGCGGGAAGTATCACACGCGAAAAGCTAGGCTACGGGAATTCCAGGGGTGCGCGTGAAATCCTACACGCGAAAAACTAGGGTACGTCATTTACAGGGGTGCGCGGGAAGTTTCACACGCGAAAAGCTAGGCTACGGGAATTCCAGGGGTGCGCGTGAAATCCTACACGCGAAAAACTAGGGTACGTCATTTATAGGGGTGCGCGGGAAGTTTCACACGCGGCTCTGCTGGGTGGGTCCTCACAGGTGTACCATTCACACCCTCCACGTCCCCTGCATGCAACCCACACCACAGGGGACTACCCTGCACACCTGCTCATGCCTCCCACCACCCCCACCCCCCCCGCAGTCAGGGGCACCTGCCAGAAGGCCCCCACCCATGTCTACCACCCCCACCCCCCCCGTAGTCAGGGGCACCTTCCAGCAGGCCCCCACCCATGTCTACCACCCCCCCCCCGCAGTCAGGGGCACCTACCAGAAGGCCCCCACCCATGTACCATCCATGTCCACCTTCACCTGGGTCACAACCCCACACAATCATGACCGTAATGGACAGTCTGCCCTGCAAGAATTCCCAAACAACTATCCCATCCACCCACATATCAAACACAATGACATGTGACACACCCAATGTAAATCATATGAATGAACACATGTCTGTCACACACAGATGTTGCAAGTGAATGTCCAAACAACCCACATGTCATGCATGAAAGCAATGAGATGATACAACACATTGAAGGATCAAATGAAAATGTATTAAAAATAAACAAGGATGGTAAAAATAAAAAATAACAATAAACATGCAATGCAAACTAAATAATAAAAAAGCACAACCAAAAAAATCAGGAACACAAATTAACAAAAATAAAGTAAAATAGGGGTCCAAAATCAAAGTCCAAAATCAAATCCAAGTACAAATGAAAGAAGAAACACATTGCCTCATGTGAAAAAATCAAACACATATTAACATCCCTCAAACTATCAACATGATGATCCGGGTCCATGAGCCCTAATAAATGAAACCTAACTATTTACACTAAGTAAGAAATTGTCTATATACAAAAATGTGGTGCATTGTCCTTTGGCAACCAAATAATAACATTAAAACAAAGGAAACCTAACTACAACTAAACTACAGAACTATATACAAAGGCGGCGGGCAAGTCCTGCGGCTCACTGATCGTTGTTCCGGGCCAGGGCATCATCGAACTCCCGCTCGATGTCCCGGAGGCGGCCCCGTTCCACAGCCCCGAGGGTCCGCAGGGACGCCGATGTACCCACCTCAGGGCCCTCCGCATGGAGTTCTCCGCCCTGACCATAGCGAGCCGCGCCTCTTCCGCCCGCCGCCGCTCCGCATCTATGGCATGGCCCAACCGCTGCCACACGGAAGACACTTGACGTCCAGGGTCCTCCTGCCCTCCGGCTGATGCCTGCCCCTCTGATGGTGATGGCCCCGAGCCATCAAGGCTCCCACCTTCTTCCTCCTGCTGCTGACGTGCTGGTGCCGGTGCCCTGACACCTGCTGCCTGCACATCCTCCATTGTTTGGGGTGCTGTTGTTGCGGTGGCCACCCCTGCTGGACTCACGACTCCCGACTGGGGCAGGGATGTGTCCTCCACCAGCTTGGCCCCATCGTCAGAGGCAGCTCCACAGGGCACCCAGGTGACAGGTGGGTAGGAAGATGGCACGGAGGACGACTGGCGCATAGGGGGTTCAGGTGAGGAGGGGGTCGGAACAAGGCCCAGTGTATGGAGGAACACAGCCTGGTCTCCCTGAGAATGGGTCCGGACGTGGGCAACCCTGCTGGTGCAAGATGATGCAGACACAGGACCGGGGACAGGATTACACACACGCACCTCCGCGGCGGCCTGTGCTGCCTCCTGTCCCTGCCCCTGTGCTGCACCACTGACACCAGTGGAATGCCCACCTCCAGACCCCATCTCAGTCCCTTGCACGGCCTCCTCCTCCACCAAACCCACCACCAACCTGGATGACTCCCTGCCATCTTCCGCCGCGGAACCCTGTGGGGTCTCAGCTGCCCCTTCTGCTGCCGAGGAGTCCAACTTCCTCCTGCGCCTCCTGGACCTCCCCTCGGCAGCTGCGACCTGGGACACAGCACCGGACTCCTCACTCCCCGACGAGATGACAACAGGGGAGGGGAGCCGGGCCTTGCCTCTCCGGCTGGCGGTGGCATCCCTGCTGCTGTGCTCCACAGCACCTTCTCCGCCCTCCACATCAGATGACGCTGCAGGCAGGGAGAGACAGGAGACAGGCATCAGGACACTGTACAATTGACTCACACACATAACAGTTGTACAAGAGTGGCATTGTCACAATCCCCAACACACTTGTCTCCTCAACGCACACACATGAGTCATTCAACAGCCATATTGCTACAGCCCGCTACATACATTCACATACAGCAGCATGAGCAGACAAAGGTGAGCCACACATCACATGATACACACGGACTCAAATACACATGCACACATGCAAAGCACACATCCAAGCATGTGTACCACTCCGCAAACTGTCAGTCATGAGATGAACATCCATGTCACATTTGCAATTCACTCTCCAACATGACAGTGTCACCTGCATCCATGTAGCAACACTGTTGCACCCTTCACAACTACACACACGCACACGCTGCAGACTAATGCACATGGAATCAACATCCATGTGTCACACCACAAGCATGCCAACTCACATGCACAGTCAAACACATGTGCCCACACACAAGCATTTGCACTGCAAGCACACACACACACACATGCACCATCCTTGTCTCACACATCACAGGCACACATGTGCTTGTCTCACAGCCCTGCACACACACATTTATACATGGCCACACAAAGACATGTGCAACATGCACACTCCTGGCACACCACCACACACACAGCTTACAATCAGTATGCATGTACACTCACCGCTCGACTCCAGACGGGTCTGCCTCCCAAGGACCTGGACATGGAGCGCTGGGGATATGCGTTCCAGGACCCAAAGTTCATCTTGCGACAAGTGGCCCCGCCGCCCCTTGGCATCCACTGCCTTCACGAGGCGCCGGGCCTTGTTCAGGGTCCTGGACCTGTAGTCCTCCCAGCGCTTCTTGACTTGATGGAATTCTCGGACTGCCACCCCCTCTGCGTTGATGGCAGTCACAATGTCCGTCCAGATCCTGGTCCGTCCTTCCTTGTCGAGGCGCATCCGTCCGTAGAGGGCATCATACTGCCCCAGGACTCGCTCCACCAGGACACCAACTTCGGTGGCACTGAAGCTGGTGCCCCTCTGCCTCCCTGGCCGGGGGTTGCCAGTCGTGCCAGATGTTGTGCTCCCTGACATGGCAACCCCAGAGGCAGGAGTGGGTGGCCAACTGGGTCCTGGGGCTGGGCTGTGGAGCGATGGTACGGCTGTCGGGAGTCTTTGGTTCCAGCAGGGGTGGTCACAGCAACTGCACCCCTGGCTGATGTGCAGGCAGCAAACAGCAGGGCACGTGGGCAGCAGGCAGTCAGGCAGCAGCAGATGGCAGGTGGGAGCGTGCTCGGGGCTCTGGGGGGCAGGATTCCGGACTTAGGGGCAGGAGCGTGGTCTTCCGTGTGTGAACGCGTGGCCAGCTTGATACGGAGTGAATTGGCACGTGAAAATCATGCACGTCTGCGTGGAATCCGAGGAAAAGCCGCGTAAGCACGTCAGCACGCGTACGCGATTTCATTGGTCCAAAGGGCCAGGCGCGTAAGCGCGCCTATGACGCACGGCCGTTTCCCAACCCGCATGATTGGTCCAAAGGGCCAGGCGCGTAAGCGCGCCTATGACGCACGGGTGTTTCCCAACCCACGTGAAAAAAATAAACCTCCCGCGCGAGCGCGTCAGCACGCGTACCCGATTTCATTGGTCCAAAGGGCCAGGCGCGTAAGCGCGCCTATGACGCACGGGTGTTTCCCAACCCACGTGAAAAAAATACACGTGCCGCGCGAGCGCGTCAGCACGCGTACCCGATTTCATTGGTCCAAAGGGCCAGGCGCGTAAGCGCGCCTATGACGCACGGGTGTTTCCCAACCCACGTGAAAAAAATACACGTGCCGCGCGAGCGCGTCAGCACGCGTACCCGATTTCATTGGTCCAAAGGCACACAGCGAGTAATCGCATATTCAACTGCGCGCGTGAAAAACGCCCAGTTACCATTTACATCTGAATACAATTACAATATTAATAACGTACATTTAACCTGGTAAACCTCGAGCATGTAGTCACACACGCTCGGCCACGACACGTGCAAAATTACAACAGGCAATACGGAAAGACGTACGCCTGCAGGAAGCAGGCGTACGTGACCCGGCACGTCTAAATATTCACGTGAAAACATCCTACAAGCTCAGTGCAAAGATGAACATACCGTTCCTAGCAGCAGTGGCTGTGGGTTACCAAAGGAGGAGGAGGAGGAGAGTCAGGGCCAGAATTTTCTCACCCAGAACCAGCCTATTCGGGATGCCTGATGACCAGGTGTATGGGAGGTACAGGTTTCCAGCACACATCATACTGGACCTGGTCAGTGAGTGGGAGGATGACCTCACATCACCCACCCTGTGCTCCCAAGCACTCAGCCCCCTGCAGAAGGTCCTGAATGTACTGCACTTCTTGGGCACTGGATCTTTTCAGCGGACAAGTGCCATAGTGGGTGGTGTGTCACAGGCCACGCAGTCACGCTGTCTACACCAGGTCTTGAACATCATCACTGCACGGCCATCAGTCCGCAGGCACATATATCTCCCCAGGACTCCTGCAGAAAGGCGGGCGTGCATCCAGGAATTCTATGGTGTGGCGCAATTCCCCAAAGTGCTTGGTGCAATTGACTGCACCCATGTGGCTCTACGTCCCCCCAGGGCAACAGAGCACATCTATAGAAACCGCAAGCACTGGCATTCCATCAACGTGCAAGTTGTATGCAATGCCAAGGGAATCATCACATCAGTATATGCCAACTATCCCGGGTCCACCCACGACAGCTTCATCTACAGAATGTCTACCCTAAGCCGGGACCTAGAGGCTGGCCGGCATGGAGATACATGGCTGCTTGGTGAGCATGAATGCCACTGCACATGCATGCATGTCAGATACAGGGTCATGTCACAACACCACTAATGATACCCATCACCACCTCCGCAGGGGACATTGCCTACCCTATCAGCCACCACATGATGACCCCAATCCGGAACCCCACCACGCCACCCGAGGTAAGGTACAACACAGCCCACATTGCAACACGGGGCATAGTGGAGCGCACATTCGGAGTGCTGAAGTCACGCTTTCGCTCCCTTGACCGTTCTGGCGGGCAGCTGTTATATGCTCCCCCACTAGTGTGCAGGATCATAGTGGCAGCATGTGTCCTGCACAACGTTGCAACACGCCGGGGCCTGCCCGTGGACATGGTGGTGCCCCCACATCCACAACCACATGCACGGCCGCTGCGCATGGGAGGGGAAAGGGCACGGGGGGAGGCAGCCCGTACGCAACTGGTGGCCAACTTCTTCACCTAGGAATCACAGTGCTGGCTAGTGCACACTGCTCTGGCACATACCATCTGACGATCAATGATGACACTACCTGACAATGTCACAAAATTTCTTGGCAATAAACTGTCAGAAACACATCAGCCTGAGATTGTTAACATGGAAGTGTCACTATGTGTGCACCCCTACCTACACATACACCAGCAATGCATAACTATGAAAAGACACAACTCCATTCATCAAAAATGCATTGGCACAGGCGAATTGCTACATTACAACATTGCCATGTCATCCAATCCCTTCTCAGTCCCGCCACAGAGGACACCATGTCATGGTATGTGAGAGCAAACAAACTGACCCTCACAACATGACACCGGTGTCACAAATAGCAGTGCCCCAAATGGAACATAGCCGCACTTGAACAGCTAACCGTGACGGAGGCACTACTACACACCTGTGTAAGAGTCATTTCAATCAAATTACACACCAACCCACCCTGAAGCCCACCAAAACAAGACACAATGCATGTAATCAATGGTAGTCTCAATACCTGATTGTGCTGGTATGTCCTCACCGTCCAGATGTACAGTGATGGCGCCACGCAACAGTGTCACTGCACATCTACCGACATGTAGTCTGACTCCAGAGAGTATGCCCGTGTGAAGAACTGTGTGAAATACCTGCAAAACATGAGTAACATATGTAAGTTGAGGCACATATCAAACCATCATGCATAGTTAGGTGCAACAACAATGTACACCATGAATGTCTACACAGTATTGACTATGGACTGCCCAACAGCTCATGGAAGTCCAATGTCACCGTGTAATTTGCTGTCACTTGGGCACACCCTTTGCAAGCCCATGGAAACGGAAGCAGGAGGGGTGTGGATGCCAGATACCCAAGCATCGAAACCAAACTCAGGACAAGCCTGCATGTGCCCAGCCACAATACAGTGTATGCCCAGGTACCCACACAAGGCAACACACTTGAAAAATAAAAATATGATAAGAAAAAATGGCCATGAAAGGGCCGGCGGGGAGGGGGGGCCACCTATGAGGTCCGAGGACAGGATGCACGCCACAATCCACCTGTGTGGATCATGGGAAGTAAAAACACCCCATAGGCTCGTGGCCCACACGGCTACTCTGTTGTGGGAGATGAGTCGCTATCGCTCTGGCCAGACCCTGCAGCTGACTCAGGAGGTGGGGGAGCTGCCTCAGAAGATGGTGTGACAATGGGAGGCAGCCCACGCAAAGCCCGAGTTTGCTCCTCCATGGCTGCAAGCAGGCGGGTCTGGAAGGTCTGGTTCTGGATTATGATCATGCGGAGGTCCCCATGCAGTAACTTCCGGGATGACCTGACCTCCGCACGAGTTGCCTGCATCTCGGCCGAGAGCGTCCGTGTCAGACGCTCCAGCTGCTCCTCTGTCCTTCTATGGGATGAAGCCTCAAGCTCTGACAGGGTCGACCTGAGGTGATGGAATTCTTCCCTCAGGCCTTCCCTGTGGCGCTGGGACTCCATGGAAAGTGATTCCCGCAGAGTCGCCAGTCCTGCCCGCCTGTCCATGTTGGACGCCAACATGTCCTCTCTGTGTGCCTGGCAGATGGACTCTGTAGCCTGCTCCAGTCGCTCCATCAGCCTTTCTGGGGGGACAATGGAAGTGGCCACCCTATCCATGGCCTGTGCAATCATCTCGGATGATGCTGCCTGTTGGGTGGCCATACCGTAGATGGATTGCTCCCAAGCGGTATTGCCAGGTGGCATACGGCCACCACGTTGGCGGGCACCACACCTGCCTGGGGCAAGGCGGACTGCGCCTTGCTGTGCCGGCAAAGCCTCAGGCTGCAGGACTGCATTCCCTCTCTGATCTGCAGCCCCAGGAACAGGATCAGAGATTGTGTGGTGTGGCCCTGCATCCGTAACCACCGGAGGCTGAGCTGCCGACACTGACATCCCCATTGAGGGCAATAACCCGGCTGCAGGTGGGTCGGACAGAGGAGATTCTCTCCCAAGAACACTCACCTGCGACTGCACATAGGTGTCATCCTCCGAGTCTACACCTGAATACTGCTCGGGGGAGGAACCCCCAGAGACACCCCTCGACAGCACGACCTGCAGCACTTGTGGGTTTTCACCCACAAACACACCACGTCCCTCACTTGTGGAAGGTCGGCCCGGGTTGCCCTCCTGGGACGGCTCCACCACCACATCCCCAGCATCAACAAGTGCGTCGTCCCCTGCAAAGACATGAAAGAGAGAAATGGAAACAGGCATTAGCACCATGACATACAACAAGGGCTGATTAACAACAGAGCCAGTAGTTCAATGACACATGTCCCACATGACTGGGAAACCTCCTATGCATTCACCATCACTGGGTCTGGAGGGGAGGCTCAGGGCACACAATGATGACACAGAGAATGGAGAGCAACGCCTGCTCCCCATGCTGCCTAGCACTGGCATCACACATTGGCCGGTGATTGCCATGTCAAATGCACATGCCATCACACACATGGCATGTGACATAGCCACCAAGTGAAGAGGGAGAGGAGGGCAACTATTTTGGATTTTGGCCACTCTGGTCCTGACATTGCTTCATCACATCAAGAAGTTAACATGTTGGACATGGATCTGCTAGTCCCAATTGGCCACGATGCACAGTGCCTTGTCAACATTAACAAAATGCAGTAAACAATGAGATTCCACCTCCCCATCACCTGTAATGGATTCATATAGCATTCGTGAAGCACCTGTACAGAAATGTATGAAGGAACAGCGGAGCACTGAGGGGTGGTGGGGCAGAAGGGGATGCCATTCAACAATCCTACTGGTGCTGGTGTCATTCATGTAACGCAAGTGCAGAGGTGGGTGGCACAATGAAGTGCAAGGGGAAGTTGCGGCTGGTAGTGCTGTACAAGGTAAGTAGGACTTAACGTCGAGGGCAGATGGTGGTAGGCGCAGACAAGTGCTGGGGGGGTGGCCTATAGGGGTACAGAGACAGTCATGCAGTGCTGTGGGCTCGGAGGGGACAGGGGAGGTACACACTGCATCTGGCTTGGCAAGGTCCTTGCAGATTTCAATGTGTCCTGCAGAGTTGTCAGATGCCGCAGATATGTGCCCTTGGATTGGGGCTCTCATCTTGGTGAGAAGGGTGAGACGCTATTGCCTTTGGAGCAGGTGGCAGGCCAGTTTGCCAGAGGATGAGCATGATGCAGGCCATTTCCTCGCTGCCACCCGGCACCTGTGTTTTGGGTTCACAAGATGCGAGTCATGCCAGGAGTCAGCATTGGCATGGGGCTTCAGGCGGATTGTCATGACCGTGGCAAAGACATCCAGTGTACCTGACATAGAGTGGAGCATGGAGTGGGCCCTGTCAGGATGGGAGTGAGCCTAAGGGGGAGCTGGATGGGGGGGAGATTTTGGCTGCATAAGCCTCGACTGACACACACTTCATGGGTTGGAATACCAAGAAGGTGTGTGACAGTGGTGAGGGTGGCTTTGCCTGTGGGGTGGTGAGGGTGAGGTGGGAGGAGAGGAGAAAGTGATCACTCCAGGAGAGAGGAGTGCAGAGAGGGATGGAGAGGGGAAGGTCAGATGAGATCAGAGCATCAAGAGTGTGCCCTGCAGAATGAGTAGGGACAGACGGGAGTTTAGAGGGTGATAGGGAGTTGCTGAGGTCACGTGGGGGGACAACAAGCATGCAGGTGGATGCGTACATCACCAAGGAAGAGGATTTCAGTGTCTGGGGACATGAGTGAGGAGGAGAGGTGAGGCCACTCAGAAAGGAAGTAGTACATTTGACCATTTTTCCGATACACAGTACGCACAGTTTGTGAATGTCGAGGTGAGATGGAGAGAGACGTCACACAAGCCATTCCAGAGGGGAGTAGGTCTACGTAGGAGTGACAGTGGCAGGAATACCCTCAGGGAAGGCAAGGGCACACCCCCCCCTGCACAGTAGTGCCGGGCCAAGGAGAGGATCTCCTGAACGTCAGGTAGGAGTGTGTCAAAGATGCAGACAGAGCTGGCCGTCAGACATGTTTCCATGAGACCAAGGATGTCAAGGTGCATTACCTCATGTAAGTGACATATATTGGAGGAATGCCTGATGCAGCGGCAGAGTAAGGAGTGTAAATGTGGAGGAGGTTGACAGCCTTGTAGGACTTACGGGGAGTGCTACAGATCAGAGGTGCAGCTTGTGTAGGAGTTGGAGTGGGAGGCGGAGAAGGATCATGGGAGGGTGCAGGGAGGCAGTGCAGGATAGATGAGGAGAGAGGAGGGGGGACAGCAGGAGAGGAAAGGAAGTTGATGAGATGTTGGTAGCATTTGTCAAGGAGAATAAGGTTGGCCTGAGGTCCTTGGACTGAGATGCTCCCATTACCATACTCATCAATTGTGGCCTCTGAGGATTGGAAGGAGGCCAAGAGTACACCCCAATGGGTCACACCATTGATGGTGGAAGAGGAGCAAGGAGAGAGGACTGGGACCATGTGAAGGGTCCATGGGACAGGCAAAGGCATGTATGAGCAGATGTCAGTGAGAGTTAACCTTGAGTAGGCTCAGATGTACTTGTCAGCAATAGGGTGGGTCGCATTGGAGGGCAGGGTGCCCTCATTTGACTGTTTGCAAGCAGGTGTCGTGAGTAGGGCACGATGGTCTGAACAGTAGAAGTCAGGGAAGATAGACCATGAAGAGCAGCATGGAGTGTGAGGGAATGGGGCTTGAAACCAGACGGAACAAGAGCACACAGGTAGGAGGTGGGTGTCAAGGCAAAATCCAGAGTATGACAGCATGTTGAGTGCCATGTATATACAGAGGACGCATTAGCATGTGGTATCATTGCATGTCAGGCATGTGACGATGGAACTTGAATGGCTGGGGGAAAGTGTAGGAATGGTATGTAAGACATAAGATGAATAGACAGGGGAGAATGAGCAACAATGTCGTGACAAAATGACAATTCAAGGGGAACTTCCATGGTGTAGGGCCATATGTGCACTGTTGGCAGTAGGGATAGTGGTGTGGGCACATGGTGTTGCACTGAACATACTGGATGAGGCACATGGGTGACACTATCAACTCTGCCACACACCCCCTTGACAGGCACCCAACATGAAGGCTTCGCACACACACCATGCACATTGATATAACACACATGCATGTGCACTCACCGGATGATGCCTCGTAATCAGGGAGATCTCCCACACCTTGGAGTTGTCCCTCGGTGACGTAGGATCCAGCTACGGACTCGTGTGGTGTGAGTTCTATTTCCTGTGCTGGGGACCCACCTCCAGTCACCAAGGTTGCGGCATGACTTGAGGCCAGCTTATCCTTTGCCCTGCGCTTAAGGTCATTCCAGCGCTTCTGGCAATCACTAGCTGTGCGCCTCACTACTCCAAGGGCACTTATTTTGTCAGCAATGGTCTGCCAGTGTGCCTGGCGTCTGGCATGTGTGGTCTTGGACCCTGCAACGATGACCATTTCCCTATCATGGTATGACACATACTGAACAAGTGCATTCAGTTCGGCGTCTGTGAAGCTGGGCTTCCTTGATGGGCCGGACTGTGCAGCCGTGCCTGGGGCATCAGCCTGTGCCGGACGTGCACTCTTCCTCTTCCGCTTGGAAGGGGGTGGGGATCCAGAGTGTCCTACGCCGCTGTGGACACTAGGGGCAGGAGCCGTGGTGGACTCAGTACTGGGTGTGTGGGATTGCACACTCAGCATGGGAGTAGGTGCAGGCATTGGGGGTAGAGGGATAGGGTCAGGCCTGATCTGAGGTGCATGAACTAGGACCGACACAGTCTTGGCAGGGTGTATGAGAGGTGGGGTGGATGGAGCCACACCCTGGCCACGGGGGGCAGCAGATGACCTATCTGGCATAGATGCACGTGTCCTGATGACACCAATGTGCACCGGCGCACGTGCAGTGGACCTGCTGACCTGGATGTCAGCGATGGAGTCACCCGCGGACAGGTCTGGTGCCACAATGGGCTGGTCCAACAAGGGCTGATCAGGGTTGGTATCAGCCACATGACCCTCAACCTGGGGGGGGGGGGGCATGGGTGTCCCTGACTGGTCCTCCAGACTGGGGGGGACAGGGGCACCCTGCAAGTCACAACCACGTCCCCTAGTGGATCCTCCACGGCCACCACGTGTGGCTCGGCCACCTTTGCCACCCTTACGGCTTGCACGCCTCCCAACCATGGCACTGATGTTATTGTGCGTATGGGAGTGGGTGTGCACAATTGTCCTGGGCAATTGGGTGTCAAAGGGGTTGGGTACCAGATGGTATTCGTACCCTAGTGCAGTGGCAAGGCTATATGACACCCCTGGGGAAAGATGACGGGTCACGCAACGCACAGGCACCCCAAAAAAGTTAAGGAACGTGCACGATACCCCTCCTAGACCACGTGTGCGTATGAAAAACCCTGCACTACGCTGTGGCATCCAGTAACACAGTAATGAACGTATGCGTGTCACACGCAGCCTAGATTGACCTCTGAAGAGGTACGTGACACACGGGGCAAGCACAGATGATAGATGCGTGCGCAACTCACCGTCTGCCAGGGAGAAATGCGTCAAAAAGACGCGCGTGTGCGCGTTGGCAACACCCCCGCCAAAAGAAGAATGGGACGCTGTCTGAGGAGACAGGACAACAGTAGAAGGGAACGCTGTGTGAGGAAACAGGCCCAGGAAAAAGAGCAAAAGAGAAAAAGCTGTCAGAGGTAACAGGGAGTACGACCTTTGAACGCCGTGAAGTAAATCGCGTGTCAACTGACAAGAAGTACAGAATACACCAACTCGCTCTCCACGAAAAGCACGTACAAGGAAATGGCGTTCTACATGTACCTTTTATGCAGGCCCACAGGTCCTGCGTCACTTCCGCGTGTAGGCGCTGAAGGGCCAGCCTCCAATCACACGCATTGACACTGGCTTGTGTTTCTTTCACGCGTGTTGGGAAACGGCCGTGCGTTATAGACGCGCTTACGCGCCTGGCCCTTTGGACCAATCACGCGTGTTGGGAAACACCCGTGCGTCATAGGCGCGCTTACGCGCCTGGCCCTTTGGACCAATGAAATCGGGTACGCGTGCTGACGCGCTCGCGCGGCACGTGTTTATTTTTCACGTGGGTTGGGAAACACCTGTGCGTCATAGGCGCGCTTACGCGCCTGGCCCTTTGGACCAATGAAATCGCGTACGCGTGCTGACGTGCTTACGCGCTGAGGGCCTTTCCTCGGATTCCACGCAGACGTGCATGATTTTCACGTGCCAATTCACTCCGTATCAAGCTGGCCACGCGTTCACACACGGAAGACCACGCTCCTGCCCAGAAGGCCGAGTTACTGCCCCCCAGTGCCCCGAGCAGCCTCCCACGTGCCATCTGCTGCTGCCTGCCTGCCTGCTGCCACCGTGCCCTGCCATTTGGTACCTGCACATCAGCCATCTGCAGGCGTACAGTTGCTGTGTCCACCCCTGCTGGAACTGAAGACTCCCGACTGGAAGAACACCACTCCACAGCCCAGCCCCAGGACCAAGTTGCCCACCCACTCCTGCCTCTGGGGTTGCCATGTCGGGCACTGAAACATCTGGCACCACTGGCAACCCCCAGCCAGAGAGGCAGAGGGGCCCCAGCTTCAGTGTCACCGAGGTTGGGGTCCTGGTGGAGCGAGTCCTGGGGCAGTATGATGCCCTCTTCGGAAGTAGCCGCGCCAACTATGAAGGACGGACTCGGATCTGGGACGACATCGTGACTGCCATCAACGCGGAGGGGGTGGCAGTCCGCGACAACCGACATGTCAGGAAGCGTTGGGAGGACTGCAGGTCCAGGACCCTCTCAAAGGCCCGGCGCCTCGTGGAGGGGGGCCGGGGCCACATGAGTTCGATCCAAATGAGGGTCCTGGCACGCATACACCCAGCGCTCCACTCCCAGGTCCTTCAGAGGGAGACCCGTCTGGAGTTGAGCGGTAAGTGTGCAGGCATTGCTGTGTGAGACAGTGCATGTTGCAGTGTGCTGGTTGTGTGATGCTGTGTGTGTGGAATGGGCCTTGTAGGCATGTATGTGTGCAGTGTTGTCATGGCGATGCATGTGCGACCAGTAATTTGTGGATCACATGGTTGTTGTATGTGTTGCTATGCAACCTGAGGAGGCCTATGCAGATTGGACACATGTGAGCATGCAAGTGTATGTTCGTGGACATGGGTGTGGGTGAGGGATGGATGCTGATGCCAGGTACATGTATGGTGTCGAGGTCGGTGTGCTTGACCTGCATGTCTGTGACTTTTGAATGGCATGGATGCATGACACATGTCTGTGACACTGTACAGATTCACTGATGCTGCCTAATCATCCTTGTATCCACTGTGTTTGTGATGTACGAGGCCACATGGATGTGACAGAGGTGAAGTGTGTGCGTGTGATTTGCATGACCAATGATGCATGTGTGTTCCATGACATCGTACTTTAGAAGAGTGCAGTGGACATGTATGTTGATGTGCATGCCATGGACCATGGGTGTTGCGTGTGTGTATTGCCTGACCCATGTGTTGTGGAGGGACATGATAGAAGTGTACTTTACCATTGCCAGTCATCTGATATTGCTTCCTGTGTAGGGGACCATTGTACAGTGCCCTGATGCTTGTGTTCTACGTCTCCCTCTATGCAGCGGCTAGTGATGGAGAGGGCGGAGACGGCGCTGTGGAGGTAGACGGCGGGGATGCCCCCACGGCTGCGGCGGAAGGGGTGGGTGAGCCCCCACAGGGGCCAGCTACAGCGGAAGAGGGCAAGGAGCCATCCAGGTTGGTGGTTTCCACAGAGGAGGAGGCGGCCGAGACTGAGGCACACCTGAGGCCTGGTGGGGGCATCCCTGCTGGTGCAAGTGGTGCAGTCCAGGGCCAGGGGCAGGAGGCAGCACAGGTCGCCGTGGAGGTGGCTGTGCATGTCGCTGTCCCTGACCCTGTGAGTGCACCACCATGCACCAGCATGGATGCCCCGTCCCAGGCCCGTCCGCAGGTGGAGGGGGTGTCTATGTCATCTGACTCCCCTCCACCTGCGGACGAGGGGACCCGTGGGCGCATGGAAAAGGTCCTGATTGGGGTCGCGTTGCGCACGGGGGTCATTCGTGATGACGTGCGTGCTTCCCGGGAGGAGCACGCACATCATCACGAAGAGCACCGTGCCGACGTGGCCCAGTTGGGATCTGCCATTGGCGCGGGTTTTCTGCAGGTGATGGCCAATGTGTCGGGCATCTCCTCCTCTGTGGAAAGTATGCGCCGGTCGTTCTCCTTGCCGTCTTCCGGCCCAGTTGACACCAGGGCCCCCTGTGGACCTGCCCCGACCAATGCAGCCGGCTCAGTGGGGATCCCATCCCTGCCACAGTCGGGAGTCGGTGGTCCAGCTGGTGTGGACACCATGGCAACTGGACCCCTGCAGGTGGAGGATGTGCCGGCATCATCAGGCAGGGCACGTGCACGACGGCGTCGGTGGATACCATCAGCGTGGATGCCGTCGTGCTGGCAGAGGCAGTGGCTGCAGAGGCAGCGGCAGCGACGTGGGAGGCGTCATGGCTCGGGGCCATCAACATCGGAGGGGCAGCCATCGGCTGGAGGGCAGGAGGACCCTGGACAGAATGTGTCTTCCGTGTGGCAGCGGTTAGGCCACGCAATAGATGCGGAGAGGCGGCGGGCAGAAGAGGGGCGGCTCGCTATGGTCAGGGCAGTCGACTCCATGCAGAGGGCCCTGAGGCGTGCCGAGTGCCTCGAGGAGATCCGCAGGGGCTTGGAGGTGGACACTGCGTCAGCCCTGCGGGCCCTCGGGGCCATTGAGGAGGAACGCCTCGGGGAGATAGAAAGGGAGTTCGATGATGCCCTGGCCCATAACATCTCTCAGTGAGCCGCAGGACTGGCCCGCCGCCTTTGTATATAGTTATGTAGATAGTAGGTTTCCTTTATTTTTATTTATTATTTGGGTTGATTGGACAATGGCCCACGTTTTTTGTATATAGTTCGCATTAGTTAGGTTTTGGGTAGGTTTCATTTTTTGTTTTTTAGGGATATTGGACCCGGACAATCATCTTTGTACATAGTTTGTGGATGTTTTCGATTTTATTATTTGGACCATGGGGCAATGTGTTTGTTTTTGATTTCCATTTTGATTTACTTTGCACCCGTTCTTTTGGATTTCACCTTTCATTAGAATTTTTATTTTTTTTTTCCTGTTACTTTGTGTATTCATTTAGGTGTTTCTTTTTTTTTCCTTCTTACATTTTAATACATTGTTCTTTTGATTCTATTGTGTGGACTTCTCTCATTGGTTTGTTGACTGTCACAATCTGGGTTTTCACAGTCATGTGTTGCCATTGTGTGAGTCTGACGGACTTGGACTCATGCGCATACTGCTCATTGGTTATGTATCATGTAATGGGTATTTGATTTTTGAATGGATGTGTACCTTGGATGTGTGTATGGACTGGGGTGACATGGGGTGGGATGTGGTTGCCCATGGGATCCTGGGATCTGTATTGTGATTTCCTATTGGTAGGGGAACATCTGTGTGGGCCTGCTGGCGGGTGCCCCACAGTGCTGGGGGGTGGGGGTGGTGGGAGGCATGAGTGGAACATAAGTGGGGGCCTGCTGGCAGGTGCCCCACAGTGCTGGGGGGTGGGTGTGGTGGGAGGCATGAGTGGGACATAAGTGGGGGCCTGCTGGCAGGTGCCCCACAGTGCTGGGGGGTGGGTGTGGTGGGAGGCATGAGTGGAACATAAGTGGGGGCCTGCTGGCAGGTGCCCCACAGTGCTGGGGGGTGGGTGTGGTGGGAGGCATGAGTGGGACATAAGTGGGGGCCTGCTGGCAGGTGCCCCACAGTGCTGGGGGGTGGGGGTGGTGGGAGGCATGAGTGGGACATGGGTGGGGGCCTGGTGGAGGGTGCCCCATGACTGCTGGGGGGTGGGTGTGGTGGGAGGCATGAGTGGGACATAAGTGGGGGCCTGCTGGCAGGTGCCCCACAGTGCTGGGGGGTGGGTGTGGTGGGAGGCATGAGTGGGACATGAGTGGGGGCCTGCTGGCAGGTGCCCCACAGTGCTGGGGGGTGGGTGTGGTGGGAGGCATGAGTGGGACATAAGTGGGGGCCTGCTGGCAGGTGCCCCACAGTGCTGGGGGGTGGGTGTGATGGGAGGCATGAGTGGGACATAAGTGGGGGCCTGCTGGCAGGTGCCCCACAGTGCTGGGGGGTGGGGGTGGTGGGAGGCATGAGTGAGACATGAGTGGGGGCCTGCTGGCAGGTGCCCCATGACTGCTGGGGGGTGGGAGTCATGAGCAGGTGTGCAGGGTAATCACCTGTGGTGTGGACTGCATGCAGGGGACGTGGAGGCTGTACAGGGAAGACCTGTGAAGACCCAACGATCGGAGTAGCGTGTTCAAATATCCACGCCCCCTGAAATGGACGTAGCCTAGCTTTTCGCGTGTGAAACTTCCCGCGCACCCCTGTAATGGACGTACCCTGGCTTTTCGCGTGTGGGACTTCCCGCGCACCCCTGCAATTCCCGTAGCCTAGCTTTTCGCGTGTGAAACTTCCCGCGCACCCCTGTAATGGACGTAGCCTGGCTTTTCGCGTGTGGGACTTCCCGCGCACCCCTGCAATTCCCGTAGCCTAGCTTTTCGCGTGTGGGACTTCCCGCGCACCCTAGAAAATCGCATGGGCCGCTTGCCGTGATGGTCCAGGGTTAGCGTAGCCCCTTGCGCTGGTTTGTGATTTTTATGAGATTTCCCAGCGCAAGGGGCGTTCCTGGGGGCGTAACTGGCGCTGCAGCGAGTCGCTGCGCCACTGTGCGCCACGGCTGCCTGGGGAAGCTAAAATCCATGAATACGCTGTGCGCCGGATTCGGTTTTGGCGCACGCGGCTGGCGCAGACTATCGCACGCGCACGCTGTGCGCCAGCCGCGTGCGCTACTTGTGCGCTGAATTCTATGAATTACCCTGTAAGTCTCACACATTGCACCACAACCCAGTATAGAGCTTCTGCATGCAGCCTATTGCTAACATAACTGGGCTGTCTTCTTAGGAGAACTATCTCCTAATGCTGTATAATGTTGTATATGCTATATTTCAGACAATGGTTTTAGCTGAAACCTGGTTAGGTGCAGCAATGCAGTAGGAGTGCTAATTCAGGGGAGACAATCTGCAACGCGATATTCTCGTCTAAGGTAAGATGAACACACATTTTTCCTGCACATCTGCCCGATTTCCATTTTCCACATAGTATAAGCATTGACCACTTACATGAACCTTATTTTAAATATGAATTCCCACTCTGAGCCTTCCATGTGTCACCCCTAATGTGAGGTTGAGTGTTATGAGTATAGATTGTATGATGTTGCAGACTAGCTCACCCCTGTCATGTCCTTCCATACTGCATATGACCGAATACTGCATATGACCGAACATCTATATTTGCTTTTATTGTATGTTTTGTCCCTTTTCACCATGCTCAGGTTATAATAACTCGTGTAGGGTCTGGAGTTGAACAAGTTCACCGCAGCTCCCAATGAATAAGGCATATTGCTTTAATAGGGCTGGAGAGCATTAATGTGTGACTTAACCATGCTATGTCTCATTTCCCTTACCCTTCCATAACTATGCTTACCAACCTTTTCTCCCCTAGGAAGGGCCGGACATGTTATGAGCATCTTTAAGGACCCTTTCCACACCCAAACATGTGTCCTATCACCCAGTCCACCAACCTACACTTTGTTGCAAGACAACTGTTACGGGTTTAGAACAGGGGTATTTTCTTATGAACACTGGTTTGCTCATTTAGTTCCCCATTGTCTCTGCAGTGGTCCAGCGGGTCCTAGGATGTATGCACCACCACAGCTATTACTGCTGAGATGCAACACAGGTGTACTAGGGTGAAAAGAAAATTGCTATTGAGTGTTCTTAGCATCTAGCAGCACAACCCTCCATGCCACAGTGTCACTAAGGCAGAAGTTTACCTGTGTATGGATCTACTTCTATATGTGAGTTCACTGAGGTTCTGGTCAGGGATAACCTCACTGGACACCCGAAGTTTCTGCTTGTGTAGGTTTACAGCTACACCCACCCTCCCTAATACGTTTACTGCCAGTTCATGTTGACAAAGCACATGAACACCTTTCATTAACCATTACAGCAAACTTATGAACTCATCATTAACAGTAGCACTACTCACAAATATGACAATGAATCCAGAAATCTCACAAGCGACCATCCAACTTGAAACATACCATTCCCAGAAGAAATCTTGGAGAGCTGTTTGTACATTTAAATCTTGGAACATTTCAAGTTGAACCACATCCAGGCTATCACCTAAGTAGTATTCAAATCTGTGAGTGAACAGAATCTGCACTCCTTATCCATATGGTAGGAACAAAAACAGTTGCAACATCAACTTAATGCTCATACTCCTAGACATATCTTCAGTATTGAACAAAGTGAGTCACGCATCACTAATAGAAAATGTTGGAAGCACTAATTTGGCAACATAGTACTTCGATGGATGACATAATGTCTTGTGAACAGAATAAAAAAAACTCTGTGAACCTTGTCCCCCATCAAACTACCCACTGCATAAACTATGGGCTAGTTCAAAGATGGCTTCTATGCCTCTGCTATCCAACATATACATTGCTGCACTTTTGAGACTCAAATGCTCAGTCTAATCAAAAGATAAACAAATAACCCTCAAATTCAAAATGAAAACCGTCAGACACAGACCTCATAAAATGTTTAACCTAGATAAGGTTATGGATCAAAAGAAATTCCCTGACATTTTATTTAAGCCTGATGTAAATCCAAATGTGCCCTTCAAATTACCCATCCCATATAATAATCTACTGCCTGCAGAGATGGACACTAGCCATGGGCCATTGAAGGTGGAGAAGGACTAAGGAATTCTCATGGACAAGAGTCTATCTTTGAAGCTAAAACTAAATTCTATGGTTAAGTGTTTTTATCACCTTTGATCAGATGGATGATGCCCTTTCGTGCCTTCCCACACTGCACCGCTGCAGTCATATCACTGGTTCTATTAACAATGAATTACTTCAACAGTATGCACTTTGTCATCTCAGTATCAATTCTCAAAGAGATAGGAACACACACAACAATGAACAAATTCAGATATCCTATGGGAACAAATAAACCTCTCTGATCGATGTTCCGGTACTTATAACTTGAAAAAATAGATATAGCTCGACGTAATTCATCCAAAAATATATAATTTATTACAATTTAGACCCTAAACTAGCACAACAGTTTATCGAACCTGTCAGCAGAAACGTTCTATAGATATCCCGCAAGTCAATGTCTTCAGAAGACTTGAGAGAATACGTTTGTACGATGTGACGTTTTTGGTACTGTGTGAAATTACTGTAAGGACCATTCACAATGGGGTATGTGGTGTTTTCCAGATAGTACTTCAATTTACAAACATTTTATTTGTCCCCATAGGATATCTGAATGTGTTCATTGTTGTGTGTGTTTCTATCTCTTTGAGAATTGATACAGATTTATATATCCCCTTATGGTAGAGATAGTGAAAATATAGGGGTCATTTTTCTGAACCTATTAAAATCACTGTTTTACGAGGCTCTGTGAGGTCTCAGAGGTTTACTAATGTTGGGGTTTGTTGTATAAGTGGAACCCTAAGTTTACACCACAGAAGCACTTTATAAAATCACGTTAAGATGGCCACTCCATCAGAGAAATGCCTGGCTTACAGCGAGGATTATGTAAAAAAATTACTAGATTCCCTCTCTGTGCTATATACTATAGAAGGAAATACCACCAGTAGCGATCAATGGGACGAGTTAGTACAGTTGAGAAAACACTTAATTCGCACAGAGCTATATGGCACTATCATACTGGAATACCTTAAGACACAGTCACTCCCTCAGGGTTTAATTGTTAAGAACGAACCACATCTTTTCCTAGATGACCAAGAGTTCTTAATCAAGTGGAGTTATATTTCCAACAAATGTGGACGTAATTGGCTAGTGTTAATCATAGACACAGCCAATGAGATATCCAAAAAAGTCGAGCTAGATATCAATAAAGTCCAGGAAGAACTAAAAAAGGATATGGATTTGGAAGCTTTTAAAGCTAAATTGGAAGAACACCTTAATGGATTAATTGACTTTAAGAATGATACCACACTGGAACGAGTAAAACGAATGAAGAAGGATTTAGCTAACTATAGTCAAGAAAAGGCCTTTCCATATGTAGTCGAGGGTCATAAATTTGGTACCTTTCCACAGATTCCTAGTAACACCAGAAGAGTGAGATTCCGCGATACTTCCTATAGGTCGAGCGACGAGAGCAGCACAGGGCCCGATGGGACAGACAACCATCAGAATACTAACAGGGGCAGAGGTAGAGAACAGAGAGGCTCCAACCGAAAGAAATGATAGATGCCTTTTTTAGGGCAGGGTGCGAATCGAGGAAACTGGGACAATCAGGTTCGGACAAGGAGTATGTCAAGGAATCAATGGTAATGAATTTATCAAATTACATTTTGACCTCTGAAGAAGAGGACATTCTGAATAAGGGGTTGAACTATGTAATCACAAAAAATTCATGACCCATTTGAATTCAGAACTGAATTTCACGCTTTCATGCATAAAGTCAGATTAAACAAATTCTTTAAGGATGATAACGAATATACTAACAAGAACCTCAGTGGTCTACGGAATCCTTCTTCTTTTTGTGCTCCGACATATTCCTTCAGCCCTGAATCCATTGTTTTTGAGAGACAAGTTTTGAAAGAAATACGAAAATTGGAGCATAAGGAGAAATCACATAACTGCAATTTGAGTAAAACTCAACGGTCACTCATAACTAGACTAGCTAAGGATGAAAATGTAATCATTAGACAGGCAGATAAGGGTGGGGCCATTGTGCTGATAAATCGTGTTGACTATGTCAGTGAGTGTGATAGATTACTGGTGGACGGTAATAGTTATACACCCTTACAGTGTGATCCCACGCCTGAATTGATCCAAGTAATCAAAGAGAAAGTGTTGAGAGCATTTGAATCAGAAATGAAATGCAAACAGGAGTGTGACTTTCTAATCAGGGAGCATGGTAGAGTTCCTGTATTTTATTTACTGCCGAAAGTCCATAAAGAATCCATCAATCCCCCTGGTAGACCCATCGTATCAGGGGTTAGCTCTATTTTAGAGCCTCTTTCAAAGTATGCAGACTTTTACCTTAGACCCTTTGTGCTCAAAATGGCAAGTTACCTCAGAGATACCATTGATGCCATAAATAAAATGGAAAATCTTCCTTTTGAACCTGGGATAACATTGCTTATCTGTCTAGACATTCAATCACTGTACACAATGATCCCACAGCGAGCGACCTTAGATGTGGTTGAGGAAATATTATTGAATAGAGAGGATGGTCACCCAGTAAGTAATGGATTCATTTTGTGGTGCACTGAATTCTCTCTGACCAAGAATTTATTTCAATTTCAAGGCACCTTTTACCGACAAACAGAGGGTACTGCCATGGGTGCAGCCATGGCACACAACCTTGCTAATTTATATGTGGAGTTTTGCGAAAAGAGTGTGATAATTTCCATAAATAATCAACACCAACAGTTCCTGAGAAAATGGCTAAGGTACACACATGATGTCCTTATAATATGGGACGGATCTTTTGAACAGACAAATGATTTTGTCAGCTGGCTTAACCTACAAAATTGGTTTCTCAAATTTACTCGGGTAATAGAAGAACAACAAATTGACTTTGTGGACATCACTATATTTCATCATTTTGGTGTCTTTAAAGTAAAACCTTTTAGCAAGAAGACCGAAAAGAATAAGGCATTCATTTCATTTCAATAGCCATTATGCCAACCATCTGAAATCTAATTTACCTTTCGGGCAGTTCCTGAGGTTAAAACGTAACAGCAGCCTCAAAGAAGATTTCAGTAGAAGTGCCAATATCCTTTCTCAGAAACTGCTGGCTAAAGGTTATCCGGCTAAATTGGTAAACAACCTCTTCAAAAAGGGCCTATAACAACAACAGGGATGCTTTACTTGAGAAATCAGATAAAGAATGAAGAGAAGTGGGTATAGTTTTTGTTAATACTTTCTCGAATTTGTCATATAAAATCAAGACAATCATCAGTAAAACATGGAAAAAAGTATAAAACAATAAAGAGATACTACCCCCACTGGTGGCCTACAAGAGGAGTCAGAATCTACGAAACATTCTCATCAGGAATGATGTTACTGTTAAACCTAGTGCACCTGTGAAACAAACCACTTTGTGGGGTTTACCCTCTGTGACTGGACATTTCCCATGTGGCCAATGCATTATGTGCGACTTCACGAGAACAACTAAGTCACTACAGATTAATCCTGATATATTATGGAACATGAGCAGTATGACTAATTGCAACACACAGAATGTGGTCTATATGATCACCTGCACATGTGAGCTGCATTACATTGATAAAACCAATAGAAAATGTCGGATTCGTCTGATTGAACATCACAGTTGCAATAAAAATAAGGTGCTAACAGCCCCGATGGTGAAACATTTTGTAGACAAAAAACATGATTACACTAATTTTAGCTGGTTGATCTTAAAGAAAATTGAAGGCAATAACAAAAATTAAATTGACCAGAAGCTTTTAAATTTCCAACAGAAACTGATTTTTAAATTTCAAAGCCATATTGTGAACCTTAATGGGAGTGTTGATTGGCACCAAGTCCACCTCTGAGATAATGTTGCCATTATCTCCTTCAATTACATGTGTATTGCAATAATGAGGAGGGTACAATGTGAAACACTGTTGTCCCGCAGTGTTGTGGAGCATTTGAACTCGTGTTGCTGTTTCTTTCTTTCCCCCTCCCTTAACCTCTTCAACCCTTCTTCAATTTTTCAAACCTGTTAACATATTGCTGTTTGAATTTAGTTCAACGTAATACGAGAAAAAATATGCATTTGAGAAAAAATATGCATTTTCAAAAATATGCACCTTTTTGAAAATTGTATTAGAAGTAAAAGTGAGCATTCAACATCTTTATTGTTGCAATCTTGTGTTGTACTGGAAATGTGGGCACATCAATGAAATTGATATTTGATCCATGTGTTGAAGGCGAATATTTGTGGGAGCTCATTTTAAAATAATTAATGTAAATAGTTGGGGAATTCTGCATGTCTCTGCACGTAATGTCAGTGCCATTCCTACAATATTGTGTGGCATAGGGCGCCTCAAGTATTCACAATGCATTTTAAAATTATATCACACCGCCATATCTCCTTGCAATATGGCGCTGCATTGATGTCTCTTCCGGGATATAGACCTCTTTCTATACCGGCACTTATTTTTAGTGAGCGTGAGGTTCCATTCATCACCCTCCCCGGCTCCTGAGACGGGTGTTGTGTTTTCGGCGCCACCTCGCATTAGACGATGTGACTTTTTGGTACTGTGTGAAATTACTGTAAGTACCTTGTACTTTGTAATTCACAATGGGGTACGTTGTGTTTTCCAGATAGTACTTCATTTTACACACTATGGAGTCCTGAGCTGGCAGTTGATTTTGTGAACACCGGTTCCTGTGGTACTCACAACTACAGTGCACCACGGACCGTGGTGTGTGAAAAGAAGTTGGTGCTGATAAAATTAGTGTTGTATTGTTATACACACTGTTGAGAGCCTGCTTAAATCAGCTGAGGTATTTGTAATTTGGATTTTAGATGTGATGTTTTGAGTTTGGCTTCTGGTGGTGGGTTCCATTTTTTTCAAACCTCTAGGTTACTTAAGCACCCATTATATGGACAAGACCTCTACTTAAGTGGTCAGACGAACTTATTAATTGATGTATCACAGTATTTGAAGTGGCAATTAACGGCTTCTTTTTGAAATTATTTTTCACTTCAAGGGTGATTTTTTAGACGCTTGAAGATTCTGTCATGGTGACGGGTGTCAGTTTCTTCTCACTTTTTAGGCTACGGTCTAATGTAGGTGGTGAAGGTAGTAATTGATGTACTCTATGGTACTATTGGGAACTTAAGGCCTTTCGCCTGTTTGTTTTGCAGGCTTTTTAAGACATCCATTGGTGGATGTTGAAGGCATTTTAAAAGAAAAATAATTGATTCCCCTTAAGAAAGTTCAGCCACACAAAGGCATAAAGAACTGAAGCATGCTACATGTCGGGAATATATATGGTTTTTGTGACACATTCGTTAGGTGATGTTGTGATATGCTGCTATATTTGTGTCTATGTACTTATCTGAGTTTTGACTTTTTATGAAAATTTAGTAATACAATTGTATTTGATACGATCAACTGTTGTGCTAGTTTAGGGTCTAAATTGTAATGAATTATATATTTTTGGATGAATTATGTACTATATCTATTTTTTCAAGGAACATCGATCAGAGAGGTTTATTTGTTCTGATAGGATATCTGAATTTGTTCATTGTTGTGTGTGTTCCTATCTCTTTGAGAATTGATACAGATTTATATATCCCCTTATGGTAGAGATAGTCAAAATATAGAGGTCATTTTTCTGACCCTATTAAAATCACCACCTTTGTCATCTCAGTACATTTACATAAGAAGCTGCATAGATGTCAAAAGACTTACCGGGACGTCATTTCACCAAAATTCCAGGGGTAGCGGAAAGTGACATCACATGACACTTGACCTCTGGTGACATCACAGGAAGTGAATTAATTTGACCCCACCCCAAAGTGATATCACAGGAAGTGATGGAACATGACCTTTCACCCCTTAACAAAACAGGAAGTGGCATCACATAGCATTATTTCTAAGTACACTGCAAAAAATATGGTTACGATATCACTGTAATGTAATGTACATTTCATACAAGAATGGATCATCGTATGTATCGTTAATATCAGTGTGTATAAGCACATATTACCAAATTACTGTCAATGCAAGCAGACATCCAAGGCCAAATGATAATGATGTGTTATTATATAGCACTTACGCTTGAGCTCTTTATTTAGAACAACTACACATACAATAACATCCAACCTGTGTTGGTACTCATTTATCAACCTCAGAAGGATGAAAGGCTAAGTTGGCCTTGCTGGGATTCGAACATGAAACCTCCAGATCACACACACTTCACAGCAGCGAGCCCTTAACCCACTGAGCTATCTTACCAGCCATAGCTAGCTCACCGGCTATAGTAGAATGAGCAATTACATGTCTTAATGGCCTCAAAGTCAGAAAGCAAATTACACTCTGTAGTGGATACCATTAAACTGGTAATTGAGATTTAACAGCAGGCCAGTTCATCTGGAGGTCTGGTGCAAAGTTGGCAACATGTCAAGCCTACGTGGATCTATTTTTCTGGCTTCAGAGGTTGGCAAAATACATACCATTGGGAGGGTTCATAACTGTGTATTAAAGAATTTAGAGTAGCAAAGGGCAAGCATCGCATCACACTCACACGGCATCCCGTACTCTGGGCACTCGTTTCCTCATACATTCAAACAAACATCCTGAACAGCATGCCATGGAGATAGGAAAGATAGACACATTACAACAAAGCACAATGAAATCAAGGGCCACATCATGTGCTATGGTCGAACATTTCTACACTGTAAAAAAGTTTTTAGGTGCAAGAATTTTGTCAAGTGACCGATGACACTGAGATGGGATGTCTTGTGAGGATCGTAACAGAGACAATAGCAGAACAGAAATGCTAAAACTGCAACTTTCTAAAAGCATAATGGATGCTTATTCTTCTCTAAATGTCTTTTGGAAGTTTTTGTTTACATTGTGAATGTAAGGTGTTTAAGAACAGACTAAGGGGCTGATTCATGGAATTATTTGCGGCAAAAAACGGGGATTTGTGTGCCATTCTGCCCACAAATCCCCATTTGTTAAACAGGGATTTGCGGGCAGAATGGCGCACAAATCCCAGTTATTTGGTGCAAATAATTCCATGAATCAGCCCCATAATCAGTGACTCACCTCCTGAAGTATGCCTTAAATAATCCTTTAATGAGTCTAGCAATTATTGTATAGAATTACAGAAAGACAGATTATTTGTTATTCCTATTCTCTTTTATTTAGGGTCACTCAAAGTATTACACTTGTGGAACCCTCTGTTTTCTTTTAAGAGGCCTGAACAAGAAAGGCAGCCACTCCAGAAACAAAGAGCCACATGGCACTGGCCACAGCTCAGGAGCTTCAATTAAAAAAAGAAATGTAACAAATAATCATTTTTTAATTATGTTTTGTAGGGGTAGCAAGGGAGACAAAAGGGGTAGCAAGGGAGACATCAGTGGTTGCAGCTGTGACCGCTGGTAAACCTCAAAGGACATCCCTGAAGACAGACTAAAATTGCTCCTGAGACTCGACCAGTGAGACTACATCACACCAACATTATAAATGCTCTACTACATACCGATCAAGATAAGTATACACTTCAAAACATGCTGCATAACACACTGTACACTTCAGGGAAATGGGGCTGAATTCATCCAAAAGAGACTCACACACTACCACCTGATAAACCACGGAAACCTAGCAGCGACATAGTTCTAACAGCTACATGCTACTACATGCTACATAAGAAAGCAGCCTGGAGGCCGGGCATTCTCTAATATAACATAGAAACTCTGGAACTCGCATCCATAGGTAATTTGTAAAATCTAAGATCACTGAATATTCCAGAAATCATTAAAGACGTTATTATTCACTAACATGTACCAACCCAATACCTCGTGCAGCCTATATTTAATCAACTCCTTGTACAAGCGCCTCAAACCAAGGGCAGTCTTCTGACATACTAACTGGGAATAATGTAAACATTAGTTAACCTACAATGGCATGGACTGCAGGACGTCAAACTGCACAATAGAGCTGCAGTCCAGGACAAATATTAAGAACTTGCCACATGATTGTGCTCAGGCGAAACTTTAAGCCACATTTTCTCGTCCATGAAACATAAGGGATCCCCTTACTGTAAGGTACTTGGGGTGAAACAAAACATAATTACACAGTTGTACCCAAGATTTTTATTCCTTCTTTTCTTAGTTTTTATCAGTTTTTAGTGCAACAAATGCTAAAGTAAATTCTCTGGACTCGTTGCTAGTAGTCAATCATATTCGATGTATTGGTTATTTTGCTTCCATTTTTTGTTTGCCTCAATTATTTAGTGCGATTTCACATATTCCACATTCATTTTCATAAAAATATTGCTTTCTCCATGCACCCCCTGGTATTTCTCATTTTCCAAACCAGTAGGGCTGCATTAACAATTATAGATTTGCATGAATCCTAGTGTGAATACTAATTGCTGTTTCTTTAGCCAAAATGTCGAAAATCACGTCATGTAGTGAATCCCACTAATCACCCATAAAGACATAATTATTTTGTAACCAGGTCTGCATCTTGTGTAAGCACACTTTCTACACAACACATTTGTCCACCTATATACATAGATTGACGTAGGAAGGTGGCACAATCATAAATCTGCTTAAACGTCAATATATGCGATTGTGCCACCTTCCTCAGGACCGTATCCTGTGTGGGAACCCTGGAAAGCAACCAAAAGTGTGGGTAAAGAAAGTTATTGTGTTGATAAAATCCGTGGAAAACTTGAAAGACTGAAAGGGTCAATGAGACAGAGGGTCTGCCTCTATGCGACCTAATCACTATTGTACTAACCTTGCTCTGCGCATGCGTCCTCCTGCGCTTCACTTGTAATATGGCCTTTGTGCTTCTAGCCTCCTGTTGGACACCTGTTATAAATGACCATACTGTACATGGGGTTCATTTGCCTTCTATTTGCAATGTGTCAATGTGTGTTCTTTGTAATCATCTTGACACAAATGTATTACCCAACTGGTGGCTTCTTTGTTGAGTCTTACAGCGACTTGCTGTTGGGCAATGCAAAGGTCTGCGGGGCAATTGAGTATTTGGAAGGTCTGTGGACCCTGTTGTATGCTTCAGACGTGGCTGTTTGGCTTCTATTCCGCAGGGATAGAGGTGAATGTGATGTTGGGTGAGGATCGTTTGTGGACCTAGTCCATTCATTAAGCATATGTGTATATATTTCATATAAAAGCACGGTCCTTGTGATCCCCTGCACATTATCTTACCTGGTTATTGATGGACCCAATGTGCGGAATCCAATGTATGCTTTCCTCCATCGTATTTATTAACGCTCCTGTCTTATGGTGTCTTCCCACTTCATGGTGGTGTGACGCTGTGAAGAGATCAAGGGGGGAGAGGGGTAGAGGAGCCTGTGTGTCAGTGCTATGGCCTATGTGCTCATACCCATGGCTTTCTATCTTTTTGTTGCATTGGTGTACTGACTTGGTGTGTTTCCATGAACGCGTCCTCGCTGTCCCTGGCATCAGTCCAAAATAACAGGCTCTGTCCATGTGTGCATGTGTGTCCTTTTGATGACACAGTAGTGTCTTGCTGCGCATGGCAACTCAGACACTGTGCACGCATCGTAAATGCATTGTGTCCGATTGTTAAGTAGCCAGACTGGAGCATGATATCACAGGGCTTGCCAACTGTGGAGAAACGTGCATACCAAAGAACCATCCCTGGAATACACCACATGCCACATTTTCTACCCTACACTTTGTTTTGAAGCAACTCATTCATTGAAGCAAAGCCACACAGATCTTGTCTAGTTTGTCATGGCCTTGGGTTGATCCTCTAGTAGAACTGTACCAACTCGAAGGACCTACAAAGACACCTGCACAGTAAAAGGCACAGTGTGTAGAACGACTCCAAAGGCCCTACTAAATGCTGAGGAGCTACTACTAATGAGCAGATAATACAGTACGAGGAACATCATTCCAGTATGGTTGCATGATCCTGTACATGGTTTATGGGGCCCTTTGTGGGCAAACATCAATGGCTATACATCTTCACACCTTACATCTAAAACCCCTGGCAAACTCCAGGCCTGTGAGTGCCTGCTGTAGTCAAGATAATATGTCTCCTGACCCTATCACCCAATCTTACAGAGTGTCCTTGCCATGTATGTTTACTAATGGACAGAGGCTTGGGGGTGATGTCAGTTTGTGATGTTGTTCATATCCATCCCTTTCCCTCCCCTGGCCTAGACAGGTACTGCACATCAACCAGGTATGGGTCATAGTCCTGTGGTTCCTTCACTCATGATCCCCCTATCGTGAATAGCCACTTGGAAGTACTACTAAGTATGCTATGTCCAACAACTACAATATGCTCATAGCAGTTTCCCCACTGTAATTAGCTCTGAGTTGTTCCCCTTCAGTAATCTTCACCCACTTTTCCCCCTCTCGAATTTGCTCTTAGGCGTTCTCTGTGTTGATAAGTTTATGTTTGTTCCACCACTGCGATTCTGCTCCTGGGTTTACCATGCTATGATTTTGCTCTTAGGTGTCCCTTTACTGTAAATGGTTTCACAGGCGTCCCCAGCTGTTCCTTTTCTCCTAGGTATTTACCCACTAGGATGTCTAAATGCTAACATCTGTCTGCTTTGCTACTTTAGTTCCAGTTGGGGTCCTGACTGCCTGAAACCCTCAAAAACATCAACAAATCACTCACGCGGAGCAATGGAAGCCACCCATCAAACAGTAAGACTATGGGCCTCATTACAAGTATGGAGGTAGCCATGCCGCTTTTAGAGGCATGGCTACCCCTATACTGGGTACCGTGCCCGGGTTCCCTGAATGGGGAAATACCAGGCCATTCCGACTTTGGAGGCCCCAGTATTTCCCCATTCAAGGAACCCGGACCCGGTACATCCCATTCCCATTTGACCCACCATAGGGCTCAATGGGAATGAAGAGGATGCTAACAACGGGCCGGTTTATGACGGGCCCGTTGTTAGCATCCTGGTCTGCTTGCGGGATTGCTAAGGACGCCTGGTTTTACCCGCAAGCAGACCTTGTAATGAGGCGGTAGGGGGTTAACTCCCTATCGCCTTCCTCGTAATAAGGCCCTATCTCATTTCAGCCACCAATGTGTATAGCACAGTCCAAACTCACTCATCCTCATGCTATGGGAACACGAATTGCCATCCCAAATGCAGATACCTTAAATCCGCTTCACACACATCACCTAGAAACATACCCACACACAGAGCCCAGGCACCTCTGATCGGCACACTTCAGCACAACAGCAAATCTATCATGCATTTCCCTCTGTCCCTACTAACTTGCAGGTCCCATACCGCCAAGAGACAACAGCAGCAATGGACAGTATAACATCGGTTCCATGTGTTAATATCGCTATACAAAAATATCGCCTTATTTTTGCATATTAAGGTATGGAACCTGCGGGGACATCCCTGCAACCCCGCTATTATTTTAAAAGGAGCAGGGGGCACCCCTGCACCCCAGCTCCCAAAAAATCCTAATATTATCCCCACTAAAAATATCACCTATGGCCGTTCCCTAACGACCATATATACGGTGATAATTTTGGTGGGGATACTATTACCTGATATCATAACATCAAGTAGCATAACAATACACAAGTGAATGGTCACTCAGTTTCTAGGGCAACATTTGTGGCGTTTCAGCACTGTGCAAATACCAAAAAACATTACTTTACATAAAACTGTGGTAGTTTTCTCCGCAACTTTTGAATGAAAGGGAGGACATGGCTAACCAGATAGGGGTATGAATCAGCTTGGATAAAGTGGTACATAATACGAGGTAGGCAACACTTTCACGTAATTTCCAGGCTCTATTTGCAGTGTGTGGTGGAAACTTGTTTTTAAAAGCCATACATTCCGAGCACCTCAACTGGGATCACACAGATTCACATTTTAACAAGCTGGTTTTACCTTCTGATTTTCATTTAAAAAGGCTTGGCTTTCGAGGCTGTATTGACCTATTTCTTTATACATTTGGATCTCTAAAAGAGAAGGTCCTTTCCCGGACCAAGAAGGCTCTTATGATCCCTCATTATAGTCTCATGTTGTGGTGCAGTCTCTTCCAGAACCCGGGCAATGCTAAAACATATGGGAGCTTAACATCTCATGTCTACAACCATGATTTGATCCCAGTAAAGATACATTCCTCTCTCTTGTATTCTCATTTGATGGTCTTCAGACAACTTCTGCGTCAGTATTTCATTACTAATAGAGTCATTTAAGATTCAATAAGCATCTTATGATACCCTTGTGAGTGTCATATTGTGATAATTTCGTGACCGTAATGTTCTTATTACAAGCGATTTGTGACATCACATCTGGCTTGTAATAAGTATTGGTTCTGACTTCCCACTTGCAATAGAGTATTAATAATGAGAAGTGACACCACCAAGCCTGCCACTTAATCTGAAGCAGCTGTCATATGCTGCAGGCAAGGTGTTGCCCTGTGCTGATGAAAAAAGCAGTTCAAGCTAAATGCATAGTGCTAAAAATAGCTTCCAAGGCCATTTTCTGTCTTCAGAGTACAGACACCTTAAGTGTAGAATATCTGAAGAATATCAGAAATCAGACACAAGGAGCCGTCTTTAAAAACTAAGCTGAAAAAATCCTGCACCGTTTTAAAAAAGCTAAAATAAATCTCCCTACCAAACTTGCACCGATTATTTAGCCTGCAGACAGCGACACGTTAAATAAATAAAAAAAGCTGCTCCCTGTACATGTCCTCTGTGCACAGCACTGTGAGGTATTTCAATTGATACACAAAGTCACTGTACACAAGCTTTTTTAGTTTTTTTAAAGTGATACAAACATACTCTGCCCATAAGCTCTGTGAGTTAGACACCTGTTTTGCTTTTTATAAAACTTGTTCAAACACTAACTTCTAAAAATTTCCTTCGGAAAAAAGCATGGTATTATTAGACATAAAGCATGCTATACCTTGTATGGTAGGGGGTTCTTTATCACACATATAAGAGAGTGGAAAATGGATTGAGAGCATGGAGAAACATTGTTTATGTTGAAACTCTTTACAATTTTAATCACATTTTATTTTGATGGGAATCAATGGAAGCCTACCTGTCTTGGATGAGTAGTAGATCCTTTTATCTTAAAGATTATCCATAATTAGAACACCATAAGATATCCCAGACACCTGGGATCGCAACTGGTGGCATCTGAGAAGGGATTGATCAAGAGGTTCAGAAGTGTGGTACAATAAAGGGTAAAACAAGGTCAGCAGATTAATCTTGTAGCTGAAAGGTGCACAGTACCTGTCCAGTGTCTAGTAGAAAAGGGATGAATCTGGTTATATTGGAAACATATCGGAGGATATTGTTCACAGAGGAGACATTTTGGGTGGGGTTGTGGCAGTCTACATAGGGTTCATAACAATGCCATGATTGCAAATCCATAAAATAAATTATGAAAATGATGCTATGAAAATACATGTTTGCATTACCGCTGATTGTCATACCTAATTACTTTGTATGAATCAATTCATAGTCTTCATTTGCTTACGCAGCACAATGCACATAATGAACAGATGTTGTGGTCAGAGATTTGCAATGCACCAGCTGAAACCTGCATGTTCAAATGCCTCTACTAATAGCCCTGTTTTTGGATCTTTCAAATCACAACGATTTCACAACTACCAATGCACAGAGACTGAAGCACAATGGGATTTGCAAAATATTGCATTCCCACCTGTTGCTGTACTCTCGCATTCTCCTCCTCTCTTGGCCCCATCTTCAAGGGACAAACCCAGAAACTGTACATTTTCCCCCTCATGACCCGTATGATTAGACCAGGGGACACACCTAAAAACCCGACCACTACCACCCCTTCACTCCCCTGTCCACTCATCTCTCTTCCCAACCAATCCTTCCCATCCCTCTAATTACCTCACCCCTTCCTTTGCTGGCCTTGCCTATCCTATCCTCTTTCACTCCCTACGTATTCTGGAGAGGTGATTTCATACTGAATTGCGTTTACAATATTCTCTTCAGAAAACATGGTGTGGATCCTGTTCTCATACTACACAGCCTAATATGAGAAGAGATCAAATGCAAGGCATATGCTCACATAGTCTTACATTTGTCTTGTGTCTTTGTGAACAAGACTTCTATTTATATAGGCATAAAGTATGTGGAATACCTGAACTTTGTCAAAGTGTTTCTTTGAATCCAGGAAGCGCACAACATCATCCTTATCCAATGAGACCACTCTTTACCAGGTTAAGAAATCTCACAGTATCCATGAAATGTCTATTTTGGATAAACCCAGACTTTGGGCTAGATTCACAGAAACGTTTTATAATGGCACAGTTCCACAGGAAAACATTCTGGTAATCAGGCCTTGAGTATCAATTAATTTAGGAAGATGATCTAATCTTATTTCACGGGATTACGGTATAGTTTTTTATCTGACTATAAAGAAACCGAGCCACAATCCCAGCGATCTGTACCAGCCCTGAGCAGTTATATGATCATTGCTTCATACATAGAATTGCAATGTCATTAAGGATAATGTTGTTAAAGAGGTGCTTATGTTTCAGAGACATCACATGTAAAACTGTTGGTATAAATCTATTGCGATTCAATTAGGATGTGTCACCTTCCCTCGCTGCAGGTATTTAATTGTTAAAGAAATATCTACCTTTGAAAATCCTGCATTTAATTATTCGTCCTCAGAAACTTGGTGAGGCATCCCCATTTGACAGATCCTCCAAGCTTCAACTCTGCATACAGTGCTCACAAAAAGGTTGTACATGATTTGTTAATGTCCTGAGTACAAGTATGTGAAATACCTGAAGTTGTCAAATTATGTTTTGCTGCTGTCTGAATTTAAGAAGACAAGAGGTCCTGATGCTTTATTCCCATCTTCAAAGAATGTTAAAACAGTTATCTGAATGGGCATTTGGATAACCTTTTCTCATTGCGTTCTGCCAGGATAACAGTGTGCAATGACTTAGGATATTCTCTATGTTATCTTACCTGATCATGTGGAGACACGTTTTCTAATTGTAAATGCATGAAAGCATGCCATATTGCCCTAAGTGATTAACTTGGTTGTACTCATAGCAATGATACACTTTCCGTCCAACCGCTATTCCACTGGTTACACATATGAAGGAATAAAAAAGGCATTCTGACTCACGACCTAATTAGATTTCTAGTTGTAAAGGATGTCAATGTCAGCATACCCTGTTTAAAATTCATGAAAAAACTAAGCTCAATGATATTGATGCTGTTACACACTTTAAAGCAGTAGACACATTAACATCAAAGGTTGCTATAGTTTTGAAAAAGAGATCCACATCCTACAGGCAAGAAAAAAGAGAAGCACTGGAGCTGCTAAAAACATGTAATCACAGGCATGTTATCATGACTGAACATGGTATGAAAATATATTTGTTATGGGCAGGAAATCCAACGCAGAGAATCTTACTTACCAAAGAACAGTTCAATTGCCTTCCCCTTCTAGCTATCACAGCACTATGGAAAAGCAACATTGATGGCACAAATCAAACATGTATCATTTGCACACCGCCTACGGAGGATCTGGCTCATTTTCTATTGTTTTGTCCAGCATATACAGACATTAGATTGCAACACTACTATCAATATTGCAAGAATCACAGTTGGTTCAGTTTCGTCCTGCATTACCTCCTATGGGCTGACAACCCTAAGGTAAGATAGCAATTTTTAACATATTATCAATTGCACACAAAGAACAATTTACTGATACCCTAATATGTTTATTTGGTCACATGCATGTTCCCACTGTGGATATTAAGGCTACGCTTATACTTCGAGCAAAATTGCAGGATTTCTTAAAGGAATAGTTCACTCTAATATTGTATTGTCCCAAAAGATGGGCAATAATGAAACATATATGTAAAACATATTTTTAAAGAAAGTTCCTAGGTAAGGTTTTGAGCAAATGAGGCTCAAAGTGTTTACATGGGGGCATCCATTTTGTGATTTCAAGCAGCCTCCTCTGTGCATGTTAAGCTCTGCTCTGGCGGCACTAATCATGCAGCAAAAGTCCCCTACTGGGAGCTTTTGCTTACTGCAGCCAGAGCAGAGTTTAACATGGAGAGGAGGCTGCCTTCACTTTAATTGTATGTTTTCTGTGCTCCCCAAGTCCAGGGAAGCACAGAAAACGTAAAATGAAAGTCAGAGCAATTATAAATACTTTGCGGGCTGCCGGTGGAGTTTTCATAATTGCTGCTACTTTCTTTTCTACTTTCCTTTGGCCGGGAAACTAGAAAAGATAGTCGCAGCAATTATGAATACTCTGCCGGATGCCGGTGAAATATTCATAATTGCCTGGATTTGCCTACAAGAAAAGGCGCAGCAATTATAAATACAACATTGTTGCATCTATGATTGCTGTGATTAGAACACCACAGAAATCATAAATACAACAAGATTGTATTTATGATTTCTGTGGTTTTCTTTTTTAGTTTCCCGGCTCTCCCGTGCCGGAGGAGCCCAAGAAACTTAGAAAGAAAACCACGGCAATCATAAATACAACAAGATTGTAATAATAAATGCCAGTACTTTCACTTTGAGTCTCCCGGGCTCCTCCAGCCCGGGGGAGCACGGGAGACTCAAAGTGAAAGCTGCAGCAGTCAGAAATACAACACATTTGTATTTAAAATTGCTGTGGTTTTCTTTCAAGTTTCCCGGGCTTCTCCGGCCCGGAGGAGCCCTGGTACTTAGAAAGAAAACCACAGCAATCATAAAAACAATGTTGTTGTATTTATAATTGCCATGAATATAAAAGGAAGGAAAACAAATTAAAAACCACTTACCGGGATGCAGCCTTCCTGCCTGCATTCTCTGCTCTCCGGCACTAATGAAGCAAAAGCCGCCTACTGGTAGCTTTTGTTTATTACAGCTGTCTGGCCTTTGCTTCATTAGTGCTGCAAGGAAAGAGCTTAACACAAGCACAAGAGGCTCATCCATTTTATAAAATGGATGCCTCCTAGTGCTTGACATTTTTGAATTTCCTGAGATCTGCTTCAGTTTGAAAAGAATCAGCTTTGTCCACAGGGACAAAAGATAGCCCCCTTTCTAGCAGGGTTTCTTCTGCGTGGTTCAGTGTTCTTGCAGAGAGATTGAAAATCGGTATTGTTTTGGATTTTATATGGTCGTTAGCACTTGTTGGTGTTGGTATCATGGTTGATTCGCATACCATTTTCTGGTCTGCATGTATTGTCCTGGTTTTTGTGGTCTTCTCTTTGGCCGTCCTCGTTGGCCCCCTCTCTGAAAAAAAGGATGTTGGGGGGAGTGGTAGTATTGCTGCCGCCTGATTGGCTAGTGTTGCTACCGCTGGAGGAACCAGAGCTACCTGAAAAATTTACAATTCTGTTACATCTATTGTAATTGTTGAATTGTTGTTGTTGTTGTAATTCGACGTAGTAGTTCTCTCTCGGGTATGGGTACATTTTCTCTTCTGCTTAGTTGTTATTTTCTTGAACTTTTCAACTTCTTCTTCTAGTTTTTCAAGTTTAAGTTTGACGTCAGTGATGGTGGTGTCTTCTGTGAACTTTTTCTCAAGGGCTGCTAGTACTTTTCCATGCTTCTTGCATTCCTCTTCAGCTTTCTCGATGATAAGGATAATCCAATCGCGGCTCCATTTGTTGCCCACTCCACTGAAGTTGTTTTTGAACTTAGGGTTATCGGTGAACACTCTCGGGATGTTCTTTACCTACCAGTAGCTCCTCTGGTATACTTCCTGCTTTGAGATATTCTAGCATGAAGGTACCGTGTAGCTCAGTGCAGATGAGTTTCTTCTTTTTCTGGTTGATGGCATCAAGTGCATCTTTGTTGGATCCTTGTTCCAAAGCTCCTCCTTGTGATCCTATGGAGGTGGTGGTGCCTAAAAGTTTCTTGAAATATTTGTCAGTGTAGGACACTATATTAACTTTCTCCATGTTGGTGAGAATGAGTATCGTTGTTAATCCATACTCTGGATATAGCTAGCCCTACAACCAAGGTTTGTGCTAGGAACAGGTAATAATGCAGGGCGCATGGCTAGGTCCTGATATTCCCAGGGGGGCGAAAGTACATTCAAACAAATAATCAGGATGGGAGAGCCACACTCTAGAGATTTAGGATGTATTTAGTTTAATCTCTGAATTTTAGTAATGATACATACAAGATATCACTCATTTGCACCCTCAAGAGCGTGGAGGGTGTTAGCCTTCTAGTGGTGCAAAATCTCTTGGATACACAATCAACATAGGTTCACAACACAAGAGTGAATGCACCAAAGCAAGCCATCATCCATGCTGCAATCCAGTACAAGAAATCCAAATGCTTGTGTGTCTCGACTGTTTTTCTCAGCCAGGTCGTTTGCGAGTACATGTACAATCAAGCCACCCAGGACCAAATTACTCCTCCACCCGTGAAAGCAGCATGTTGAGTCAGACACCCAGTCACCCTGCCACTAATACCAGTGATTAAGTGAACAGTAAAAGCCTGCTAACAACTTCATCCAGCAGGCCTAAACTCCTTTCACTTTCCCTCAAAACATGCTAATAAAAAGGAAATTCAAATGCTTGTGACAGCTACTGTGCTCAATCAAGTTATGGTCAAGCACACATTGAATCAAGTTACCCAATCCCAACATATACATGTGATATTCTCTAGAAACGTCTTCAATGATATACAGATAACCGTTTTAAAGATGTTTGCAAAAACAAAAAATTCAATTATATTACGTTCAGCAATGCCTTAAATAATCTCTAAAATCAATGTCTAAAATCCCTGATTTAGGAAAGTGCTCCAGTTCTAGAAAAAATAGCAACATAAATCACCTTCCTCCCCCTCAGAAGGATTCCCAGTGAATGCTGAAGAGTTCCAGCAGTACATTTATTGTAGAGACTGGCAGATTTGGCAACCCAACTTCACTTACTCAAATCTCGTCAAAACGTTTGGCTGACCCAGAAGACAGAGGAATTTGAACGATTTGGGTGCAGGCACACATTTGCCCAGACTTACTCATGAGGCAGTATTTCAGTGGTCTGGGATTGAGTAGAAACACTGGTTCTTCTTTGATCCCAATGGTTTCTAAAGCACTAGCTCTTAAACCTATTATACACAATCGCTTGAGGAAAAATAATAATCTCTCCCTCATAGGTTAGCTTTCCAATGCACTGGAAACCATCATTTGCTGGGACCCTGTGTAAGTAGCCTAAATAACTCTAAGGACTTGGCAAAAAAGTCATCACATTTTCAATTTCCTTAATCTGTATTAATGAATAGAGGGAAATTTGGGATGTCAAATTCAGAATATTATTGACACAAATAACTTTGTGGATGGACTTGATTTCAGCAATGTCAGAGGAATTGTCATGTTCAATCAGTCAGCCATATTTGACATTGTCCCACACTGTAAATAATTTGGCATACGTAACACAGATATCAATAAGGTCATTGCTCTCTGATTTAAGCCCTTTCATCATACCTCAATTTACATGTGGGAATGTAAAATTGATTGTTGCCTCATTTGATGCAGACACTGTGAATAAGGAGAGCCCCTCTTCAGGTTACAATTTACAAACGATATGCAGGGACCCAGGAATCCTCCACTGTCCACTGACATTGGTTTGTGGTGCACCAGTGTTAAACAGTGACAGCTCGGTGGAGCAAATACTGATTTGTTACTACTCGCATGGATGATATTCCCATGCTTTAACAGAGCGTCAGGTGATCCCACTATTAGATTAAATCCTGTTCTGCCACTACCAGTCATTGTGAATGAACTTGGGTCAGTATTTGTTTTTTCATTAGTGGGAAACAAACGCGTGCTGCACCTGATGCAGAGTTACATGCAGTGGCGGCCATTTCCATAGGGCAGGGGCCCGCCCCCCACCCCCTGGGGGAGTACAGACTGTGCAGAGAACAAATGCTCTCCAGTTCTGCATCCTTTTTGAGTGGTGATGCATGCCGTGAAATCAAAGCAATAAATACATAAACAATGTAAATGAACAATCTGCTGCTCCCATGCTCTGTGCCGTCTTCATGGCTGGCTGGGCCGGCTGCAGAGGGGTGCGTCTCCTTTTACGCATCTTTTTCCACTGTAGAGTGCTCATAGCTCCAGGCACGCTACATAACACCATGGCAATGTAGATGCTTGCTGGGCACTAGAGGGGTGACCCCGCCAGTATTATTCTGTGCGCAAACAGTGCATCTGTCAGGACCTCCTTTGCAATCGGCACAGCAACAATTAATACTGGAAAGTCATTGGCTTTTTGTCAGCCAATGATATTCATGACTGGGTGGCTGGTGTGTGGTACCTTTACCAGCCCAGCAGATCTTCCCCTACATCACCAAACTCCATTTTCAGCAGTTACAAGAAGTATGGCTGGACTGGCTCTGCTGAGAACATATTCCCTTTTTAGCAGTTACCATAAATCATGGCTGTGCTGGCTCTGCGAAATGGAACATAGAACACCCAGAGAATGGCTGATGTTATTTTCTTCATGTGCACCAAAAAGAAGAATTCAAAGGCAGCCTGGTGCAGCACTTCTATGCTGCCAGCTCAAGACTTCAAACTGCCAAAGAAAAGGTGCTATGTAAAATAACTTTGCACTGGTGCTATATGCATTTCTGAACATTACCCATCCTGGTTTTTAGTAAAACACAGCCATGTTCATCCATATTCATGTTGTACACCAGCAAATTGGGGCATGTTGTGTCAAGCAAAATCTGTGAAGAGCAGAAAAAATTCATTTCAGGCTGTATAGCAAGTGTTTACTCTTGTAACAAACTAACACAGGCAAAATTCCTCAGAAGAAGCGTTCTCTCTCCCTTTGCTTATGCCAGTGTCAAAGGACCCTTGTTTGAAACTAACCAGAGCTATGGAAATCTTCAGAATAAAGATGCAAGGAAAATCGCATTTGGAAATGAACAGGGAAAGTAAAATGAAGCCTGCAAAACAGTGAGTGGATATTGTACAAGCTAAATGAAATAATACTTTACCATGCCTAGGAACAAAACTAGATATGTTGGGAAGAAAGCTGCCAAAATATAGGAAATTGTACTATGTGTAGTGTATTTTGCCCCACAAAAAGAACTTCAACATCATGGCTACACCGTGAAATTGCAGTCAAACCAGTCTTTGTAAAGGAAAGCACTTCTAATGTGCCAGCCCCATGGGAGAGGAAGTTCCTTTTCCACATGTAAGGCCCAGAGGTGTGGAAATGTGCGACCTTGTCATACTTTCTGGCATTTCTCCAGCAAGGGACAATGGATCAGGGGAATTGGCCTTGTCACAGGCAAGTGTGAATTCCTCTGACACCTCTCCTCAGCTTCCACTGCCTAGGATCAAAGGTGAATCCATGGCAACCCGGGGCAAAGCTGACCTGATCATGACATTTGGCTGGGGATTTGAAAGGACAGCCTACTTTTGGAAACAAACACGCCCATATGATTGAAAAGACTTTTTAAATCAAAATATTTATTTCAGTAACCTAAAGAAGCAGTAATGTAAAATTTCGACAGCTTCAATGTAATTTGTGCGCCATGAAAATGAGATGAGGTGTGTTATCCTAGCATGTGGGGTGTGCGAACAACAGAAAAGTGACATTTCTGGAAAAAGTGTCCATGACCCGGTTACGAAACTTAAATGCAAATATGCCTGAAATTGTTAGGCTCATGTGTATCTATTTGTAGGATGTTTGGTAAAATATTTTCCATAGAAATGCGAAAGAATGCCAGGTGAACAAAGCAACATCACACAAACTTGGCATTTGGACAGGAATGTTCCTTGTGAAGTATGAAATCTGCCTATCTAATTTTCCTGATGATGACATTGGTGAATATAAGTGTTTGGTGTCATAACTGATTTTGGCAAAAATAAGTTTGGTAGAACAAAACACATTGTAAAAAAACACCCACACTAAAACGGAGTCACTTCCTTCAGTACAATCTGCTTACAGAGAGGCGGCGACATCCACAGACTGACCTATCCTTTCTTAGAGGTGGGTCTAGCTTAGTTCTGCTCACATAGTAAAAATCTGGTTTATAAAAGGAGGAAGCTTAGGGGGAGTCAGGACATTCAAAAATCCAACATTCAAGAATCCTTCATTCAAAAATCAACATCCAGAGATTCAGACATCCCACATTCACCCTGCAAGATTACAGATTCCAGTGCCAGGCCAGAGGTAGCAGATCCAGACAGAACCACTGATCCAGAATTAAATCCCTACAAACATCCCAGTAATTCAGGGAGAGCCCAGCTGAGGCACCCCGCTGTCTACTGTGACCAGACCCTGGTTGCCCCGCTGTGTCCCTAGAGCAGAGCCCAGCTGTTTTCCAAGTGACCAGATCTTTGTCCCGTGTCCAGAGTCCCAGCTGGTTGTCCAAACTACCCCATTCCAGTGCTTTTGTATCACTCTTCCCTAATATCAAAACGCTGCATCCTTTGCTCTATCACCTTGCCATTTGTCCAACCCTATAAGAAACCCTATAAGAAATACTATAAGTGTCCTAGTAACTTCTTAAAATTGTTAGAATCCTCTGTGTATCCTGTCCTTAGAAAAAATCAGAGTTAGTCTCTATGTGTTAGCGCAATTCTTTCCAACTCATTCAGTTATCTGTGTAAGTCCCTAGTATTATTTGTAGTAAATCAAATTAATTTCCCAGTTGAAAATTCACGTTCATTATTGTTGCTCTTCGAAAACAACAATTTTTGTCGCGTGGCTTTACTAATTATAGTCACTAAAATAGTCTCAGTAAACTAATCATTTTTGCTTCCAAAACCAAGTTTGGCACACAATTGTTTCCCTTTTAAACCCTGATTTCCTTTCCTTTAAAGAATCCCATACTGTCATCCATCAAAAGTCACCCTTTCACTTTCATATCATGCCTGCTATGTGCCTTTGTACCTTAGCTTTAAAACCGCATTCCGATTTTGTCTGTCTATCTCATTTTCCAAGCCGTTTTGCTATTTTAAATCTGCGAAACGAAGCAATTGCAATTTTGCCACGTGTGATTCTTGCTGCACTGCTTTTCCTTCCAAAGTCGATTTCCTAAACTGTATTCCCGTGGTTTAGTACCTTGCCTTGTAGCTTGCAAGTTTTCTTGTGCTTTGATACAGCCACACACATTCTTGCCTTATCCGTTCAACCGCACATGTCAAATAACTATTCAGTAACTCAGAGTGCCATTTTGCTCATTCTTCAAGGGAGCTCAATCCTATTTTTCTTCCTATTCAGGGAGGGTAGGTCATTTTTCAATCCGATTTTTGAATAGTATACCTGATCCATTGCTACTCCTCTCCACCCACACAAAATATGGTCAACAGGGGTTTGAGGGAGTGTTGCAGGGGGAATGCTTATTTGTGGTGCCATTTAAAAGCACTAACCAAAAGTAATCTTGCTTTGTTTCAATTGTGCATTGCGTATCTTAGGTTAGAAGGTTAAACTAAGTGTATTCTATCATTTTACTGTGTAATTATCACCACACTGGTGATTGCTGCCCTATATTGAATGTGTTTGATTTGTGTTAAACATTCAAATAAATAAATATTTAATTATTACACCAGCATGGTTCATGGTCCATTGCAACAACTCAAAGATTGAATCTGAATGCCATAAACTTAAAATCGTTTTAATTGTGCACTGTATACCTGGCAAGTAGAAAAAGTCCTGGTCTGGAGTGTGCCGCATCTTTGAAATCCTTAACACAGGGCACACATGTGTGGTGATGCCATCCGGTGCCACCTTCTCACTTCGTCTGTACAGGGACTCTGCAGTTGTTAGTGAAGACGAGACTTGAAAGCTGCCCACCCCGACCAGAGAAGAGTAAAGAAGAGCAGGGTCCACATCACACGGCCTACCTCCACCTCTGGTAAGTGTGAGAGAACTTAACTTGGTGCCCACCCGGCCTTCATTCCCCCGGACAGTGCTCCCAGCCGAGGACCGTCCTGGTCTTCCTCTGGAGGCCTGCCCAGGGGAATGGCCTCCAGAGGAAGACCAGGACGGGGACAGGGGAATGCAGGGGCTAGGCTGGGACCATCTGAAGTTCTAAATGTTTGTGCCTGCGACCCGCCATTCCCCAGGACAATGCTCACACTACCAGACGTCCTGGTCCTGGAGTCCTGCCCTGGGGAATACAGGATCTAGTTCTCCATGTCGACGTCATCGAGGGTCTGGCACCTTTCCTCTCATGCCCAAAGTGTTATCTTTCTTTTAGGTGGGCTGTGATATATTGTTCATGCAATGTTTTTAAGGTGCACCGCTGCCCTTTACACGACTTCCAGCCATATCTGAAAGAGAGTGGATCGGAGTCCTCCTCTCTTTCAGATCAGGCTGGAGGCCGTGCAAATGGTGGTGTGTTAGGTTTGTGGGGAGAAGGGGAACATGCCTGATAGGTTTGCGTATGGATGGCTGAAAATCAGTAGCAAAGTAAAGGTGTAACTGATAGAAGGACAGGATATTCTAAAATGGCCAGCTAACCTGATGGCCAGTAGCAGCAGAGATAGCAGAATGCTGGTTCATGTCAGTTTGGGCCTGGTTCATCGTGCAAGCTTGCAATCTGTGTTCCCTGAGTGCACTGAGGAAAAACTAATTACTTTGGACGAAAATGGAATGTGAGAAAACATACACCCATACATGATGTCAGCATGCCACATGCCATTCTCCTTGCATTCTGGAACATGTAGTTCTGGATGTGTGATGGTACGAGCAAAGTGAAATGTTGGGGTGGGTGTGCGTGTGTGTTTTAGGGAGACATTTGTTGATAATGGTGCCATGCATCCCTTGTCGGGTAGCAGCAGTCTGATCCCTGCATACCAGCTTCATTTAATCAGATTGGGCACGTTTTTCCTGCACAAAGATAAAAGCAGTCGTACTCCATTGAAATCAGCAGTGCACTGGTCGCTACCAATGCAATTTTCTGCTGTGCAAATGGGAGAATCATAGAGATACCATCAGACTCATTGCACGGTTGGTGAACGGCCATTTTTTAGGTTCCCATGCCTTTCGCTGTATCATGCCGTCTCTTCATGAATCTGTCTCCATTGTATGCAAAGTTGGAACAGAACATGTGTGAAGGAGCCTAACCTGGCATATATTGAATTGCCCACCTGTCACATCATCCTCACTTGGTAACGCTTTGCGGTATTGTATGACACCATGGGGGATGTGCGTATTTGTCGGACTCAACACCATATTGACAATGATTTTACCATGGGATAATTTAATCGTACCATTATTTTACGCTGATTGTGTGTGTTTGGCTCAGACCCATTGCTTAGGTGGCATCCATTAAGACTTGTTAAATCTAGGGTTAGGTATTTCAAATACCTAGCAATCGACAGCCTCAAATACAAATATTGTATTTGTATTTGATGCTGTGGATTGCAGGCTTTATGTATGGGATGGGTGCTGTAGACACATGGGTTTTCTATTCATGCGCATTTCATTGACTTCTTAAGAATTTCTTTTGCTGAAAATGAATGCCAGTAACACAGTGATATTTGTCTGTCATAAAAGGATATGCATACTCACCCCTTGATGTGGGTTGGGCTCGCTTGCTGCACTTGCTCCCTCACAAATTCGCCAGGAGAAATGTACGCCCCACCACCTTTCAAAGTCACCTGCCGCCACTGGTCACTTGCTACTCCTGGTACCGCAGAGCACTTGGCTAATCCAGACCAGTCAGACTGGCCTATAAGGGACTCTGTAGATTTCCTGTGGTGGGCCACCACACCAAGTACCTCTTTCATGTGGGTACCCTGGTTTTTGGCCCACTGATCCTTCTACCGGCTCCAAACACAATTCTTCTATCTCTCCTAATGCCCCCATCCCATTGAATGTGTTTGTCCTAAAGCTTCCAGTATGCTATTCTTTAATTACGCAAAGTACATGTCTGTTTGTTATTTTGACCTACTATTTAATCCCGAGGCAGGGCCAAATGTGCTTTAAAATTCAGTATTCTGACCCAAATACTCTCGAGTGAGAACCCCAAAACCATACGTAGAGGAGCTGAACTTGCTTGCGCAGTGTAACATGGGGCACCTGTGAAAAATATGCCCAGGGCCACTTTTGGATCACAATCCAGTGTACATTTTCTAGACTCATTCGTTTGCAACCCTTATTCGTTTTTAGTTGCAGTTATCTGGTTAATTGCGGCATCTGCTACAGTATTCTTTGTTGACCACTCCCAATTATAACATCACTCTATGCATGAAGTCACGAGGAAACTGTGCAGCAAACACAGTCTGTGATATGTTACCAGTGAATCCGCACATGTGGACTTTATTTTGGCCCAATTGTGGAGAGTCGATTATGTAAACATGCAGGGTATTATTACTATATGGTGTGAGGTTACATGAATGTTATGTGAGCACAGCAAACTGGCGGCTTCTTGTCATTATATCACATTTCAGCTATTCAGATTTCCCGTAAGCTTTTAAGTGACCTTTAGTTTACTTCTCTGGAAAAAAGAATGACTCACGATTCCTCCTTACAAACGTTTCTAGATAGCTTCACTGAAAATTAATTGAACAGCTTGTGCAATGATTCACAAGGTCCTACGTGGCAGAAACATATTATTGCTAAATAAGTCTTTATTGAGCAGCGGTTTTGTGAAAATAAAGCCAGGCTCCGGGGCAGAGCAAGCAAGGCAGGTCAAAAATAAATACATAATTACGATGTTTTCAGGATTGACGTACATTTCTGATCGTTGGCTTGGGTGATGCTAGGCAAGAATTTTCGTTTGGCACTTTCCCTCCATTTTCTATTGACCCCAAACTTTTTTGCTGATGTTTTAACCTGTCCTTACTTTTTTCAGGGAAGTGAATCCTTCAGCTTCACTCCCCTGGCCTGTTATGGGGAAACTGATCACTCCAACTGTGGGCCTAATTACGAGTTTGGTGGTGGCCATGGAGCTATTAGCACCATGCTATTAGATCCGTGGCTGCCGCCAAACCGGGCTCCTTTACCGGGTTCCCTGAATGGGGAATTACCGGGCCATTCTGAGTTCGGAGGGCCCGGTAATTCCTCCCTCAGGGAACCCGGGCCCGGACCTTCCCGATTCCCATTTGATCCCCCATAGGGCTCAATGGGAATGGGAGAGGGAGCTAACAACGGGCCGATTACGACCGGCCCGTTGTTAGCAACCTGGTACCCTCGCGGGACCCGGTAACGACGCCTGGTTTTGCCAGGCGTCCTTACCTGGTCCCGCGAGGGGACCTCGTAATCGTGCGGAATGATGTTAACGGTTCCGCATCCATTAGCGGAACCCGTTAACCCATTCCACACGGGTCGTAATGAGGCCCTCTGTGTCCCTTTAGCCTTTTTACCCAGTACGTAACTTTTTGACAGTGCACACAGCATCTTACAATGCAGTGGGGATAATTTTGTATCACCCTAATATTTTACACTTGAGATTTTTAGTTACTTTTATATGCGCCTATCGACAAGCTGGTAATAGCAGACACCTTTTGACCATTTCTTTGAGTTATTTGTAGTGTGCACATTCGCATTTACCACGCCTGGCTACTAAAGGAGGCTAGTGCCCTATAATGCTGGCATCAATAAATGTTACTGCTGCCATTTGTTGTCTTGTTCTAAGTGGGGTCCCCACTTCCCCACCATCTCCCTTATCCTCTTGGGGAGGAATATGTGTTGCTGCATGTATCTTTACCAGCAGCATTCACACATTTTTGTTTTAAATTTCTTTATTGGTTTTAACAGTATAACAAACACAGTTGGCATCACTAGTAATATTTACCGCAAATCAACAGAATTACGCGTCCCCACCCACCCCCAACTCAAGACCACAGTCAACATTATCGTCCGTTCTTATTGGGCCGGATTGATGGCTAGGACAGTCCGAACCATCCGAGGTATCGTCCGTATTGTTAGGATGAAGTAGTGGCACTGTTAGCGCCACCCAGCGATGCAGTTCCTCACTTGAGTCCAGCCTCTGTTCGAGGATAGCCGTTTCCCACGCACCAGTCTCAGCTGTTATCCATTTCGTAAGGTCCCCCCACCATTGTGCCTCGGTCGGGGCCCTTGGGCTCTTCCATCCCAAGGCTATGCGTCTCTTCGCCGTTATGTATATCAGATCTTTGTGTTTGTTTAGAGGCTTATTTTTGTGGTTACGTTTGCATCTGCCCAAGATGCAGGCTGCGGGATTAATCACTTCAAGCTCAATATCTGCATTCCCCACCCCCTCCTGTACCTGTGTCCAGAAATTGCGTATCTCTGGGCAGCCCCAAAACATATGCGTCATTCCCGCTCTGGGCTCCTTACATTTGGGGTATACTTGGGCCTCAGCCCCCTTGAATTTAGATATGGCCTCAGGTGTTAGGTAGGCTCTGTTGGTGATGTATAATTGAATGAGCTGCAAACGGGCATTCCTAGAAACTTTCTTGTGGTAGTGGGTTATTTTCTCCCATTCTTCGTCCGCAAAGTCTTGGCCTAGTTCGGTTTCCCACTTTACTTTGCTTTTGAGCTCGTTGTTTGTCGTGCCCTGAAGCAGGGTTTCGTAAAGTCGCGAGGTTTCATGGCCACCTTCGGCTGTGTTTAATAATGTTTCTATGACCTAATTTTCCGTCTTTGGGGTAGTAGCCTCTGGCCATCTAACCATTATGGCTTGTATCACTGCCCTATGGAGCAAGAATTGACCAGCAGGTAATCCCATGGTCTCAGTGAGATCGGGGAAGGGTATGATCTCTTGGTCTCGTGTTAGGTCCCCTAGGGTAGCCACTCCGTAGGGTTCCCACTGGGTACGCGATTCAAGAGAGCCCCATGGCTGGTAGGCCATAATTGCTGCGATGGGGATTTGTGGGGAGTAATGATCAGCTGACCCCACTGTTCTGCATGCTCTGATCCAGAGCGTTATTCCAAGTTTGATTAGGTATGTATGGGAAGGGCTGTGGGAGTCTGTTCCGGACCCAGAGTAGATCCCTTAGGAGGAGATTGGGCAATGCAGGTTGGAGGAGCCTGGTGTCCGTGGAGATCTCGTCGGCCATCCATAGCATCACATGCCTTAGTTGGCTTGCAAGGTAGTACAGTTCGAAGTTGGGGACTTTGATACCACCTCTCTCGTATGGTCTTTGGAGTGTGTCCAGCGCCACCCTATGTCTGCCTCCCTGCCAGAGGAACCGTCTACATAGTTTATTAATGTTTCTGAAGAAGGAGGGGGAAATGTTGTAGTGGACATTTGTAAAATTGTATAGTAAGCGGGGGAGTGCAACCATTTTGAGGAGACCTGCCCTTCCGGCCATCGAGAGCGGGAGCTTGCCCCAGAATTCTATAGATTTTTCAAGAGAGTCTTTAGCTCTCACCGTGTTGAGTATATGTTCCGTGTATGGGTCCCGGTGTATCGTGATTCCCAGGTACCTAAAGGAGGTCACTTGCCATTTTAGGTCAAGGGGGGGAAGGGATCTTAGGTCTTCCTTATACAGTGCAACTAGAGGGTAGAGGCAGGACTTGTCCTTGTTAATTTGGATTCCCGTGTATTTGCTAAATCCATCCATCTAGAATGTAGGGCAGGAGGTGTTCGGGGTTGTGTAGGTACAATAGTGTATCGTCCGCGTACATAGAGATGAGGTGGGTCACTCCGTCTATTACGATGCCCCCATCTCCGTATTCTTGTCTGAGGTATGCGGCTACGGGTTCGGTGGCAATGATGTATAACATCGGGGAGAGTGGGCAGCCCTGACGGGTACCCCTGTATAGGGACCATTTGTCTGAGAAGGTCCTGTTTGTGCGCACCCTAGCGGTGGGGTTGGTATAGACTAGCTGGGTCCATTTCAGGAAGGCTGGTCCGATTCCCATTCTAGTCATAGTGGCATATAGCCATTCCCAGTGCACTGAATCGAAGGCCTTGGTGGCGTCAAGTGACGCAACCGCGTATCTCTGAGGCCTCTGTTCCGTGCTGTACATGATGTGATGCAACCTACGCAGGTTCTCTGTTATGGAGCGTCCGGGCACATAACCCGTTTGGTCCTGATGGATCAGGTGGGGGATCACCATTCGCAGTCTATTCGCCAGCAGGGAGGTTAAGATTTTGCAATCAACGTTTAACATGAAGAGGGGCCTGTAGGAACTGCAGTGCGATCCGTCTTTACCGGGTTTCAGGGGGGGGATAATTACAGCTTCCCTTATGGAGTCAGGGAGGGCACCACGCTCGTAAGCTTCGTTAAACACCTGCGCCAACAGAGGGGCCAGGGTCTCCTCATACAATTCATAAAATTCCCCGGGGAGGCCATCAGTGCCAGGGGATTTTCCGGCCGGGAGCGATCTAATGATTACCTTGACCTCATCTGGGGTGATGGGCTCGTCCAGGATGTCCGTCATTTGAGGATCGAACCTGGGAAGGACGATGTCGTCCAGGACATCCTCAATGTCGGAGTCGGCCATGGGCGGGGGTCTGGCGTGTAGTTTGCCGTAGAAGTCGGAGAACACAGAGTTAATTTCTAACTGGGTGTGCACTAAGGAGCCGTCTGGTTTGAGTACTTGGTAAATGGGTGTTCTGGGGGTCTCCCTCTTGTACAGCCAAGCCAGGAGTTTACCGGGTTTATCACCGAGGGCATGGGTTTGTTCAATGTGTTTGGCGTAGCTCAGCCTTCCCAGGGACTCCCAGTGCGTAAGGCAGGTTTGTTTTAGGTCAATTACTTTCTGTTAATGTTCAGGGGATGGATCTAATCTGCCTTCCAGTTCTCCCAGCTCCCTCTCTGAGTGTTCTAGGGAGGAAGTAACTGACCCTCGTGCTCCACCCATGGCTGCGATCATCTCACCCCTCATGACCACTTTGTATGCCTCCCAGGCGGTGCCAATGTATTTGACACTGTTGAGGTTTCTTTCCCAATAGTCCTCTGTCGTGTCCGCGATGTGTTCGCGGAGGGCTGTGTCATGGAGGGCCTCGGCCCTAAGTCTCCAGGTGGGGACAGGGGGTTTAGGCGGATAAACCTCCCAGGCGGCCAGTAGTGGGGAATGATCGGACAGCACCCTAGGCAGGTACTGGGCCCCGCCAAACATTGCCTGTTGTTCTAGGCTTACGAAGAGATAGCCTAGCCTAGTGTGGACCGCGTGTGGAGGGGAGTAAAAGGAGAATCCTCGCAGGTCTGGGTGTTGTTCTCTCCACAAGTCTTGGAGTTGTAACTGCTGTAACAGCCTGGACAGTATTTTGGCCGGTGGAGAAGGGCGTGTATGCTTATCATCTGACCTGTCTTTCAGGGGGTCAAGGGTGCAGTTGTGGTCGCCTCCCCATATCATGGTTTGGTCCCTGTAAGGGCTGAGACGTGAAAATAGGGAATGAAAGAAGGCTGTTGCGTCGTGGTTGGGTACATAGGTGGTAACTAGGCATATCTCCCTGCCTTCGATTGTGCCGCATGCTAGTGCCATCCTGCCCTCGTCGTCTACTTTGGAGCTTACTAATCTGAAGGGGATAGAGGGGTCTACCCAAATTAGGACACCTCTGGCATAAGAGGAGTAGGAGGATCCTATCAGAGTTCCGCCCCATGCTTTGGCCAATGCCTTCAGTTTGTCCGACGTTAGGTGCGTTTCTTGAAGTAGGGCTATTCTGGGTTTACTTCTTTTCATTCCACGTCATGATTTTTATCGGGTCAGCCATGGGAATCACGGGTTACAGTATCTATCTCAGGCTTATCAGGAGGCATTGCATGTGGTGAGAGGCGCGTGGGGCTCGTTTGAGGTCTGGGTGGGTCGTGGATGTGGGTTTCAACTGGGGTGCCTGTGTCTTTTGACTTCAGCTCCGATAACTGCAACCCCGTCTGGCGTAGGGAAAGTGCTATATCCGTGCTTTCTACGATGGTTGTTGGTGGTCTTGTTTTTTCCCGATTCAGGCACCTAACTTCTGTGCCAACTCCCTTTTTCCCTCCCTCCCATAACTTTGAAAGTCCCAAACATAAACCAGGTCGAGCGAGGTCTCCCTCACTATGACAGTCCCGTTTCCGCTCCTTTAGACCGAGCATCGGTCTAAAGGAGCGGATATCTACAGGCGGGTATCTGGGTACCCTTAACAAGACAGAGCTTCCGGGGGTAGGAGAGTGTTTGTCTGGGCGTCTCGTTTCGAGGAATCAAGTCAGCTGCGGTGTGTGTAGTCGTACCTTGGTGGGGCCCCTGAGAGACATTGGGGCAAGGTATAGCCATTGAGGGACGAGGCTCAGCGAGGTTGTCGCTTCTTAACTTCAATGTCTGGGATCTGCTCACTGTCCATCCAGTCCCGAGCCTCGGCAGGGGTATCGAAGAGGTAGGATTTGTTGTTGCTTATCACCTTCAATCTGGAGGGGTATAGGAGCATGTAGCGTAGGCCGCCAGACTTCAGTCTAGCTTTGGTGTGTATAAACAGTGCCCTCTTCATTTGGACCTGAAAAGTATAGTCCGGATAGATGGATATTTTGGCTGAGCCCCTGCAGATCTGGCCGCCTGATCGGGAGAAGGCGAAAATGGTTTCACGGTACCTGTAATTAAGTACCTTTGCGATCACTGGTCTGGGTGGGTTGCCAGGGGGCGGTTTCGAGGTGAGGGATCGGTGAGCCCTTTCGATTGTGAAACCCTGGGAGAGTTTCACTGCACCTACCTCCTGTAGTAGGAGGTTTTCGATGAAGTTCGTGGGGTCCGATCCCTCGATGCCCTCAGGGAGGCCCAGAAGGCGAATATTGTTACAGCGTGCGCGCCCTTCTGCCTCCTCAGCCCTGCCTTCCAGGTTTTTCACTTTCTGTTGGAGTTTTGGCTTCGATGTTTTCGCGGACCTGTGCTTCCAGCGTATCTGTCCTGCTGGCCAAAGAGCGGACATCTTGGCGTAGGAGGCCCAGGTCTATGGCGACTGCGTCAATTTTATATTCCACAGCCGTTTGAGATTGTTAAATGGCTTCGAGGATCTGCGTGTTGCTCGGTTCAGTTGTTGGCTTCGAGGTGTCGAGTAGATCTACGGTGTGTGCCCCGTTCATGGTCTCAGGCGCTGTCTGCCCCACCGCCGTGAAGTTATCGATGGTGGTCTGGCGTTGCTTGGCCCTCGCCCCTTTGGTGGACATATCAACTGGACCACAGGCGCTTCACTAGTTTAGGGGTGGTCGAGGTATGGTGAGGCGAAGAGGCCGTAAGTTCCCAGTGCCCGCTCCAGTGGTTGAGCCATTGTGCGGCTCGGTCCGGACGGGAGCAGCGGTAGAGGGCCGCAGTATGATGTGGGCCGCTCGGGAGGCCCAGACAGATAGCTAATGTGCAGGGGCCAGACCAGCAGTGTTCGCCAGCGTGCGTCGGGGCCGTTTCTTGGGTTTCAGAAGTAGTGGTTAGGGCCCGGCTAGCGTTTCGTGGAGGGGGACACCGTGCCTATGTAGGGTGGAAGAGGGAGGGAGGGGCACTCTCGTGGGCCGGCAGAGATAGCCAGTATATAGCAGTTGGATTTGTACCCCCGCTCACCTCGAGGATTCTCCAACACCCAGGCACACGGTTCCGTAGTGGGTAGCACCCATGCTGGGTGTGGGAGCCGCCATTTTGGCTCCGATCCGCTGGATCGTGTTGCACGGTATATAGGCGAAGCCGGTCGCTCAGAGCCCCGAGAGTTGACCCGCAGATGCAGCAGGGTATCAGCCCTCGGTGAGGCAGTTTGTGGGCTTCAGGACCCCCAAAAAATGTAGTTAATGGCAGCTTATGATGGTTGCATCAGGTGGAGCGCGCGGAGCGAACGTCCTCTTCACATGGCGGTTAGCCACGCCCCCTTGAGCAGCAGCATTCACACATATTATTTTATTTTTTATTTTTTATGTTTTAAAATGTAAATGGTTACAACCTGAAATGACCTATAATGAATGCACACTGCTGTTTTTTTTTTCTCCAAAAGGACAAATGTCACGTTGTGCATGTTTTGTCGTGCTAACTGTTGTCTCTAGGTAAGATGGACTTTGGTGCTGTCTTTCTCCAATGTTTTTATAATACAGACTGTGGGCCACCATTGACATGCAATCATCTATTAACCCCTTGTAAAGTCCTCAGTACTGAATTGTGGTTGTGCGTCCTCTTGCAAGTTATGTATCAGCACATTTCATAAAGATGGTTTCAGTCAACCTGGGAAGTGTCTCTAAGATGCTGAATATTGACTGCTGCACACAAGCCAATGATGTATGAACTAGTTAAACTTCACACCTTAGTGCATATTGTAAACCCATTCCTTTTAACTTGCCGTGCATTCAAATGAGCCCTTCTCAGGCCCAATGTGTTTCCTTATTTATTGCAACTCGTGAGCTACTACAGACTGCTTTTGCTCTCCAGTTTTCTAGTACTCGACATTTCCTAAAATGATCAGGCCACTGATGAGCACCAAAACATGTATTTGAAGAATTGTAAAGATTGCATGAACTCACACAATTCTGCTATTGAAGAATAGAAAGTATGAAAATGAACTTGCATTCCTGAGGTCTGGATGTTCTCCAACCCTTACCCATTAAATTGCCACCCATATTGAAAAAGATATTGCGCCTCATTACGACCCAGGCGGAAAACCATGGTGCTAATAGCACCATGGTCCATGCCGGTAACTTACCGACTCCGCCATGGAGAAAGGGGGAATTACCACCCCATTACAAGGTTGGCGGGGCAGTAATTCCCCCTTCCTCCATGGCCCTTCCACATTCCCATTTTTGCCCCATAGAGCTCAATGGGAATGGGGAAGGCGCTAAGTACGGTACCGCAAATTGCGGTACCGTACTTAGCACCAAGGTCAATTTGCGGGTCCCTACTTTAACGGCTGGTATAGACCAGCCGTTAAGGTCTGGTCCCGCAAAGGGACCTTGTAATCAGGCGCTAATGGGTTAACGGCGCTGCAGCCTTTTACAACGCTGTTAACCCATTAGCGCCAGGGTCGTAATGAGGCCCATTGAAAATTAAATGTTCAATTTTATGTGGTCTCACAATCATTCTGAATATCCAAAAGGTAATGCTGTAACAATTGTCTTCTGGTTCTATAGCTGCTCCAAACCTTAATAGATATATTATTGTATCATTAGTATGTGCATAATGGAATGCTGCTCTGGTATCATTAAGAAGACATTCTGGGTCAAGATTGAGCAAGCATTTCATTTCCCTTAAGTAAAATAATTGGGTAATTTTCTAAATCATAGCAACTTTTCTTCTTTTTACATTTCTTTTTATTTCAAAGTTTAATGATTTAATACAAACCTTAACACTGTATTAAAAATGAAATACATAATATACAATTCCAAAACATCTACAACTGACAATCGTTATAGATAGCGAGTTTACATTCAGTGCATTCATATAATGCAAAGTAAGACCCACGTAAAAGTAATACATATAGATTACTCCTCAAACATCTCTGGAGGGCAAAGATGAATAACTTTTTAACCTGATGCCATATTAAATAAACTGAATTTAAAATAACTCTGGACTCAGCTGAAATAACTGTAGCCCAGAACTGATCGGCGGGAATGTCCTGCAAACGATTCACGTAACTTTGAGAGTGGAAGGTATAAGTATCCACCATACCGGGACAATGTGATAATTGGTGTCTTGCGGATTCAAGAAAACCCTTACAAATTCTGAAAATACTTTCATCCTTGGGGATTGCAGATCTAACACCCGGCTCCATTAAAGTTGGCAACAGATTAAAAAAAAGTAACATAATGAATCTTCTCAGCTTCCGATCTATTGTGTGGATGATATAATATAACTCTAAATGAGGAGGGAAACCCTAAATGAACACTCTCACCAAAGCACAGGAGGAGCGTTCAAAACACCCTATCAGTTGGGGATAAAAATCCTTGAACTAGTCCCTTTTTGATGTTTCACGAGGGCCAACTATACCACAAGCCCTCTGGTGGTCAAAATTGGAATACTAAACATAATAGGTATCCAAAGGCAGCCCTGGCTTGGGGCTCTGCTGAAAATAAATGTGTCAGGCGTTACCACACTTTATGCCATTCAATAGACTCATTTAGACCTCTCAGATCACTGTGTGTTTTGAAGATAAGTTCTTGTTCTTTCTTCAAAGGTTTTTTATTCAACGTTACTGGATTGTCGCCTTTCACTACTAGAAGGACTGTCCATGTGACTGTGTCACAGCCGTGATTTTGTTCTACAAAATGTTTGACCAGCGGATCCTGCATTATTTTATTCTTAATGCAACTTTTGTGTTCGCCTATACGTACTTTGATTTTACGATTAGTTTTGCCTATATAATGTAGCCCACATGGGCAGGTAATCATGTAGACAAAGTTCTCAGTGTTGCAATTCGAAAATGTCTTCTGAGACCAGGGTCTAGTTAAACCTATCTCTATTTCTTTGCTCCTGATTGTCAGTTTACATACCACGCACTGACCACAGGGTGAGTGCCCTACCACTGGGGGTAAACCCCATTGGCTATTGAGGCTAATGGCAGAAGGGTGGATACTTCAGTATTTACTATGGCTAACGCTATTTCCTATGGAGCGGGATTTGGTATATGCAAACAGTGGCATTTTAGGGTTTGCAGCTGTAGTTCTCAATAATTTCCAATGTTTGGAAATTATATTTCTAATAGCTAAGCTATGGTTTGTGAAAGTGTTAACACAAACTATTTTGTTATCACAAGGTTTTTTTGTTTTGTCTTCAAGGAGAGCTTCTCTATTATTATTGAAAGCGCGTTTAGCTACTTTTTTAATCCGTTTTCTCGGATACCCTCTTTTTTTTAATTTAACTTTCAGGTGCTGCGCTTCTTCTTAAAATGATTGATGAGTAGTGCTGTTGCGTTTGAGTTTCAAGAACTGTCCATAGGGAAGATTATCTTTGAAATGTTTTACATGGTGAGAATCAAAATGCAACAGAGAGTTCTTTTCAGTATCCTTGTGAAATGGTTTCATAAGGAGCTTCCCGTTTGAGTGATATAATGTCAAGTCGAGGAAATTGATCGCTCTTCTTCCTCTGTCATAGTAAACTTTAGGTGTCTATTCAGGCTGTTGAGCCATTGTAGGAAAGTGTCAGCTGTTTCTCTAGACCCCCGCCAAATGACCAACACGTCATCAATGTAACGTAACCATGTGGTGATATTACTTTCAAAAGTTTTTCGGACGCCCACTACTACACACTGAGGTGTATGATATAACCCTTAGGGACCAGGTTAGGAGATTCCTGCTTAGCAAAATCGTTCAAAGAACTTTTATGACAAGTTTTTAACATCAATCACTCTATTCATATCATATGCTTTCCTGGCTAGCTTCATATTGGGAAGCTAATCGTAATTCCAACCAATCTGTTTATGGAAATGATCCCAAGCCCTCTGTAGAGAAGCAGCTGCATGCCTCAGCAGGAATTCCCGCCCCCTACCTCCTATATGTTGGAAGTCGGAGAGTGTGCCATGTTTGACACTATCAGTTGTGCCAATCCTGCAGCAAGTGTATGAGAAAAGGTATCCCCTGAGAAAACCTTATTGAATGTATCCCCGAAGAGACGATAATATGAGGGAGGAACCCATAGGACTCAATGGGAATGGGCTGGATGCTAACAACGGACCTGTTAATGACGGGTCCGTTGTTAGCATTCTGGTCTGCTCGCGGGTGGCGGTATGCACACATGGTCTGGCCCGGACATGCATACCTCCACCCGCGATCAAACTCATAATGTGGCAGCCCGGAATGAACGGTGCCGGTAACTTACCGGCACCGTTCATTCCGCGGCTGCAAGCCTCATAATGAGGCCCATTTTGTCCTTCAAACAGTTGCTGACTTTTGCTCAAGGCCAAATAACAATTGCGGTTTGTTTTCAGTGATTTAAGCCAGAGACGGGTAGTTTTCGATTTTGTGAAAGAATGCCACAAAACAAAAAAAACTGGGCAAGACGTTGCTTTGTGCAAGTGGTTCATAAAACCAAGGACAGTTACAAACAGCTATGTAAAATATGTTTCGCGACAGGAGCAATCCAGAACGGTATGTGTTGCTGCTACCTCTGTGGATATATCATCTCTGTAAGAAAATTAAATCGAACCCTCACCTCTACCTGGTCCAGCACTGTTCCATGGTACAAAACACAGAATGTGTGGGTCAGTTTGACTGTATTTCTTCAACCCTTCCCCCTGGCACTAGCCCACTGGCCTCCCAGGTGCATTCCATAGTGATGTAGTGATAGGTTTAGCATATTATCGTACTTTTCACAATTTAACATATGAAAGACCTGACTTTCACTCCATGATATGATATGATATGACATGATATGGCACTTATAACTCACATATACACAAGTTTTTCAAGGCGCAAAACAGACATGGACAGATGAGCCGAGCTGACCCACGTGGGAATCTACACACGGTTGAGAAAGAAACCAATTGTAGCCTGGCATCCCCTATGGAGCTGTAGCATGTATACTCTCTTACCAATCAACTGTGTGGGTTCAGACCTTATATGCAATGTCATTACGGACGCTGGGACCTCTCAAAAGGCACCAACATTCATTCTGAAGTCCCAACGTTCCCGAGCAGCAGAGTCCTTTGATGATATTTTTTGTATTCTGTACAATTAATACTAGTTACCTTGCAATCTATCTCTTGGATTCTTTCCCTAGAGGGGTGTATTCATTCTGGTGTAAGCATAGCAGGGGGCAGCCTTCAATTGCACAGCGCTTACTATAATTTATGCATCTCCATTGATACTCCCTTGCGCACCTGACATTGCGTGCCCATACTAAATAAGTTCCATTCATGATTTGACTAGGCCTTGCGTCAATCTGGAGGAGGCTGTTAAGATGCATTTCTAAACTCTTACCTGATGTGCCACCCTCGTTTTAGTGAAACAGAGGAACTTTCTGGACAAGCCAGACAAATATAGGTAGCTTGTCAGGCAGTCAAGACTAAGTCTCTGAAGGGGTGATAGTGATCGGAAGACCACATTGAGCACATGCAGCAACAAACCACAAATTAATCTTAGACAAGTGTATATGAAAGATATCTATACATGTATTTCCGACAGGACCAATGGATACAAGTAAACTTTAGTTATGAGAAAACAGTGACCACACACACACACAATACTATACAGCATGTATATAATACACTTAATAATGTGAAAAAATGAGGAAAACACAGCCACAACCTGCAGCGAAACGAAGGGTTGCTTAAAATGCCAGGAGCATTTTTAGGAGTCAGTCGCTAACTTTCTAGTCCTGCCCTGAGAAGTGGGTAACCTTGTGCTCAACATTGCAGTAGTGCGTGAAAGCGCACAATTACGCCGGTGAAGCAAAAATGTGGTTCTGCTTGGGAAGGCTGTAGCAAGTCAGGAAGGGTCCTGAGGCAATGACGAATTGGTTCCCACTATTCGAGTAGGATGTGCCCTTACTGGCAGATCAGTTTTCAAAAGGTGAGAATAGCTTGGGAGCACAGACTAACACAGCCATCAATGAATACCTTTATGGGATGTCTGTGCGTAAAAGGTATCGATTGTGCCGGTCCAACACCATCAAGTGAATCAAGAGCTTGATCCATGTAAACAACTGGAGCCATGGGATAGATTTTATTTCTGCAATGACATGCTTTTTACTCCTTTCAATGACCCTTTCATCAAACTTATTGTCGAAGAGACGCACCCCACCTCATACGTATATCAAACATATACCTTATTGTAACAACTTATTACGTCTGCTACGGGGAGGCAGTTTTTCTGAAGTCAAAATAAGGGCTTAGTAAAAACATCAACTGAGGCAGTCCAATACTCCAATCTTAGTATAATGTTGTACCACCTGAGTTCAGGGTAGCATAGACAGAGCAGCTAGGCTTCTCTTAGGAGGGAGAGAGGGCTGCATAAGTACAAGTGAAATTGTAATTCAAACAGTCCAAAGAAACACAGAAACACCAAGTATTGTAAAAATAAATGGTATATTGAAATTCGAGTAGGCCTGTATAAATCTTGGGGGAAATAAGTACTATCACATTGTATATAGCCACATTAATAAAAACACAACACAATCCACAGACCAAAGCATATAACCTTATTTGGAAAACCAAACAAGAGTTCCTGGGAAGTCAAAACCAATAGTTACGTTTAGATTACTTTCAGTAATACCAGGATAGTAGACCCTATCAGTTGTACCGTGACTCTCAGAAAGAAATCACATAGTCTAATGAAATTGACACATTTTGTTTCTGTTCTAGTGATACTCATATGCTAGGCACAGTATAAACCTATAACTCTGATTCACGATAACACAGTTATTCAAGGGGAGTTGGACCTTGTGGTGTAATATTCAATTGTTGTTGCTTTTCAGTTCACAGACTAAGGGAACAGACCAGGGATAGCAAAACCCAGTGTTACACTGAATGAATGACCCAATGTTACTCTATGTAGGTAAACCCTAATGCAGACTTTTTCTGGACAGGCTAACAGCAAGTCAGGGGAAGCAAAACCCAGTTAGGGGACGCATATACAATTATCCTTACAGGAATAATAAAGTGAAACCAACAGCATTACCTTTGTGGATGAGGCACAACCAATTTACAGGTGAGCAAAATAACCTTATATATATTCAGTGAAAAAACATTGTTAAAGGGACGTTATGGTTAAGTTCCGCTACTTAAAACCTATGAAATTCAGTAAATCAGTAAAAAAATGTTGTTAAAGGGACGTTATGGTTCCAAGTAAAACCGATAAACCTCTAAAATTCGCCAGTTATAGTAAGATAAGCAACCATAACTCGCACCACCACCGTGTACTGCTAAGACTAACACCCAGGACATCAAAGATGACATCACAACTGGCATTGATGACATCACTGATGACAGCGCATGTCAGGCTCCCCCTTTTTTCCTTTACTGACATATCTAGGCCACATGGTTTTGTTCAGTAACAGTCAGGAACTAAAAATTGAAAAGGTACTTTATGTGTAGACTTATCAGCATAGCCAAATACGCCCATAATCACCTACGGGACGTGACGCAGAACACGAAAAATCAACACACATCAACTAACAACATAGCACGTCACAATTCGAAATATTAAACCGGTCTTTAAAAGAAAACAAAAACACTGTACAATTTGTAAAGTACTTTTATTTCACAATAAACTCTGCAAGAACATCCGACTATTCTCATATTCAATCAAATTGCAAATTTCTTGGCTTGTGATTGAAAATGTTAATCGGGAGGCACACGTTGTTCTTTTTCCATACACAAAGTGTTCGTTTTGGATAAAGGAACCGCTTGGGTCGAACAGTGAATTCCAGGGCGTCTGCAGCAACTTTGGCCTAGACCACCATAAAAGATGTTTTTATTGCTAGTGCAGCGTACGGGAACATGGGCCCTGGGCGGTCGTCCCACAAAACTGTCACGGTGATCTAGCTGTTGACGACTATGTGCACATGGCGACTGAAGAAGCCATCAGTTGGCATCTGGAATCCATGGCAATCGCAGTAAGGCAGCATGTAGCTATTTGGAAAACATAACAGAAAATATCTATCAATACCTGACCTTCATTACAATATATCTATTGATTTCTTAATTCGGCATATAGTTTAAACTAACGATTAGCACACTCATCAAACAATCTCAAAAAAGACAAAAAGAACCTGGAAACTGATACACAGTTCGATGTGGTCATATATGACATTTTAAAGAAATATTAGCGTTGAACCTGGGTGAATCTAGTGATAGTCTACATTCACCTAGATTCTGCACTCCCCATAACCACATAAAAAACACAACCGCAAAGAAAGATAGTACTTGAGTTACATTGCCAAAATTAATCTTCAGATAATAATAAGTTAAAGCTCTTTCCGGTGTACAGTTGTTAAAAGCAAACTTACATGATATTCACCGTCTCCATTCTCTTTGCGTAATTCAGACCGTAATGCTCAATGCGCTTGCACCAAAGAATCTTCATGAACTGATTTTACATGTTCCTTACACACTTTTGGAATGCATAACCTTATGAAATGTTCATTTTTACAAACCTCTTCTCACTGCATTCCTCACAAAATAGTCCCTTTCTCTCAAGGTCAAAAGACAATTGACCCTTATAGTTTCTTTCCTATGCGTGGGCTTCCTTAGCTCGCAACCAAAAAATCAAAGCTGGTGAGATTCACTCAGAGTCTAAATACATTCACACTTTGCAACAACATGGCTCAACACATTCATGAGAACTCGTACTCGCATACACGTGCAGGGCCGCTGTTTCCATCAAACACTGCAGGTGGCTGCCTCAGATGCCAAACTCTAGGGGGCGCCAGTCTGACTCCAATAATATTTTAAATACATTGTAGCAAAGAGACATTAGTCCTTCGCCTGTACCTCCAAATGTACCGTATGACTTTCGTGACAAAAAACACCACTTTTTTGCTTGTTGCTGCCACATCCCATCCCATCCTCATCAACCCTCACCTCCCCAGACAGTATTTGATAAGTTTAACAAGTGCAATGTTGTATTTTTTTATATGTTTTTGCAGCGATGTCCGCGGACAGCAAAACACGAATCAAATATGGCGGGCGCATCGGAACAATCTGAACCACTTCACGCTCTTCACCATCCAATGAGCGAGTGCGTCACACGTCTTCGGACATGATGCGATCGATTAGTCAATCATTATCTTGTCCATGGAGCGAACAGGGAAGTGTGTCCGCGGAGCAGACATAGATAACACTGAAAATACTGGACGGATTTTCACCAAATTTACAAAAGCACGCTTTCGGGACCAAACCGCTGCTCCTGCCACACATTTGGTGAAAATCCGTCAAGCGGTTTGATCTGTAGACATGCGCAAAGTTTTTCCCCCATTCAGTCTATGGGAAAAAAAGAAATTTTGGGACCGCCCCCTGTAACTTTGCCCTCCCTGGAGCAAACCTCACCAAACTTTGCAATGGGCCATATATTTTTTTTGCAAAGTTTGGTGAGGATTCGTCCAGGGGGGGAAAAGTTATAAACCGCCCAAAAAGTGCTCTTCCTATGGGATTAGCAACTTAACCATAACTTGGCCGTGTAATATTCCAGAAAGGCAGACCATGTCTAAGGTAAGTAAACTAACCTTTTATATACTTTGCAGAGAGGTGAGAACATAATTTCTTATAATGTGAAGACAGTTTGAATCCACTAATGAAGTCTAGGTAAGCCTTTCACATTAGTTAAAGTGTTATAATAATTACTTCCACAAGCCATTAATGGTAAATTTGTCTGTGTAACATAAAAATTACATTTATTTATAATGAGATAGGGATCCTTTCTATCCTTGGTAACTGTAGTTCTCTCAAGGTTAGCCAGAAAAAGTTAAAAGTGGAGCACCTAGGGCAACCTCAACCTAGCAACAACAGGCACGTATTACCAAAAGTTGTCAAAGAGGATATATTTGAAAAGACACTATGGACACTATGGAGAGCGCTGGAGAGCCCGACAAGTCACACCCATAAAAAGAGTAAAATATTCTGTCATTGTGGAGAAATGTTCCCACTCACAGAGTATAATAAAAAATAATCCACCAGTAAAGCTAAAAGTTCTGGAAGTTCTGGGGTTGACACAGGTCAGAAAAATGTATAATTTCTATGAACATCTGACCTAACAGAGACCATCAAAGCAAGTGGCATGAAATGCATGTGTGCATGGGGTTTGGATGTAGCAGAAGGATTTACAGACAAGCCTCAGGGTACCTTACACAGATGGTAAACACCCATTTGCATATCAGTCTTTCTGCCACCCAAATGGACAGTGGAGCACAGATGTGCAAGGTCAATTCTCTTCGGAACAATAGTATCAATACCAACCACAGACAGAGGATAAGTAATATAAATGAAGGAAAGGTAAAAGATACACATTAATGCATCATAAACCAGATTATCTCTGTGTAAATACATACTTTGTAATACATTATCTAGCATTGGAATTACAAGTGTGATAGCATTCGATTGTTTCTGTACATGTTCAAACAACAGATTTTTAAGCCAGCTACAAATCATTTAAATCTGGAAGTCAATCTTTCAACAAGTTCCGATTTTGGAGGACAGGGCACGTTTGCAATGGTTTGTGGCATTGTATGTGTCCTGGGAACAAAATCAGGATCCATTCCAACGGTATGCATGGCCAACACAGTCAATGTCAGATCTTTCACAAATTCAAAATCTAATTCCTGGTATATAGGCTTGGCCACCCATTGTTTCCCTTGTTTTGCAAAGACCATGAGGTAACTAAGCCTCCCGAATGATCCTGCAGTTTTCGCTTGTTCCCTCCCAACGTTCTCATTGTGCGCAAGTGCAGCTAGTTTTGTGCTGGCCATCATTCCGTCTATGCCGAAATGCAACCTTTTGGGCCTATAATTTAGGCACATACTATGGAACACCTCAGGTCTCTTGAAAGCGTTTTATCGTACACAATCTTCAGGTTGTTTGTGTGGAGGAGAGCATGGCACCAACCACTTCTTCTTGCATTCCTGCTCCTTCGATAAAGGTCCAGGTGCACATTTGTGGAAATGTTGGTTTTCTGTCCATGGTTGTAGGTTGGAACAATGGTGCATCAATGAACGCCATTTTTCAAGTCGAACTTCTAAAGATCCATCAAATCCATTGACGTCCCCATCTGAGCAGGAGCCCTGGCCTTGCTCCCTATGTCCAGGAGCAACCCTACACACCTTCATCCTACCTGGATATAAAGGTTAGAGAGGGCTGCCCAATCCACCTGCCCCCAGGCCCTCACCAATGCATCTGAAAATCACCAGAATCTGCACACAATTTCTTTTTTGTACCGTGACTGGGAAATCACTTGGACTCACCCAGCCATCTTCCAAAAGGAAGGATTCGACCCCCCTTCTAGCTACCTGACACTATTTTTCGCAATTGGAAGTGACGAGGCTTCAAGACAGTCCAAAATGGCTGCTTCCCGTGCCTCCACTTCCTCACCCCTTTCAGCAACAAGCAGACCGACGTGATTGGCTCACCCCCTCCTCAAGTAGCCAATAGGATTGCCGGTAGGTGTGACCCGCCCCGCGAGAGAAGGCATGTAGAAAAGGCTTGTCTCCTGACTGAGCTGACAGAGCTTCCCGAGCTGCGGCTGCTCCAGGTCCCTAAGCCCTGTCTCTTGCCTGGGCCCCCGCTTACACCGTGAGACATTGATTGTACAATTTGTCCGAAAGCTACCACCACATCTCTCTCACAATTCGAGACATGAGATCTTAAAGTTGCCTCCTACGAGCACCCGTCTACATTAATGTCTAAATTGCTTACAGCACCTGTCACGGATTAACCTGTCGCTGCATGCCACCCCTCACCTGTTTGTATGCTTTTTCTAAATGATTGTCTGCCACATGGAAAAAGCTACCCACGCTGCTGCCACTTGTCCCCACCCTCCTTGGGTTACGCGCTATTAATACAGAGCCTCATGTTTACCCTGATAGACACCCCTCTGTACTACTCTATCACATTGAATAACTGCTGCCCTCCATCCAAATATATATGTACACACTGATAATCACCTGCATGTATGTACTACCTAGTCAAACTGCCACGTGTGCGATCTTTGCTCCTTAGCCTTGCTTTGCATTTCTGCCTGCCCACCATGTCTTAGCCCTATTTCGCATTTTGTCTGATTATTATACCTTAGCCTTGTATTATATTTTGCCTGACTATTGAGCTCTAGCTCTGCACTGCATTTTGCCTGATCTACATCCAGCATAACCACTGTGCCTTAGCCCTGACTCACATCATGCCTGATTACCATGCCTCAGCCTTGTATTATATTTTGCCTAACTAAAACTGCCATGCGTGTGATTTTTACCCCTTAGCCTTGCTTTGCATTTCTGCCTGCCCACCATGCCTTAGCCCTATTTCGCATTTTGCCTGATTCTTATGCCTTAGCCTTGTATATATTTCACTTCACTATTGAGCTTTAGCTTTGCATTGCACTTTGCCTGATTTACATCTTGCATAACCACTGTGCCTTTGCTCTGACTTGTATCTTGCCTGATTACCACACCTTAGCCTACATTGTGTTTTGCCAGACTACCGAGCCTAGTCTTGAATTGCTTTTTGCCTGCTTTGCATCTAGCACAACCACTGTGCCTTAGCCCTGACTCGCATTGTGCCTGATTATTATTGCCGCTTATGACTATTATACCTTAGCCTGTATTGCATTTGGCCTGCTTATTGTGCCACAGCCTACACTTAAATCCTGCTTGACCATTGCATAGGAGCCTAAAGCTCACCTAGCTTCAGTATGCTCACTAAAGTCACCAAACAACTTATATTCTCTTCATTATCCATAGAGCCTCATACTTTGCCTTGGTATACTCCACATACAGGCCCGTGGTGATTTAGCAACTATAACACCCTACCTGTCCAACATCACAACAACCAAACAACATCTAGCCATTGACAACGCTATACTCCAAATCATAAGTAACCCATGCTCAAGAGAATCTAGGAATACGCGCCTTAGAGCCAGACTAGCCAAAATATGTGAGCCAACCAGAAGTTCGCTACCCATCCTTACAGGGAAAAGGACACCTAAAATTCTGTTGGCAACTACTGAGTCAAAAAGCTGCACATCCCTACACTTGAATCCTAAAGACCAACTAGACTCTCACCCTGTAAACTCAACCCCCACTAGCCCACCTATGAAAGGAGCACTGATAAACTCCAGATCTCTAGTAGCCCATGCCACAGAGATTGCCGACCTGATTCTGAGGGGGAACCTAGACTTTCTCGCCATCACCAAGACATGGCTACACGCTGCAGCAAGCCCTATGCTATGCCAGCAGTCCCAGATGACTATACTATCCTAACACAAGACAGATAAGGCACCAGAGGAGGAGGTATTGCCATTATCTATAAATGTAGCCTCGCCATGAGACTACATTACAGAACCCAGAAAGGTAGAGCTCCACTAAGTAAAATGTGCTGCTAGACTCCCAACATTTAAAAGAAACTGTCCATAAGATGACTGAATGTGATCCAAAAAAAAAAGCAAAAACACGCAGGTGTATGTCCAATGTATCTTGTATTCAAATTTTTGTCATCAGCCAGAATGATTTGCCGACATGTGTTTCGACCTTCTGCGGTCTTTTTCAAGGCAAAAAATCTGGATTCCATCGACAAACCAATACAGTCAAACCACCAATGAAACCAAAAAAATCAATGTCATCAAAATATCCCAAATGACCCAAACATTTGAAATAAGACATATACAAGCATGTGAATGGAAGAATACAGGGAATAACACAAACTACATTCAACGATAATAAAAATGTGAATACATACATTACCAAGGTCACCGTGGCATGATCGTCATGCATGTTCCAGGACCAGGTCATCATGGGAAATGAGCGGTAGGATCACAGAGCATAAAAGAAAAGCATAAAAGCCAGAGGCCAAATTAGCCTCATTCAATTGCTAACCCAAGATGTTCTAACTCACCCAACTAATACACCATTTGGCCTATATTAACAATAGCCCAACTAGGCTGGTCTAGACATGTGCTAAGCATAAACATAAGCCTCGAATTAACGGTGGCTGTAAATTGACAAAGTGCCTGCTCGCAAACCAAAAGAAATATAACTACAGGCGTGTCCTGATAATACTGTGTGCTCCTCAATCCATCACCACACCTCTAGTGTGCAGCATATTATGCTCGAGCTGCAGCTATGTTCACGTAAAATATATGTTACTGAATTGTAATTGAAGTTTTGCTGATTCAGCTACTGTGCTGAAAATAATTTTGGAATTAGTCCAAATGTCATCTCCAAAGAACCTATATAAAACAACATAGAAAATGCAACTTAAATGAAACAATCCTTAAATCAAACGGTATATACCCCAGCGCCATGCAATCTGCAGCCAATAGCACCATGATAAGAGTTACCTGAAAATGACAGACTGTTCTACTGAACGACTGTGATATAAATGTGTCAAGTCACTGCAGAGCTCCAGCGTTTATCATGAAGCACAGATCTGCATCTAGGAACAAGATAACACAAAGACCACGCACTTGAAGTCGGTGCAGCCATATCCTGCTGCAAACGTGGGCATTTATGTATGCTAAACACAAATAGATGACTGTAAGCAGTCTTACCTCGAAGAAGAGAATAAAGTCTCCTGCCCATGTTATAATGTTTACATAATCACTCAGGTGCTGCTCGGTACCGTGTCATCCGAGTACAGCACCTCACGAGTGAAAATATACGTGATACGTCACGTGTACCTGCGTGCTCACGTGACTCAAAGAGAAAAATAACAAAAGAACACTATCAAGTGCAATACAGCTCCTCATCCATGCCGTGTGATGCAGGTACATTTACTAAGTTATAAATAGCCAAATACTAGATGAGATAAGAGAGATGTTAAATAAATAATGAACTGAAACTAAATCCATGCGTCCAAAAATAGGACTATGTAATAGTTTGCTTTGATCGCTACAACTCAATGCCATCTAAGTCCTCTGGTACAAGCAATTAGCGTCCAATAAAAAGGTAGTTAAATTAGATCTACTCTGAAACTAATTCCAACGCCCAAAAACCAAGGGCTGTGTAATAGCCTTAATCACTGCAGCTAAATGCCATCTAAGTCCTCTAGTGCGTACAATTAGCGTCCATTACTGTAGGTGAGACTGTAGTAAGACAACATAATATGTAAAGCTAAGCTCAAATCTAAGTGGCATGATGCCAAGTTGTTATAAAAAGGATGCCCACGGTCTGAGATGAAGAGAGATGCATCACAGAATTCCCTTATAACTGTGAATTCTAAAGTGACAATGGTGAAACAAACCCAAAATAAACATCTAGTGGCTAGCCCAACGCCAGTGCTGTGATGGGATGGAAAAACATTTTTTTTTTTTAAATTCGAGAAAGGAATAAAATGGAAATAAAAAGGAAAATGGAAAGGTTTTGAAGTTAGATTTGGTATTGCGGTCAGGCACTGAGCCACCAGCTCATCCGGATTCGACCGCTGTTGACAACTGATAAGCTGAACTAAAGATTGATGTCGCTCATAATGCTTGTTCACACACAATTGGTGACAGCCCAATTAATAGCTGTTCCTCCTGACAACACATATACACTAAATGAGTGACAGTTTCTCCACGTAAATCTGGCTCACGACCCTCCAACATTTAGATAAACACATGTAATTCCGTATCTGTGTTGAGACCCACCCACGTACACCTAAGGTGACATATGGTTTGTGCTTCCAACTGGCGCAAAAGTACTTGCCGGTCACCCCCCCTTGGGTGTACACGAGCTTGCATAAGCCCAATGAAGCGAAGATTCAGGACATCATCCATTTGATGATGTTCTTGCCAATGTATGGCAAGTGGCAATTTAGAATCAGCACTGTTCAAATGAGCAAAATGTTCTCTGATGCGGATCCTAAGTTCCCTAATCGTAGAGCCCCCATATACTTTGCCACAGACACATAAAATCGCATATACCACATATTTAGATTTACAGTTAAGAAAGACCCTTATTCGGATAGAGAGACCATTATGGCATGTAAACGAGTCTGCACAGATTGAGAATTTGCAAAAGTTACACGTCCCATATTTGAAAAAGCATTTGGGTTTAGGTGGTAACCAAGTAAGTAAGTTGTTCAACTCTCTCCGTCCTTGGATCCAGAAAGAGGGACAAAGCTGATCTCTGAGCGTCTGATTATGCGTAAAGATAAACCTGGGTTGATCATTGATATAGGATCTGAGATCCGGATACAATTTTAAAATGTGCCAATGCCTGTTGAGCAATCGAAACAACATATGTGAATTTTGAACATATTTGGTAATAATTTGCACTTCAGAACAAGCAGGGTGTTTTTTTGTATGGGAGAATGCAAGTGTAGTGTCACGTATTATGTCATTGGCATGTTGCATGCCTTTTTGAATACATTGTCTTGAATACCCACGTTTCAGAAACTGCTCCTTAATCTGTACACATTCATTCTCATAAGCTGCTTGAGTGCTGCAATTCCTGTGAGCTCGATAAAATTCCCCAAATGGAATATTGTGGATAACAGCACGTTTGTGACAACTTGTTGCATTCAAAATCGAATTAACAGCTGTAGGTTTTCTAAAAGTCTGTGTATGAATCCTCTGATTAACAATACTGATGGTTAGGTCTAGAAATTCAATGTGTGTGGGACTGCAATGTCTGGAAAATTCAAACCCACATGTGTTCACATTTAAATACTCAGCAAATTTTTGAAAAGATTCCATAGTGCCATTCCAAACCAATAAAACATCATTGATGTATCTTTTCCATTCCACAATATTAGCATTGAATTGATGAGTTGTGAAGATGTAATTATATTCAAAATAACCCATGAATAGATTGGCCAATGGAGGGGCATACTTCACTCCCATGGCCACACCTTTAGGTTGCACGTAGTATTGACCATTGAACAGAAACTGATTATGGTCTAGGGTAAATGCCAGGAACTCTTTGATCATGGTCACATGCTCTGTGTACGAAGAAGAGTGATTCCTGAATGAACAGTCTATAGTGTCAGGCGCCATGTGGTGCTCGATTGAAGTATATAGAGATTTAGCGTCAAATACATTGACACTGCTATCAAAGACATGGTTCACACTCTTCCAGCATATTTGTGAGACACAACACACACTCTACAAATACTCCAATCAATTCAACGTCAAAACATATGAATATTCACAAATTCAGATTAAAAGCGGATGAACTATTTGTCTTGCAGATTGGGCAGAACACGCATGGAGGACATAAAAATTGAAGAGGATATAACAGTGAAGCTAAACTGACCAAGATCAGATATTTGAAGACTGAGTGATCCACAGTATTTCAGGTACAATGATCGATTGTATTGAATAGGGGAATCTTTTAAATTAACAATACACGTAGAATAAGGATACATGAATTAAACAGAAATATATATCTATTTACAGATACAACACTTTTGAAGAATAGAATTTTGTCGCACCTGATGAAGGGCTCAGATAGCCCGAAACGCGTTGTGCATTAAAGAGAAAAAGATCATCTATAAGATTAGTTTCTCGTGAACTTCGGACAACTTTTGAACTATAAAGACCCAACGGGAAATCAACTATCAAAGAAATGTATCAAGTGACTTGGGTTTAAAAACAACTTGATAAAAGATGTTTATGTGTTAAAAAACTGTATACAATCTGAAAATACAAGATTGCACGAATGAAATGTTTGTTATAATGTTTATTTTGAAAAATTAACGAAATCAAACAGACATATTGATTTCGAGTTTTGAGAAACTTTTTATTTAATTTCGGATTAAAAAACATGTTTGTACCAGACGAGATTTAGTCATTTGTTTTGCATATTTTGTGCTCAAAAGTGTGCACAGAGTACGATCATTTTAGCTAGAGTGATCACACAAACCGTTGTACTTTGGATTCTGTAGCCCAGAATCAGACTCTGTATAGCACCTAAGCACTGTTGAAATTATACAAAAAATCACTTGAATCTACACTGAGTCCCAGAGTGCTTCTCTACACCCGTATTCACCGAAGTATAATATTAGAACAAAAATAAGAAAACTTTGAAACAGTGCAAGGTTACCTGCATTTCAATCTCAAAGTATATCCGTTGTAGGATTTACTTTCATTCTAGCAAGGGAACTGTGAGTATGCATACCTCATAGTCTGGACCTGTTGCAAAGGAGGAAGTGATTGTAGTCGAAGTTCCAGCATCCCCCTATAACATAGTACTTGTTTTAATACGGAAGAAAAAGCAAAATGAATCTGAAAAAAACTTGATGCAGACAATGGTACATACAGAGACATACCGATACATGCCACTTTGTGTAAATAACCAATACTATACATAATCATTTTCAATACGTTGAAATTCCAAGCATAAAACATGCATGTAGTTTATTTGCATATAAAGGACTAGTACAATATAATTACTTGATAGGCGAATGAGGTTGATGTTGACTCTGAAAAAAAAATGGATGCAGAATCTTGCTCCTTCATTTTCAGTACATTGCCAGAAAAAAGTACAATGGAAAACGTAAATTAGTATTAGAAATGTTGCCACATCCAACGCTCTAAAATATCACCTTGTGCCAGTCGGTAGGGCTCACCATAGACATGTCAGTGATTTCCTCACTGGTGAGGGTCTGTGCTTCCAGAAGTGTACTCTACATAAAGAAGGACATGTTAACCAACACATTTCAAAAACCTTATGCGACTTTTAAAGGGCACTATGGACATTTTTACTGAGGGTCACATTTCACTGATTTATCATAGTCTCCCAAAAGTGGGGATCGATAAAGTAAACTAAATTGAAACATTTTAAAAATCCAGTGAATATGGTAACTATGGAAACTTGAGTAATACAACTTTGATGGAAATAAACACAGAAAACTGTAACTTTTCATGAAGTTACCTTTTCAATACACTACATTAAATAAATCGAGAGATCATAGAGAATATTTATGTATACAGGCCATCGGCCTACATACCAACAAACATAACAAATTCATCGTCCACTACTCACCTGAGCCAGCGTGTGCCGAAATTGAGTTGGAATTGCATTTGGAAGCAATGTATGAAGAATTCTGTGTGGACGCTTTTTTGTGTACTTTGATTGTTCGTACATATTGTTGGTAAAATGCAGGCTGCAGAGGCGGAACCGATTGCTCCTCACATCTTGCAAGACAGCCTGGGCTATGCTTTTAATCTCGTCCACTGGAAAGCAGCAATTTTTAATCCATCTTCTTATTAAATCAATATCCTACGGGAATATATGGAGGAATGTGCCCTGAGTTTTGTCATGGCTCACAGAAGGGCAACCGATAAAGATACATGAGGGCATTCTTTAAAAGTCTGTAAGAAAAAAAATTATACGTTATTACAAATAATACTGTTTCAATGAGAATCAAACAATTATTACACAGCTTTGTCTGTAAAGTTTCTTTTAAATGAAGAAAGAAAACCTGTGTAACATAGTCGAATGAACACGGCGATAGCTTTCTAACATAATTGATTGTTATACCGCAAATCGTAACATGTTACTCTTCAATTGAATGAACTTTCAAGCATCAAAAGAAAACATCCTTGCAAACATGGACCATGAAACATTCCATTCTATTACAATGCACAGTGATTCAATGTGCTATTTACCGAGATCAAAATACACCAAACATTCGATAATGGTGAAGTCTTTGAAATAAATGAACATTAAAATACTGTGTACATTAGGTGGAAATCGATAGAAACTTTCAGAGCATCGATTGATGAACATAGAGATGCAAATAGGTGACCTGCCCTTACTTGGATGAAGAAATAAGCTGATTCAGCAAGCAGGGGACCTAGTAGCTGTGGAACAGGTATCCGAGGAACAGGTAGCTTGATGTTGATATACCTTGTCGATCTCAGAGATGTTCTCCTTTTAAATGTCAAGGTTTTTATAAAGGCTTAGGAAAGTGAGTCTGTATGTAAATGTGTGACATGTCCGTTGACACCCACTTAGCCTCGATGCCAATTTTTCACATCTGCCATAGCCACCCACCCATTCCCCTTGCGGATGCACAGGCATAGGCCTGCTTGTACAGGGTTGAACCACAAACGCAAAATGCTTGTGTGGGTCATTTTTTGTTAATGAAAATGGCCAACTTGGGTTACCTAACCAACCTCTAGGACTCCTTACCCTGATTATTCGGTCTTATAAGTTATTATGGCACCTTTTCAGGGCTCAAGGTAAACACGTCCAAATCTAGCATTATGCCCACGGGTCCCGGGGACTATGATATCGGGGGTAACTCTGAAATACTGGGAGTAAGAATAGAGCGGGTATCCACCAGGTATCTGGGCACCATCATTCCCAGGGATCTGTCACAACACTATCAGTGCAACTTTCCAGGGATCATGGCTAAGATTAGTAGCGACCTCAAACGTTGAGCACCCCTTACCCTCTCTTCGTTTGGGCTTATGGTTACGGTAAAAATGAACATCCTGCCCCGCCTTCTTTATCTCTTTGCAGCCCTCTCCGTGGTGATCCCTGATGCCTTGTTTGAGGTAATGCAGTCCAGAGTTCTCCAATTCATTTGGACCGGTAAAAGAACAAGAGTCAAATTTTCTACCCTGACTCTTCCAAAGTCTAATGGTGGATTCGGTCTCCCGAACTTCAGGCTATCCTATAAAGCAGCCCAGCTTCGGGTGATGTTAGAGCACATGAGAGATGACCTGGGGACATATTGGACCTATATTGAGGACGTCCATACTCCCCCGAAAAAAGTCAGGGACCTATTATGGGCCCCCCCTAAAGCTATCCCCTCCCACCTCAAAACACACCCCACCTTAGCTGCCCTTTGGGTAGCCTGGAAACCGAACAAAGACAATAAACAGCTGTCCTCCTGGCCGTCCCCTTTAACATCGCTTTGGGCCCCCCCCATCAACCTAGGCACCAATGGCTTTCGAGATACCCAATCATAGTCAGATATGGGCCTGGAGAGGGTTGCTCAACTCTCTCACGAGGAGGGCTTCATAGAATACGACCAATTGATAGAGGCACTGGGTGACATCCCCCCCTCAATCTTTGAATTCCTACGCTTGAAGGGAATACTGACCCATCCTCGGTGGGCCGACAACTTTAAACGTCCCCTCTCTCCCTTTGAAAATGTCCTAGCCAAAAGTGCATCCCGGAAGGGCTCCTATCTATGTTTTATAGTACGTTGATAACAGCGAACCTGGAGGGTAGACAACCCTTCAAACGAATATGGGAAGAAAGGCTGGGCATGTCGCTGGACGACCACACATGGAGGGCAATCTTTAAATCTGTTTTTATGGGATCACTGTATACCGCTTTTATGGAACACAGATTTAAGATACTCCACTCATGGCATCGCCCTCCGGCCACCCTGTCCAAGATGTTTAAAGAGGTATCCCCTTTTTGCCCTAGGGTATGTCAGCAACGAGGCACTTGGTTTCACATGTGGTGGGGATGTCCGGTCATTCAGGTGTACTGGTCAGAATTACTCAGCTGTATTAAGGATATAGAGGGGTACTGCCCATCCCTACTCCCATTGGAAATCCTCCTGGGTACTCCTATGCCGGAGACAGAACAGAACGCATTTCCGAGGGGCATTGGGGCCATGTTGAGAGCGGGGAGGCTAGCACTCGCCCAAAAGTGAAAAAGTGCTCTAGCTCCATCTAAGGAGGAATGGCTCGGCAAACTTAGGTCGATTTTCACTTATGAAAAACTCACTGCGATAACGAATGATACTGTGTCGGACTTTGTACAGGAATGGACCGCAGTGTTTCTTAACGATGACTGCATCTCTATGCGTCTGTAAAGTAGGACCTATACTGTTTCCATTTCACTACCTCCACCACCATCTCCAAGGACCTAGTTTGGCTCCCAACTTGCTGAGAATCAGTCTGACCCCACTATGTCAAATTGTATGATTAATAACAAAATGGTAATCGAATGTTCTCTCTGCAGCTTCTATAACCCGCAATACCTCAACACTTGGTATGTTGAAAAGTTGGGGGGGGCATGAGGGGGGAGGCGGGATGGGTGTAAAACCGAAAAACACTGACATTTATGCTTGTTTGATGTATTGCTGGCAGGGATTGCTCGCGCACCCTGTCTTATATATAAGATGTTAATAAAAACAAACGAAAATGGCCAACTTTTTTGGGGCATATGGGCCAGTTTAATGACTTCTTCAATATGTGGCTAGTAGCAGTGAACACTGTTGCTGAGTATATATTTTTTTAAATGCCCAATTTGCATTATCTTTTTATCAAAATACTCACCTCTGGGTAATATTCAAATGGTGTCCTAAAAGAAATGAATAGCCACTTCAAACTTTGTGCCACGTTTTCATTGGTGCCCGAGACAAAGTAGTGAGGAGACACTGGGTCTGGCCTGGCCTTGTGGGCAATGGATATCACAGAATATGGGACGCATTATTAGGGGATAGTCACAGCCACATCAGTGTGGCATGGAGGCATGGGGCCACGAGTAGTCAACAAGATAGGAGGTTGGAAATCACATTGTTTCACAAGATGTATAAGACCCGAGCTAACATAAGGTATATCTTTTAACAGATAAGAGATACCCTACAAATCGGCATTTATCGTGGGACAGTCCTTTGTGGGTAGGACTGGAAAGTGGACCGAAGAGCCAAGAAGCAAACTACCACATCCTAGTGGGAGCAGTCTATTCTGACCCAGAGTGTTTCCACAAAAATGGAACTCACCTATCAGTAAATGGGATGGAATTATTCCATACAGGGATTTTAAACATGCTAGCAACAAGGGTGTGCAAATAGAGATTTAGGGGGTCATTACGACCCAGGCGCTAAGTACGCCAACTTTACCACCATGGTGTAAACTAGGTTTACACCATGGTGGATGGCGGATTTACCGCCCCATTCCAAGATGAGTGGGGCGGTAAATCCCCATTTCCCATTTTCCCTTCCCCATTCCCATTTTTGCCCCATAGGGCATAATGGGAGTGGGGAAGGCTCTAATTACGCCACCGTAAATTACGGTGGCGTAATTAGCCTCATGGCAGGTTAGCGCCATGGATTTTAACGGCTGCTAAAAGCAGCCGTTAAAATCAGAATAGGCGTTAAGGGTTAACAACGGCGTTAACCCTTAACGCCTGGGTCGTAATGAGGCCCTTAGTAGAGCAATGGTCTTTTGGGTGAACCCGAGTGCCCTGAACCCACACAGGTGTGGCACATGGGCCTGGAAGGAAGTTGCCAGTAAGCGCAAGAGTGCTCAACAGACAAGATGTAGGTCCCCAGCACATGGACCAGAGAGCCCATAATGGGGCAGTTGGTGAACCAAGGAGAGCCAGTTCCTGTTTCATGGTCCAAGTACCCAAAATCTTCAGAACTATATTAATGCTGCACACCTGTTGATTTGTGACATAAACACAATAATTATGTTTGGTTTATTATTGTTATGCTTAATAAAAGTCACAGACTTTTATTGCCAACACAAAAACAAAGAGTCTGCATAGTTTTGCATGATGCGTAGTGCATATTTTCAATGCTATACAAAGGCTAGCAATTCCACAGCTTGTGGCACCTTGAGCCTCCAGCTGCCTTGCGAGCACATGGTCTTAGGTGCAAACTGCCATCGATACTGGGGGGGAGAAGGGGATGGATGGACTTGAAGAGGGGAGTCTGTAGACACTGGGTCTGGGGAGGCCATGTGAACAATGGTCACTGTGAGGAAAATCCCTTTGAATTGTACATGGTGTTTGGCAACTTCAGTGTTCCCACCCACCCAGCCCCCTTGGAGGCACACAGTCATAGGTGTGAACTGCCATTGATACTGGAGGGTGGATGGATGGGCATGAGGCAAGCGCAAAAGGCCTGAAACACTGATGTAGGGACACAAACACATATTGATTGCAGGAGCGGTGGATTGAAGAGAGGAGTCTGGAGACACTTGGTCTGGAGTGGCCATGAGAACAATGCTCACTGTGTGGAACATCCTTTTGAGCCTTTGAGGTTAACATGGTGTTTGGCAACTTGAGTGTTCCCACCCACCCAGCTCCCTTGGGAATGCATGGTCATAGGTGTGAACTGCCTTTGATACTGGAGGGGGGATGGATGGGCATGAGGCGAGTGCAAATGGCCCATGGAGCACTTCTGAAGGGACACAAACCTATGTTGATTGCAGGGGCAGTGTCTTGAAGGGAAGAGTCTGGAGACACTGGGTCTGGGGTGGCCATGTGATCAATGCTCACTGTGCAGAACATCCCTTTGAGGTGTACATCAGTGTTCCCACCCACTCAACCCCCTTGGGAGCGCTCAGTCATAGGAGTGAACTGCCATTGACACTGAGGGGGGATGGATCGGCATGAGGTGAGCGCAAAAGGCCTGAACACTGATGAAGGGAAAAAAACATATGTTGATTGCAGGGGCAGGGTCTTGAAGAGGGGAGTCAGGAATATCCCTTTGAGCTTTACATGGTGTTTGGTACGTTGACCGTTCCCACCCACCCACTACTGGAGGGGGGATGGATGGGAAAGAGGCGAGCGCAAAAGGGCACCAACCATTCTTTCATGACCCTCATAGACGATTGAGCGTGTTCTTGACTCACTGAAAAATTCAAACAACTATTTGCATATGCCCATTTGTATTTTATTTAGTTTGGTGATTTTGAAGGTTGGCACAAACAAACTACACAGTGTATACTTGTGGTTGCAGCACAGTGTGTGAAAATCCCCTGTACTGTCTGCTGTCACTGGTGAATTTGGCTCGAATGGCTCGAACGACACAGGCGGGTATTACTCATTGACCGCGGAATCCAAGACTCCCATAAAGCTACCATGCAAACGAACAGTAGGCCACCAGCCTGTATCACATATGAAAGAGAAACATGAACATTATAAATGAATGAACCAGATAAGTGTACCACTTTAGTCAAAAATGCATCCTAAATTCTTTGCATAGTTGCCCTTATAAAAGTAACTTTCTGGAAAAATGTACTTTGGCTTTAAGTGTAGACAGATTATGAAAGTGAACACCCATTCAAGCCAGAATGGTTTGGGGCATAGAGAAATATTGTTTTTTAGTTGAAAGTGAAAGACACATAAGCGATGAACATTCTGATTTGCAATAAGCGATAGAAATGTATTCAATTTACATATTAAATTAATGTGTCAGTGATTGATCCAAGTTACGACAATGTAAGAGAACAACATTAAAGTTTAGTCGTCTCAGTGGTCAAAATTATATCATATATAGACTATACTTACTCGTTACTTGGATTGCGAGGGCGAACTGTTGTGCAAAGTTTGTGCATAAGCACCATCATATTCCTCAACACGGACCTTATGAGGCATGCTGCCCTGAAATCATGCAGCTTGGTAATGCATAGCAGTGGTGTGTCTTCTTTGGCTATGTAGGCCGAGCATTCAGAGTTTTCTTGGTAGCAGCAGTTCTCCACCTCGGTTGGCATGACCTTGCAATGATTGCAGGTAAACCAGGTTGAAACGTCTTCCATGAGACTATGCTCAGGCTCATGCTCCAGTGATTCATCTTCCCAACTATTGTCCGATTACCCATTTTTTCTGCATTTTTCTCTTTCCATTAGTTGCTCTTCGGAATATGCAGGCTTGTTTGTACTGGTAGGGCTGTATTGTTGACATTATATGACAAATATATAAATAAAACAAAAGTACCTTTGTTCTGCTAGTGTAAGTACCTGTTTGCGGGCTTCGTACTAGGAAGATAGCTGAACATAGCAGTAAAGAGTCACAGGCGATCGACACTAAATACAGTGAAACGATTGAAAAAGCAATGTTGTCTGCTCATAAGGGGTCTGTTTATACTTGTTGAGGAAAGAAGCGTCCTGGCATGCTGCCCTGAAGTCATGCAGCTTGGTAATGCATAGCAGTGGTGTGTCTTCTTTGGCTATGTAGGCCGAGCATTCAGAGTTTTCTTGGTAGCAGCAGTTCTCCACCTCAGTTGGCATGACCTTGCAATGATGGCAGGTAAACCAGGTTGAAACGTCTTCCATGAGACTATGCTCAGGCTCATGCTCCAGTGATTCATCTTCCCAAATATTGTCCGATTACCCATTTTTTCTGCATTTTTCTCTTTCCATTAGTTGCTCTTCGAAATACGCTGGCTTGTTTGTACTGGTAGGGCTGTATTGTTGACATTATATGACAAATATATAAATAAAACAAAAGTACCTTTGTTCTGCTAGTGTAAGTACCTGTTTGCGGGCTTCGTACTAGAAAGATAGCTGAACATAGCAGTAAAGAGTCACAGGGGATCGACACTAAATACAGTGAAACGATTGAAAAAGCAATGTTGTCTGCTCATAAGGGGTCTGTTTATACTTGTTGAGGAAAGAAGCGTCCTGGCATTCCATGGAGACACGTCAATAGCTTGCGCACAGAGAACGTGAACACGAGACGTGCATTGGCGTTGTGAAAAGGGGTATACGTGTCCAGTGATTTCAGCTTCAGGGGCATGTGATATGATTTAGTGCTGCAAGGGCACTTGAATTTAGGGCGATGCATAAACAGATACAATTAGCTCAAGATGGCTACGCCCAACTCGTTGGTTTCGCATGTGTAAAAGTGAGGAAAACTTAGGTAAGATTAATTGGAAAACCTTTTTAAGATCGATTACAGTATGCTTAAAAATACATGCCCGAACGATCGGGACAAAAAGATTTTTGAGCAAACTTCCCCCTTAGATTTCGTCATACCATAGATCTTAGCAAACCCTGACCATATATCAAAAGAAATGTCAAGATTACCATTATCCAGCTCAATAACCAACAAATTGACCATATACATGCAGTTATTTAAGTTTTCAATATGGAACTTGTTCCATAAGATTCTGTTACTCTGTAGTGAGACTTCGTAATGACCCCTCATACCATCAGATTCTCTATTAACCAGACATTTAGGATTCAACTCCAGTATGCCATGGTCACTTTATTCAGTTGTAATAACTGGAACACCCATTCTTACCCATTTGGGGCTTGTAGGGACACATACATAATCCATTCAGCTGGTAGATACCCCATTAGAACAGTTGTAGCCAATCACTGGGCCATCAAACGAAGCCTCACTCAAGTACTCAATACCATATGCCATGTATGCCCTTGTTCAAGTTGTATATGATACTATTGTTTAGACTGGGCCTTACTGTTGGCCATCATGCAGAAGGTGTTTAAGTCTCCACAGACAATCATTTCGCCTCCTTCCTACATGATTCCAATTCCACTCCATCATAACCTCTGCCAAATACGACCTTATCCTGGCTGTATACTTCCTTCTGGGGTGGGTCATACACATTAACCAAAAGGACATTAGTATCATGCAGCAATAATGTGGCACAGAGCACATTCTGGTAGCCCTGTCTTGCATTGTATTCATCCACATTCAGATGATTCATAGTCCCTATGACAAATCCTCTGCTAGGTCTTCATTTTCAGCCCTTGAAAGCAGGCTTATTTAATAGGCATATACCCATCGAGGCATGATTTGGTTACAAGCCACGTTTCCTTCAATAACAAGATGTCACTGGCTACTACATTTCTTAACCCACCTTCTTCTTGCAAGAAGTGCTTATGACCTCTGGTGTTCCAACTAATCACAATCACAGGGGCCATTTCAGTCTTAATTAAACCGGAAATAACCAATGTCACTGACATCATGAGGAGTCCACACCCATTGAACCTGAGCAGCAGAATGCAAAGGAAAATACTTAATATTTCCTTCACGTAAAAGTAACTTCTTCCCATCTGCGGTTTCATCTTTACAATTGTCCCCGTCCACCATGTCCATACTCTCTGAGTAGGGAAAACCCATTTCAAACAAATAACCCATACGAGGCATGCTGCACGACAAAATCCGCCTTCTGTTTACTATAAAACTGTAGACATGCCTAATTCGAATCAAGCTCAGAGTCTGGTAGGATAACCTGCACCAAATCTCTCATAGTAAAATCCCTCAACTGTGGGAGGATATGCAGCAGGCACAAGATCTCTATTCGGTTAAGGAAAGGGCGAAAGTAGCAAAACGTTCTGTGATTGTAATCCGGGTTTCCACTCTAGATCTGATTTTATCAGCATTAGAATCCTTAGCCCCTCTAGGTTCTGTTGCAAAGGAGCAGCATTCTCCATACTCAAGTAGGCTTGGTCAGAGATTACCACAACAGCTGCAGATGTCACTTCCCTACTGCATTTTCCAAGACTGACTGTCAGGACCTGGGGATGGATGTCTGTACTTGAGCAAAGACAGCAGCTTTAGGCAGACATGAACCCAGTTGGTTGGGAGACGGGGACGAAGACGAGGGACTGGGGGCAAGCAGGATCTGAAAAACCATCACTCTCATTGCACACTGCTAAGCACAAGGAAGCCATTTTGGGAACACAGGATATATAAGTCATGCCCTTTGGCTTAACCATGCTTGCTATTCCTGAAGTCACTGTATCTTTAGCAGCAGCAGAACCTTGCTACAACACTTATCGTTCTTTCCTGAGCTCTTTGAGGATTCCCGTCCCAGCTTGACCAGCTCCACGAAGACACCTGAAAAGAAGAAAGACACAGTAAGCACGTCTGTAATCCACATCTGTAATCCAGAGTCCCTCTCTGTTTGTGCATTCTCAACAACATTGTTCAAGCACTGGCAGCCCCCTATGATGCTGCACACTGTAAATGAGCACCAGAAGTCCTCTATAACATGGTGGTGTACAGCTAATCTGGAATACCTTGAGCACTGGCCGCTCTCTACAATGTGGCACAGCTCCAATATTGGTAAACAGTATATCCAAGCACTGGCAGCCTTTGGTTACATGGTACACGCCTTCTACGCGGTGCACTGATAACCTGGGCCTTAATAAGCATAAGTCCACCAAAACTTTCAACACCCGTAGGTATATGCCCTGAAGGCATTTATCCACCTACTATCTACAGCTGGGATCTAGTTTCACAGAAAATGCTCAGCAGAGTAGACTGCACTTATCTTAATCAGCACGTCCGTACCAGGATCCTGCAAGGAGAATGAAGAAATGGTTATTGATATGATATGATATATCATTAATAACACGCCTGTACACAAGTGTTTCTAGGTGTGACAAGACAAGGGAGGGAAGACAGAGGGAGGACAAGGCAAACAATCTTACTAGGCCTTGTGTCATTCAGATCGTGCAAGTGCAACAACACAAAAGTGCAGGGGGAAGTGCCAGGGAGAGGGAAGGGGGAAGTGCAATCAGGGCAGCATTGCTTTGAGTAAATGCAGCCAGGGCAGCGCAGCTATGAGTAAGTGCAAGGAGGCAGCAAACTGTAGATGGTACAGTTACAGCCCTAAGTGCACGGTAGGCCCAGAGGCATTGCAAGATAGACTGATCGTGGAGGACTCTGGTACCAGTGAGACTCTGATAGCCAAGCAGCCATTAGGCACAGCAGGCAGTGTGGGATATTTTTGTCCATGCCAATGCGCCACCCTACACCCCTTTGCCAATGGGGGAAAGAAACTGCCAAAAATGGAGGAGCTAACCCCTGTGCATGCCAAATTGGCAAAACTGTGCATGGTTCATAAATCACAAAAGGCGGCACACACCTGCCACACGCAGGCAAAGTTGATGTCAAAACAGAACTCCCTGCAGGAGAATGCCAGGTGGTGCTGTTACCTGTCACATGAAGCAAGGCCACAGAAGTGGGCTAAAATCCAAAAATGCCTTTAAAATACAGTTGTGCATTTTAAACCAACCCAGTATTGGAGTTGAGTAACTGCTTAATTCTGATTGGACAGTGACCAGCCTGGGAAAGTTTGACACTTCAGTTTGACACTCCCTTGCTACAGGAAGGCTAAGGGATGCTGGAAGTTCTCTCATATGGAGCACAATAGACTTCATTAGACATTCGTCTTTTGGCTGAGCCAAGAACAAAGGGCAGGCTGAGCATTGACCTATGCTGGGGAGGGGCAGGATGCTTCCTTCTACACCCCACCCTGATCAAAGGAATGTGACAAATGCTGCCTGGGAAGGGGAAGTTACAAAGGAGAACTTTGATGTGTAAATCCTCATTTGTGATTAAGTTTGAAACTCTTTAACTGTACAACCTGAAGGAGAATACATCTAAAAATTGGTAGATGTTAACATAATGTTAGGCGTTTGCTTTGAAGACATTGATGAACCCTATACCACCTAAGGAACCAAAGTTACAGGAAAACCCTGATGGTAGCAGTACTATTAATGTTGCAAGCCTAAAATTGTATATTCATGATCTAGTGATAATCGCCCAGATATGCAATGAATTAGAAATTATTAGTCCAGACTATTATGGTTAAAATGGATACAATTCCATAGGATGACAAAGGCAGCTCACACAGAAATGAGGATTGAATCTGGACATAACCCATCAAATATACAATGTATGTGTCCGATGTTATTAGAAATGTACATTTGTGCAAAAGTTAAGTTTTGGTTTAAATCAATGTGGGAGTTCCTAAATCCCATCATAAAGATGACAGCTCTTTTCTAACTGCCAACCAGAACAAGGCAAGTGCCTGTGGCCTCTCACAGCCGTGGGGGCGTGTTTTGAAATTCTACCCACACCATAAACTTGGTGATGTCACTGGGTATGATAAATATAGGAACTTCAGCACACATTGGAGACACTGCTTCCAGAACACACCAGATATCCGCGCAGCGTCTTGTTCCTGACTTCTTCATCTTGTCCAGAACTCTTCATCTTGCAGCTGACTCCATATTTGTTTTGCAGAATCCAGCCCTTAGCATTGCTGTAATCTTTTTAGCTAGACCCAAATTCAACCATCTCAAACTTAAGGGGATTTAATTCTGATTCAGTCTGGCTTGCTACCATTAAGGCTTGCCTGCTGAAACTCGCATCCTGATAATCTGCCTTGTCCAGTGACCAGAAGGGCCCATCCAAATCCAGTCTGAGGTGCAGTACAGAATTGACCAGAACCGCACTGCTGATCCAATCCCGCCAGAGGTGCCATGCTGACGGTGGACCTGACCCGATCCCGATCCGATGACCAGAACTTTGACGGTCCAATTTTAATTACAAGGGACTGTAAGTATTAATAGGAAGAACAGTGACCAAATTTCTGTTTTCATTTTAGCGCCTATTTTGCAAAAACACCTCTAACTAAAACCTCCATAACTTCTTCAATTGTATAGATAGAAACAGAATTTGAACTCTCACTGATACACAAGACCCTTAGCTACATCCACAAACTGCATCAGAACACTTTATTTCACCCGTTTCTATAAAAAAAGGCATAGTGAAATTTTGCTGCGAATTTTTAATTTTCAAATGTTTACAGGTGTCTTTTTCCCATTCAACGAGTTTTTTTAAATCCCATCCTGATCTAAAGTGTGTATTGTTGTTTATATTGTAGCTCATGTATGTTAGGACCTGTTTAGTGTTGCTTTCCTAAGAATGTTTGCCCATTTAAGCATTTTTGCATCCTTCTGCATTATATCACAAAGCCATTTTCACCTGTCATTTTTAAAAGTGTCTATTTCCAAAAATGGTTTTCTCTCTTGTTTGAGGAGGGAAGATTGCACTTAAGCTCTAGACATTGTCTTTCATTCCTGAATACCTGCTGATTAACTTACATCTGTGTAGGATTGCTCATTTGTAACTTAAGAACTTTGCAGGGGGAAGAATTAACCTAAACGCTATCCGTTTACAAACCAAAGCTGTTCTTTTTCCTGTGTCTTCTATTTTTCATTATTATAAGTGAATTAATTCAATTGCTTTACTTATTTTTGAATTGTATTGTCACCCCTTGGTGATTGCTGCCCCATATATAAATATATATATATATATATATATATATATATATATATATATATATATATATATATATATATATATATATATATATATATATATTAAATCGTATGTGTGATTTCAATCAGGCACACACCCAGGTCTCGCCTAGCACGTAGTGCACAATGAAATACTTATTTATTTGTGTCTATAAGTTCAATATTCTGAATGATATACCACTCATATCACACCCATCTCAAAATACCCCCCAGGTCACAGTGGATCAGGAATCAGGCTAATTTATTAAGGTAAATATGTATTTATTTAGTTAATATTCAAATCACACATACGTTTTAAAACCCATGGCTACACATGGTTTCTTTCCCATGGTTACACCTTTTTTAGACACCTAGTATTTTTGTTAACTAAGTCTTTACACTTCTCTTGTGCTGATGACTCACTTATTTTAGTGTGATACTGAGTCTAGTCACAGTGCCAAGATGTAGCTGTTTGCTGCCCTTTGTACTTTTTTGGCAGGGATGGATCCATAAAAGCATAGAGGAAGGGTGAGAAGAATCCTCACAGGGGGGTTTAAAATGATATCCATGTAATTGTGTATCCATGGCAGTAGATTCTTTTAGGTTGTACTTAGTTAACTGCACATAGAACAAATGGACTTTTGACCGAGCTCTTCTTTAATCCTAATGTGTCTGTATAACATTGCTATCCCCTGGCTCACCAATTCACACAGCATCTCAATTTGAATATGATTTTAAGTTTTACTGTTCCACAATTGTTTCACATACATTGTTGGTTGGTTGTAAGAAGTTTTACCATTTTAAAAGTGAAAAGAAGAACAGGATGCTGGGCATATTTCCAAAAAATGTACATAAATGCCAAACAAGAGACTGAGAGCATTCTTAATGTGTTTCTATGTATGAGTGTTAAAGACCCTATACTGCAAATGCAAATACCTGTTGTTTAGTGAAGAAATTGTGTAGAGAAAATATTGACAACTTCTACGTTTTACCATACACACTATATCTATTTGTGTATAGTTAGCATAGAGTTAGCCCCATGACGATAATATGGTGCAATATTTAAGTCTTTCATGTGCTTAGGGGTAGTAGTTTATACTGCACTATGTGCGAGATCCATTTCCTGAGCCCTGGTACAACACCATTCTCTGCTGCAAAACCTGCCACAGCCCCGGGTGAGAAAGTAGACTGCCTTTGGGATGGAGGTTAAACTCTGCCATGCAGGCTATGATAAATATTATGACAGTAGGAGGACCCAACATTTCAGACGTTTTGGGTAATGATATAATGCCAGACTGGCATTGCCATAACTAAACATCCTCTTTTTATATTAGGTGACCTAATCAGGTTCATGATATATTGATACCATGGGCCAGATTATAGAAACGTTGCACTGGTGCAAGTGCAAAGTTGCACAGTATTAGCACTAAGGCAAAGTTTGCCCTAGTTTTAAAAGCACTGGGACATATTAGAACATGATTGCACCATGACAAAAGCTGTTTGGCATGGTATAAGCAGCAGGGCAAAAATTGCCATAGTGCAAAAAAGATACATTTTCGATGCGTTTTTTTCATCATGGCAAAGTTTTCCCTAGTGCTACTACCATTCAGTATTAGCACTATGGCAAACTTTGTCCTGCTGCAATAATGCAGGGAAAATATTACCCAAGAGCAAGTGCTTATACCATGCCAAACTGCACTTGCCAGGGTCCAATAGTTTTCTAATATGTTCAAGTGTTTTTTTTTTTTTAAATAAGGCAAACTTTGCCCTAGTGCTAATACCGTGACACTTGGCATTGGCACTGGTGCAAAGTGTCTGTAATCTGGCCCCATATTTATTCATAAGTGCTGCAATAACTATAACTTACTAAACAAGAGACTCCAGGGTAAGCACGGCTCTGTGAGTATCCCCGGAAACTTATCATCAGTAAAGATGCAAACCCACAGGCCCAGGGACAAGGAAAGTACTACTTTGGTTACTATTCCAAATTCATTTATTCTGTTCGTCAAAGTATACAAAATATCCTATATATATCACCTTTAAACTGTACTTATCGTATGAATCGATACCATGTTATGTTAAAGTAGCAAAGAAAGCTAGACATAATTTTATAATACACCCTATACTATTAGGAAACATTAATTCATCACTTTGCTCTAGTTCATTTGTGTTTTCGATCCGGTTTAAAGGTGATATATATAGAATATTTTTTATACTTTGACAAAGAAAATACATTAATTTGGAATGCTAACCAAAGTAGTTCTTTCCTTGTACGTTTGAATGTTTATAGACAATAACTATAGCACAATTATGGTAGTCTCCCAATCCTCTGAGTATGAATATTTGGTGTAGAAGGGTATGGGCACTATTATAAAATTAATGGACATAATAAAAGCAATGGTCCGTGTCACATCTCAGGCTTTTTGCCAATTTGACTGCGTACTTTGTGCACTGGAATGATGATACCAAACTACTTGGACCAGTGCACCTTTGAGCTTTACCACTTGTATAGAGTGTTTTCTACTACAATAATTTACACAGAAACCTGGATGAAAGTGTAGTGTGCCCTAAATAGATATATTATTTTTTCTTCTTGATCGTATGTGAAATCTTTCTTTTTCTAAAGTTAGGTTGTTTTCTTCAGACATTCTGTAGTAAATAGAGGACACGCTGGTTGTGCTCTAATATGTATACATGTGTACGATGAATGGGTGTAAAATTGAAAGGAAGGTGGAAGAACAACATTCTTTCTAATTTGTTTCCACTACATGTGTGTACATAACTTTACTAATAGGAAGGAGGAAAGGAGAAAGAGGAAGACAAGGAAAAAACATATTGATTATCTAAGGTAGTTCTCGTTAAAATGGACTAGAGTCACAAATACTTATATTTCCTCTTGATTGTTTTTTCGGATGGCTCCTTTCATATGCATGATTCGTTTAAAACTATTGTTAAAAACAAGTGTCTTGTGTCATAAAAAATACTCTACTGTGCTGTCTATGTTTCTTTTGTGTTTGTTTATCTACTGAGAAACATGAGATCAAATGGCTAACAATCTGCCCTTGTTCTGCTGTAACGTTAACTCTGTGATAAGATGCACATTATGCCATGAAACACATGCACTCAAATATCCTATTTTTGTAGTTCTTTATTGATATTTTACCACTTCAAAATATCATGCCATCCAACTATAATAACATTGTATGTGTAAAGTAACCATGTGATATTGACAGAACATCATTGCAATGAACAAGGATGACAATGTTTGCATTTTTCAGATATACTTTGCGATATGGCTTTTATGGCATGGCTGTGGCATTTTCATGGCTGATGACTGATTTGATTGCTCAATGTTACTTTTAACACTATACATATGTTGGGATGCACATGCAATTCCCATACAGGGCCTCACGATTCAGGCTAAGACAAATCTATTAGCACACCATAAAGTGAAGGTGCGCAGCAGCAGAGGTGTGAGGAATGTAGTTGGGAGCAACACATGTATTTTTAAAGTAGCTATAGAGGCTTAGGTAGGCCTACGGATAGGACATAGGTGATATTGTGTAACAGTAGTGACATACAGTGTGTAATGATGATGCTGCAGGCACAGGGCTGGGGGGGCAGGAACAACTGACGCATCACCATATCAGAAATGAGGCCTAGCATTTTGATTTCCCTATTAGAGGTGTAGCAGCATGGCATAATGAAGACTTTGAATTATTTCCCTTCCCAACCCCAAGGAGTGAATCTGAGAATAGTGGCATTGTTTAATTGTATTTAGCTGTACGCCTGTGGAACAAGATTGGAATCTGAACGGCAGAGCAAGGGTAGGGCTGCACCATCCCCGAAGAACAAATACATGGGAGCCAGCATAGAGGTCTCGAGCTGCCAACATGCTTGGTTTAGATTTAGCACACTAGCGCCCCCTGGAACAATGGGCGTCCTATTTGAACTACCAGGCAGCATAATTAATGTGGTCTTCCAGAGAACAAGAAGATGTACTGCGGTTGGGCAACTGATAAAGGGGAGTGAGAAGCAGAACATCCAGTGATTTGTAATACAAAGAGCAAGAGGTGATGCCAACAAATCTAGTCCAGAGCTGGGAAGGCATGGTTGTAGCACCTGCATGTCTGTTATCAAGAGGAGTGTACTATTATTTCAAAGGGCTAATTTGACCTTGGAGTTGTCCACTGAGCTCATACTAACGACCATGTGTACACAACGTGACTAGGACAATGGGGCGAATAACATCCCAGGTATATCGACAATCCTGTAGCTGGGAACCAAAGTGATGGATAGGGGGACTTTGTGCTAGAGTGTAGGGGTAGATGAGGAAGTGGCCAATCAGTCAATGCACTATGGCGGACTGGTAGTATGTATATATAGGCGGTAGCCAATGAAGGTGGATAATAACACTGTATAACACTGTATATTGTTTACGTCATGAGTGACAATTTCTTTCCATAAAATACTCATGCTTGTTTTTAACTAACAAAGAGCTTTATGCCAGTATGGCTTTACAGACCTTATGCCACCCTTTTCCTTCGTGTGCACAAAATAAATCTTGTTTTCCTTGCTAAGTGGTGCACCAAACCTTTTTCCTTAGAGGAGTGTTTTCTACTGTCTGGTTGTCTGGAGGTCTTGCCTTACACATACTTTAGTCCTACTCACATTGAATGAATAGATACCAATCTGTATATTTTGATATCAAATATCTAGAAGCTTGAAACTGATATGTTGATCTATGCAGAAAAAAGATTTTACACTTGCAAAGATCCTCAAGCCCTATTATGGGGCAGTAATTTCGTCAAGCTAGTAGTTGTTACACTAGATGGTTAGATAGAACTCGACATGTTTCAGTTCTCTGGTGATTCTGGGAAGTTTCTTCAAGAGTAGTGTCACTGTATCTAAATCATTCCTTACAGTAAAAACAAACATCAGTAGGAGGTGTATTTAATACATTTGTCATCAGATATCAATTCCTATTACTGGTATTGCAGGCCGGGGTTGGATCTGCCTTCTGCAACTGTTGATATGAAACAAAAAACAGAAAAGAAAGGGATATAAATATTCCTATTAGTTCTGTAATAATTTCAATTTACAAGACAGAGCTAGATTAATAATTTACCTAGTCCTGTCGGGAGCATGTGGCTCTTGAGGAGGTAAGGATCCTGAGTTAAGCAGGTTTTCGATCTCCTAGGTCTATTAATAACTCCCAGTTGTATTATATTACTACCTGCAAAGTTAATATGCATAATTTGGTGAAGGATACTAACAGGTTGGCTCTGTTCATGTAGAAAAGTGCACTGAGGGAACAGCAGGACAAGGCTTACCTCATAAAATGAGAATTTGGAACTTCAAAAGTCGTTCTTTATAGATAGGGGCTTCGAAAATTCAAACCGCGTTTAATCGTTTTTGTTAAGCGGGTGGGAACGGAATGTTCTCATTAGTCGAAATCGGTAGTAGGGGCCAAAGCCTAAAAAACACGGGAATTGGATCTATTATAGCGTTTGAGATTAGCTGTAAATTAGTGGTTTGTTGATAGAAATAAAGGATTCCCTTCATATTAATGAATCACTTACCTGTATTAGTTATCAGGTGGTCTTTGGCTCATGCATGGCTTAAGGCAGGTGTGTCCGCATTCTTTTTTCCGTTTTCTGAATGCGGACAGTTCAATTTAAGTTCTTTGTAGACAAGATCCTTTATTGAATCTGTAGATAGGACGGGAATGGTCGTTTTAATAACTCTAAATGTTTCTAAAGCAGCTGGCATGTTTCCATTAATATCGCGTTTTTTTTAGTCAATATTGATTTTAAATAGATTATAAACGGTTGGGAAACAGCGAGTTACCTGTTTTAGTTAGTCTGTGCACTAGCGTCCTTCCTTTTCCTAGATCCTCTGCCTGCCGCTGTCTCGATCGCGGGCGCCATCTTGGGTAGAGGGTTTAATATAGGCTTACTAGTCCTTTTTTAGTTTTTATTAGTGCCGGTACTGTTTACTAATACCAGTTGTTTTAAATGTCTAAAACACACTTAAAACAAAGGGTACAAAAGGCGGTGTTGTGTATAAAGAAATAGATTCCACTATACATTATCTGAATATCTATCCTGATAACATTAAAACGTAACAAGGCTCTACCACAAGGCTTAACAGTCTTAAACGAACCACGTCTATTTCTAGATAATCCTAAATTCAAACTCCAATGGAGTTATATAGCCAACCGCTGCGGCCGTGATTGGCTCATTCTAATTATCGACACGGCAAAAGAAATGGCTCAAAAAATAGAAATTGATCTAATCAAAATAGAAGAAGATCTGAAAAAAACAATATCAATAGAAACACTGAAAAAGAGATTGGAAGAAATAGACAAAGATTTGAAAGAGTTCAAACAAATCAACACCCAAGAACGAATACATCTGAAAAAAGACCTTACAAAATATTCCCACAAAAAAGCCTACCCATATATAAAAGATGGATACAAAACCCAAGGACAACAAGGAAATGGTGTACAGAATCCAAACAAAAATCGTAGAGTTAGATTCAGAGGCACCTCACACAGCTCTAGTAATAGCAGCAGTGACCCTGATGACACCACCACTGGAGGCAATCCACCCCAACGAGGAAGAGGAAATAACAGAAGAGGACAAGGTAATCAGGGAAACAAATCGAGGAATTTTTTACAACAGGGCCCCAACCGGGGCAACTGGGACAACGACTGACGACAAACAAGAAGCGGCAATCGCTCTTAGTTAACCTATCTAAATACAAACTTACTGAAATAGAAGAAGAAGTCCTTAATAAAGGCCTTGGCTACGTTATCACTAAGAAACACGACCCATTTCTCTTTCGCAGTGATTTTCAAAAACGCATGCGTAAGATTCATTTGAAAGAATTCTTCTTTAATACTGCTAACGAAACTACGATACCACACACTAAGAATTGCACAGGTTTGAAAAATCCATCTACTTTTTGTCCCCCAAGCCACTCTTATTCACCAAAGTCACTAACATTTGAAAAAAGAGTTCTAAAAGAAATTGAGAGATTAGAAAAGCAAAACCACTCGGCCTTTCAAAACCTTAACCGCTCAGAACAAAATGCACTAAATAATCTCTCGAAAAATGAAGGGATTATAATAAAACGAGCGGACAAAGGAGGTGGAATCATAGTCCTAGACACAGAAGACTACATAAGTGAATGTCTAAACCAACTTAATAACACAAAATACTACAAAAAACTACCAGAAAATCGCACCAAAGAACTCTCGAAAATGATAGAACAGAAAGTTGAAAAAGCTAAAGATCGCGGATGGATAAGTCGGCAAGAAAGTGAATTTCTAATAAACTCAGATCCATCTACGCCGACCTTTTACTGTCTACCTAAGATACATTAGACCCTCACTAAACCTCCAGGCCGCCCGATAGTAGCTGGCATTAACTCCATCTTAGAACCCCTCTCAAAATTAGCTGATCACTATCTAAAAAACTATTTAACAAAAATGAAATCTTACATCAAAGATACTAAAGAAGTTATCAATCGGTATGAAAATCTCCTGTACGATATCAACACACACCATCTTAGCTCCTTTGACATCGTCTCACTATATACTAATATACCTCAATGGGAAACTATTGATACTCTTGAAGAAATACTACTAACTAGACTAGATGAAGACCCAGTACCAACGTAATTTATCCTTTGGTGCATAGAGGTTTCACTAACTACAAACTTTTTCGAATTCCAAGGCCAGTTCTACCAACAAGTAGAAGGAACGGCCATGGGAGCCACTATGGCCCCAAGTGTAGCGAACTTATATTTGAACTTTTTGAAAAGAAATATATCTATGTCAACAACCCATTTGTCCAACACTTAAAATCATGGGCCAGATACATAGATGATATTATTGTCACCTGGAACGGGACAGAAGATGAAGCCAATAGCTTTGCAATATGGCTTAACCAACAAAATCGCCATTTACAATTCACTATGAACATCGAAAGAGAAAAAATCAACTTTCTAGATCTTACCATCTTTCACCATCAAGGTGCGTTGTTAGTTAGGCCTTATCATAAGGCTAAAGACAAAAATTCCCTTTTACATTATCATAGCCATCATGTCAAACATCTCAAAGATAACTTACCATATGGCCAATTTTTAAGACTAAAAAGAAATAGTAGCACCCGAGAAGCTTACAAGGAAGAAGCAGGAGCTCTTTCTATAAAACTAAAAGACCGACTATACCCTAAGAAACTGATAAAAAGGGCAGCTAAAAGAGCATATAACAACAATCGAGAAGCCTTACTTGAGGACAAAGTCAAAAAACCACCAGACACAAGAATAGTGAGTGTGAATACTTTCACCAACCTTAGTCTCTCCATAACCAACATAGTACGTAAACAATGGAAGATTTTTGCACAATCTAGTAGTGAACTCCCCTGCCCACTTTTTGTTTTTTGCTTATCGCAAATCTACCACCATAGGAAACAGGGTGAGCAGCAGTAAATTCAGAAGTAAACCACCAGAAGTTGAAAATCTAACTAAAACATGGGGTCTTAGCCCAGTCACTGGCCATTACCCCTGCGGGGGATGTTCAGTGTGTAAATACACAAAAAAATCTAAAGAAATTGAAATAGGGTTATCTACTCCATGGAAACAATTACAATTCTCTAATTGCAATTCTGAATTTGTTATCTATATGATAACCTGCCCATGCGGCTTAAATTATATAGGAAAAACCAAAATGAAAACTCGCATCATAGAACACCGGAGCTGCATGCGCAATAAAGCCATCCTAGCCCCTATGGTAAAACACTTTATAGATAAAAACCATTCAAGTGACGACATAAAATGGACAGTACTACTTACACTAAAAGGAAACAACATAATAAAGAAGAAACATCTTCTACTAGAAAAGGAACAGAGACTTATTTTCCAAACTAAAAGTGATGAACTAGGGCTAAACGAAGACATTGAGTGGCACAAGATTTAAGCGCCAGATACCACTTTTCTATATAGGGTTTAATGTGCTCCTCAATAGCTAATTGTCACCCCGTGGGTGCTACTTATACACAAGAAGCTATGTAATTAGATTACATTCTTGCTTACGTTTTTACGTTTTAATGTTATCAGGATAGATATTCAGATAATGTATAGTGGAATCTATTTCTTTATACACAACACAGCCTTTTGTACCCTTTGTTTTAAGTGTGTTTTAGACATTTAAAACAACTGGTATTAGTAAACACTACCGGCACTAATAAAAACTAAAAAAGGACTAGTAAGCCTATATTAAACCCTCTACCCAAGATGGCGCCCGCGATCGAGACAGCGGCAGGCAGAGGATCCAGGAAAAGGAAGGACGCTAGTGCACAGACTAACTAAAACAGGTAACTCGCTGTTTCCCAACCGTTTATAATCTATTTAAACTCAATATTGACTAAAAAAAACGAGATATTAATGGAAACATGCCAGCTGCTTTAGAACCATTTAGAGTTATTAAAACGACCATTCACGTCCTATCTACAGATTCAATAAAGGATCTCGTCTACACAGACCTTAAATTGAACTGTCCGCATTCAGAAAACGGAAAAAAGAATACGGACACACCTGCCTTAAGCCATGCATGAGCCAAAGACCACCTGATAACTAATACAGGTAAGCGATTCATTAATATGAAGGGAATCCTTTATTTCTATCAACAAACCACTAATTTGCAGCTAATCTCAAACGCTATAATAGATCCAAATCCCGTGTTTTTTCGGCTTTGGCCCTTACTACCGATTTCGACTAATGAGAACATTCCGTTCCCACCCGCTTAACATAAACGATTAAACGCGACTTGAACTTTCAAAGCCCCTATCTATAAAGAACGACTTTTGAAGTTCCAAATTCTCATTCTATGAGGTAAGCCTTGTCCTACTGTTCCCTCAGTGCACTTTTCTACATGAACAGAGCCAACCTGTTAGTAACCTTCACCAAATTATGCATATTAACTTTGCAGGTCGTAATATAATTCAACTTGGAGTTACAAATAGACCTAGGATATCGAAAACCTGCTTAACTCAGGATCCTTACCTCCTCAAGAGCCACTTGCTCCCGACAGGACTAGGTAAATTATTACTCTAGCTCTGTCTTGTAAATTGAAATTATTACAGAACCAATTGGAATATTTATATCCCTTTCTTTTCTGTTTTTTGTTTCATATCAACAGTTGCAGAAGGCAGATCCAACCCCGCCATGTAATACCAGTAATAGGAATTGATATCCGATGACAAATGTATTAAATACACCTCCTACTGATGTTTGTTTTTACTGTAAGGAATGATTTAGATACAGTGACACTACTCCTGAAGAAAGTTCCCAGAATCACCAGAGAACTGAAACATGTCGAGTTCTATCTAACCATCTAGTGTAACAACTACTAGCTTGACGAAATAACTGCCCCATAATAGGGCTTGAGGATCTTTGCAAGTGTAAAATCTTTTTTCTGCATAGATCAACATATCCATTTCAAGCTTCTAGATATTTGATATCAAAATATACAAATTAATGTGTCACGACTAAACAGTCTTTCTCTTTTTAGACATTGTGTGTATGTTTTATTGTACCAAATGAATGGGGTCGTCCCATCATTTCTTAACTCAAAATGTATTTTTTCTACAAATTATTGAATTAAAACATGACTTTAAATATACCATTTACAGCTTTGATTTAATGAACACAACTGTAAACTGTTGATATGTGTTAACTACCTCCTGATGTTTTTAAATATTGACCCACCCCCAATATAAGGTAGAACGACTACTTAGGTAGTTCTATTGGGTTTCCCTAAAGACGTGTATTAGATACCAATCTAGCCATATGTTTGCCTCATTATGATTTGTAAAACTCTTAGTTTACCTCTGTGAGCAGGCAATTTGTAGATTATACTGGGATTTCTCTTTTTAGCAGTTTTCTGGGTGTGTCAGCAGTGGGATGGATGATGAGGCCACAGAGCAGTGCAGGGAGTGGAAGCTACTAGAGACATGTGCTGTTTTACTCTGAGGACTGTACTGAGGATGGTGCAAGGAGGTAATGCAGGCTCTGGAAGTCTCCACAGAATTTATCTTTGGGTGATTGTCATTTTGATGACCATGTCTAATGTCAAGCGAGGTGACATTTTCGATTTTCCACATGGCCAAATGTGCTGCCTTTTTCAAAGCCAAAACTATTGTTATTGCCAGGATGCATATAGCATGATATTGGACAGAATTAGGATGCACAGTATTTTTGTGGGCATACAGTCAAACATGTTTAAAAGTGCACATATCTAAACTGAAGAGAAATATATTTCAAAATGAAACACATCTTTACTGGATCTGTTCACTGGCAAAAACTCATTTAAAAATTGAGCATACATTGGCCACCAGGGGCTGCAAGGATGAAGTCCACCTCCGTGTGAGCTCAGCCCCCACGGGTCCTAAAGCAACCTGAGCCCCCGCTTCTGGACTCCCCTCCAAGGTGGCCCACCGTGAGGCAGCCATGTGAACCCCCCTCCCAAGGGAAAAATCCTGAAGAAAATCGATGTATAATTTGAGGAGAAAAGACTGAAAGTACCAGAGTCCCTTAACGGCAGCCTGCAGTGCTGTGGGAAGGTAAAGTTAAAGTAATTGTGGACTGTGCAGCTCCAGAGGAGAGCGCTGTAGCCGACAAAGAGGACAGGAACCGTGGCAGCTGTCGAAACGGGCTGGGCACGGAACCTCTTGCCCCTACCTGAGCGCTGGCTGCAACACCTTGATCCCCAGAGGACTCGAGAGGAGAGACGCTAGTGAGACGGCAGTGCATCCCAAGCCAGTCACGTAGACTGAGAGCTGGCTCGGAGACAGTGGGCCCTCCAAGTGAGTCCTGCGCCTGGTACCGCGCAGCGGGAACTCACCAACGTTGAAAGCAGTGCACCGGCACCCTACGCTGGACTAGTGAAGGCGGTGAGTACTGGGCTCCTAAACCACATTGCACCAGCCCACACAGCAGTGCTCCCCTTTATCATGACTGCTCACGGAGATACATTGGAATATGCCGCGCGGCCTCAAAGACTGTGACCTCCAGCACATAACCCCCAGTGCTAGCACATGTCTCCTTCAATTGAAAACTCATGTGCTGGAGGAGAATTGTCCTGAGATCCAGTATCCCACGAAGATGCCCGTTGAGCCCTAATCACACTGACTCACCAACCCCCAGAAAGATGGGTGTGCAACCAAATAAGGGAGCACTTTTAACTTCCCTATCAGAACCAAAGCCATGCTAATAGTAACATACAATTGTGGAATCCATTGACCTTCAATAACCCGCATGAGACCTCCACGCTGCATACCCACACGGTACACCACGAATACGAGGAGTGTCACAGAGCCCAAAGTTGCACGCTGTAGGTAAAAGCCGGAGGGAGGATGCTCCACAACCTAGAATACCACCTGTGGTGCCAAACTGACACAGACCATCAGCTAATTAAGACTACAGACAGGACACTGTTTGTGGAATCACTCAGAAGGCCTCCAAACCACCAGACCCCCAGTTCATTGGGTCAACACAGATATGGGCCTCCCATACCACCCCCCACACCCGACAGTGACCAAAGTGACGGGGAGGCTTCCGCAGCATGAGGCATCAAGAGAGCGGAGAGAATCATGCAGTGACATTGCCCCAATACCGGAAAGAGACCTGAGGTCACCCTCCCCTGCGCTGCCACTTGAAATACAGAGATTAACGGACCTGAACCCCAGGATAAGCCGGACAAGTACCCTGTATCTGTGAGATCCTGAACTAATTTATGATAAGGAATTGGGTCTGACAACATCCCAAGGACGCAGCAAGGACAGACTCCACAGAATCCATTGCACACTGCAACTCCGACAGGTGCCCTTAGGTTAAACAATGGCCAATGACAAGTGAACTACCCAGAGGGTTGGGCCCCCGGTCTCGGGGCATGTGCCCTCCTCTGCAACCTAGGGCGGTTATCTCAGTTGACAAGCAGCTCTCTGAGAACCAGATTGACGCTTGATGAGGCCATCCCCTCCGAATAAGACCCATATACCTACCTGCCGCAAGGAACACAGGTGGTTCTAAAGAACCGTGACACACTCCCTCCTTGTCGACTGAGCAGTGAATTCTAAGTTCCGAAGGGTTGGGCCCTCCCAATATGAGGCGTGTGCCCTCCTTGGATCCCCACGTCAGAAGAGGGAACAAACCAGACCCAACCTCTTGAAGCAAGGGGTATCAGAGTTCTGGAACTGGCATAAACTTTATGTGAATGGATGTATAAATTCTGAGAAACAGAACAGAAACTCTGTCATCGATTGAGCTCCTTGTGAGTGGTACATGAACATACATGGCAAAGTACTCACCGGCATAAGAGATCTATGAACATAAAACAAAAGCTGGCAGTGTATCGCTTCCTGCCACACCTCACTGACCCCAAACCGCCTCAATACAACAAGATGGTGACATCACAGGCAGATTCAGCCGCAAACAAAGGAGATGTAGCAGCTCTACTAAATGAAATTAAGAGCATGAGGGCAGATATCGGAGGTAAAGTCGTGAACACAACCAAACCTCACTGGGAATGTTTGAGTCCCACATAGACGTAAGGATCTCAGAGATAGAAGCAAGAGAGGAAGAATACCGTCTGAAGATGGACGACTTAGAAAATCGAAAAAAGGCAAAATAACATACGCCTCTTTGTTATCCCGGACAAAGAAGGAGAAACGGAACGAGATCTCAAGAACACCCTCCACGAGATTATGAAAATCCTGTTTGCAGACAACTCTATCGGTGAGCCCAAAATCGACCGGATACATAGAGCCAGAGGAGCAGCAAGTGGCCTGAGGACTGTGTTAGCATGATTCCATAACTATGCGGACAAGGCGAGGGTCGTTTAGAGAGCCATTTGCGCCCCACAGATCCTTCTTGACACAGCCACAATATCAATATTTCAAGACATATCATCATTGCCACTCGCTATGAGAAGACTGTGCATGCCACTCACCAAATGGCTGAAAGAGAAGGGAGTTTGATACTGGTGGGGCTACCCTTTCTCACTCATGTTTGAGTGGGATGGGAAAACAAAGAGAGTGCAAACAAAGAAAGACATCCAAACCTGCACAGCCGACCTGCCGGGACATCAAGAAAATTAGGAGAACGAGGATGGACGAGAAAATGAAGAGAGACCGTGGCGCATACAAGGGCCGAGACGCGGAGGCGTGTGGGGATCCAGGAAAGTCAGTAGGATGAATGACTCTCCTCGGGCAGAGCATTAATGGTAACGTCCTTGAGCCAGTAGATCCTCAGGAAAGAAAAAGTGAATCATAGGTTGCCCCGGGATAACCAATAGAAAATCATACATCGGCTGGCGGATGCTTGCAGTATCAAAAGGGACCAGGGAACTTCCAGCCGACAGAAGGAACACAAGACGGCAGTGTTAACTGCCTGGGTGGACAGGAGGGAGACACTAACTGTCGGGAAAGTGATGGGGACAACCAAAATGGCACATCAAGGGCTCGAGGGGACAGCGCATCCCGGGATCCAGTAAGTTCAGTGGGATGAATGCATCTCCGCAAGCAGAGGGGTGACATCGCAGTGGACTTGGTTCCTACGGTGCACATTTCAGGTAGGTGCGCAAGTAGCTGGCAGAAGAGGTTGCGGGCACCTACCCGATTTTGACAGTAGAAACACACTCAGGCATGATCTTGATTGACATAGGGACAATGTTTTTTTTCTTTTTAGTATTGATGCAGTGACTCGCGGGAGGAGGAGGGAAAATGGGGGCTCAATGGTTTAACGATTCAATTGTGCAAGGACCCTGGCGGGTCTGGTTCTTACTGGTGGTCCAATTCTAGCAGGGAGATGTTATCCAAACTGGTGCGGATGCCATCAGGGGTTCAGGTATGGGGGAAGTGTGTGGGGAGGGGAGAGGGTCGACATGCAGTGTTGAGGGAATATGTGACTAGGGGTCTTCGTGACTATGCAAAAGAAGCAGATTTGGTGAAGTCCATTAGGGACATGGATCAAGTCTCCGATAGGTCATGGCAGTAACTTCTAATGCGTCAGCGGGTGCTCTTAATAGAATCTGCACACTGAACGTAAAAGGGCTCAATTCCACTACTAAGAGGTTGATGGTGCACAGAGAATTACGGAGATCTGGAATTGATATACTCTTCCTGCAGGAGACCAAGTACACTCGAGAGGAGGAACGCAGGGTGATACAACCCAGAGAGGGATACGAATTTTGTGGGTCAAGCCCATTGAAGAAAGCAGGAGTGGGCATACTGGTTAAGAGTGGGATGGAGCTCAGGTTGTCAAAGGTATGGTCAGATGTTGAAGGAAAGGCTCTGATGTTGGTGGGGACTATGAGGGGCCTGAAGGTCATGTTAGCCACGTTATATGCACCCAATGTGAGACAAGCTCATTTTCTACAGCGCACAATATCCAAAATAATGTTAGAAGCTGAAGGGCATGTAATAATGGGAGGGGATTTTAACCTCTGGGTGGACGCCAGTAGAGACAGGCAAACAGGAGTCCCCGACCTCTCGGAACCAGTTGACATTTGGAGAGTAAAACGCCCGAACACCTTAGGCTTCACCTTTTTCCCTGCACCCCACGGTACATACACAAGAATTGATTACATATATATTTCCGAGGATTTAGAAACTGTCACGGCCTGCAGTGAAATTTAGCCAATCGCCTGGTCGGATCATGACATGGGGCCTCATTACAATGTAGGCGGCCGTGGAACGAATGGTGCCGGTAAAGGACCAGCACCATTTATTCCGGGCCTCCACATTACGAGGTCTGCAGCGGGTCCCGCTCTGGACACCTGGCCAGACCAGACATGCAGAGCAGGACCCCCTAGTAGACCAGGATGCTAACAACGGGACCGTTGTTAGCATCCTCCCCATTCCCATTGTGCCCTATGCGGGCTCAAATGGGTATGGGGATGTACCAGGTCCGGGTCCCACGATATAGAAGAATATCTCAAAGTTAATAACGGTGGAGATCTCGACGAAGGTCGTATGGGAAGCGGGGAAAGCAACCTGGTGGGAGTGCTGATCAGGGAGGGGGCCAATAAGAAGTGGGAGAGGACTCTGATTGAGAACAAACTCAGGAGAGAAATCACTTGTTTAGACTGGGAACCCCAGACGGCTGCTGAGGGAAGTGCAGAGAAGATTATCTTAGCCAGGCAGAAATGCAATGAGCTTCGCCTTCTTGAAGAAACACAAGTCGTGAGAAAACTTCAAATACTTAAACAAAAGTTTTATGTATGACAAAGGCGACAAGGCCGACACGCTGCTAGCGGCCAGACATCATGGGCAAAGGGAAGAAAGATGGGTTGCAACCATTGATGAAAGGTAGAGGGACACCCAGGCCCCACAGGGGAGAGGGATCCCAGAGGCATTTGCCCTGTTTTACCATCACTTGTATAAATCTGAAATGAACAAGGATAGGACAGTTATAGATGACTATCTGGCTGGAATGCAAATGCCTGCACTGACTAAAACTGAGGCGGACATGATGGACGCCTCAATTACAGCAGAAGAGATTGAAAGTGCATTCCGGCGGTTATCACTGGGGAAGGCACTGGGGAATGACAGCTATACCGCAGGCTTTTACAAAACCTTTTTATCCCCTCTACTCCCCTTTTTGGTTAAGTTGAATAATGATATATTGGAGACAGGAGTAGCTCTGGACTCCTTCTCGGAAGCATTGATCCGGTCATCCCTAAGGAAGGAAGAGATCCCAAATGTTGTGGCTCATACCGCCCAATATCACTGCTCAATGTAGATGCTAAGATCTACACGAGAATCCTAGCTGCTTGCTTTGAGACGTACGTGCCTCATCTCATACACGCAGATCAGGTGGGATTCATATTAGGAAGACAGGGATCTGACACTGCGTAAAACCCTACACCTGATACATGAATCCAAAACAATGGCAGGAGACCCTGCACTTCTGTCCATTGATGCGGAAAAGGTGGTTGATAGGGTCAAGTTGGGATTTCTAGAAGCGGTAATGGCTAAGGTACGGCTGGCAGAGAGATTCAGAAGAGAAGTAAAAGCGGTTTACACATCTGTGAACTCCAACTACTCGGGGTGGTTTCCACTGGGTAGAGGGACCCGGCAAGGATGCCCTCTGTCTGCCATATTGTTGGCTCTCTCGCTCGAACCCCTCGCAATAGAAATCAGGGCCAATCTACAGTTTGAAGGGATGTCGGTGGGAGGGGAAATAATTAAAAATTGCCCTATATGCCGTGATATGCTTTTGCACGTCACTAATCCGCTCACATCAATCCCCACAGCGATACAGTTGATTGAACACTACAGACAACTCTCAGGCTTAAAAATTAACAAAAACAAATACATTGTGTTCCCCTTACGGGAACTCACACAGGAGGACAGGGAGAGGTATGCAGCCCTGGGACTTATGGTAGGGGATACCACTTTAAGATATTTGGGGATAAACGTGGCGTGACGATTAGATGACCTATATGAGGCCAACGTCCCCTGTCTACTTGAGAAGTTCTGGATCGATCTGTTGAAGTGTCAGAAACTTACAATTTCATGGATAGGGAGAATAAACACAATCAAAATGGTGTGTCTCCCATGGTTTTTATACCCCTTCCAGATGCTCCCGCTAAAAATGCCCAAAACATTCTTCGGTGAAGTAAAAAAAGCTATTTTAAGATTCCTGTGGTAAGGGAAAAAACAGAGAATCTCATTTGAGATGTTGACACTGCCCAAGGAAAAAGGAGGCTGGGTCTACCTGATCTCGAAAGTTATTATGTAGCTGCCCAACTGAGGGTTTTAATTCCAAACTTGAGGAACCACACACATTTACAGTGGGTAAATCTGGAAATTTATAGATTCACTCCAGCCACCCTAGCGGAATGGCTCTAGGTCCCCAAAGACAAATTAACGCAGAGGATATGGAGGCATCTGATTTTGGGTACAATCTGGGCGATTTGGAGGGAGGGCAAGGACATGCGAGGTATCACAACATGGTCATCCCCATTGAGCCACATATGGGCTCCGGGTGTCCGAGAGCAAATCCCGGATCATGGGAGGTTTCAGAATTGGTTTGAGATGGGTCTCGAAAGGGTTGGACAACTCTGGAAGGATCGCAAGTTCATTGCAATCATTAACCTCGAGGAGACATTGAGTATAGGGAAACTATTAGTATTCCAATTCCTCCAGTTAAAAGATGTACTGACGAGAGAAGCATGGAAGGAGAAAATAGAGAGAGAGCTTACTTCCTTTGAGAAACTACTCGACACCCTTACTGACAACAACGCTTTGATATCAATCATATATAAAACTCTAATAGACACCCAAGGGGGCTCCTCAACTAGACTCATACAAAGATGGGAAACAGATATGAACGTGGAAATAGACCCTGCCCTATGGTCCAAGCTATGTAGGAACTCTTTTAAAGTTTCTATTGCGTCTCAGTATAAATTGCACGCTGTCAAACACCTCCATAGATGGCAATATGATCCTCATAGGCTATCCAGAATGTTTCAAACAATGAGCCCCCTTTGCTGGCGTCAATGTGGTCAGCTGGCAACTTACTGGCACATGTGGTGGGAATTGTCATGATGCCTACCCCTGGGGACCCAGACCAAGTCCAGCAACCCCGGAAGCAGGCATCAAGTTATCCTATGCAAGCCCAACAACCCCTGCTTGGGGCTATTTGGGTCCAGTCCTGGGGCCTATGGCGCCAGGCTCATATGGAAAGTCAGTCCTGGTGCCATAGGCGCCAGGCTCATAGATTGAAACTTACCTGATGCAGACCATGCTGCAAACTCACCTGATGCAGACCATGCTGGAAGAGCTCCAAGCCAAAAGAGGCTTGGAAGGGACTACTTTACTTAGGGACTATTTTTTACTCGGGCGGGGCTGAGGAGGAATACTTACCTGGGACTTCTTTGGAGGCTATTTAAACCACACCCGAAGAGCAGCACACGCTTCTCGTTATTCTGCATCCAGCAGCGTAACGCTCACCGTGCCTGCAAGTCTGCATCCAGCCTTCTGCCACGCCCGCCTCGAGTTTGGAGCTCCTAGAAAAAGGGAGAAAGAAGGAGAAAAGGTTAGAACAAGAGCAATACCTTTGATCCTTACCTGAATTCCCGATCCATCGCGCCTTCGATCTGGAAGAAAGAATTTATTTTATGCGCATCGCCTCGCCTGCTGCAGCGCCGCGCTGAACTCACCGGCCTTCGCAGTATCTTCACATTCCACTGCCACACTCGGGCATCTAAGGAGAAGACAAGAACAGCAAGGTGAGCCAAGGGAATACACAGAGGAATATTAGTTACCCCCCCATAGACTTACCTGATTTTACCACCGGGGCACTATTCCTCTTCACGGGTCGGCGCAGCTTCCACTGCATCTTCGCCGAACCCCGGCCCCTAAGGGGAAACAAAAGGACAGCAAGGTGAAACAAAGGGTCTAAGAAGGGGAACCCTCCTCACCACAATAGACTTACCTGATTTTACCGCCGGGGGTATTATTCCCCGAGACTTCATACTTTCTCTCAGTGCCTGAATAAGGGAGAAAGCAACAGGTTACATATTGACATTATTTTATCGAACTGTGTTGGAAAATACAAACCCTTACCAGAATACCACGGCGCCTTGCCGAGAATCTCGGACTCAATATCGTTCTGGAACTCACCAATTCTTTCGAGCCAGTGAAGCAACTGGTTCTCAATGTGCCCCAGCGCTCAATGCAGGATGGAGAGCTCATCTTTTCAAACCATCAGGTGAGTCTATACGAGGGGACATCAAAGGTGATCTGTGGGAGAACAGCGGGGGTGGGGGGATTTACGCTCAACTCCACGGGTGGTTAATTCCCTTTCTCCATTTTCAGAAGAATATCCCTACTGGCCAAGCAAGCGAAGCTAGGTGGGCCAGTCCAGTCCGTCATCTCGTCCCTACGTGTCACATTGGTGGAGACCGCAGCTGTCCAGTTCTGATCGACGCCTCTGTGGGAGCCAGGTGAGCGTAACAGGAATGCCCGAAAGTGAGAATGTTTTGGGACGAAGTGCTTGGGTGGATTAAAGATGTGGAAGGAATTCGATATGAGGCAACGCCTCTTCTGGTTCTGTTCGGGTTGGAGAAGGAGGAAGATAGATATGTAAAAGCTGCAGGCCTCGCAGGCCCTATGCTGTTAGCAGCCCGAGCATGTATTGTTATGAGGTGGAAAGCGAAAGTTACACCGAGCAAGAAGGAGTGGGAGAATGTGATCATCAATATTTGTATCATAGAAAGAATACGGCAGGTGTTCATGGAAAAGCCACCCAATATGAAGTCCTATGGATGGACTTCATTGAGAAATACATTACCAGTCCCTGACATCTAGAGGGTGGCTCTGTAAAGAGACACCTATCGTCTAAGAATTGGGGATTGAAATCCATGGGATGTTGGAAAGCAACCTAACAGGAATGGGGATTTGAATAGCACCTGTTGACCCTGATTGCTTGCTGCCAATTAACCTTCAGTATGACATGGAGCACACATCTGAATATGTACGACGATATGTGTGATTATAGACCTGTTAAGAGATTTTCTGAGACTGCAACACTGTTTGTGGGGGAAAGGGATGGTGGGGGGAAATTATTTGTTCTGGGAACAAGGGGTTTAGAGTTTGAGAGACAAAAGGGGTATCACTAATCAATAAAAAATAAAATTGAGCATACTCTTTATTGTATTACATGACATTATTTTAGCTGTGTCTGCAAAGCATCTAATGCCTTCTTAGCTAAAAAGTGCCCCTTGTGGAAACTGCATGTGACACCAATTGAGCTTCTGGTAGTACTGTTTGATCATTTAGAACTGGCTACAAAGCAGGCCCATGCAAATAAGGGACCCTGATTACCTGTGTGTATGGTTCACATAAACAAACCTTTTGCATGAGTAGTTCTGTGTGAACCTCCACACTGACCTTGCTCGCTGAAACCTAATCCCAAATTTGGAATTTGGACAACTTGAGAGGTCTTGCAAACTTTTCAACTGTCTAATCCATAGTAGCATAGAATGGCGTAGTGTACACACTCTGTTACAGCCACTTAATGTAATCTCCCACTCCCAACCAACTCTGGGACATTCTCCTCTGTTGTAGCAATTTACGTCCCATGTGTGCATGTTTTGCATGTTGAAATGTGCTGTTCCTTAGTAGTAAAAAAAGAATATGAGTGATGTAGAGTCAGTTTCAGCAAGGAGTATAATCACTGGGCTTTTCAAATAATAACCAGCACGTCTTCTTTTCAATGTTCTACATCCCACATCTAAATCCTTCTGCCATATTCTACCTCTCCTTCAACTACCCTAGTAATCTCTCACTCTTCCCGTCTACAAGACAGACCCCAAACTACAACAGCACGTGCCTCATATAACCTGAGAGCCAAAGCCATTCCATGCATAGCATGAAGGACGTTCGAGAAAGTTCAGACTGGTTGAATTGATGGAAATTCAGATGAATCAGAGTGTATGCCAATCAGTTGGGTCAGGTTTATACGTGAGCAATCAGGCCCTGTTTGTGTTTGGCACCGTGGCTGGGGCACACATTCCTGAGCACATTGTAAATGTTTCCTTAAGGGTCAAAGCCATTGGGTGACACATTCATTGTGTTGTGCCACTCCATGATGCCAGGGATGAGGTCGAAAGCAGCATTTGACTTTGGCAAGCCGGCACAAAACATGGGCTGCGCATGGTGCAACTTGTGTTCTCAGTGTAAAGCACATTCAGGGGATTGGCTAATGTGGAAACAGGATGTCTGCGTGGGATCAGTGAATTTCTAAACTATGAGACACTCCAGATCCAATCCAACACGAACTTTGATTTCACTAAAGACATTTTTCTAATGAATTAATGCTCATAAAAAGAGTCTGTTATACAGAATCATGAGATTGCACGGATAATAAAATGAATAAATGTGTCACAAAAATCATTTGTGAGACAAGTTGATTGAGTACATCTCCAAGAATGTTAATGCCTGAATTGCTGAGTGCATGAAACACCACTAACTCGAAACAAAGTCAGCCTTTTCATGGTGCGCATATTAATGATAAGAAGTGATGCACAAAGTGTGATTATGTTTGCATTAATTTAAGTAGAGTCACTATTTAGCATGTCCCTTGCACAAATTTAGATAATCGCCAGAGTGATTAATGTCACCATGAAGTACATTTTGAATTGTTCAGTGGAAGGGTGATACATTATTTCAGACATTTTTATGGCAGGATCGTGAGCTTAGGGCCCTTTAGTAACGTGCACACAATGGATGGGTTCGCAGAATAACTCAGAGTCCAAATAACTGAACCAACTAAGGAAGATGGCAAGGTTTGGTTTTATTAACAATTATCTAAAGCAGGGACTTACAACAAACATCAACAGACGTTCTATCAATTTTCTCTCAGCAATCTTTTCATAAAACATACATTTGATACTAAAAATATGTAAGAGGTGACGTTCTACTACGTTGTAAATAATGAAAAACCTACTAGAGATTGTAATTGGCTTAAGGGGAACATCTAAATATACATTACATAGGAACTGGGATTGTGATTGGCTGGCCGCTGTTCGGTAAACAATATATGCCTACATCTAAAACATGTCATCTTCAAAATCATTAAGTAAACGTTTTCAATTGATCCTCTTAATAATGGTCTACATAAGCTATATAAGTGAGGCTTTTGGATCATTTTGATCACTTGCACGATGTGGGATATCTGAAACCTTTGGATAGTTGAGTTGGATAAAGTGAATATAGGTCCCTGTTTTGAATAGTATGATTTCGTTTTTCTATATTGTTGATGGATTTGTAGGGCGGGGGTAGGAGTGTTGGGGTTGGATTTTATTGTATTCTCAACTTTATAGTGTTTCTTCTGAACACTACACTAACGTGCTACTTTGTTGTTTCGACTTTATAGCGAGCCATCTATTTGTGACCTACAGTACCTGTCTCCCTTATGCCCTCTTGGGGCTCGGGTTTCCGACTTTTTCTTCTTTCCTCTTTATTGTATATACTTTTTCTATTTTTCCAAATTAAACATGATCATTTTTGTGAGAACCAGAAAAAGTTGTTTACAATGAATGCTAGGATAGTGAATCATCTAAAAATTGTTTCATGGAATGTAAATGGACTAAAGACTGTGACCAAGAGCTCCAAAATTTTATCTTGCCTGAGATCAAATTCATGTGGCATTGCCCTCCTCCAAGAGACTCATCTGAACGATCTTGAGGCTAAAAAGTTGAAACGGGGTTGGGTTAGTGAAACTTTCTTTTCCACTTTTAACTCTAGTGAAAGGGGTGTTCGATTCTTATTAAGAGAAACCTGCCAATATCAGTCCTCTCGAGCAAGTCAGATAAAGAGGGGATAATTGTATGTGTTTTGCTCAAAGTGCAGGATGCTAAGATACTCTTGTGTAATGTGTATGTTCCAAATCTGGATGATCCACTTTTCTTTCATGAGCTTGCTCCGCTGCTTCAAAACTACAATGTGGATTTGATTGTCATGGCAGGTGATTTCAATCAGGTGCTAGATCCGGCACTGGATTGTTCAAATGGGGATCATTCCAGAAACCCTAAGAGAAGCAATATAGCATTTCAGAGTTTAATAAGGGAATTAACCTTGTCGGACATATGGAAATTATAACACCCATGTGACAGGGACTACACTTTTCATTCTCATTGTCACGCTACATACTCCCGCATCGACTTTTTCCTGACCTCAGGACAAGTGACTTCAAGTTGCTATGTTTCCAAGATTGGCCTAATTGCCCTGTCGGACCATGCTCCTATATCCCTGAGTCTCTCATTGCAACATACTTTGACTAAATCCGCAAGATGTACAATGAATTCCAATATTCTCAAAAATGACCAAATCAGAGAGGAGATTATAGAAGAAATTGATAACTTTATTCAAATAAATCGGACTGCTGATGTTAAAATTTCCAGTGCCTTGAAGCTTTGAAATGCTTTGTCCGTGGAGTGTTAATATCAAAAACCGGCAGGCAAAAAGAACTGAGAGCTTAAGAGATGCAGAGGTTAACAGAGGAAGCTAAGCAATTAGACAACCAATTTGCTGCCACGAGAAGTGAAGAGACAAAAAGTGAATTGAGAAAAGCCAAATATGAATTGAATAAACTCATCTCCTCGCAAATAGATTATGCACTTTTCAGACAGAAAATTAACTATTTTGAAAATGGAGAAAAGGAGGGAAAGTTGTTGGTGCACAGATTAAAGGTGGGCGATAGTAATCGCTTCATTAGTGCAATTGAGTGTCAAAATAACGTCATTGAAACTCAACAAAAATGGATTAACAAATTATTTTGTGACTTTTATGGAAAATTATATGAATCTGAGCTGACATGTAATGTGGCGGAGATTGATGAATATCTTGATTCATGTGAGGTGTCTTGTTTGTCAGAAGAACAAGCAGCTAGTCTTGATGGACAATTCATAATTGAGGATTTACAATTTGCTATTTCAAAACTTACCATGGATAAATCTCCCGGAACGGATGGCCTACCTGGCGAAATTTATAAAATTTTACCTGATTCAGCTTTACAACTTTTATGTGATGTATACAAAAATGCTTTTGATACTGGCCTGCTACCCGATTCAATGCGCCATGCATTAATAACTGTTCTGACAAAAAAAGATAAATCCGCTACAAAATGTGAAAACTACAGACCGATAAGTCTGATTAATTGTGACTGCAAAATTTTGGCAAAAATGTTGGCGGTACAATTGGAAAAAGTAATAACAACTCTTGTTCATGAAAATCAGGTTGGTTTTGTCACTGGAAGGGCTGTAGTGCATAATATGCGGCACCTATTATTGTCAATTGAAAAAGGTCACACTCAGCCAGTAGCCAATGCAGTGATCTCGCTGGACGCTGAGAAGGCATTCGATCGGGTGGAGTGGACCTTCTTGTTTTCATGCCTGAAGAGAATGAAATTTGGTCAGATCTTTCAATGATGGGTGCATTTATTGTACAATGATCCGTCTGCGAGTGTTCTCACAAATGGCCTCATCTCTGATAAGTTCACGCTTCACAGAGGTACAAGGCAGGGCTGCCCTCTCTCACCTCTGTTGTTCATCCTGGCTATGGAACCACTAGCAATATGCTTGAGAGCAGATGTCCATCTACAACCAATAATTGGTGGCAATCGTAACAATTTGATCTGGTTGTACGCAGCTGATCTACTGATTGCCCTTCAAGAGCCAGCTACCTGCATTCCTCACTTAATGAGTGATATTCACCAGTTTTCAAGAGTCTCCGGTTATAAAATCAAGTGGGGTAAATCTGAAATACTTCCCATCAACAATCTGTGTCAACAAGCTACTTTTGCACAGTTTCAGTTCAGATGGTGTGTGGATAAAATAAAATATCTGGGCATATCGATTAGTGCTGAGGTGATGAAATTACCAACGATAAACTTTGGATTGCTCCTCCCCAAGTTAAAATCAGATCTGGAAAGATGGGGCCTCTTGAAACTGACTATGTGGGGGAAAATAAACTGTATAAAGATGAATCTAGCACCTCGGGTAAATTACATTCTGTCAATGTTACCAATCAGGATACCAGGGCACTTTCTTAAAGAAATAGACAAGGCTATGCAGAGATTCATCTGGGATGGGAAACCACCAAGGCTGGCAATTTGGAAACTACAACTTCCCCTGCAACAGGGAGGGATGAATTTACCGAAATTTAGTGACTACCATCTATCTTTCTCTGCACACCATCTATGCAAGTTCATTGAATCTGCTAATGAACATCCACACGATATGGTGTGGGAGTGTGGTGCGGTATGCCAGCTGGACCCAGAAGCTCTGTTGACCTCTAAGAAATGTAAATCCAAAAATGCTAATCCTTTGACTAGTTTTTTACAGGACTGCTGGTGTGAAATATCCAAGCGTATGAATGCAGATCCTTATCGGCACTTGAATGCCTCCATTTGGCTCCACCCTGCCTTGAAATGTCAGGAAAAAAGGTTTTTTTGTCTGGAATGGTTCCTGATGGGCATAAAGTACATCCATGATCATATAGAAGGGGGGAATTGGATCTCGTACACACAACTTCGCCAATCTCATAACATGGCGGATTGTACATTCGCCGAATACAGGACATTGAGAACTATTGTGTCAAGATGTCTTGAAATACCTCAACTGACAACTCAAAATGTCGCCTGGTTAGCACTGCAGACATGTTCAAGTGCTTTCCGCCCAGCTGCCACATTATATGGATTCTTGAAGGGATGCAGAAAAGGGGATCCAATATTGCCAATTGTCTGGGCAGAAGAGCTAGGAGAGGACATTGATCAAAGATGTTGGCAACGCTGCTGCGAGAACATTTGCTTGATGAGTTTGGACTGCGGCCTTAGGGCATCATAAACAAAAATTCTCCTTAGAGCCTACTGGACACCAGCTAAGTTATTTCAGAGGCAACTCTTGGCGTATGATCTCTGCTGGAAGTGCAAAGGTGCAAGTGGCTCCCTCATTCACTTGTTGTGGTTTTGCCCGAAAACAAAAACATTTTCGGAATATGTATGTGAAAGATTAGGACTGGTTTTGAATTGTAAAATCCCTCTATCTGACACCCTTCTGATTTTATGTGTCATATCTCAGTTGGATGATTCTACCTTTGGAAAGAAAACTTGGTTGCTCCGGGCGTGTATGATCGCCAAGAGGATGATACTGAGAATGTGGAAGTCAAGCAGCTCCTTTAACATTGATGAGTGGGTGGAAGAACTACTCACTGTTTCCACTTATGAGAAGGCCATTTACAAAGATTCAGGAGACGTTGAAAAATGTTGGGACATTTGGGGAAGTTTCCTTGAGGTATATGGGTGATGTATGCCTAATTATTTGGACTATTAGGTCTCTGGCCTGTGAGCTATAATACCAACATGGTTCACTCTCTGACTCATTATATGATGCTTTATTGACCAATAACAATGCTTGAGAGTACAATTATGTTTAGGTTCTTTAATCTTTGCTCTATTTTCTTTTTCTTCCTTCTTCTTTCTTTTCCTCCTTTATTTCTTATCTTTTAAGCTTTTAAGTCTTTTGTCGATATCATCTATTCAATTGTTGTTATATTTTTGTTTATTTGAAAATAAAACTTTGAATTGCAAAAAAAATGATCCTCAAACTATAAAGTACTTCGTTATGTGGACCTCTACAGTTGGTTGGCCCACTTGGGCCATGTCTGGAAAATTCTGCAGCATGTAAACCCAGACCCAGGTGCAAGGAGGTGGGCCTGACTCTACCTAACCGCCCAATTAGCCAACATCATTCTGCCATGAAGATTGTCTTTGAACTTGGCCTTGAAAGGTATCCTTGTGTCTGGAAATACATGGGAGTGCAGGCACACGCTATCATTGATCTAGGAATCCAAGTTCAACTCTATTTTCATTCTTAGCTCATATGTCAGGAGACCAGGATTTGGTCCATTTTGCAGGTTTTTAAATGTCTTAAATGAATACAACTTGGCACTCTTGGTGTTATTTCTCTGCACCTTAACATGGAATTATTCATCCTTCCCACGTTTACTCCTTTCAAGAATAGATAGCTGACCTTGGCTTCTTCAGTTTTGATACCAGGGCAGATAGCCTTGCCATGCAGCTCCACGATTTCAGCTTATTCTTGCTGCAACAAAATTCTCACCTTTTCCCTTAATGGGTCCTGGCTTACTAAATTCATGACACCAATGCTCAGCTCCACTGCTTGCATTCTTTTAACTACTTATAGCAAAACTTCTATGACAACTTAATCTACTTGCGTTTCAGCATATGTACACTTATTCAACGATTAATTCTCTGTTGCACTTCATGCACTTTTAATTTTCTTTTTCGTACTTAAAAGTTCACTTGACTCTTTACCTCATGATTAGTTTCTTGTAAGATCCATGCATCTTCTTAAACCAACATCCCGGGACGTCACACATGTCTCGTTTGACATAACTATCTTCTATTCTGCTCTTTTTCATATTCCTTCAGGGAGTTCCTCCCTCAGATTGTCGTCTCTTCAGGGATACATTCGATAGGGTTGTCTCAGTGGGTATCCTCTTTCGAATATACACTGCAGTATTGGCACAATTGCTGGTTTCAAACACGGCCCAATCACAGACTTTCAACATAACGAAGGTAGGGGGTGGGATTTCCTGCAGAGCCATGTAACTGCTCCTCTACAATAGAATGCAAGGTCCTATTGAAGAAAGCATTATGGATATGTGACATAAAGCATTTAGGAACCACAGCGTATAACAAACAGTGCTGTGAATAACCATGAAAACTCAAGGCACTGCTCTACACTGTAATCAGGCGATAATGGAAATATTGCAAATGTGTTGCATGACAGTGTATATGACGTAACTGAAGTGATGATACATGCATTGCAGCTATTAGGAAATAATTGAAGAAAGGCAGCCAGCGTCTACTGAGCCTGCTCTACTGAGCCTGCAACAGTTAAGAACATTTTTAATGTACACTAACACACGATTGCATCAAACTCTGTGTTTTTTTGTTTTTTGTGCAATTTATTAGGTGTCTCATGGCACTCATACATCACGTCAGGTCTTCATATGTTAAACAATGATTCTATAATATTAAGAGTGCTCAGGTTATATATCTGAAGAATCTCCTATGTATCACCTGATTAAAGCAACAGAAGTTTCAAAAGAAAAAAAAAAAAAGAGTGCTCAGGTTATGCAAAACATGCATTACAGATACATTGGGCCCCATTCCGAGTTGGGCGCAAAGGGATTACCAGCACCGGTAAGGACACCGGTGCCTGGAATCCCGTTGCACCCTATTCCGAGTTCCCTTAGTGGGTCCCTTCCTTAACGCCTGATCTGACCAGGTGTTAAGGACGGGACCCGTTGAGGGACTTTAGAGCTAATAACGGTAATGCAACTTGCGGTACCGTTATTAGCTACTTCCCCATTCCCATTGAGCCCTATGGGGGCTCAAATGGGAATGGGCAATGGTTTGGTGAATGGGGACTTACCGGACCCGTCAAGGTCGGACTGGACCGGTAAGTCCCCCTTTCACCAAACCGGAGTCGTTACTGGTATGGGAGGCAGTCATGGCGGAAATAGCGCCATGACTACATCCATATTCGGAATGAGGCCCATTATCTTGATATTCTACCTTTACTCTGTTTATGGGCAACAGTGTGCCAGCTTTGCAGACCGGAAGGAGCAATTACATGAGCAGAGTAGGTTCCGCAAATTATCCTTAAAATAAAAAGTGGCACGTCAGCATGCCCTCATGCTTTTTTGGTTTAAGTCTAATTCCTAGCACCATACTTTCTAGTTACATCCTGTCACAGTATACCATTAATGAACTACCCTCCTTCAAAAAAGAAATGTATTCTGCGCATGATTGTATCCCACACGCCTGGCCACTCCTATGAGAATAGGCCATTTACACTAACAAGAGTGTGTTTCTTTCCCTTTGACACCAACAGAGTCATAAGAAGCCTAGCCTGAAAATATCTTGTCAGCATGTTAACGCTGGCCATACCAAGAGTAGGTAACTGCCTGTATTTAGCACACAAAACTCTTGAAAGGGCTCCTTTGTGCTGATTAAATACTGGTTCTGCGTATATGATGGAATCATTTACAATGATTGAACGTAAACTGGTAAATACACTTGCACACCAAGTTAATAACAGTTTAAATTGTAAAGTGAAGACTGTTTAGACAAAATGATTACAGAGTTCAAGGTGCAGGGGAAAAAATACACAGCCTTGGTATCTAGGCTGGAAACATGTGAGGAAAAGAGAGAGCAATCCGATAGGGATAGCCGCGTCCCCTGCACACTATCGAACAGGCCAAATGGCCCAATGTAGATATTAATCCGAAGATTATTTTGCTTGTTTATGAATTTTTTTATATTTCAAATGCAGAAGATTTAGGAAAAACAAATTCAATAGACAATTAGTGATCATCAACAATTATCAACACTAATGACCAGATTGGAATGTGAGTCCAAACAAAGCCCAGCGGCTGCACACACAGGCTTGGAGAAGGCAGTGAGGGTGAGACCTGGGGCCTGGACAGGGCTACACGAGGTAGGCAGGGGCCATCTGGGTCTGCAGCCTACAAGAACTCAGCTCTGTTGCCAAATTCCCAAACCTCTGCATGTCAATTCTTAGCCCAATACCCCATAGAAATCAACTAGAAGTGTCACCACCTTCAGTGTGTAGCCACAACACCCTACTGTATCTTGTGGATGGACATTGCGCACATATAATTCAAACTACAATCTGTGGGTGCTGTGTTCAAAATGAGTGACCGCAATTGTTGACGAATCTCGGATTGGGAACGTCCTTCGTTATCGACAGCGAAACTGCATGGTCTTTGTAACGACTAGTTCATCATTATACCACTCCTGAGGAAATTGAATTCACATGGCCCACCAAACCAAATATGGCAGAGGAATATCACCGGAGTGTACTTGTCACCCACATCAATGTATCATCTCACTGTCCCTAGAAGTGTGAGGGTTGAGTGGCCCATCACATCGCCACTCACATTTGTAAACTGGTTGCCCGGATTCCAATCCTACTCAGATGTGTCTCCCATGATGTACGCCAATAGTGAAATCAATAACTACATTCACCTGATGCACATGTACAGCTACAAATACATTTAGGTGCACATTCATCTGCCCAACAGATGTTGGAGGGATGTTTGGTGTGTAACCCATGCATTTGCAGTCACAGTGTGTGAAATGAATGCAACACTGCAGAAAAAGGCCAAATTTGGCAGCACAGACATTCACATTACATATACTGAGCATGATAGTGACCATCACTGGGATTTCCAAAATCACGGAGCAACAAACACCATCACTGGCAACATCACCACACATATACCTTTGACCCACACAAGACATCAATAAAGCCATTCTGATGGAAATGTCAATCATAAAAGCACACTTACATCCACAACACAATCACAACCCTGTGTGAGTAGTGGGGCCATATACACCAACCAGATCTCAGGACACAGGCGTTTACAGTGCAACATCCATGGGTACTGCAAGGTACAGTCATCATTGCCCTACGTAGGTAATCATAGATCTGTACAGCCAACATACATGGCTACATGACAATCTGTGCAAGGAATGCAATGTAGGACAACCTTGACTACCACAAAGATGAACCATAATAATTAACCACCACCACCTCTACACACATACAGCCAGAGATGCACATGACAGTCTGCACACAACACACATATGCAGTTAGGGTGTTGGACATTCCAGTGACTGTGTATGAGTGTACCTGTGTGGGTCACACATGTGAGGAGCAAAGTTTGAGTGGGACTTCTGTGAGACCATATTAGGCTACAGCAGAAGATTGCAGATGCAATTCCAAGGATGTGTCCTGTGGGCTGTGTATGTGTGTGTACGAGGAGTGATCCCAAGGAGTTAGTCGAATCATGTCCTGTGACCCTGATTGGCTGCTGGCCAGGACATCAGGATCTTTATGAACATGGACAAACAGTATCAAGCCCCACACACACTGCAAGCCACACCCCATACACAATCTACATTTCCCCCGAACTGATATTCACACTCCCTCCTCGGCCACTAATATTGACAAGACACGCAGCCATCATCACTGCACTATCAACAGCACTATATTCCTCACCCTTCACTGGCCAAGGACCCTCCTCTCACTTTCCACCATGGAACATAGTCAGGGGAACACTTGCCCTGGCAGACTCACTGCTTTCCACCATAGACTCCACAGCCTCCAGGCGAGACAGCTATCTATCACCCATCTCAAGCAATGCCTATCAAGGGCTCCAAACCCCCTCACATGTATCACATCAGCCACCAGCAGACAAGGCACCTGCACCAGATGTGTCACTACAGCCCTCGAATCCCCAAAAGTAGACACACATCCTTCATTGCATATGGCAGCCTGGGCCCTCAGCTCTGAATCAGACCACATATGTCCATCAGTCAAAAGACTATTGGTAGTGACCGAGAAGGGTGAATATCCTTTGATTTGTAACTGATTACCCAACACCATTGACACCATCATGTAACTCCTACAGGCCATAGCCTTATACAAGGATCCTCTTTGCTCATCCTCCTCAGGCCCTCCCACTGCTAGCACCAACACAGTGTAGAACCTTGCAGGCACCATGAAGACAGCATTTAGAAGCCAGCGTCCTCCCAACCTGCATTGTCTTCACATGGCGTTCCCATTCAGCCCCATTGTACTGAGTGTGTGGACCTGCAGTTCGAGCACCTCGGCATGAATCACTGGGTTCCCCCTCTGCAGGATCAGGACATGTAGAGGTGAAATTCGATGGCAACCACGAATGTTCACCTCTGTGGTCGGTTCTTCTTCAATGGCTGCCCTCTCCTTCTACTGGTTCGCGATCTGCATGTTGTCCCAGCACATTTTATGTTCTCCGGGGTGGGAATTGCCACCTTCTCATCATTGACCATAGTAGCTATCTCCTGCCAGATCGAGGGTGTCATAGTGCAACAGCACTTGTTCCCCAATGATGGTAACTTTTGCACCCGAGAATTTACCATTCCTCATCCCCGCAACCATGGAGGTGCCAGTGGAGGTGGCAGACATGGTGCAGTTCATGCTGGTGGCCTGGAACTGGGTCATGAATGCACCTGTAATGGAGATGGAAGTGTAAAATCCATCATTGGTACGCCATACCACCACTCTGTTTGCTCCCTACAGAGCGTGCCTTCTGTATAATGGATCAAGAATGCACCTGTGACATTTCTCTACATCCATAACCAAATATTGATTCAGCTGGCCCTGGACAATCAGGCACTGCCAATGTCAGAAGTGACACCCAGGCATGGACAGACATACACACACATGCAACGTCCAGCAGTACATGACTCTACAGCCTTACCAACTTAAGCACCTTTCAAACACAATTCTTAGATCTGCATTTGAGGCTTCCAAATACATGATGGAACAATTGCAAGTGAACGACTACGCAAAGCAGCAGTAACTATTCCACATGAACATAGCAAATCATAGGACAGCACCAACCTGCCGCGCACTGTGCCTCCCACAGCAGTACCACCCCCCCATCTGTGCCGCCATCCAGCTCCAACCTTCTTGGATGCAGCAAGAGAAACACTACTTTCCCTTTTGCAATTCCCTCATGTGACTGTACTGAGGAGCAGCAATGACATGTTGGTGTCCCGATGAGCCACTGGCAGTGGAGGAATAGCAGGAGATTTGATTTGATGTTTATTTTTTTAATGCCTTAAATTGCCCGTAGGCCTCAGAGTGCACACAGAACCAAGACACGACACACAACATAGTGTAACAGGCAGTCCATGGGTGGGATATGTCAATGTCAAGGAAGAGGGTCAATACACCCCACTAGTAGTGATTAATGCGCGGATTAGTTAGGGTCAAGATTGAACAAGTGTGTCTTTACTCCCTTCGTAACTCATTGATGCCACAGAAGGGTGGGGAGTTTATTCCAGGCCAGGGGGGCTGGACATCAAGGGGCTGATTCATGGAATTTATGCGCCGAAAAACAGGGATTTGTGCGTCATTCTACCTGCAAATCCCTGTTTAACAAATGAGGATTTGCGGGCAGAATGGCACACAAATCCCTGTTTTCTGGCGCACAAATTCCATGAAACAGCCCCCAAATCCGGTTCCACCAAAGCCTGAGAGTTTAAATCTGTAACGGCAAGCAGAGTTGTATCAGGAACAGGATGCAAGAAGCAGGCAGAGGAATGTGGCAGCTACAATCAGCTTCACTCCTCCGCAATTAATTTCTTCTTCTGTCATGGGAGTTCCAGTGACCCCTTCACTTACAGCGTTGCTGCCCGTCTGTGCAGTGATGCATCCACAGCATGTGGTAATGCAGCTGTCTTTCTGGCACATTTTGGTGGTGGTACCTTCATCTTCACTGGTCTCCCAACCCTACCAGTAAGTGAAGGGGTCACTGTAACTCCCACGACCCAGGGACAGCCATCGGTTCCTGAGAAGGGGCAGAGCTGGAAGAAGAAATTCATCGAGGAGGAGTTGCAAATCCTCCCATATATGTGAATGAGCACTAATCAGAGCTATACTAATGGACTGGAAGCATCCTTTAACTGGCCCAGCAGAAATGGCAGGAGATAACTGAATTAATCAATGCCTGTGGAGTGGAGTACATAAGAGGATGGACGACCTCACCAGGCCTATCAAAGAAAAACTTGGTGCAAATATGTCCTCTGCACAGGCTTCTGGTGGTGAGTCAACATATGTTGAGGAGCTCACTCCTTTTGAACAAGTTGCCTCTGGGCTCATCACAAGTGAACAGGTTGTTGGTTGTTGGCATTAAAGGTTATGACACATATGGACATGCAGTAGGTAAGTGACATGTGTGACTTATACATGTGATCATGACACCACTGTTCATGCCAAAGGATGAGTGTATTGATGTTTTCCAGGGGGATTCACGTCAGGGCATTTCCAATCAAGCTGTACATACATGTGAACTCTGTCCACATGATATGCAGAGTGGCCGTTGGATACGGAATTGTCATTTCACTGCACCTTACAGGTGTATATGTGAATGGCAATGGCTATATGCCAATATGTCCACTTACTGCATGCCACATGTCACTGTACATGTATCAGTGTCATGCCTGTGTAGAGTGTACTCTCAAGTTTGAATGCACTCACATGGCTCCTATAGTGACCTAGGACGGGATGCAATGCCAGTGAAATGTACGGGGGGACATCCAATGTAGCCCATGTACTGACTACAGACAGCATAGTCATGTCTTCTCATGTTTCAGGTGCATTTGGAGTGTCTATAATCTGTAGTCCATGGACGTGTACACAGGTGACATCCTTTTTGGTCTTTGGCCAGACATGCCTGTGATGCATGTGTGCATTTGGCCCTTTATACACCCCTGACTGTAACCTTTGCAGGGAGGCTGTCTGTAACCTTGGCATTACCTTTACCCAGGGAGGTAGTAGCAGGACATTTCAGGGGCACATCCACACACAGAGGCTTGCTTTGGATTGGAGGGTTACAGGGTTTGAAATCAACATGGCTGGTATCTTGCCATCTTGGCCCACAGACCTTGCATTTGCAACAATGCTCCTGTGACTCCATGTCCTACTCCTTCCTGCATAATTTCCCTACTTGCATGTTCCGTTGATTATGACATTTTGCATTGCCATCAAATACCACACCTAGTATATGTTGCCCTACCTTTTCCCTCTGCAGCCGCAACATCCATGTGTTACTTCCCTTGTCAGTGTAGCTACATGATGATGCTCAACTATGTGGATACTGATGCCAACACATGCATGCACATTCTGGCATGTGCATGCAATCCTGCTGGCAATGACATGACTGCTATCACTTGTTTGGCAAACTGAAGATGTATGCTTGAATGGAACATTGCACTTGCATCACCAGATTATGTGACACTGATATCTGCAGGCCGCTGTCAGTGTGCAATATAAACTAAAAGGTAAAAGGTAATCATAACATAGTGCTAATTCAATACAATATCCAAAGTACAAAAGAGTATCTAATTATTCCAATACACGATTTTATATAAACATCATAACAAGTTCATGAAACATTATATATACACCAATCTAAATGTGCACTCAGGAAGTGTCTAAACCACTCACTGCATGTATAAAACATGAAGGAGATCCTACCGACTAAAAATAAATCGTTCCACTAATATGTATTGCCCTGTCTTAACCTAAATCAAAATCAGAGGTACACCTGCATATGAAGACTCAATTTAAATCGACGTGATCAATTTCATGCCTGAACCCAACATGTTTCCGTCCCACTTAATTAATATTGGACATTCTTTAGGGATGATAACACACATCTGCCTCCTCAACACATTAGTACCACTCCAATTGGTGCGAAAATGCCAATAAGCCTTCAAAGATGTTCTTGAAACGCATTCAGACACACGTAGGTCACAGTCTTGATACCAGGGCTACATCCAACTGGAACATCACTCTAAAACCAAAAGACGCAATAAAAACAATTACACATTAGCACTATTGTTCCTACTATTTTCAAACCACAATTAATGTATTGATTTCCGCTATACCTCTATTAAAAATCCATACCTGTTTTTCCTTCAACATCCGGATGTGCATAACATCATTATTATGTTCAAACTTTCAATGTGTTGACTTCATAGTCATCTAAGGTCAATACAATCGTCCCTCTAAAGGGATTGAATAAAGGAGAGGGTAAATGAACCAAGTACTGGATTGATCTCTGATCCACAGCAATATAAATCGTATCTCCCAATCCTTCCTCACAGTGTACTCAGTCTCCACCACACACTGTGGTAAACCAACCACCTGGGTGACAGTACTATCTTTGCAACTGCACTTGCACCATTTAGATTGTGGTACCCTAAGATCAAAACCCTTCACAATGAGATCACAACTACACCACAGTGTGCCCCCAGCACCAGACCGACCTCAAAATATCCTCCCAGCTCACCTATAGCACATTGAATTCACACAGACTATGAAGGGAAACTCCAATGAAAAAGTTCAGTTTAACCATCTAATGGAAATGCTCGTACTTGCTGCTATTAGCAGTTTGTCGGGAAAGAAAATATCAAGATCATGTAACGCTCCACTACTATCAAGTATAAAAGCAACTAGTGTAGGAATCACGTGTTTCCATATTTTTCTATTCTCAGGGAAGAAAACACTCCATTACTCACCCAAAATGGAAAAACTACAAAATGGAAATACTCCAAAACACGAGGTCCTGGTGTCCACCCATGGTATAGACAGATATCCTCACAAAACGCACATCCCTCTGGTTGTTAAATTCATCAAGTCAGTTACATCATAATCATGTGATCCCCATTCACAAAAAGAGACCTGCAGTCCGCTTAATGCGATGGTCTAGAATGTGCCTTCCTGCCTCACATAACTCACACACCTCCATACACCTAACCACTAACATGAACAGCAGTGATTAGTAACCAAGGCTACAAACCCAATGGGCGTACATAACAAATCTTCTGCCACACTGAGCATAAGTTCTAGGTGTGACCTGTGTAACCGGGGCACCTAGAAAAACAGAACACCAGCTTGCAAACATACGTGGTGCTTTTTCCAAAGACTATGGAGTTAGATAATCACCAAGATGACCCTACCCAGACACAAAACAGGTCTCATCCAGATATGGTATCACATATCAAGTATGACATATAACAAATACCTACTCCAACACCCACTTACTTCACCTTACTCATAATGCAACTCTTATTCATCTTGTGGGGACAGCCTATCTCCCCCACATACACAGATAATATTGTGACAAAATGTACACATTACCAGAGGAATACCAAGGCAAACTATGCATGCTGCCACTCTATGTTCTCATTGAGGCCCGTCACATGGCTCTTTGCATGTAAATCATTTTCTGTTCAGCATGTAACAACTTCTTATTGATAACAGGCTGATTCAGGCATTTTAATTTTAACAGCACCGTCTACTAGAAATCTGTGAAAGAATGCCCTTTGTCCATGTCAGTGTCCTCCATGTCGTCCTGATGACTTTCAAGACATTTCCAAGTTGCAGGGATACCTCTTTCCTTCCTCATCAGGTTTACACTGCATAATGTATGTCCCATTCGGGGTGGCTGGGGTGGCATGGTGCTTGGTGGCATGGTGCTTCTGCTACGGTTAGAATGGATGTAGAACACGACTATATGGCCAGTTTGTGTGGTCTGATGCATGTGTAGATGGTCCATATGTTCTGAATACATTTCATGTGAGGCATATGTGTATATCCAGATGGCCCCCTGACTTACATTGTCAGTCTTTTTGTAGGTGATGACGCAGCAGAGGAGGAGCAGGTGGCAGAGGAGGATTCAGTGGTTGCCCAACCAGGCACCAGCTGTGGCCAGGCTGCTGTGTGTGGTAAGAACCTGCTGCTGTTACAAATCATCCTCAGCATACCTTCACAGGCATCATCAGATGAGGATGATGATGATGCAGATGTTGCAGCCACATTGAGGCAGGTGGTGGAACAACCACCATTCAGCACTCCAGATCCTATGTTTCCCATTGGGATTTTGGAGGATACTGAGCTTGAAGGGGGAAAGGAGACCGTGGCCCTGCCAGTGGTGAGCCATGCTTCTTCTGACAGCACTGTGCCAGGAACGTTGCTTGCGCCCATCCTGGAGGCAGCAGAGGTGTGTACTGGGACGTAGGGGGGCACTACCTCATCACAGCTTCAACAGCCATGCACACATGGGGGACATATGCCTGATTCCGGCTCTTACTGGGACAAGGAGTGGTAAATGAAATAGTCCAACATCCGTTGTATGGCAGACAATATCATAAAATCTAATCCCTTGAGGGATACAGAATTCCAGCTATTGCGTGGGGAGATCTCTACCTTGAAGCAATGCCTGCATGAGGAGAGGGAAACCTCAAGGGACCAGCGCAGGCAGGAGATGACAGACTTGGGTGTACTCCTGAATGAGCAAATGGAGGCCTCAAGGGAGTGTCCCCATCTGGAGATGATCTCCTTGAGTGAGAGTCTCAACATCCTGATGATTGCAACAAGGGTTGCCATGCAGGTGGACATGAAGGAGAGGTTCAAGGAGAGTCATCAGGACCTAGCTGCCATTGGCAGACTGTTGCATGCTCCGGTGTCACATGTGGCAGCCGCACAAGAGGACCATGTATTGGGCCCCCTTCCCAGTATCATCCACAGGGTAGGTCTTAACAGAGCATTTTGCAAGTGATGCTATTTTGTGATACCCTGCAGACCATTCTTAAATTGCAACTCCATTTTCCATGCCCCTTCGTCATGCCCCCAGCTGACTATGAGCACACCGATGGATTTTTGATTGATATTCTGTTTTTATTGTACAAGGTGGTCACCTTTTCTTTGTTCAACATGCATTGCCATGATGCACCATGTGAAGTTGACTCACTTCAAATGGGACTTTGCAAGTGATACTCCAGGTGGCCTGTAGTATCTGTTTTAAGCCCTACTGACATATTCAGTGAGGGTAACTGACATGCTGATTTACCAGGGGACATGATCAGACATTCAAGTAAACATTATTGGTGCTCATGATGTCAATTATGTGTGGGGTATGTGTGATAGGGTCCTTGCACTCTACTGAACATACATGTATCCATTGACATTTCAGGTCACTTTGCACAGTCAGCTCCCAACCACCCTGTGAATGCACCCAGATCCCTCTACTTCTATCCAATTCCCCAATCCCTCTGCTGGAGACTGTCCCTCCTGACACAAATGCAGAGGCACAGTGTTAAGTGGAGATGGTGAGGGATACACAACATGACAGCAGTACCACAAGGTAAGGGAGTACAGGGTCACGCATGTGCATGTTTGTTGACATATGCATTACAGTAGTGTCCTAATGTAACACAAGTAGGGTTGTGCACAAAAGTGTCAATCTTGTGATATGTGCGTGATTGGCACAGTTTACAGACATGGGAGTAGTCCCATTTCCATGATTGTTTAGTTCTTTTGACCTCTGCAGCACGCTGTCATAGTATATAATGCCCACTCATACCTAGCTGAACGCATACATCAGTGCCTGCGTTCAGACCAAAACAAGACCAATACTCCCACTTACTCTCAGTCCCGGCATTCAATAGATCTAAAGCCGGCAGCTCCAGCTTCGAAGTGCTAGCCCCTAAAGCTTGGAACGCTCTCCCACTCAGACTAAGACAGAAAAACTCTCTCACAGCATTCAGAAAGGTGCTAAAAACCCAAGCTATTCAACTAAACTATACCTGAATGCAACTAACTGATGTTCCCCTGTAACCATGGAACACTGCCTCAACCCTGTACTTCAAGCCTGTAGTATCTGTTTTAAGCCCTATCTAAGTGAATGTACTGTAACAGTGCCTCGATGCCTGAAGGCCATTTTTATGCTTTATAAATTTAAATAAATAAATTAAATAAATAAATATTCAGTGAAGGTGCTTATGTGCATGTGTTCCTGGTGCCGGGACATACACTGACTTCTTTGTTTGTTTCTAGGTTGTTAGCTGTCATGTCCTTTGAGCCTTGCATGCCATATCTTGCCATGATTGCTGTCAGGAAGCCACTCCTTCATGCATGTGCCTCCTACACACCTGAGTCTCACTTCCATGTAAGGGGATGTTTTCTGTGACATGCAGCAGCAGTATGTTCATTATGTGTGAGTTTTGCTGTATTTTGATGGAGAAGTGCCGATGTAAGTGTAAGTGGACATAGGATGAGTGTCTGTTGCATTGTGCACTGTGACAGCTGTGTTGCTTTTTTAACAACTTACTTCATTTTTCTAGGTGTGTGTACTTGCATCAGGTTCATATATTTTGATGATCAGTGTATATCTGTATTGCTTACTGGCTGGGAGCTATTGAGTACATCATGTTCAGAGGGAGTTGTACATGTTTAGGGTACCAGGTGCACACACAAGGGGTGATGTTGCAGCGGAGGGGTGGCTGGTGTATTCTGATCCGCAACCAGGGGAGGTTACTGAGGCAAGCAGCTCACACTGTCTCAGGTAGGGTTGCGTGTGGAAAGTGTATGGCACCTGGGGTCATGTATAATATCTGGCCCGCAGCTGTGGCTCAGTTACTGTAGTACAGACTGTGACCATGACTGTACAGTGTCTGGTTGGGGGTACGAAAGACACAGACAATGAGACATAACCAGCCAAGTCCTGTCTGGTCGGCTTCCTTCCACATTGATGTTGCAGCATAGTTGTGTGCTGCTGATATTGTACGATTCTGGTCTGTGATGTGCCTACTGACATGCAGTGTATGTAGTGTATCCATCAGTATGACTGCAGACTGAATAATGCTGCTGTATTGGTAATAGTGTACAGGATTGCAATGGGTGAGGGTGCTGGGCCATCAGGGTTATGTTCAGGAACCCTATTTTGGGGAATCCATTGGTGGCTAGTGTGTCTGCGTGTGTGACGTACTTCACCTTCTTTTACCTTGCCTCCCCCTTTGTATCCTTATCCTACTCCGATACTGTTTAATTCAGCAGGGGGAATGTGTCCACAAATTCATCTTTCAAGATATTTTTCTTCTACTTTGGAGATATGTGCCATGTGAGCATACATGATGGATTGGTGATGGGGGTTGAGAGCCCACACATCCCCTACCGAGGAGCATGCAGGAGTAAGCACCCCACATCCTTGCACCCCTACTGAGCCGGCTTCCAGTGCTGCTGCTGCTACCCTAGACTGAGTTAGACCTGCTTGCCTTCTCCCACAGGGATATTATTGTGCCTTGCCCCTGGGGGGAACCAGAGCACTGGTGCTTCCCCTGTCCCAAACGGGACTGGTTGACTGTGCACTGCTGGGCCAAGTCCATCCTGTGTGCTAGTTTCCTGTCCCATGCAATGCAGACCAACTAATCTGGCAATGCTCCCTCACCCTAGATCCCACTGTCCTAACAGGGTATTGCCCCATCTCGGTACTGTTCCCCCAGGCCCTAGCTGCCCTTTAAGCGGCTCCTGAGAGGGTACCATGGAGGCACCTTCAGTCACGTAACCCTGCCATTGGTCCCCCGGCCCACCCAGTTTGATGGGAAGCTGACCCACCCCCTCCAGGCCACCGACTGCACCTGCATTGTTGTGCTGGAACGGGCTTCATGCCACCACCAGCCAGTCTTGGGCAGCTGCTACCTGCAGCTGACAGTACTCGAGCTGCCCTGGTGCCTCCTACCCCATCAAACACTGTGGCCCCTCTACCAGGGGAGGAGGTCCATTTTCAGTGGCATTTAACTGGTACATGCTTATTATCAGGGAGACAATAAGTCAATTAAAATGGACCTATTGAGGGTTCATGGGTTGGTAATGGGTAATGGTTGTAGCTCAATATGGGTAGGTGTGCCATGCTCTTTGTTGGATTGTTCAATGGGTCATGCCCATGTTACTTTATTAGTTCATCTGTGTAGCCAACTGACCCTGTTATCTGTATTTGTATGCTTGGGTGAGTAACTTGGGAAATTAAATATGAAATACTGATTTGTCTGCCCATGTTTCCAGATTGTTATGTAAAGGACGTAGATGGAGGATATGTTTTAATTTTTTCAGTATGACCCACAAACCACATGTCCACCCTGGGCTGCCATTCTCACATTATTGTTTATGGATCAACTGTACTTGCCATGTTTCATCTTTTATTTTTATTTTTATTTTTTTTGTTGGTTATTTCAAATTCTTGAACTTTTCAAATTTTACAAATTTACATCATTAAAACATATATCACATAAAACAAGGTGTATTGAATCAATTGTAACAAATACATCTTTACAAAAGATAGATATAGTACAATCTGTCTTGGTCATAAGGCAGAAACAGTTTTAAGTACGTTAAATTACAACAGCATATGTACACTATAATTTACCTCAAGTTCAATTGAACAAAACATAAAAAAGGAAAGAGAAAAGAGAACAAGGCTGTTCTTCCAAGAGTCACCTATTTAATCTTTCAATTTTGAATAATTCACTAAGAAAATGAGTAGTGGCAATTTGTACAGATAGGATGGAATTGGAAAATAGCCATTGCCAAGCTTGGGTCTGATTCATGGGTAAAAGTGAAGACGCAACTCTACCAAAGTGTTTCTTCCGCATATCAACTAAATTTGCACATTCTATTAGACAGTGCTTGAAGGGGTTTCTTTTTGAGAATGTACTTTACACCATCTGCAGAAACTTTGGTCCTCGGATGTAAGTTTCCTTCTCGCCAGTACTGCCCTAGTGTACCATAAATTACATCTGAAGGTATAAATACTGATTCTGCATGTGCGTACAGGGATATTTCTGCAAATAACCTGCTAGGGTTCCTAATTGTTTGTGACCAAATACAGTTATGTCAAAGTCTTTCATTCGTGAGCATTCCTCAATAGTAGTAATCCAGTCCATTTGAAATAATTTGACCTTTGCTCTAGATGGGTTATGTAATAACATTTCTAGGGAGATGTTGAAGCCTGCAAGAATATCAAATGTATTCTGAATCCATCTGATGAAAAAAGCATCATTTGTAGTTGTTAAATAACACGCTAACATTCCTAGTACATTTGTGGAGGCAAGATTTAGAAAACACTTCCTGAGTAGCGCACATCTTTTCCATTGATATTGCGAATACAAAGATGTTAGGCCCAGTTCAAACCGAAGCATAGCTTTCGATATGATTAAGGAGAGCCGCAGGATTCGTTTCCAAAATTTGGATTTGAGTGCATCCCAAAACTTACGTTGTTTGGGTAATGAAATTTCCACACCATACATAAGGATGGGGATCACGTTCTGTTTGTAAAAAAGAAGAATGTGCAAATAGGAAAATTTCGCAAATTTATGCATTAGTAATTTCACCTGGGCAATCAAGGGGCGTAGTTTCTGTAGAATTTCAATCTCATTATCATTGTTTCTTAGTGAATTAGAGATCAATACGCCCAAATACTTATACTTGTTGACCTATTCGAGCTTTTCTGCTCCTAAAAACCATTGAGAGGGATGGACTTTGGACTGTGATTTGGGTTTACAGACCAAGACTTGTGTTTTAACCGTGTTGATGACCAAATTATTCTTCAATGCATAAGAGTTTAGTGTGGTTAGCATATTCTGTAGTCCACTGGGTGTTTGAGAAAGCAGAATTAGATCATCTGCATAAAAGAGATAATTAATTGGGCGAGAACCTAATTTGGGGGTGTTGCAAATTGTTTGTAAGAAAACAAGACTAAGATCTAAGATAAACAAATTAAATAAGGTGGACACTAAGATACACCCCTGCTTTAGACCTCTTTGGGTGCGAATGTAGGAGAGTATACCATTCAAAGTCAGTCTTACTTGCATATAGGTATTAGTATGAAGCAACCTAATTAAAGCTAAGAGTGTAGGAGGACAATTATAATTCTTTAACTTTTGATAAAGGAGAAGGCGATCAACAGAGTCAAACGCGACTCTAAAGTCGACAAAAGAAAAATAGATTGTATGGCTAAGTTTGGCATATTTTGCTTTAATTATGTGAAGAATCATAATGTTGGGGATGGTACCCACTCCAGTTACAAAGCCCGCTTGAAGGGGGTCCAACAGACATATGTCCAAGGCCCAACGGTTACGCTTTTTTAGGAGGAGGCGCGAGAAGATTTTCCCTGGCGCATCAAGTAATGCTATTGGATGATAACTATTAGGGGCTTGGCGGTGTCCCTTCTTATATATAGCAACTGTTATAGAATGTCTCCATGACTGGGGGATAGATTGAGATTCATTCACTAAAGAAAAGATGTTAAAAAGAATCTGGGCTCATACATTGGGGTTCTGTTTGAACGTCTGATTGGACGAACCGTCTGGACCACATGCTCCCGACCGACTTATGGATTTAATACATATTTGTATATCAAGAAGGTCAAATTCCAGGTTAAATTTAGTAGGGAAGTTGACTGTGTCCAAGCTCACACTATTTATTGGGTAAGCATAGAGGTTGGAAAAATGAGATATCCAATCAGACTCCATAACACTATTAGCATGAATAAGCCCTTGCGGTCCTAAAGTAGCGCTATTAATGATGGCCCAAGTTCTTGCTGAATTTTTAGATTGTATTAATCTTAACATGTTCTGGCCATCTGTGTGATATAGACTTGCGCGTCTGGCCCTCAAACAATTTTTTTATTGGGTCTTGATCTTTGTCAGAGTGGGTCCTCTTAGTTCAATTGGTAGATTCAAAGCATCTCTTTCTCACTTCTCAAAGTGGATTTTCTGAGTTTCACTTCATCATTGTAAACATGCAATGAGGGTTTCAAATGTAGAGGGTTTCTCCTCCTGTCGGCTAAAAAGTATGGCATCATTGAATAGTATGAAAGGTCTAAGGGCTCACCTTGTTTCGTCGACCCTAGACAGTTCTGTAAATAAACATGGTATTTATACAGATGCCTATCCGAAAATCATAGCCTAGTACTTCTAGCATTTGTGGTTAGATTTGTTAAAAAACGTGCCTTATCAACCTGCCTGGGTGGAATATCAAATGTCCATTTAGCGGTCAATTGTTCAAGGTCACTGAAACTAGATTGAACGATACAAATGTCAACAAAGAAAGGGGAAAAGAGAAGCACTCACATAGATGTAATCAATCGAGGCTGTGGAATTACCCCGCCTCCAAGTTGGTTGGCCGGCATGTCAGAGGAACAGGAACCATTGAGCATCAGAACATTATGAAGTTTGACAAATTGATTCCAGACTCTCAATCTCAGTTGATTCTTTGAGGTTGTGATGCCCATGCAATTCAAATTGAGATCACCTCCCATGATAATGTGTATGATGGATTTGTCTTGGGAGATCCTTAAAATTAAATCATTAAGATCCTCAATGAATCGTGTCTCTGCAATGCCAACCGATTCCAGTACAAATTGATGAGTGCGAAAGCATACAATGGAATTATAACCTTGACCATTTGTATAAATCCGTTTGGGTTAGACCATGGTTCCATGACAATACCTGGCACGATTTTGATTGGACATTCTATTAGACAGTGCATCATACTTCACCAGATATTCAAAACTTTGAATCAAATGCTTGAAGCCTCTCGTGTTCCAACTAATCATAGCCAGAGTGTTGGATATTGACATAGGACCTAGCTAATTCTGTGGATAGGAATTTGCGCTATAGCAATTAGTTGACTTTGTCTGTAAAGGTGTTTGATCTGTAATAAAAGCTTTAGGGGCTTTACTAGTAGGGATAGTTTTTTTTTATTTATGTGAGGGATCTTAAGCATCCTCTGTTAAGATTACAAAACCAAGATTGTGGAGTGATTCTTTTGCTAACCATATTGTATTCTGCACTACTCTGGAGTTTACCCAGAGTTTTACCATTGTAGTCAAGTTGTTTTTGGGAAACTCAATGAGGGCAATGTCAGTAGACATTATATCCTCTAGTTGAGGAACATCAGAAAAAATGGCTAGGACTGTGTGTCTATTAATGATATATTATGGCGATGGAGCAGGAAGGCATGGAAGTATCAATGAATAAGAGGCTGGTCGCTTCAAGAGTGTAGGAAATATTTTTGGCTTGAGGTACATCTAATCTCTTGATGTCAGAATTTGTTGGAATCTTTTGGTCTTGAGGCGGCAGGAGACCTGCAAGGGACGTTTGTACCAAATGAATTGCCTGCATTGAAGTCAACAAGGTGAAAGGAATCTCTTTGGCCTCTTGATGAAAGGGAGAGGCTGTCAAGCAAGGTTCAGACTCGACTTGTTGTTTAGGTAATTTGCACAGGATCAATTTCGGTGGGGGGTTAGTTTTGTGAATAACACATTTTGCTGAGAGGGGTTCATTGCTAAACTGCTGTTGAGCATTAGATCCTGCACAATCACAGCATGGTTGAGCTTTCACAGACTTGGTAGCATCATGAGGGAGGCTACTGGAAGAGTTTTTAACGGGCAAGTGTTCAGACATATAGGCGTCTACCGCTTCCCGGATTTTTCTTTGTTTTTGGACTTTGCAGTCGGCAGACTGTACTTTAGTGTTTTGTTGTGGGGCTTGATTTTGTTGTATTTCAGTGGCTTCTATTAAGCTATCTAAAGGGCCATAAGGAGTGATGACTCTATCCGCCAGAAATGGCTTTAGAGAGGAGGATAGAATTCTTCACTGGGTTTGGCATTGACAGTGCTTTAAAGAACTGATTAGATTTCGAGCCAGTATTTTTGGAAAGAGACTTCTGATTCTTTGAAAGCTTGGTGCTGTTAGGTAAATCTGTGGATGCAACTTTGGATTTTGTAAAAATAGTGTAAGCAGCTTTCTTATTGTTAGCTGGTTTTGGCAAAGCTGGTTGGGAGTCTAAAACCACACAGATTGACTCCGATTGAGGATTATGAGTGACCACTTCATAAGGGTTTGACGGCTCTGTTTGTGAATCAGTGTCCTTACGAGCTGGAGAGCGAGCATGAATTCAATAGGTTGCTCTTGACTTGTAATGTGGAAGGCATACCTGTTTTGAGTGTTGGGAGAACATGCTGCATTATTATAGATGGCCACAAAGAAAAACCTAATTGCACACTGGACCGTTAAAGGGCCGTAGATGTTTTATAAACTAACTAAGACACGAGCACCAGTGGGTGACCAGCTAGAGTGACAGATCGCACTCTCACGTTCGGCAAAGAGGCAAAGAGGCACTCAGCAGACACTCCGCTTGGTGCACACGCGCTGGTGTGTGCGGGTGCCCGTTTTTACGTTCTCTTGCCAAATGGGGAATGGCTTTGCAGCAGCAACAATAACAGCTTGATTTTCACCTCTAAAAAAGAAAGTTAAGTTGTAATATATATCTACAGGATAGCCTTTTGTTATCATTCGCAGTAAAGTGAAAAGAAGGTCTACCGTGCTGTAACAGTCCACTGTAACACAAAGTAGAAAGTAAGAGCAAAGTCCAACGAAACACACACGAACAGCCGGGAAGACAAAGAGGCACTCAGCAGGCACTTCGCTTGGTGCGCGCGCGCTGGTGCGCCCGGGGGGCCCGTTTTTACGTTCTCTTGCCAAAAGGGGCATGGCTTTGTAGCGGCAACAATAACAGCTTGATTTTCACGACGTGCTGTAACAGTCCACTGTAACACAAAGTAGAAAGTAAGAGCATAGCCCAATGAAGCACACACAAACAGCCGGGAAGGCAAAGAGGCACTCAGCAGGCACTCCACTTGTTTCATCTACGAAGGCCATCAGGAATATGGCTATTGTGTGACTTTCACCCTGGATGTAATTCATTTGAAGTATGGCTGGACAAGCTGATTGTGCATGTGCTGACCCCTCAACCTTTGATCTGCAAATAGTATGGGTACTGCCTGTGACTGCAGTTGCAACCCCTAATGCACCTATATTGGTTTGCCATGACGTGTGGCTAAATTATGCAAGTGCAAGATGCAACATGCCAATATGATTTTATATGAAACAGCTGTTGCATACAACAGTGGTCCAGGCAGTGGAACTGTGATTTCAACACTTCAAATGTGCGCTCGACTATGCCTCTGGTAGAAATATGGGATGCATTGTAGCGGACATCCACTGGTGTAAATGATGATAATAAAATGTTGTTATGGTATGTGATTTCGTAGTGATCTGGATTGGATGTGACCCCCAATCATTGTGTTTTGGGGCGTGTGCTGGCTGATACTCACCACTGAACCACTTGTTGCAAATGTTCCAGATGCCAGTGCCTGGTGGATTGGAGAATGACGTAATATGTAGCTAATATGGGTGCATCCAGGGTAGTTTGCGTTTTACATGCATGATGTGACCCTTTGCTTAACAGATGGCATGCACATTCAGCGAATGCCATTTTTTTCAGTTCCGATATATATGTTCAGTGGCTTGTGGGGGATGTAGTGCAACATGTGTGCAATCAATTGCCCCAAGTATCCGTGGCAACTGGGAAACTGCAAAGAATTATTGAACCACTCTTTGCCTCGCCTGCACGTTGCATGGCTTTGCACATGTGCTATGACGCAGCTTAGGACCTGTTTGAGGCAGAGTGATTTTGTAGGCTGTGAAATACCCCTGACAATGGCTGTGGTCCATTGGAATGTGGCAGTCCCCAGGAAGTGAAGGGCAGTTAGGACTTTCACCAAGGGTGGTATTGGCTATGGGCACATGGTTAGGGACACCAGGTCATTCGCCCACTCCCTGACCAATTCAAGGAAGACATGGGGGGTGTATGGGCCATATACTTCCTCATCAAGCATGCTGAATATTGTGTATAGTAGATTCTGGCCCACCTCCTCCTTCCATAAAGCTGTAGGTATGCAAGCAATGCAGGAACAGGCATGGTCACAACATTTCTCTCTGAATGCATGGCGGTTTTTAAACCTGGCATTGCATGGCGCAGTCTCACTTTGCGGCTGGACACGAGTGGCTGTAAAATGTATATCCTTTTTAGTTTGTGCAGATGCTCGAGTGAATCTGTAAATACGGGTTTGTTTGCACTTCATGGGTGTGTTTGTACATTTGCACGGTGCCTCCCTTCCCACGCCCATGTTATCCCTCATTTCTCTACTTTAATGAGGATGTTTGCATATTCTACCCCATTCTTGGACTTTGTACTGGCCATTCTCTCAGGCCACGTGTGGGGCGTGGGGACATGGCTCATGAAGCAGGGAACCTGAGCAGAATCCGATCTGTAAATCAGTGGATATGGTTTTGCATGCAGCATAGCACCATTTTTTGGTGCATATAGCTGGTGTGAAAGGTGCACAAAACCTTTCGTAAATCAGGACCCTAGTATCAAAGCCACTTGTGTAGAGGAGCATTTTGCACATTTCCAGTACAGCTTGGTCCTGGATTGGACAAGGATGAATTGATCCAGGTTCTAAAAGAGGCATTTGAGGGAGCTATTGCTTAATTCCTCTACATAGGTTGGTAGGAGCAAAATTCTGTTGTAATTTTAGTGAGCATTGGAAATGTTTATTAGATGCAGTCTATGGAATGAATCACATGTCATGCACCAGTTCTGAGCATTGTAGTTGAGTGGCCAGGCAGTGTTCACCAGATGAGACACCATTTTTCCCCGACATGTTCACTGACTTACCAGTGCATACATCACATACCACTGAGTGCACAGTACAGAAATGACATCTGCACAGAATGCCGAATGTAAGGACTACATTTTAACTTTTTGTCCAACTGTTGTTGCTGGCTTCCCGTCGCTGGTGAAAAATTGCCCATCATCGATTCAATTGATGTGATATGTTTCATCGACCAGCAATCACCAGAGGGATCAGCTAGCCTCTGAAATGTGCTTGAATTTCATGAACTGCAGGCTGAATAAATGGCCAAATTCTGAGCTCTGTGTAGTTTGGTAAAGAGATGGTCAGGTAGGCCTTCGTAAAGAGCACTGGCACAATCAAACTGGATATTAGGGGCTGCCACAACCACCAGCCATCTATAATAGGGAGACAAGAAGGGGCCAATAGCATTGTTTTTTATAGTTGGAAAACATGACTTATTACTGCCTTAATTTGGAGAGAAAGGGGTATCTTTCCGTCAAGGTGAAGTCTAAGGTGTATTACTTTGGTCGTACAAAGTGAAAGTTTGTCCAAAGAATAAATGGGAGACCCTGTTTTGAGAGCTGAACAGTTGTGGATGGCGAAATGATACATTCAGTATTTGCTTAATTGAATTGAATGAAATGGCCCGCATTATTTCTGATATTATTATATGGCAGATGTTATGCATTTACCATGCCTTGACTATCTATGTCTCAACCTTACATCAACATTAGGCATTGCATAAAGAGTAACAGTGATGATCAATTGTGATGAAATGGCTTCTACTTTATAGGACTACAGGAGAAGCAGAGGTTTCTAAAGCCCTACTCGGCCTCACATTACTAATAAATCATCAGCGATCCGAGTCATGAAGTGAATTTGTGATAGCATGAGTGGTGCACATCCTTCCCCTCTTCTAATACAGGCCAGTGGGAGGGTATGCTCTTCAAGAAGGGTGTGAACCTGTAGGTAAGCATCCAAAAAGAATTAGTACTGTGGTACCGAAATAAAAGAAAGGTCCAATGAAATTGCTATGAAATGGGCCTTCTAGGTATGACAATAGGGGTATGCAGGGAAGTGTTTTTGCAACAATGTTCAATGTAAGTATATGTCTTTTAAAATTAACTGTCACTAGGGTCTATTGTACAGGGCTGGGAAGAGAACCACTGTAGAAACCTTAACATCTTCTTTCTTGGGCTCAACAGCACCAAGCAAGGTTTCTTGATGGTTTTGGAGGCATAATATCAGTTTGAGTTGGTGCAATGGAGTTCTAAAATTTACTGCAATTCAAAAAGCAGCAACACCACTTGGCTCAAAGAGCTTGGTACAGGCGGTTGATTATCACGTCAGTGTAGTTCACAGACGATGAAAGCAGTAACAAACTGTAAAGAGAACGTTTTTGTTCCATGGGGTTGAGAGACCCTGTTCCATGGGGCTGAGAGGCCCTGTTAGGAGCCATTCTTCTGTCCTTCCTAACCAAGAAGATTGTCTGGCCCACATGCAGTGTTTATCACTGCAGGAGGCAGAATACCCGTGCCCAGTGTCCAAGCACAGGCAGTCATGTTCTCTCAGCAGGCACTTGGCGTGCTGTTAGGCCCTGTCCAACAACAGGTCACTCCAAATGTTCCCCTGGAGGGGATGCATGTAAACTTGTTCTTTACGTGAAAATCTTTATATTCACATCAATGACTGAGGACTTCCAGAGAATGCATATTTCTTCTTGAGTCCAAAGATTACTCCATTAAGGCAGGGGTGTTTCACCTTACATATTAATTTTGCCACTGCAGATGGGTACACTTCATGCCTTATATAACGGACCAATCCCAGCTTCCATGACAATAGTCTTTGCCGGGTGGTGTCAGTCCGAGGGTGCTTTGCCTGCAGGAACTGATGATGTGATGATGTGCACAGGAAGGGGGGGGGGTATATAAGAAATGTTCAAGATGGTGAAACCCCAGTCTTGGTTGTAAATTCTCTCATGGGTCACCACAACATCAATGATACTCCAGTAATTATTTGACTGGCATGATTTACCCATTGTACTTGCAAGGTTTCCTTTGAAGCACTGGTCCCCTCCTTGCTGATCGGGGCATATTTTCTCCTCCAAGAATGTGTTAAGCTTTCCCAGTAGAGACCAAAGGGAGATTCCAGGACGGAACTCAACACCTTCCTTTGGGTAAATGACAGGGTACACAAACTATGACTTTTGTTTGAGTCACTAGAAACCAGTTTGAAAATAAAATGACATCAGGTGGGTTTTCAACATTTATAACTGTTGCTACCCAAAAGTCATTATACCCAGGCAGATATAGCTCCATATTTATTTATAAATCTGCCACCAGAACTTGGGGACACACAGTTAACAATTCAACACGTTGATACATTTTCAAAGGGGTTCCCGTTTCTATTCCAAAAAGGCCTATAATTTTGTTGCAGATTTGGCAACCTAAAATGAGTCTACATTGTGTAAGTGAACAAATCAACTGAAAGTGTCATCTGAGTGCTACTAAAAATTAGTTTAACTTTAGAGTACTGTTTGGGATTCCACACTATGCTTCCCTTCACACTATAATACTAACTTTATAAGAGAATATGTGTCAAGAGATAGCTGCATGATATAAAAAGGGGTTCTTTCAGCCAATTGTGTGTTTAAAAGAAACCTACATGCAATACTATTAATCAGTTTCTACATGTGCCCATTTCCAGCTGTGCAGACTTCATGTTAGTTTCTGTGTGGCCTAACCACTGCTTGCATGCCATATACTGACACCCAGCAGAAAGTATGCCTGTGGTGCTTTGTATATGAATGTTGATAAGTTCAATTATACAGACAATTTAAGATATGTCCATCTGGGTTCCGTAGAATATTATGATTATTATTATTATTACATGTTTTATACTAAGTGAGATTACCTCAATAGTAGTCTCACAGTGTGTATATCCTTGTTCGAGTGACAGTGTATTAAGTCCCGCCCAGGGCCATCAGGACCTTATTCTGCTTATGATGCATTCACCAAAAATGATGTGATATAGGAAGAGGTATGTGCAGAAGTAAGATCTGGTGTGGAGCATAACAATGTTTGAAAGCATGTGATAGATAAATGGTGATTGTGGCATTGTAAGTGTATATATAAAGTGTGGGTGTGTGAGGGGCTATCCGATTAAATGCAATGCTGTCCATTAAATAAGCCAAACTCAGCATGGCTTTCCATTGCATAAATGAATTATGTGATTAATGTTAAACAATCGAGACAGACAATTAGGAAAACATGTTATGTTGTAATCTGTAATGCAAGCAAATAAAATATGATACATTGTGCTACTATTCTACAGGGAAATGATGAACAGATTGTGAGTTAGAATCATCTGATGGATCAATTTGAACCGTTTGATAGATCTACAGTTTATTAGATTACAATTGCCAGTAAAAATGCCACAAACAGAGCATTTTCCTTTTACATGAAAAAGTGAAATCAAATTGTCAACTTAGTTTTTACTCTAACCTGTAAATCTATGTAAGCGTCAGCCTTCTTGAAACCAGCAAAGCACAAATCCGCATCCATCACTTTGATCCAACTTAATGGACACATCTGTGTTCATAGATGATGGCTAGTATTTAAAATATGAAAAAACAAGCCAAAATAAAATCCAAATTTGGGATGTTCATGGTTATTTTTGTAAACTAATGTGGAAGGCCACCCTGGTAGGAGATCAATTAATGCATTGTCAGTCGGTAATGGCAACTTCAAATAAGCAGATTTCTTCACAAACACTAACCTCCAACTAAGTGCAATACAGCATCTGAACAATGTGTCTGTTCCATTAAATTACTCTATTAAAATGGCCCTTTGATTTAAACACAGCAGATGGTTCTGTTGATACCACAGGTGAACATCCAATGTATTTCATTCTAAACTGAACAGTCAAATGTGCAGCACAAAATAATGTATTAAAAGTCATAAATAGGAAATAGATTGTTGGCAATAGCTTTGATTTGATCTGAAATCAGTGGCATGGGGAGATGAATCAAATGCATATAAAAAAGATATATTAAAAAATATCATGTATTAATGCATTTTAATATATTAATAACTCTGCTATACATGCAAACAGCATAACACATTTCTGCGGATTCAGAATATTCTTGCAAGTCTCAATAGATCATAGTTATTAATATCACTTTCCCCTATGGAAATGATCAAGAAAATGCATATTCCAGTTCAGTCTAGTGGGTGTGAGCAAGCGGATGGAGACTCCCACATGCTCTGGCCAATCAAAAAACTGCCACATCACATGATGCTCCATGGGTGGCATGTGCTGTGTACTTAATCTAAAACCCATAGAAACAGAGGATAGTTTTGGAGAAGCAGAAAAATAAGCAAGACTGTTTGATAGTGGAAAAACTAATTGGGGCTCCAACTGGAAGTAGATTATGGACATTCTCCTTAAGAGAACCATTTCCAGATTGGATTGAATACAGATCCAAAACAGAATCAAATTGCAACTGTTTTTTTACTGGAGTAGGTGCGCAGACTTAATGGAAGAGCTTATCTGGCAGTGATGCCTGAAACCAGTCCTCGACCTTTGAAAGACTAACCAAAAACAATTACAATAATCCAAGAGCATTTAGACAAACATCCCAAGAATTATTTAATACCCAGATAGTAATTAAAAGTATTTTAGGGGAATCCTGTGTACAAGCTATATCACTGAAAGGGGGAATATAGTACAAGGCATATTTTGTTTATGACTGATAACTACAATTTAAACCCTGGGTAGTGTCACCATAATACAGTTTGTATTCACCAATCTGGGATCTCTAGGATATTATTGCATGGTGTGTACAATTACAAAAAAGTAAATTGTGCGTCAGATAACTGCATTTATTGCAGCATATTTTCTGGCTTTTCAAATGTTGGGTGGTTTTGATGGTGCAGGTGGAACTGCCTCTACTTTCCTTGGTTGCTGTGTTAGTGGACCAGTGATGATGCTGATTCCATCAGTGGTGGTGGAGAGGCTGTATGGTATGGTGTTGGTTGCACTCTCAGCAAGTTGGCTTCCACTTGGGTGGAAGTAGTGGTGGTGTTTGTCCTGGGGCTGCTGTTCATGTCCAGGGTGGTATTTATAGGGAGAGGGAAGAGGTATATGAAAGAATGTGAGTGGGTAAACATGCAAGAAAGGGGTTAGGAACAAGGGAATGCATGCACGTGTATAAGAGGGTGAGTGTGCGTTTCAGAGTGTGAGAGTTATGAGTGAAAGAGGGAGAGAGGGTCATGCTGAGCCAATGTGTATGCTGAGTCAGTGTGAGACTACTGGGTTAGCAAGTGTCCATGGTGGAAGAGACACAAGGGGGTCTAAACAAAGACAGAGGAAAGTAGGCAGATGGGGATTCATATTGACATGGGGATGAGGTACTGTGAAAGGGTGATACAAAGTCGAAAGAGAAAGCAAGAGAAATGGGGCTGTGAAAAGAGTAATGGGCAGGTAAACAGGGGGATGAAGAGAAGGAAAGGGGATCAGGAAAGAGAGGGATCAACTTTACGCTGAAGTGAGAGTGTGTGAATTCAGCAATATGGCCAGGTGTTTTCCCATAAACTGAAACCCTTCTGAAGCAGCCTGTACTTTCTTCACTGATGTAAATAATGTAAGAGTGTCTTATTCGAGATGACCACATACATGTTATAACACATGCAGATCTCTGACTGGAGAATGCCCAAGATTTTATAAAGGTCACTGTGACCATTCCTGTGGCAGACTAGACATTTAAATCAAAGAGTTGTGTTCACAGATCTGTACTGTGGTAACTGCATTTCAAAGGAAGAAAGTTGTTAAACACGGCAGGCAGTTAAACACTTGCTCTCCATGCACACAGATGCATGGAGGGGAATGTTGTGTGATGTTTAGATTTCCGTGGCCATTAAGATATATTTGGCAGGAATGCCGGTAAACAGATGATTTTGCATGCACTGCAAATCGCTAAATCGCGATAGCTGGAGGGTATGTGTAGCCTTAGACATCCTTAATTGAAGTGTTGAATGACAAGCCTTTGTGATTGGTGTCTGCCATCATCAACAAAGACATTGACATCTATTCCTAAATGAACACATGGGGCAGGGGTGTTGAGGGGGTTACCTGGCAAGAGGAAATTAGTTGCTACTGTCCCATTATTCTAAAAAGAAATAATATTCCTGAACCTTTTGTATCTCTGTCTTCGCAAGGAACCGATAGTGTGTCACAGAGAGTGGCAGGCAGTTTAGAGTCAAATCACTCCTACAACAAAGTACTGTGGGCCTAATTCACAGAAGCATTTTAAAATGGCACAGTCCCGTTGGAAAACGCTCTGTGAATCAGGCCCTATATGTTGAGCCAATATTTTTGTTATAGTTTCAGAGAAGACTGTGAATTGTTTTGTTTCTAATTTTGTTTGAGGAACAGTTTTATTTCTTTAATCAAACAATCCACATGAATGTGTATGTCCATATTCTAGAATATTTTTTCTGTTGCCTAGAAGAGTCATTCATATTGGTTTAAAGGTATGGGTGCTTGTGCAAATTGGAATGAAAACATTGTCAAGACCATAGCAGGCAGGTTGCATATTCTGTTCTGTAGACAAGCTGGCTGTGTTCATCAGAATACTGTGGTGACTTCCCTAGCATTGAAAGATAGAGACCACCTTTAATTTCTTGTTTTATTTTTGTAAATATCCCAGAACAATCATCTTATAAACAGTCTGTTTCCTGTCCCAGATTTTGGAGTTAGATCATTGTGGTGGTGGGGTATTAGATCAGGGGTTTTTCTCCAAAATTAATAAATAATTAGGAAAGTAAATTAATTCCAAAGATAGAAATCATTACAGTAGAAACTCATCAACGTCAATTTGTAACTGGCTGAATGTGAAACAGTGTAGCAGATCTAACTTTAATGGCAGAGTCCATTGACTCCTAAACATTTTTTAAATCTGCAAGCTTCCCCACAAGATGAGAATCCATTACAGCAACTGCAGTTACTTGAAGGATTAAATAGGTTTTAGAAAGTGTCCATTAATTAGACCTCTACAGGCATACTGAATAGTTATGTCCGAAATGTATAACGTTTAAAGGAGGGTCTGAAAGATATTAACAAAACAGTATTTAATAATATTTTTACTCTAGATTGCAGATCCATTGCCTCTGATGAATCCCCTGTTATAAAATAGAGGGGTAAATATGATGTCTGAGTGACAGTGAGTGATCTGTTCGGCTTAAAAATGAATCCCTATGAATTTAGGAAGCAGATGAAACAGTGGGTGGATATAGAAGTGTTCATGGTAAGTATCATTCTAGAATTACCAGTTAAACTATGGGTAAGGTAGTGTTTTTGCTTAATAAGAACATATAGCCACCTTATATTATTTTGTTTGTTTTCAGCTGGTGAATGCTTTTTTAATTTTTTTTTTACTTATACAGTAGTTGGTTTAGGATGGCCAAATTTAGTCACAGAAAAAGATATTTTTTCTTATGCACAGGAATGTATTCAGAAACAATATTTTTTTTTTTTTTTTTTTTATTACGAGTGTATAATCACCGTGGTGATTTTTACAAGAAGATGAACGAAAAACACTCCCCAGTTCCAACAATTATCTACACAAACAATATTGATTTTAACCATGTTTAATGTTTGCTATTAATAAAGTAAATGAGAGACATTAATTATTAGCTTCTGATTGTATCACTCAATTAACAGCACAAATGCATGTGTTTGTATAGTATTGAAAGTGTGCGGTTCATCTGTAGATTGCACTTGCATAGTTGTAAGTGTCGGTTCCCTCGTGGAGGAAGTCTTTAACTGACAATGTTGCCAAGCGTATGATTTTTTCATTGACCATTGCACCAATATACCAGTTCAAATATTATATGGAACTGCGCGACAACGCAGAAACTAATCTAAATATTGGTTGTAAGAACAACATTTTTGCACATGTTGGTCTGGGCAAATATTGGTGGTAAATTACTAGTCATCAGTACATAAATGCCAGTCATATGTGCAATTTATGTGATCCACCCCTCTAGGATTTCTATTTTGTTGTTTTTCACATTATGTACTGATATATTGTTATTTCTTAAAACTTCTAGTGAGGCTACCTCTTATCATCAACTTTGCTCATGCACATTTCATGTCCTCTTAGTGGATAACTGCAAATGCATTGTGGAATGTTGGCAAGGCGCCATAGTCTTTACCACTTCTTCTTGATGCAATTGCTATTAGTTGCATCAGACCATGAACTTCCCTTTTGTGTCTCATGAAAACAATCAGTACAAATGCTCCACTGTGGTCCCCATATATTGCTGTAGCCAAACACCTCTCTAATGGAGGTTTTGTGACTAGTTTGGATTGAGGTATCAGGAGGAAGCAAGACGCTGAAATATTTAGCTCTCTACTTTTGAAGAACAATGCAGTCGAGATAAGCATTCACCATTGAGCAGTTATATTTGACTGAAGTTTTCCCAAATAAAAGTCAAAGTGAGAAAAATGACATATCTGTCCATACATCAAATTCTCTCAAATCAACCATTTCTGGACCATCCAGTGTAAAAATATGACTGTGAGTGCAAACTGATCAGAAGGCACAGCATATTGTGCACATGCACTTTCAGAAATCTTTGCCTACTGTACGTAATGTTCACATTTTTACAGCTGTAATCACGTGCCATCTCAGTCATTCTCACATCCACAGCCACGCAAACAACCTGCATGTCCACGAGCATGGTCATGGTCATTTGAACATCAAAAAGTGTTATAACAGCACATCGTCCTACTTTTGAATGTCTACAACGCTACATAGATAGTGTCCTGTGACATACCCGTATGCAGGAGCAGAAAAGGAAAGACGATCCTGTTTATCTTTCATTTTTGGAATGTCAAGAGCAGAATGTTCAAAACGGACACTTATTCACATGTCTATAAGAGACATAGAGAGTTTGCCTGAAGGTCATAGGGCAGGACCAGGCACTATACCTCTTGCTGAGGCAAGCTGCCGGTCCCTTCACTTCACAATTATCAAAGAAAAGTGTTCTGGATGGTGTGCATGGCCTTCATCATGTGGGAAGGTCAAAGGTCCTCAAAAGCAATGCCCCCCTTTGTGACAGACTGCCACATTCTGCACTTACCCCTTATGTTTATTAATGCAGTATCTCCTGCATGCCATTTTTGGAGACTTGCGTTTTCATCAAGCATCCACTTTCATCAAGCAATACCTCTGTTTAGGTATTATCCATACCGATTCCTTGGCTCATATAGAAAACTGGGAACCATAGCTCTACCAGATACAATGTTTGCATATCCCCTCTCCCCTCAAACCCACACATGAAAGGAAACCTGGATTGGAGTGTGTTGGGTTCTGTGGTATTCCAGTGAAAAAGTATGGTCAGTATTAAAGTCCTGGTGATATTGTTGTTATAATGCATTGGCAGTTCAACCGAGTGGCTATTATTAAGAAGCTAAGGAGTGCCAACATAACACCCAAAGCACAGCCATTTGGTGGTATTGGAGCCGTCAATGTTCAGCACCAGTGTACTAGAGCTCAAGCTCTGCAACCCTGACTTACGAAAAAACTTCAGTGTCCATTTGTAAAATTAACAAAGAAAAATTAAAGGATAGTTCCGGGATTTTTTTTTTATTGTCCCTACGGTTCGGCCATGTGTTTTTAAGCATAAATCGGTAGATCGTAGAAAACTTTCCTATGGACCTTTCCCGACTTTTCGTCCATTAACGCACTCGAAATCAGCCGCCATTTTCTAATAATCCTATCATTTCCCCCCATCGCCCTGGCTCACCTGCTTTTGCGGCACTAAATCAAATCCCCCGCCCCTGAGCTTGACATCAGCAGATACGTACCGCCCATTTCCCAACGCCAAAGCACGTTTCGTGTCAACAATTGCTGCGCCTCAGCTAATGAAGTGTCGCCATGGAAATGGCAGGACGCCTCTTTCCTCTATAAGTATAAACACACCGTTTCACAACACACAGCAGCAGATTTTCGATTCCATTACTCTCTCTGTGTTACTTTGAGTATTCTGTGACTCGTTTCTGTGCTCTGGTCAGCTACCTTCGCCGCTTCTAGGCCTTGTGAACACCTGTACCATCTCTGTAAATTATTTTACTTTCTTTACCACACAATGGCTACAATAATGCCGTATATGTACGAGCCCGAGTACACCGAGGAAGAACTACTGGAAAGGCAAGCACGCGAAAACGATGGGGATTCGGACGGCAGTTGGGAGGACCAGTCAACGGATGAAGAGCCTGGACCATGTCGCATGGACGGCGTCTCCACCTGGTGCACGTGCAATCGGTGCGAGCTAATGCCAACTGAGGAGGAGAACTGCTGCTGCCGTGAAAATTCCGCACTGCATCACCGAGCTGCCAGAGTTCAGGGAAGCCTGCCTCTCACGGACCGTGTTGAGGATGATGATGGTGCTTATGCACGAACTTCGCGGCACTGTTCGTCTGCGTAATCCGAGTAACGAGTAAGTATACTCTGGTTGTGATGTCAGTGATGCCACTACTATGTCATGGTCGTCTCCCACATATAAAATTACATCTACATATCATTCGAATGCATGTAAATTGGTTCCATATTGTGCATTTTCTAGATAGAATTTTTTTCAAAGCAGAATGACATTTTTTACCTGAATCGACAGTGATAAGAAAGTTTTGTCATTTTAATACAGTTTGCATCTTTCATTTTCACAGGTGGTACAGGCTGGTGGCCTATCGTTGCTTCACTTGGTGGCTTCACGGGAGGCTCGGACACCGCGTTCGGAGAGTAATACCTGCCTGTGCCATTAGACAACATTTCTCCAGCGACAGTGGACAATACCGCGGATTTTCCCTGGATGTGCTGCAACCGGAACTTTACAATGTGTAATGTTTATTATTTATGTTCAATTGAAATTAAGATCTAAAATAAAACCCAACATATATTTTAACAATGGTTGTTTTGATTTTTTAAATGAATCTAGTGTGTCTCCATTGAATAGTCTTCCTGTGCCTTGTCTTGTCACACCACATGTCTCCGGCCAGCATCCTCCCTCACGCTGGCCGCCCACCTTCAATCCACATAACCGTTGAACCCATATGCAGCAGACATACATATGTTATTTTGCGGGTTGGCATCAAGCCTCCCGGCCTTGCCTCCTCCCCCAAAAATACTTACCACACCACTTTGTTCAAGCGTTGGCAATAAAAGGAAGGCCGTTGGATTTTATTGATACAAAACATGGTTATAGGTAAATAATCCATATGGTTGATCATAATAAATCATCCTTTTGGGCACCGGGTACAGAGATGACCCCCTCTGGCCCGTGCCGCCTTGCCACCACAGGCCAGCCTGCTGCTGACTAACTGCCTAGGCATCCAGGGTCTCCAGGGTGAACTGCACCCATATATTCTCCTGGGAGGGTGAGGTATTTATAAACTCACACCCCTGCCTTCCATGTACTAGATCCTGCAGCCTGCCTCTTACATGCAGCTAGATGTCCTCTCCTTGGTGAGGCCCTGCGGCAAACGAGTCTTGTCTGCACGACCACCGCCCCAATCCACCCCCCCCGCCCTATCAAAGGCAGTTCGCACCGGGGTACTTGTGCTGGCAAGTGGAGCTGTCAGGGAGCGATAAAGGCCAAGAGGTGCCAAAGACCATGTACACTTCAAAGTGGTCTATAGAGCATGGGTTGTTGTTCCCATGTCTACCTCCAGACCCCGTGTCTCCTGCCAAGCATCCCCCCTCACGCTGGACGGCCCCCTGCAATCCACATAAGTGTGTCTCCATTCACGAGTCTTCCTGTGTCTTGTCTGCACGACCACCGCCCCAATCCACCCCCCCGCCCCGCCCTATCAAAGGCAGTTCGCACCGGGGTACTTGTGCTGGCAAGTGGAGCTGTCAGGGAGCGATAAAGGCCGAGAGGTGCCAAAGACCATGTACACTTCAAACTGGTCTATAGAGCATGGGTTGTTGTTCCCATGTCTACCTCCAGACCCTGTGTCTCCTGCCAAGCATCCCCCCTCACGCTGGATGACCCCCTGCAAACCGCATAATGCCACGACATATACACGTCATTCATTCACAAACACACCCCTGTTTCGAATTCTTTATAACCCACTTCATATTCTAATGAGAACGAGGCGAAAATTGCTCTCAACCGCTATTCCCACTCTATTCGTCCACATCCCTCCACTGGTGAGTCAAGTTTACGTATTTATCTCTCGGCCTTGCGGTAGTGTGTAGCATTAGCTAACAATAATTTCCCCATTTATGTATCCACTCAATATGAAGGCGGAAGATTCTCCATCCGTGTCGTTATTGCAGTCATCAGCGACTTCAAGCGCCTATCGGGTAATCTTAATTAGCTATTCTGCCATTGACTTGTTTTAGGCATGTAAATCAATAGTTTTAATTTATCGTGTGATTATTTTACCTAATGGTACACCCTTGTACTCGTCCGCTAGTCTTTGTTTTCAGTTATAATTATTGTTATCCAAAATAATGCAAGTACTGTCTTTCAGGGAGATGCTGAGGAGTCCAACGTATTGACGACAACCGTTGATGTCACTCAGATGCTCGAGGTACGTTTCCGGACAGTTCCATCGATGGAGATCATCAGATCTTGCATTCTTGTAGCGTGATTGTTACACACAATGTTTCTTTCGTTTTTAGCCATTGATATGTCCTTCTGTCGTCGCCCTCCTATGTGTCTTCTTTTTTCAATATTGTGTTCATTACTAATGAAAGTCCTATGTTTCAGGGAGTCGATGGAGCATTAGTCCAAGAAGAAGGGGGAGCATGCAGTTACGGGTCGGCGCAACAGCTTGCAGAAGTGTGCACCGCAGTTACATCGTCCCTTGATGTTCTTATGCATTTCGAGGTATGGATACTGACAGTTCGATCAAGCGAAATCATATGACGTGATTACATCCGCTATACTTCCTTCTTTATTAACGCAAGTACTATGTTTCAGGGAAATGACAGAGCTTCTTCTACAAGGACATCACCCCTAGTAGTTGATGCAGATATCTGGGTGGTGACACTTCCAACGATCGAGCAAATCGAATCATATTTAGATATCCATTATTTATTTTAGACAACTGATCATTTGTGCAGGTCTATTTAGATGAGCCGTTGACGCCTGCACAAAGTGTATGTTCTTTTTAACAAAATAGAAAACCATACTAATGCAATGACTGTGTTTCAGGGAGTTACTGAAGCATCATCTTCAATAATATCATCAATTGAAGTCTATGAGGAGCCCGAGGTATGGATCTTGACAGTTCCATCTAACTAGATCAACAATGCGTGAATAATTGTCGTTTGAATGTTCTACACAAAGTGTTCATTCGTGTTTTGCTATTGAGATGTACGTGGGTATTGGTCCCCAAGTACATTTTGTGTTTTCAATATTATTATATATACTAATGAAAGTTCTATGTTTCAGGGAGTCGATGGAACGTCAGTGCGTGATGGATGTGCTTATCATGAAAATATAGTCGTTGCAGCGCAAGAGGAAGTGGAGACATGCACACACGAGTCGGAGCAACAGCGTCCCGATGTTGAAGTTCGAGGCAAGAAAGTTTCAAAGAAAAGAAAGCAAAAGAAGGTTAGTGTCCTGGTCACTATATTATGTTGTTTTTCACTGTTAATAGTTCAATACTGTAAGTTGTGTTTAAACTGAACATCCCTTTTCCAATCTGTCCTCTAGTTGCAAGTGGGTGTACGAACTAGATCTACACAGACAGTGAAGCGAACGAGAGATGTTGCTTGTCAAACCTTTTGGCAGGGACTTGAGACTGGAGATGCATCGTGCCAATGGGAAGAATATGAAGTGATTGACAACGGAGCTATACCACATCCAGCCATTGATAGTGAATGTCCTCCTGGTAGTTCGGATGCAGTCGGAGATCAATTCACAGAATCCACACCCGCAAAAACTAAGACCGCGAGAAAGTTGAAGAAATTGTTTTATTCACCCATCGCCGGAGAAGGAACAGATGTTGCAATGGAAGAAAATGAAGTGGACGACAATGAAACACCATCAATATCACTGAACATAGCGGAAGACGATATCAGAGATTCTACCTTTCATGTGAGTGACATGTCCTCAACGTTACAGGCCGAACCAGCTGGGATGCAGAGTGACAGTATAAGGAAAGAGGCCAAATTCATTGTATTCGATAGTTGTTTGATTGATATTATTATTCGGATGAAATGTGGGCATTCGGTTGGTGGGGAAGTATGTGGGGAGCCATTGATTAATGTGACTCATGCTATTCGAGGCACTAACCTTAAAATACATGCCACCTGTACAAAATATCATCCTTTCTCATGGTCTGCACAACCCATGCTGGGGCAACTGCCAGCAGGCAATCTACTTTGTGCAGCGGCTGCACTTTTTAGTGGTTCAAGTTTTAAAAAGTTAGAGTCTTTCTTTCAGTTTGTGGGAATCCATTTCATTGCAAAAACTCAGTTCTACAAATACCAAACCGATTATCTATTTCCAGCCATTAGCGAAGCTTGGAGAATGGAAAAAATGTCTATTGATAGTACATTCGCGGGCAAACGGTTCAGGCTAGCCGGTGATGGACAGTGCGACAGCCCAGGATTTTCAGCCAAGTACTGCACCTACCACTTTCAGGACATGGAAAGTAAGAAAATTGTGAGTTCGGTGGTCGTGCAGGTGTCACAAAGTACATCCTCAGTGGCCATGGAGAAAGTTGGCTTTGTAGCATCATTGCAAGAACTACAATCGTGGGGAATGGTGATCGACCTGATAGCCACGGACAGACACGTTTCAATTGCCAAGACAATGAGGGAAGAGTACAAAAATATAAATCACCAATTTGGCGTTGGGCATCTTGCAAAAACAATCAATAAAAAAATTTCGGCTGCAGGTAAAAAAAAAAGATATGCAAGGTATTTCACAGTGGTCCAAGTCAATCAGCAACCATCTTTGGTGGAGCTCAAAAACATGTGGAGGGTCGTTGGAAATTCTACTGGAAAAATGTCGGTCAGTAATGCTACACTGTAGCAACGTTCACCGCTGGACCACAAACCAACATTTCCACAGTTGTGAACATGGCCATTTGTCCACAGAGGAGGCACGGAAGAAGAAGTGGTTGATTCCTTCATCACCCACTCACAAAGCCATTGAAAAGATTGTATTTGATAAAACTATAACAAGAGATTTGAGGGGACTCACGGAATTCTGCCACACAGGAGATTTGGAGGTGTTCCACAATATGTGCCTAAAGTACAGGCCAAAACGATTGCATTTTGGCATGGAGGGCATGATAAATCGGACTCTTCTAGCGGTCTTGGCACATAACCATAATGTTGGCCGTCAACAAAGTAGGACGACCGGAACTTTAGGGACGCTTCGCTACAATAAGGCCTTCACTAAAAGAAGTCAACAATGGGTGATCAAACCAGTGTTTCAGGATATGCAATATGAGTTTATTGAGAGACTTATTGTTGATGTCCTAGATAGGCACATACATGGAGTTGTGAACGAACCTGTGCAGGGGACAACTGCATTGCCACCCAACATTGCCTCTGTTCCATGTCCACCTAAAGCAGAGCTCATTGAGAAATACACATCATGGTTTAAATGATTGTAATTTGATTGTCTGTTCTCTCGAGTCTCCTCATGTTGCAGGCCCATTGAATATGTGTATCTATGTAATGTGTAAATAAAAGTGATTGCTCAGTGTACATGCAATGTGTCTCTCCATCCTTGTTCATTTGCGCATTAAATTAAACCAAACAGTAATATAAATCATTTTTCAAAAAATATAGAATGTCTCCGTATTTATGGTTCTCTGGGGCTGCAAATGCACGCAGACAAAATGCAAAGATGGAGTGTAAATTTCATGTCCTGTGAGATGGCCTTACACTGAATGTAGCTAACTAGGAATGTGTGCTCGTTCAAAGTGAAGGTCAGCTGCTTTGATTTTTTGCTGGGTGCCGGAATGGCCCACGACTCAGTATAAGGTTCTATTGTTATTTGACCTTGACAGGCCGGGACCATCCCGATAGACTTCTTGTTGGGGGTGTGGTGCAATAACGTAAACGATAATGAATATAATTTCAGAAACGAAAGCCATTTAATGTTCGTTCATTAGCAGAAATAACGTCGGCATAGAAGGAGTGGTATTTCGGGGCTGCCCTACGCACAGACACAATGGAAAATGCAAATATAATGTAAGTAACTCTTTAGATGAGTTTATACCGCAATTTAATTACTATACAGTAGCTTTAAAGACGGGTTAAGTTGTACTTGTTCGTTCTATGTGGCATATTGTTTTGTACCGCGCACTATCTTGAGGAGAACCATCTCTTTTTACGGAAGCACCTCAAAACCTTCCCCTTTGCTTCTGCTTTCTCTCTCCCTCTCCCCTGCTACAACTGGTCCACTGTCTGCGACCTCGGTCCTGGGCCCTTCCACTCTCCACCTGCACTGCCTCCCTGTCAACCCCTGCACTGGGGGACTGTCTCAGTATCCTACAGCCCCCCCTTGACGTATAATACCCAGTTGCACTGTCCTAGCTATGAAATAATTTCCCGACCTAATATATAAAATGAATAATTTTAATAAAGATCTGATGGTGAGACTCATTTCATTTTTTATGTTTTTAAAACAGGTACATCCTTCATTATTGTATGTGTCACGAGTACCAGACACCGGCGGATGGCTTTTATAACCGCCAGTTGCTTCTCCGCGTGAACAACGTTAGCACCCTGACCATTTTATGGGACGATCGCCAAGTACAAGTATGCCCTTACGCGGTACTAACGGCTAGATGCAACATACAGACCGTTGTGGTGGCCTAGTGCCTCGTTGTTGGAACAGCCATGGGATTATCAGTGCGACCGAAGAGCTTATTTTATCGTAAACCAACACCCTGTGTACTGCACACGAACATCGCTTGCCTCAAGACGAACTATATTGGATCGAGAGCAAAGAAAAATGCAAATCGCAGAATATTCTCTAAACATTTGATGTCCAATAAATGTACTTTGCCAAATGGACAATCTTGCCGTTTGCTTTTAAACCACAGTTTCATATTCCGAATTGTGGCGCTGTATTGTGAGATGATCTAAGACCCTGTGTACAGCAAAGGAACATCGCGTGCCTCAAGACGAACTATTTTGGATCGAGAGCAAAGAAAAATGCAAATCGCAGAATATGCTCTAAACATTTGATGTCCAATAAATGTACTTTACCAAATTTACAATCTTGCAGTTTGATTTAAAAGTACAGTTTCATATTCCCAATTGTGGCGCGCTGTGTTGTGAGCTGATCTGTGTTGGTTTCCGGGTTCTGTGTGTAGTCGCGTAGAAGACGCCTGGGCGCGTTTGCCTACACAGCACAGTCACGTCACGGATAGAGGCGGGGAATATGAATGTTTTGATAAAGTCTGTTTCAGGGGCGGGGGATTTGATTTAGTGCCGCAAAAGCAGGTGAGCCAGGGCGATGGGGGGAAATGATAGGATTATCAGAAAATGGCGGCTGATTTCGAGTGCGTTAATGGACGAAAAGTCGGGTAAGGTCCATAGGAAAGTTTTCTACGATCTACCGATTTATGCTTAAAAACACATGGCCGAACCGTAGGGACAATAAAAAGTCCCGGAACTATCCTTTAAGAGGTAGAGAGACTGCCAAAATCTAAAGTGAAGATATGCAGGAATAATGCATTGATGTATTCATTATGTGTGTTTTTCACCAGCTACCACGAAAAGAGGTCACCTGTGGGAGGCCGTAACTTGAAATATAAATGTGATACCTTTACCAATGCATATAGACCCCTATTTAGATTCCACAATGATGTGTACATGTGAAACCTTAAAATATGGAATACATTGCTGTTTAATGCTATAAGTAATGAATGGTTTTATAACATGGCTCTGGCAAATGATGGCTTTTTTAGCTCTCCAGTTAAAATTCTGACAAGCTAATTTCTTCTGTTTTAGCTCTGCATTAATGATGAAATGTGCGAAGGTTAATTGTAACAGAAGATGTGTCTTTTATCAATCATGAAACCACATTATGATCAAAGAACAAAGAGTTATCTTTAAATACAAGTGCATCTTTAAATTTCAGAGAAGCTGAATTCATGGTGTTTGCAAAGATAAGAATCTGAACTGACCACATGGATAGAGCCCTATTCTCCTAAATCCAAGGTAGGTTCAAAAATACGTAATGTACTTATAGTGTCATCACCTTGACATCAATGAAGGCAATAAACAACCAGATGCCCAGTAATGGAAAATAGAAAATGGGACAACTGAGAGCTGTTTACATGACTCGAGATGTTGGCATGAGAATTTCACAATACTAAGAAATGGAACTTAAGAATGGAACCATGCAACAGAAATAAAATGGACAATTGCAATTTACACTATTCATGCATTTCAAAATGATTCACAGCAACAACAAAACAAACCATGCATAGCCTCGCACAACAGCACATGACAACTACCGAGCGAAAATTCACACCTACTCTCGGTGAATGGTGTAAACCAAATTGAAGCTGCCAACAGCACATCACAGCTCCCTTGCACTTTTTCCTGCAATGTTCTACTAACTTAGCCCGCCTCACCATACCCTCTTGATCTTCAGATCTGCCTGAGCACCATTGGACCACACAGGTAGTGATAGTGTGCGGTATAAATATTCTTTAACTTTTTTCTTTTTATTGTGCATTTAGTCTCACAAAAGGAATGTTACCACATTTTATCAAATACAGGTTAAGAAAGAAGAAATCATTTATTTACAATTCATATTTTTACATCATTCAACCTATATGTAACTTAAGTGAAAAGGAGAAGAAAAAAATCATATTTAAAATGAATACCTAACTACATCAATCAAAAATATGGAGTAAACATACAGATAGGGCACACTGACAACATCATTTCAATGATTAAATCTTTGAGTTTCAGTGCAGTACTTTTCAAAGCTTGGCGTTAACAGTTTTAATGTTAGTGCTATAAAATTCAATTCATTCAATGGTTTTGAAAATTAAATCTCTTTTCCGGCTGACAATCTATACCAAAAATCTTGGGTTGTAATCCAAGAAGAGTCATTCACAAAAGTTACAAAATATTTGTCTCTAAGTTATAAAGTAAATGGACTAACAGTTAGCATGTGACTCATGTCTTGAATGAGACTTTTTCTGCAAAGATTACATTCCCCCTTGGAGGCATCTCATTTGTTCCAGAATCGGTCTTTCTCATTGTTCTTAGTCAAACCTAACCGAAACCGCAACTGCTCTTTGCACCACACAGGGTTGGGAAACATTCTAATGTAGGGTAATAGGTAGGAACGTTTTGGATATTTTTTAGGTTGCTGTTTTTATCCAATCTGTACGCATTAGCAACTTTTTAACTTTCTTTGGATTTTCAATGAGAGTTTGGGTTGAGGATTCACACTGCATCATCATTTTTAAATCATCGTCCTGATTGTTGATAAGGAAACTATTTTCACGAGAGTTTGTGTATTCGTGTATATCTTCGTATAGTGTTCGTTCAGGTGGAATGAGAATCATTCTATACAAAGTTAATATTTTTTTTCCATTTTTTCTTAGAACAATTTTTATTGATTTTCTTCAAACAAACATACAATCAACTTGCAGTACATGTCACATTGCTCGAGTGTCACATGAGTCAATGAATGTCAATTGCATCCCCTTTCCCTCCCCCCTTACAAGCTTACTCCACCTCGCTCGCTGCAGCTGCTTCATGCGCAGAGAATTCCCTATCTATACTTTCATCTGAGTCCTGATCACTTGGCCAGTCCTGGGCGGGCCCATACAGTGTAGCCACCAACTGTTTCCAGGCCGTCAGAGTTCCCATTTCCTCCTCCCCTCCCGTAGTACCAGCATCTTGCCACACTGCTGTTTCAGCTTGGGTCCATTTCTGGAGGTCTTTCCACCAAACCTCTATCCTCGGTCTGCGCATGCCTTCCACCCCATGGCAATTCTGCGCTTTGCTAGTATATATGCCAGACCTTTTAACTTGCTTACGTGTTTCAATTTGCGTGGTCTGGAGAACCCTCCCAAAATGCATACCCATGCCGTCTCGATATTTAATTTAACCCTTTTCTCGTCTAATCTCTGGGCTACTTCTTCCCAGAATTTACCAGTCTCTGGGCACGGGCAAAACATGTGCGTCATCCCAGCATTTTCTTCACCACATTAGGGACACGTCTGCCTTCCCACGTTCTTGAATTTGGCTATCCTTTGGGGAGTCGTATATGCCCTATAGGTTATATGTAACTGTATTTGCTGTAACCTCGCATTCCTCAACACTTTCTGGTGGTACCCGTGAGCCCGTTCCCATATCCCATCACTCATAGGAGCACCCACGTTTTCCTCTTAGTCCTGTCTTAGTTGTGTCACTTCCTTCCCCGCTCTGGACATCAGTAGCTCATATATTCTAGATATCTCGTGCCCTCCCTCTGCTATGTCTTATATTGTTTCTATGGCGGCATCTGGTAGCTCTTCTAGTATTATTTCTGACCATGTCTCTTGGATCCTCTTCCTCAGTCTGGTATATGTAATGTATTGCCCGTTATGCAGCCCTGTTTCCTCCACCAACATCCCAAATTCCTTGATCCTCCCTACCTGTATTACATCTCCCACCTTTGCTATCCCCACCGGCTCCCAGCGCCTCCTAATCGTCATCATTAGCTGCCCATCTTTTCCCGTTAGTGCTAACAGTGGCGCTTGCGGGGAGCACAGGGTTGGGTTTTCCATGAGCTGGCAGGCTCTACGCCACACCTTCCATCCCAATGTTAACATCTCTGGCCGGTCTCTAATCTCCTCTTTGGGAAGCCATATCATCTCCCTCAGGAAGAACGGGGTACATTCCTGTCTCAATAATGTGGATTCTGCGGTTGGATCTTCTGATAGCCATTTAGCTACATATTGTAGTTGGCTAACGAGGTAGTATAACTCATAGTTTGGCAATTTGATGCCCCCTCACACATACATGTTTTGTAGTTTCCAGAGACCTATTCTATTCCTCGTCCCATGCCAGAGAAAGTCTGTGGAAATGCTATGTAGCTTTCCAAAGAATCGCTTTGGTATCAAATGTGGTATATTCCCGAAGTAGTGTAATAATCTCGGAAGGACCACCATTTTGAGTATTGTTCCCTTCCCCATCATAGCCAGGGGGAGTTTCTCCCAGAACCTCATGCTGTTTTCTATGTTCCTAACCGCCTTCTCCGTGTTGTGGTAATGTTCTGCCTCCACTGTATGATAAATATCTATCCCCAAGTATCTAAACGTGTTTGTCTCCCATGGTATTTGTACGATTGGTAGCTGTTCTTGTGGGGTCCCTACATACCTGCCCAGTGGAAATATACATGACTTCTTGGGGTTCACCGCTATACATGATAGTGATGCAAATCGCTCCATCACCTCCAGAATATACTGAAGGTTCTCTCCGGGGTATCGTACGTAGAGCAGCATGTCATCTGCATACAATGAGATTAGGTGCGGCTCCCCCTTGATGTTGATCCCTATTATGTCGTATTGCTGCCTCAAGTATATAGCCAGGGGTTCCAGCGCAAGGATATATAACATTGGGGACCACGGACATCCCTGTCTAGGGCCCCTGCTGAGTTGCCACCTCTCCGATATTACCGCTCCCGTCTTAACTCTGGCCATTGGTGCACTATATAGCAATTTGACACACCTAAGGTACCCCGGACCAATCCCATAGCTGGCCAGAGCAGCCATCAGCTAAGGCCATTTAACTGAGTAAAATGCTTTTATTGCTTCTAGTGACACTATCGCTATCTCCCCCGGATCCTCTTTAGTATGTTCTATGACTCAGTGCAGTCGCCTAAGGTTATCAGATATGTTTCTGGGAGGGACATAGCCAGTCTGATCTGGGTGTATGAGTTTATTAATAATCCCTTTCATTCTATTGGCCATCACCACCGTAAGTATTTTACTATCTTGGTTGAACATCGACAGTGGCCTATATGAACCACAGTCTTTGCCCAATTTATTGGATATGGGGAGAGGAACTATGATCGCCTCACTTAGTGATTCTGGCAATCGTCCTATGTCATATGACTCATTCAACATTTCCAAGAGTGGAGGCAGTACTTCCTCGCTATAAGCTTTTAAAATTCACTAGGGAGTCCGTCGGCCCCGGGGGTCTTACTAGTGGGCAGCTGTCGTACCACTGCTTCCAGTTCTTCTAAAGTTATAGGGGCATCCAATGTATCTTGCTCTTCTGTACTAATTAGCGGCATGCTTATGTCTTCTAAGATCTCCTGTATTTTCCTGCGGTCCCTTTGCTCTGCATCCCCATATAATTGTTGGTAATATTTCAGAAACTCCCGGTTCACGCCCTCCTGGGTGTCTTATATTTTCCCATCTACTCCCGTGATTTCTCGAATTATAGTTATGGGGGTGTCACTTTTGTACAGCCATGCTAATATCCTCCCCGGCGTGTCCCCTCCCGCATGCTGTCTCTCCACATATTTTTTATATTTCAGATTGCAACGTCTCTCACAATGCACCATGCATTTCTGTTGCAATTTAGGTACGGTGTCTGAATCTTCTTTGGAGCCCCCCTCTCTGCTTAGGATCCTTTCTAACTCCCCCTCAGTTTCCTGCAGTTCCTGTACGATCCCTCCTTGCAATCATTTGGCCTTGGTTATGGCTATCCCTCTTGCCACTAGCTTAAAGGCTTCCCAGAGCGTGCCGGCTGACTCAACACTCCCAGTATTAATATCAAAGTAATTTGTGATTTCTTCTCTCAGGTCCTCCCTAAATGTCACATCCTTCAGTGCCTTGGCTCTGAGTCGCCATGTTGGAATCCTAGCCCTTAGGGGTTGATATTGCCATCTCAAGATCAATGGCAAATGGTCTGACAAAACCCTTGCTTTATATTCAGCCTGTGTAATTTCCACCATCAGCTCCTGTGTGGCAAACATATAGTCAAGCCTAGTGTGCAGATTTTGCGGGGCAGAGTAGTGAGAGTATTGTCTATCCTGTGGGTGGTGCACTCTGCATACGTCGGCCAGCCCAAAATCCGTCAATATTGACTGCAGCGCCCTAGCAGCGGGGGTTGGTTGACTGACCTGTCTATTTTCGGGTTCAACGTGCAGTTGAAATCCCCTCCTCAAATCATCGCCTCCCTCCCCAGGTACGTGCTCATTTTACTGTATAATGTCTTGAAATATGCCACTGTATCTTGGTTCAGGGCATATGTGTTTATAATATATATTTCTTTATTTTCCACCAGGCCCTTCAATGCCACCATCCTCCCATCTGCATCTTCCGTGGACTGCAGCACCTGGAATGGCACGTGCAGTGCCACCGAAATAATCACCCCCCTAGCATAGATAGAGTACGTATCTCCCACCATAGTCCCCTTCCATTTCTTCTGGACCATTTCTAGTTTTTCTTTCGAGAGGTGGGTCTCTTGTATCAAGGCTATATCTATCTTTTGTCTGCGCAAATACATCATAAACTTATTTCTTTTTATATAACTATTGAGCACCCTGACATTCCAGGTAATTACCTTAAGGTCCCCCATTGCCCTTTCGCATCCCGTCCCCATCTTTGTCTATCTCCAAGCGCTGCTCGAAGACCATCTCGAGTGTATGTAAACTCGCCCCCAAACTGCCCCAACTTTTCCCAACACCCCTCACCCCTGCTTCCGTCCCTCCCCCCGCCCTTCCCATACCCCACACATCACTCAACACCCCATACCTCTCCCCCCCTCTCAACTGTTGCCCAGCTCCATCCCTGGATCTCAGGCTCCCCCACATCTAGCCCCTTTCATGGCACTGCATCTCCCCGCTGAGTTCCTGTACTCGGAACTCAGTGGGGTGATGCTGCCATATTGGTGCTTCTACTACTTCTACTAATGGGGGTATAGCGCATGCGGCATGTGGCTCCGATATATCTATAAATCGCTGCGCTGTGCATCACTTGTCTAAGCTACTTGTGACTATATTCCAGTCCACAATGTTCTTTGGTGAGTATATATGGCAAATGGTCCCGCCTGATTGCTGGCCAGTTTTCGCAATCACTTCCCCTTTACCCTACACAGTACCCAACCCTTCCCTTTAGCCCCCAAGTCATCAGATCACTTAGCTCCTCCATCTCGATCCTGATCCCCCTCCAGTTCTGGGCATCCATGCTTGTCCAGCCAGCTTGTCGCCTCCTCTGGGGTCTCAAATAAATGGGTTTTACCCTTGTGCAAGACTTTTAGCTTTGCTGGATATAAAAGCATGTATTTCATCCCAGCAGTGCGTAATCGCCTCTTGACCGCCACATAACTGTACTGTTGCCTCTGCACTAGCATAGTATAGTCCAGGTAGGCCGTGATCACTGCTGACGCTCGAGTTATTGTGCCACCTTTCCGGAAATATTCCAGGATCTTTTATCGATCCCTGTAGTTCAAGATTTTAGCACAGATAGCTCTAGGCGGTGCTCCTGGTTGAGGACTTCTCGTCTGGACTCGGTGTGCTCGCTCGACCGTGAACCCTTGCGAGAGTTTGCCTGGTCCTATTTCCTGGAGTATCATGTTCTCAACATATTCCGTGGGATCCGTGCCTTCTTCCCCCTCCGGTGGGCCCACCACTCTTATGTTACTCCGTCTCGCGCGCCCTTCTGCTTCTTCTGCCCGGTTTTCTAGGTTAGCCACTTGTTGCTTCAACACGTGTACCTCTCTCGCGTTTGCAGCACTAAGTTCTTCATTTGACTTTACAGCGCTTTCCAACCCACTGGTGCGGTCTTGCCTCAGTAGGTTAACGTCAATGCCTACAACGTCTATCTTCTTTTCAAGCGTCCCCTTGAGCTCGGCCATTGCCGTTCCCCACAAGGATTTCAATTCTGTGATGGATGCAAGTATTCGTTGGTTATCTCTTGGCGTATTCTCAGCCTCTTGCACCATAGTCCCGGGCTGTGTTGACGGGTTTATGGGATGCTGTACTTTAGTGAATATGCCCATGGTGGGCTGCTTTGTCTTCCCTTTGCCTCCCTTTTGGGACATTCTGTGGGCTTGTGACGATGCGCTGCTCCACCGTTTTGTTCATCTTTCCGTGGGCTCTCGGCAATGATGCTCCTCACCTCGCTTTTTGTCTGTGGCGTAGGTCCGCCCCTCCCAGGAATAAGTATTATACTTCCTGCGTATGACACCTGTAGGGAACACTTCTCTCTTCTATGCTTAAAGTCTTCCAGCAGCCAGTTCTTAGTTGCCGTTCTTTGCCTTTGTGGCCTCAAGCCTCCGTGGGTTCATTGCAACCTCACTGCGAGCCACCATGCCTGTCAGACCTTTGTGTGACTCTTCTTGCCGTGCTGCTCTTCCACAGCCCTCCCAACTTGGAGGGCAGGTTCGGGTATGGTGTCTCATGGCAGTGCGTGGGGCTGCTTATAAATCACTGCTGTGCTGCCCACTGCGGACTCCAACATGCTTCCTCTGATCTGTACTCCCTGTGCGTGGGGGGTTAACTCCCGGGCTCTGCTATTGCTGTCATGGTTCTGCCGGCCTCGTGTCACGAGCTATGGTGCAAATTTACGTTGCCCTGTGTTGTGCATATTTCGGATTGTTGCGCTCCTCCGCCTCCTCCGTGTTACACTGTCCTTGCCGCCATCGTGGTGCTGCCTATGCAGTACACCCTGTGAATGCTGCTGCCTGGGGCTGCTTTCCACCCATCTGCAGCCCTGCGCACCGGGCTATCCTCTGCCTGCCCTGTGTGCGCAGGTTACCATTAGCAGCTGTGTTCAGTAATATCCTTGGACCCCCCAGCCGCTCCGTGTCCCAGGCGCTGCCCGCTCTTCGTTATAAGTGTATGCACTGCAGTGTGCTGCTCATAGGCTGATAGCAGTCCTTTATGTGTGCCTTATTGTCACGCCCAGACCACAGGGTTCTGGCTCTCAGATGATTTCAGGTTGGGCTTCGCAGCGAACTCCCTCCCAGCAGCAGCACTTTTCTGCTCAATGCTTGCTTGATATTATTAATAGATTTGCATTCATTGCCTCCAGCGGCGGCGGTCCTCATTGGTGCCACTCGGGCTCCCAATTGTCCCGAGATTTCAGAGCTGCACGCTCACCATCAAGTGTTCCATCTGCGCCTCCGCCGCTCTTTGTGGTTAGAGCAGCGGCGGACCTTTGTTGTGTTCCCAGGGGTTCCCAGCCTCCTTGATTCACTGCAGCTGCACGCTCCAAGCCGAATATTGCATCGCTGCTCCGTGCTGCCCCGATAGTTCACTCCTGGGCTAATGACACCTTTTTTGCAACAGTAGCAAACCTCCGGCATGCCAGTCTCTTCTTCCTTGATGCCAACTTTGCAGCCTGGGTCTTTGAGACACAAAGTAGCATTACAGTTGCTACAGTGCCTCGAGCATTCCGCCGGCCCGTTCATTTCCTTCCCGGCATATTCCTACACGTTTTGCATAATTTTGGGGCTGCAGTCAGGTGTCCAACTGCACACGCTTCGTCGGATCTGTGTGGCGGATCACGGAACCTTCAGGACTTGCAGCCTACTCCATGGCTGCCTAGCCACACCCCTCACAAAGTTAATACTTTCCAGTAATAATGAGATGGAATGGAATGTAAGCCAAACTCATATCTTAATCTAGCAATCAGTAAGGATTGTGGAAGTGATAGAGTCTTCTTCCATATGTGTCCTTCCAATCAATCCCAATTGATGTTACATGAAAATGGAGTGCATTCCTTTCCATATAGCAGTGCAGAAATTATATTCCCTTTGTATCATTTTTTCAGAGGTGTTAGAGAAAATCGGCAATGTGAGATGAGTAGCTTTCTTAGCTAGCACATGTATTGCAGTGCTTTCGTTTCCAGCTCTTGAGTTGATCTTTTAAAGATGGATTAATCCTAAGAATAAATCCCAGGTACTTTACTTTCTTAACTATTGGAATGGAGTGCTGTGCCAGGTGCCATTGTGATTTATGAAACATATTACTTGGTTTTCCAAAAATAATGATGTGTGATTTTATTTGATTGAGTTTTAGATCATTAGTCTTTGCATATGCTTCAAGGCTGTAAGTAGATGTTTTAGTCCCTGGGGAGTATTGTCTATTAGGGATATATCATCAGAGTAAGCTAGTAGATGAACTTTACACTTTCCAGCATTAGGAGTTGCAGAGATGTAATTTTGCAGTAAAGGGACCAAATCTGTCAGATACAAGTTGAATAATAGTGCAGCTACAAGGCACCCTTGCCTTACGCCATTATCAATCAAGATGTTTGAAGAAAGATCGCCCTGTAAATTTAGTCTGACTCTGAAGGTGGTTTGGTCATGTAGAGCGATCATTATTTGCAATAACCCATCTGGTATATTCCAGGCCTTGAGTTTTTGCCATAGTTTTGACCTATTCACCAAGTCAAATGCCTTTGAAAAATCTATGAAGGCAATGTAGGTGGGAAGAGATTGTCTTGTCTAGCTTTGTGCTTGTAAGATATTTATGGACAGGCCGTTGAGAATGGTTGAGAGCCCTTTTCTAAAGCCTTACTGGCTTTTCGATAGGCTATAATGACTTGTGACCCACTGTTGCAACTCTTGGAGAACAATGCGAGAGAAAACTTTGCTATCTCAGTCCATGAGAGCGATTGGCCTATAATTTGTTGGGTCGTGTGTATTATGTTTTTTGTGAATGGGGATTATTATGGCCTGTTTCCAAGAGTTGGGAATTTCTTTAAGTGTAATGATTTTCTTGAATAGGTTTGTTAAAATTATAGACCAAGTATGAGGATCTGATCTGAACATCTGATTAGTTAATCCATTTGGTCCCGCAGCACAAGATTTTGAAGCGGTCATGATGAAATTCATGATTTCATCTTTGTGGATCTGCAGGGACCATTCATCATTTTATTAGCGCCCAGAAATATTGTGTTTCTGATGGTCAGAGTGTTTTTAGCATGTTCTGCCCATCATTGATTTTCAACTTTAAGTTGTGTCCGCGTAACCAGTGTTTATAGATATTTTTCAATTTAGTCAGTTCAACTGCTAAAGTTACTGAATCAAGATTCTTTTTTTTAGTTCTTTCTTATTAAGCTTTTGCCCCTTATTTAGAAAATCACCAGTACAATTTTCTTTTGAATTCAGCTGAAGATTGAGATACTAAGTCTCATTATTTGTATGTTTTTCGAGGGAAAAAGCAATTTGTAGTGCATTATGATCACTATGTCTCCACGGGACTACCTTGAACCATTTGCACCGGCGGAATAGATCAGGGGAGACTACAAAATAGTCTATTGTGGAATAGCTCTTGGCATTTGACCAGGTTGCGGCAGGGGGATTATCAGAGTTAATATTTCCATGCACAATATGCAAGTTCCAGTGTGTAACCATCTGGGCCCATAATTCACCATTGGTGTTACTTATTGAAGTAGGTTTTTGAAGATAACCTAGCAATGGGTTAACAACATGCATTCAGATCCCCACTGCAAACAATGAGATCATTTGGAAATGTTATGTTCAGCTCGGTCAGAATGTCTGAAAGATATTCTAAAAAAAAGGGTCTGTGAGCATGAAATTGGGTTCCAGTAAATGTTAAACACTATAAGACCTTTAACTGTTTGACCCCACTTGATGTTACACTGGGATAATAGGATGCCTTGGATATCGTTACTGATACATTGTACATTGTGGCCTGACATGTTTTTAACAGCTGTAAAGAGTCCACCTGAGGGACGCCCATGAGAGGGGCTGATTGGTAATTGTGAAACACTGGTATAACCATTGAGATATAAACTGGTTGTGAGCCATGTTCCTTGGAATACTACCATGTCATATTCCTTAAAAATAATTTCCGTAATTTCTCTGTGTTGGAATGACAAAGGTCCCCTTGTGTTCCAGTTTAATAGTTTGATACAATTGGTGGTCTAAAGTTGTGTGTCGGACATATTCAATCGTTGGAACACTTGAGAGATGATGTCCGTTAGAAGAGATAGTAGTTTGTCAATATTTGTGCTTGCATGGACTAAGCTGATTCCTTTGTCTCAAATTCTTTCCAACTCCATTAATTGTTGTCCAGATGTAGACATTTGTTTAGAGTCTGCAGTAGTGTCAGATGATGTGGGAAGAATGGCTGGTGAGTGCAGTGTGGGTATGACGGTACGAACTTCAATCCTGAGATCTTTAAAATCAGTTGCGCAGGACAGAAGAGCTTAGGCTCCCTGGTTAGTTTTCAGAATTAACTCAGCAATATGTGTTGATCTCTCTATGTCATCAGAAGTGAAGAGGTATAAATCTGGAATTCGTTTGGTGTAAGCAATAATGTTACTTCTATTTAGCGCTCTGTGCTTTTTGTTCACTTTGTCTGTTGTAACCACACTTTGGGAGCCGCAAACAGTGTGTATGCATTGACTGGCACGCATACAGGCAAGACAGATATTTTATTTGCATTTACAGAATCAGGGTGGGATATTGCTAAGGCTGATTCTTGTAACTAAGGTAGATTTAAGTGTATATTGGTTACCGAGTCTGTGGGTTGCATTTTTTTGTCAGCCTCGCAGATAGATTGTTTTTATTTGTCCGTGGCTTTTGTATTAACTTTCTTGCAGATAACAGGAGCTAACTTCCACACTTTCATCAGTGCTTTTTGAAAGGTCTTCAGTTTGAGACCCAGTGGTTGTTTTTTTGGCACTGTGGAAGAGACGATTATCATGTTGTCTGTGTTGGAGGATTTGGCTTCCTCATTGGATTTAAGCTTGTCCTCTATCACCTCTGGTCTTTTTTTCTTGATTTATTTGCTTGCAGTTCATTGTTCCTGTTTGCTTTATCTAACGCTTTAAAGACATTTCCTTTTCCTGCATTCTTTTGTTTTTTGTTTAGAGGATTATTTGATGGTTCTATGGATGTGACCACTTCAGCACAGGCACCTTTTGATATGTTTTCCCTTTTTTGGGGGTTTATTGGTGTTTATTGGAGCGATCAATAGGGACAAAGGGACTGCTGTGCTGTCCTCAATTGAGATAGGTGTGATTAGCACATCTTCAGGGTCGTCAAGTGTAATTAGATTGGTTGGAGTTGGTTTCTCTCCTGAACTTGATGATTCATCTCAGCCAGCAGTTTGAGGCTGGATTTGTACTTGATCATCTGCTATTTGTGCTGATCTCAAATATTCTTCAAGGGTGAAAGCAGATAATGGAGTGTCATCTCCACAACTTGGTTCATAATCTGCTGGTAATGATATGTGCGAGAACAGATGTTTTAAGGTCAGACCATGTTAACTCATTGCTATTTCTAAACTGAAGAAATTCATTTTTCAGTAATTTGAACTAGTTTTTGTGTAATATCTCATTCTGCGACATGTGAGCTGTAAGTTCCTTGAATTGCATATACATAGCTGAGTTGAGCCCAACAAAGTTTGAGTCGCAGCAGCTGACCTCTTTAGTTAGTTCCATCAGGATTCCAGAGTAATTGTGCACCTCTTCTTTTAGTGTTCAAAAGACATTTACTAGAGATGTTAGCATGGAGCTCAATGCAGATAAATATTCTTTAGCATAGCAACACATAACATGAACTCATACCATATGACCTGCATTCAAACAGATACATGTTTTGACCGTGAGATCATCCTCTATGAAATGAGTCCAAGGTCAACATTGTAGGATAATTAATAAGTAATGAAATCAGAAATATTAAGAAATAATTTATATTCCATCACCCATTTTCATGATGAGCATCCCTGTTTTTATTTGTGCCAAGGGAATCCTGACATCACTATTTCATTGAGGTTTTGCCATGATGAAATACAGAACAGTAATTATTTTGCATTTAAAAGTATTCCGAACACGCAACCTCCAACTGTTCACATGTATTGAAAAGATGAATAACCTATGAATATTGGGAAGTATTCACTGGAAGTGTCTGACTATTAAGCAGGCCAATGGAGAATTGTACCAATCAAATATTGGGATATCTCCATGACAAATTGTGAAAATATAAACCATAATAAAAATGGAAACATGTGGGGAGTAAAGAGAGAGAGAAAGACAAACTGATTAACTCTGGAATAAATAGCTACATGGAAGGATAACACCTGTTCCAAATAAAGGAGAGCTGAGATGGGATATCATTGGGAGGATTGGGCATTATCCATGAGGAAATGTGTACCTGGGCAGACCTGATTTCTAATAGGAAGGAGACGCTTACTGGGAATACCTTTGAAAATATATGTGGGCCCATCCTGACTTAGTGCTTTAAAGAATGATTCACAATTTGCTGCTACATTTCCACATGCAATTACAGAAGTACTCTAAAATCATTGTTTGATAAGTCCCCGGAGTGAGAGGAAACTGTAGAGGTGTTGTCACTCGGGGAACCCATTACAAATACAATACTTATATACTGTGTTTATCACTTTTTTATGAAGAGCACTTTTCTTCCCCACTGTATTCGTTGAAAAGAAAGATTTAATTTGAATGAGAAACAATAGCATATTTCAGGGCTCTGTGTACAGTGCATGTTATGTTATGTTATGTTATCATCATTTATCCAGTGCACCACTGCCAGGTGATCTGGAAAATCTAATAAGGAAGTGGGGGGTTTGGGAGGGTTAGTTATTGGGATCGAGAATGCAAGACAGCTTTGATGTGCTGTTAGCTTCCGTTCGAAAACGGTAACTGTGTGCTAGGTTTGTTTTTGGTCGTAATTATATGGTGGTGTTTTGGGTATAAGACTGTATGAGGTGTTTTGTGTGCTTGTGGTTTGGTTCCTGTACTTTGTTTATTTTAGGAGGGATTGACGATTTTGTGTAGGTTGTGATGGCTTCAGGATTTTGCTCTTGTAGAGGAATGTGTTTTTTTGTTTTGGTGTTTTACGGTGAGTATGCAGGAGGTTGTAAGTAGGATTAGTAATGAGGCCATTTCTGTGCCCTTCTCTTTTGGGGTGATGTTGGTTTACTAGGGTTTATATTCTTCAATAGTTGCCTGCATTAAAGTGGCTTGTTTCCTTAGGCATGTGTTTATCTGCTTTCTTTGAGGACCTGCGCAAGTAGTGGTTTAGGCTGGCGCCAGCAAGGTCACAGTAGCTGTGGAATGCGTGACAGACACGCCTCCAGTGATGGGAAACCATTTCTGCTAGAAGTACACGCCATTCGTGCCTATCATGTTGTAACCATGGCCCAAGGCCACACTGCCCCGTGCCCAGGAAAACATTAATTCTAAGAACATGGACACTTTTATCGCTTGTCCTCTGATTGCCATTACAGGCCTTAAATACCTACATGCCGTATATGAGCCTGGACGGAGCCCATGGGTAACCCTTGTGACATGAGTAACATGATGAGGAATGGAGCAGCCACCTTATCTGTATATAAGGATGCAACCGGTCTGGTGAGTAGAGCAGTCCAGTCAGGCATTTGGTTTTTGCTTCCAATATATGCTAAACGTTTCTACTCCTGGTCTCCCGTGTTCTTATTTTGGTGTGTTGCAGAATTTGCTATGCAAAGGGCATTTGTAGTGGGGAGAAGGACGGATGTCTGTAACACAGGGTGTATTAGGTTCATGTTGTTTTTGGTGTTTCTCTTGTGTCGTGCTGGCTTTTGTTCTTGAACTGAGTTTTCCATTTAGTTTAGTGAGTTGAAGAGCCGTGTTTATAGTAACTTTCTGAATGTTAGGTGATCGGCTGTTCAAATTTCTTTTGGGTGTTAATTTCCAAAGTTTTGGCGAGATTCAGAAGAATGCTGACCCCCACAATGTCAGTTTTTAGTATTCTTTTGGTATGAGACAAATGTCATTGCTGGATCTGAGTGTTCAGTTTGGTTTGTAAATGCAGATGTTCTTCCTTTATGAATTCCGCTCCATGACCGTGGATTGCTCAGTGTGTTATGCAGAGAGTTTTGAAGAAAATAATTGTATGATCGGTAGTCAGTGTAGGGTTCTAAGTGCTGGTGTGGTGTGTCCTTCCAATTGTGAGTCCGAATTCATTTTAGTTTTTTGGTGAGGTGGTCCGGCATTCCGAAATAGGTGATGTTTGCGTAATCTATTCTTGACATGACAAAGGAGATGACGGTGAGTGTTCTATGTTGCAAGGTGATGAAGGATGATATATGTTTGATTATATTTAGGTGGAAGAAGCACTTTTTTACTAGCGTGTTGACTCGTTCTTTCTAGTGTTAAGGTGTTGTCCATTAGTATCCCAAGGTGTCTAACCATTTTGAAGTGTTGTGGTTGATTTCCCATTTCTACAGGAAATGAAATGTTGACTTGGTTGGCCAGATGTTGGGCGTGACCATGATTTTGTTTTTTTCTGGATTGAGTTTAAGGTTGTTGATGCTCATCCATTCATTTATTTCTATGAGGCAGTTTGTGAGAATTATGTCTGGTTCACTCTTACTGATTTTATAGATAATTTGTGTGTCATCTGCATAGCTGTAGCATATCAGTCCATGTCTTATGATGGGGTTGATGAGAGGGGTCATGTGTTTGTGAAAGAGCAGTAGCGAGAGTGATGACCCTTGCAGGTTGGGTTGTGTGAGGCTGATTTGAATGGGCTTAGCCATGTTGTTTCGGTTCTGTCTGGAAGGAAAGGTTCTAGCCATAGTAAAGATGTGTTTCTGATTCCTATTTGTATGAGCCTTTCAATGAGGGTTTTGTGGTTCACTGTGTCGAGGGCTGTGGAAAGGTCTAGTAGTGTTAGTGGTGAGGTGAGGTTGGTATGTTTTTAGATCATTCCATATGGACACTAAGGCTGTTTCCGTTCCTCTCATTAGTCTGAAGCAAACTTGTGTGTTGTCTGGTATCTGGTTGTTATCTACATGTTCCAGGATGTGTTCATGTATGTAGCTTTCTAGTAGTTTGGCATGCTATGAGATGCTTGATATCGGTTGGTAGTTGATTGGGTCTTCCAATTTGAAGCTTCATGGTACATTTCCTTTCCTCAGCGAGTGGTTCAATATGTTTCAGATGTATTCCGATGGTGTTCTTTGGGGAAGGATAGTCTTGTACAAGTCTGTGGTGAGAACAGTTCTGTTGGGGATCTTTTGTTGGGGAAGCTGGACCTATAAGATTACCCAATTAAATTACAGTATATGGTTTTCAGCGCACACAGGGAATGAACTTTGTTATTTTTAAATTTTAACAAAATATGCCCCGTTGTGTTCAGCCAAGGGAATAAATAAAATTATTATTTTTAGTTAACTAGGCTAAATATCTACAAATGTTTACACCCGCCCACTATAAAGGGAAAGGATTTAAGGCAAGCAGATTCCTCCACCTTTGGTTTCAATTGGTTCAATTATACTCACATTAAAAGTCTCTATTTAAAGTTCAGGAGAGCTAACTGCATTTCAGGACCCTCTTGGAGGACAGGGCAGGGCACTGGTCACTTCACGCTCAAGGATACTCCCCCACTCTTCACCATAGGGCCCAGTCAGCTTTTTTTTTAGGTCTCCCTAGTACTAGACAACTCCACCCAGATGCAATCTCGGCAATCTCCTCTGGTGTTTCCTTGCGGCTATCAGATGGTATTTTCAGCAGGACTCTTCCCTTCCTCATAGTGCATCCACTTTATATACCAGTGCTGACACCATCGAGATTTTGAGATTGGGCGGTGCCGTGAAAGAATTCTCTCTACCCCCAGGTCCAGCCTCTCTCTAAGAATTGGTTTAGGAGTCTAAAGAAGACAAATGACAATATATATATAATCAGCTAATCATGGGGAGTTCAATAAATTGACACAGCCAGGTCGGCACCATTTTGCATGGCTGTTTTGACATTTTCTGCTGTTTTTACAAAAAGCATAATTTATATGCCCATGCAATTTGCTTTCCACATATCTAATTTTATCCTCTACCAGTTTGCCAACTCTCAAATTCGGAACATGTTTAGAGCGTAGTCCATTAAAATTAATAGGTATGTTCATGGTATGTAAATTGGAGCGCTCCTTTCCTCTGGCCATTTGCCACTCTGTTGTTTGAAATTGATAGACTGCCGGTCTTAAACACTGGCTAAGACATTTGACCTACACAGAACTGCCTTCAAAGACAGCAGGTCTTGGGAAACTTGGTTTTCAACACCCTTTAGGCAGGCCAAATAGTATTGCTGTTGTAAATAGTGGGGATGCATGAAACAGGCTTGCAGTGGGGGAAGCCATTTGCAAATTATGCCCCGTGACCTGTCACATTTTGGTCATTGGCTGAAAGGAACTCACATATTGCATTTTCTAACATCAGCATTTATTTTTTGAGATTCTCATAGAAGCCCGGGCTGACTAAAAAGCCCGCAAATGAGATCACACTAGCAGCCAATACCCTATTGGCAAAATGGCACAACCGCTGCCTTCTGACAGATGATGAACTAAAATATCTGCAACCCAGCCATCCGGGGATGCCTAGCATATACTTTCTGCCTAAGATGCATTCAAAATTCTCTAAGATTCCAGAGGGACGGGCCATCCTGAGGGGAATCGGTTGGACAACAGAACCCCAGAACCAATACATCAACAACATACCGGCACCAGAAGTACCAAAAATACCATCCTTCATCCGTGATACCATGCATACCCTACTAGTACTACAAGACATTGCATGGAAAAATGAATACACTTTGGTGACGCTCGATGTGAAAGCCCTATACACAGCCATCAACCACAAACTGGCCATGAAAGCAGTTGATTTTGCCTTTGCCAGAACCTCTGCCTCTTTCTGCTCGCACCTGGAACTCACAAAAGAATTCCTTGGGTTTTCTCTAACTAACACCATCTTCCTATTTGACCAACAGTACTACAGACAAACCAAAGGCATAGCCATGGGGGCTTCTTATGCCCCTTCTATGGCAAATCTATTCATGCATCACTACGAGCAGATCCAGGCATTTGCTAAAAATGATTTCAACAGTTTCATTTTCAAATGGCTACGCTACATAGACGATGTCTTGATGATATGGTCGGGTACAGCAGACCAACTTGAGGCGTTCAAAGAATACCTCAACAATAACAACTTTGGCATTGAACTCTCTGGAACTTCAAGCACAACGTCTATTGACTTTTTAGACATTACGATCACACCAACTGGCAAGGAGCTCACAACCTCTACCTTCAGAAAACCCACTGAGGTTAACTCTGTACTACATGCATCCAGCTGTCACAAGAAATCAGTGATCAACAACATTCCCAAAGGGGAATTCTTACGAACAAAAAGAAACTGCACCACGCTATTGGATTATGGAAAATAATGTACGACCCTTACCAGACGCTTCTTTGCAAGAGGCTACCCGGAGCAGGCTGTGGAAGCAGCAAAAATACTGGCATCGAAAAGAGAACGTGCAACTTTACTGACACCAAGAGAACAGCCAAAGGAACTGGCTAGCTATGACAACAAGAGTTGATACATCACCCAATATTGCAGTGAGAGCCAACAAGTGCAGAAAATACTAAGGAAACACTGGCATATTTTAAAAATAGATGAGGATATCAGCAAATGGCTACCGGACAAACCATGCCTAACCTACACGAAAGCAAGAACTCTCAGGAACATTCTGAGCCCCTCATACATGGCACCTATTCCCAGAACCAATGAAAACTGGCTCACAAGCAGTAAACCCACAGGCTTTTACAAATGCGGGATGTGCTCAATGTGCAAATTTGCTAGGAATTCTCTAACCATCAAGTTCATTGACAATGACATACATACCATTAGACAATATATCAATTGCAAATCCAATTATGTCATCTATACCATTGTATGTGTATGTAAACAGAAATACATTGGAAGGACCAAAAGAGAGCTCAGAATCAGAATAAGGGAACATCTAAACTCACTCCATTGCCAAGACTCCAAATACCCATTGGCCGTCCACTGGCAAGAAAAACATCAGGAGAACAACAAAGATGACATCACCTTCGTGGGTTTGGAATCAATACCAACAGATGCAAGAGGTGGCGACAGGAAACTCCATAACAATTGGGCTACTAAATCCAGCCAGCGCAAACTACTAACTATGGTTTGTCACCCCACCTATTACCAAACCAACCGGGAACCTAAGAGTAGCTCCCAAGACAAACCATGTGCCAGACGGCAGGCTAAATAACAAACCACACCAACATGAGGTGCTCACAGGACCAGCGGTCCCGACACCAATACTCCTCAACCCCTTGAAATATGATGCACTGTTTAGCCAATGTCCAGCTCCCCAAGGTTGCAATTGAATGGGATGTGGACACATGTGTTCATGTGGGGTTGATTTATTTGGCATGTACTCTGTGAATATGTAGGTGAGGAGATTTATTTGTTAAAGTATTGCAGCCATTGTATAATGGTTTTCCTGCTAAATTTCTGTCCAGCAGTTTCATCTCAGACCCCTTTATCTTGAGGTGCACACTTTACACGGACGTCTGCTTTCACTATCTCTCTTTAACCAAGCAATAGAACACATGGCCGTGACAGTCATGCAGAGGAATCGAATTCTAGGAGTTTCTGTGGTGGAGGAAAACTCATATGTCATGGAGGCAACTCCCAAGTCATACATGGTGTCTGTTTGTACCTCAGGACCACAACTGTTGTCTGTGAAAGAGTTCTCCATGAAAGTGTTAGCCACTATGTCATTATATGTGAATATTTTTTGGGTGCTTTTGGAGGCTTTGGTTGACAGGTGATCAAAGCATGGTGTTAAACATGTAGCTATACACATTTAAAAAAAATATCATGTGTGCTATAATGGGGAGGAATTGGCTTTGGAGTCAGAATACTATCCAACTGATAAGAATAATTAAATCACTAATGGATGAATGAGAGTCGTGAGCTTCCGCTTAAGTGTTTAGGTCTCATCCATTTCATGATCACCTACTTTCAGGAGAGTGGTTAGTATTTGCAGCATGCAGACCTCCTTCCAGGTCTTTAAAACTTTGAGACTGACATGGCTCTGTGGAATAGGTTCCCATCAGAGCCAGTTACATATCACATTGGAATAGACTAAGATTGCCCTTTGCATACTGACACCCTCTGAAAGAAGTTCCACCTGCACCTTCAAGGAGTGAAACAAGTTAGGCAATACATTCCTCTTGCAAGAATATGTACATGTATAAGCCTGAATATTAAGAATAGATAGAGAGGGTTTAGGCACTGGAGAAACCTACTTCTTCTTGGAAGTAGTTTAAAATACTTGAAGTTGTATCCAAAAGAGGCTATTTTTGTCCACAATGTAAGTATATATGTTGGCTAATGATGTTTACAAATATGTTGGATTCTCTGTTTTCATTTGTAATTTACAATGATTACAATTCTATAGTTATTGATTATATGTTTTACTCTGTATTTAGGGGTACTATATAATAAGAGATTGTTATACTATTTTCGTTATCAATAGACAGAGGAAGATAGACGAGGCAATGCTCAGCAGGAGGACATTATGTAGTTTTGTGTTTTCAGTAATTCATCTTGAAGAAGTGGTTGTAGACCAAGGTTTAGAACATTATTTAATATTTGCGTTAGAGACGCAAAGGCGGCAGTGCCCAACAATTGCATTAAATCTTATTTAACTTCCTGTATATTGTGGTAGTCCACACGGTTGCCCATTCTCCTTTTCCACAGAACCACTTTTGACTGCACATGAAATGTCACCATCCTATTAATTAAGTAATTTGGAGACATTCCATGCCACATGCTATTCTTGACTAATGGTGTCCTTGTGTTGTTATGACATGTACATCTTTTTTTAAAATAAACTTCAAAGATCACCAAGTACTATGCATCGACCAGCTGTGCTGAAAAGGTGATCTTTTGTTTTGTAAAATAGCCAAAGTTTGTCTTGCTTACCTGATTAGGCGTATATAGAAAACATCCTGTGGGTAGCGAGTCATATATTTTCTCTGCAGTTGTATGTAGGCAATGATTTTTAAGTGTTTTATGACATATCTTATTTTTCTTCTCTTTGACTTGAAGGCCGGTTATATTAGAAGCTTAGGAGAGACAATGAGAGAGAGAGACACCCTTATTTTGAAAAGATATTTAGGGGTCGATTCATGGAACAAACATGCGCCGAAAATCTTGGCGCAAACAGGCGCAAGCAGGCGCAAGTGCGAAAAAACGTGCGTGCGATTCATGGAAGTCCCTGCGCGTGTTTTCCTCGGGATGTGCTCCAAACCCGTGCATGGCGCACACGTCACTGCAACATCCCAAACGGCGTGCGCGACGCACACAGTGAAAGCGCACAATCTCGACGCATACACCAGAAAGTGGGCGGAATACGGGGCGTAACACGCGGAATGGGGAACAACGTGCAAAAATAAGGGCATAACTGGGGATGTACTGCAGGGAAGCAGACGGAACGCCCACACGCACTCGAACCACACGTATTCATGGAATCGAATAGGGCAAAGCTGCGCACAGCCAAAGACACGCACAAGCCAAAACACGTCCGCCACACAAAGGCAGGCGGTAGCGTCCCTGTGCATTAGAAAAACGTGGCAATATACAGCAATGATGAATATCCTATACTGCGATTGGGCCTGTGCGAGCGGGGCACATGTATTTCGGGGATGCATGGGAAGTTTCACAGGCGATTGAGTGGGGTACGTGTATTTCAGGGGTGCCCGGGAAGTTTTACACGCGATTGAGCGGGGTACGTGTATTTCGGGGGTGCGCGGGAAGTTTCACACGCGATTGAGCGGGGTACGTGTATTTCAGGGGTGCGCCGGATGTTTTACACGCGATTGACCGGGGTATGTGTATTTCGGGGGTGCGCAGGAAGTTTTACATGCAATTGAGCGGGGTACGTGTATTTCGGGGGTGCGTGGGAAGTTTTACACGTGATTGAGTGGGGTACGTGTATCTCGGGGGTGCGCGGGAAGTTTCACACGCGATTGAGCGGGGTACGTGTGTTTCAGGGGTGCGTGGGAAGTTTCACACGCGATAGGCCTTGGGCGAGCAGAGTACCACTCACCGTCTGCATGTAGAAGAATGCGTAGCCAACACCCACCTGCTGTGAAGTAATAGCATGTGAACCCCAACGCCTGGAAAACACACGCACCGCACCCCACGGAAAGCACGTACAGAGCAATGGAAATCGATGTGGGATCTTCAAGACCTGCCAGGGCAACGCCCGTGCGCGATACGTCACAGATGCGCTTATGTGCTAAGGGCCTTTGGTCCAATGAAATCGCGTATGTGTGCTGACGCGCTTACGCGCTAAGGGCCTTTGGTCCAATGAAATTGCGTATGCGTGCAGACACGCTTACGCGCTAAGGGCCTTTCCTCGAATTACACGCTGACGTGCAATTTTTTCCCATGCCAAATCACTCCGTATCAAGCTGGCCATGCGAAAACACACAGAAGACCACGCTCCTGCCCAAAAGGCCGAATCACTGCCCCCCAGAGCCCCGACCACGCTCCCACCTGCCATCTGCTGCTGCCTGACTGCCTGCTGCCTTCGTGCTCTGCCATTTGGTGCCTGCACATCAGCCATCTGCTGGGGTCCTGTTGCGGTGCCCACCCCTGCTGGAACAGAAGACTCCTGACTGGGATACCATCGCTCCACAGCCCAGCCCCAGGACCCAGTTGCCCACCCACACCTGCCTCGGGGGTCGCTATGTCGGTGCAAACACCATCTGAGACCACTGGCAACCCACAGCCAGAGAGGCAGAGGACCACCAGCTTCAGTCAGAAGGAAGTTGGTGTCCTGGTGGAGCTTGTCCTGGGGCATTATGATGCCCTCTTTGGATCATCGCGCGCCGACAAGGAAGGACGGGAGAGGATCTGGGACGACTTTGTGGTAGCCATCAACGCGGTGGGGGTGGCAACCCGCAACATCAAGCAAGTCAAGAAGCGCTGGGAGGACTTGAGGTCCAGGACCCTCATAAATGCCCGGCGCCTCATGGAGGGGGGCCGGGGCAGCATGAGTACCATCCAGATGAGGGTCCTGGAACACGCACGCCCAGCGCTCCATGCCCAGATCCTTGAGAGGCAGACCCGTCTGGAGTCGAGCAGTAAGTGGCCAAGCATTGCTGTGTGAGACAGGGCATGTTGTAGTGTGCTGGTTGCTTGATACTTGCCTGTATGTGTGACATAGGCCATGTACGCATGTGTGTGTGCAGGGACATCATGGTCATGCATGTGAGACCAGTAATGTGTGAACCACACGGTTGGTGCATGTGTTTAAATGCAACATGGGGAGCCCTATGCGGAATGGACACATGAGAGCATGCCAGTCTCTGTTCCTAGACATGGGTGGGGGTGAGGGATGGGTGCTGATGCCATGTACATGTATGGTGTCCATGTCTGTGTGTCTGACTTGCGTGTCTGTGACTTGTGAATGCCATGGATGCATGACACATGTCTGTGACAATGTTCAGATTCACTGATGCAGCCTAGTTATCCTTGCATCCACTGTGTCTGGGGTGTACGAGGCCAGATGGATGAAACTACGGTGAAGTGTGTGCATGTGATAGGCATGACCCATGATGCATGTGAGTTCCAAAACAATATTGTATGTTTCAAGAGTCCCTTGGACATGTATGCTAATGTCCATAGCATGCGCCATGCCTGTTACTGCATGTGTTTTGCCTGCACTGACCCATGTGTTGTGGAGGGACAGGATGGAAGTGATCTTTGACAGTGCCACTCATCTGCTATTGCTTCCTGTCTAGGGGACCATTGTACAGTACCCTGATGCTTGTGCTCTATGTCTCCCTCTACACAGCGCTAAGTGAAGAAGAGGGCGGAGACGGCGCTATGGAGCAAAGCAGCGGGGACGCCCCCCGGCTGCAGCGGAAGGGGTGGGTGAGCCCCCACATGGGCTTGCAATGGTGGAAGACGGTGTGGAGCCATCCAGATTGGTGGTTTCCACAGAGGAGGAGGAGGCCGCTACTGAGCCGCACATGGGGCGTGGTGGGGCATCCCTGCTGGTGCAAGTGTTGCAGTCCAGGGGCAGGGCAGGAGGCAGCACAGGTCACCATGGAGGGGCCTGGGCATGTCACTGTCCATGACACTGTAACTGCACCACCATGCACCAGCAGGGATGCCCCATCCCAGGCCTGTCCGCAGGTAGGGGGGATGTCCATGTCATCTGACTCCCCTCCACCTGCGGACGAGGGGACCCCTGGCCGTATGGAGAAGGTCCTGATTGGTGTCGTGTTGCGCACGGGTGTCATTCGTGATGACGTGCATGCTTCCTGGGGGGAGCACGCACGTCATCACGAAGAGCAACGTGGCCCAGTTGGGAGCAGCCATGGTCCGGGGTTTCGTACATGTGTTGGCCACTCTGGCGACCCTCTCCTCCTCTGTGGAGGCTATGCGCCAGTCGTTCTCCATGCCGTCTTCCGGCCCAGATGCCACCACGGCCCCCTGTGGACCTGCCCCAAACAACGCAGCCAACTCGGTGGGGATCCCATCCCTGCCACAGTCGGGAGTCGGAGGTCCAGCAGGGGTGTACTCACCAGCAACTGGACCCCAGCAGATGGAGGATGTGATGGCATCATCGGGCAGGGCACGTGCACGACAGCGTCGGTGGATTCCGTCAGCCTGGATGCCGTTGTGCTGGCAGAGGCAGTTGCGTCGGAGGCAGTGGCAGGCTCGACGTGGGAGGCATCATTGCTCGGGGCCATCAACATCAGGGGGGCAGGCATCGGCCGGAGGCCAGGAGAACCCTGGAATGGGAGTGTCTTCCGTGTGGGAGCGGTTGGGCCAACAGATAGGTGCGGAGCTGCGGCTGGCGGAGGAGGAATCGCTCACAATGGTCAGGGCGGAGAACTCCATGCGGAGGGCGCTGAGGAGGGCTGAGTGCCTCGAGGGTATTCGCAGGGAGTTGGAGCTGGTCACCGCATTATCCTTGCGAGACCTCGGGGCCAGGGAACATGCCCGCCTCCAAGCCATTGAACAGGAGTTTGAAGTTTGATGATGCCATGGCCCATGACATCAACCAGTGAGCCATCAGACTAGCCCGCCGCCTTTGTATATAGTTATTTAGGTTTAGGTTTCATTTCTTTATTATTATGATTTGGAGTCCACGGACTTTGCTCCACTTTTTGTATATAGTTGTATTTTAGATAGGGTTCTTGGTAGGTTTCATTTGATTTTGGGATAATGGACCCTTCAGACTTTCGTTTTCAATTTTCAGGACATGTGTATACTTTCTTTTAGTCATATTCACATGGAGTAATGTTTTTTTATGCTTTCTATCTTTGGATTTCGTTGTATGGACTTTGGGGATGCACCACTTATATTTTTCATGTTTTGGATTTCTTTTCTTGTTTGGATTTGACTTTCTTTTTCTTATTTCAAAAATTATTTCTTCATTTGCATGTGTGCTTTTCATTTTGACATTTATTCAACATTATTGGTGTGGTGTACAGTGATGATTTTGGTGCATGTCTCCATGAGCATTGGCACAGTCATGTGTTGCAACTGTGTGGCTCTGTAGGACATTTGCTGATGGGCATGCTGGTTCTTTTCAGACTATCATGGAATGGGTGATTTACTAGGGAGTGGGTGCAGTGGTTCGTTGGGTGTTTGCACTGGGGGGTGGAGGGGTGGGATTTGGGTTGGCATTAGGGCCATGGGTCTGTATAGTCATGGCGTGGTGTTTGGGGGACATGTGTGGGGGCCTGCTGGCAGGTGCCCCTGACTGCTGGGGGTGGGGGTGCAGGGGGACATGAGTGGAGGCCTGCTGGCAGGTGCCCCTGACTGCTGGGGGTGGGGGTGCAGGGGGACATGAGTGGGACATGAGCGGGGGCCTGCTGGCAGGTGCCCTGCACTGCTGGGGGGTGGGGGTGCAGGGGGTCATGCGTTGGTGATCAGTAGTGCAAGCTGACATGTGGCTTGGCTGGGGGGCATGCCCATGGTGGATGGGATGCCTGCGGGACATGACCAGGGGTGCGGGGTAGTCCCCTGTGGTGTGGGCTGCCTGCAGGGGCTGTGGAGGGTGTAGAGGGGACACCTGGGAGGACCCACACTGCCAATTCACGTGTAGGACTCCCCGGCACCCCCTAAATACACGTACCCTGCTGAAATCGCGTGTGGAAGTTCCTGCACACCCCAAAATACACGTACCCTGCTGAAATCGCGTGTGGAAGTTCCCGCGCACCCCGAAATACACGTACCCTGCTTAAATCGCGTGTGGAAGCTCCTGCGCACCCCGAAATACACGTACCCTGCTGAAATTGCGTGTGGAAGTTCCTGCGCACCCCGAAATACACATACCCTGCTGAAATCGCGTGTGGAAGTTCCCGCGCACCCCAAAATACACGTACCCTGCTGAAATCGTGTGTGGAAGTTCCTGCGCACCCCGAAATACACGTACCCTGCAGAAATCGCATGTGGAAGTACCCGCGCATACCGAAATACATGTACTCTGCTGAAATCGCGTGTGGAAGTTCCTGTGCACCCCGAAATACATGTACCCTGCTGGAATCACGTGTGAAACTTCCCGCGCAACCCCGAAATACACGTAACCAGGCCAATCACGTGTAAGACTTCCCGCGCACCCCTGAAATACACATACCCAGGCCAATCGCGTGTAGGACTTCCCGCGCACCCTTGAAATACACGTACCCAGGCCAATCACGTGTAGGACTTCCCGCGAACCCCAGTAATACACGCTCCCCGCTCAGTGTTTGCTGCAGCCCTTTGCGCTGGATCGAGGATTTTGATGGCTTTTCCTTGCGCTGGGGGCGTTCTTGGGGGAGTAACTGGCGCTGCTGCAGGGTCGCTGCGCCACTCTGCGCCACGGCTGGTGATGGATGTTAAAATCCATGAATATGCTGTGCGCGGAAATGGATTTTAGCGCACGCGGCTGGCGCAGACTATCGCACGCGCACACTGTGCGCAAGCCGCATGCGCCACTTGTGCGCTGAATTCTATCAATTGTTCTATTAATGTTGTATTGGTGGTTTTGTAGAGTAAACTCATGTGAGCAAAAGGAAACAAATTACAATCAAGTTACAATCAAACAGTTGAACATCACTCTGAGGGCTTAACACATTGGGCCTCATTACGACCCAGGCGGTAATCTTCTGTCATTACCGCCATGGCGTAATGAGCGTTTACGCCATGGGCCGATGGCGTAAAGAGCGCCACATTACGACCCATTGCGCACGAGCATTACGCCATGGCGGTAATGCAATTAACGCCATGGTGGAAAAGGCCCCTACCGGCATCGTAAAGCGAGCAAGGTGCACTTCCGCCACTGTAAGTAGTGGCCACCGTAATTAGCGGCCACCGTAATTAGAGGCCACCGTAATTTGCGGTGGCCGTAAAAAGCAGGACCGGAAATAGCGTCATCGCGCCGGAACGGGAAACAGCACGTCGGCCATCTTTAAAAACACAATCCATTGCCATCCTACCGAACAACACCAGATCCAACCCTGACACCTGTCCCAACCAATCACCCACCCATCCAACTACCCAAAAATGCCTAAAGCTGTTAATAAGGCATGTGACCGCCAGCGCCAGGAAAGATTCAGCCGGGAGGAACTCTGCATGCTTGCGGAGACCCTGCAAGACAACGCAGCTGTCGTTTTCTCCCCTGAAATGCCCAGGACAGCGATAGGGAAAAAGAAGGCCATCTGGGCCCTGGTGGCCGAGCGCATCAGCGCGGTGGGGACCGTACACCGCACCCCACAGCAGTGCAGGAAGCGCTGGGACGACCTCCGCATACGGGTCAGAACGGTCATCTCTGCGAACCGCAACCTTGCAATGGGTACCGGTGGAGGGTCGGAATCCCCACTAAAACTCCAACCGTGGGAGGAGATTTGTGCAACCACGATTGGCATGGAAGCCATTGAAGGCGTCGGAGGGATGGAAAGGGGAGCTCCGACATCAGGCGATGAAGGTAGGTGCCTCAAACAAGACATGCCATAGTCACTGCAGTCCATTCATGTGTAGCACAAGGTTGCCCTAGAGTGTAAATGCAACACATTTCCACACTGCCCATAGCCACATGCGAGCACCACCCTGTATTCACTGCTGGCACCCGCATACCTGCATCCACATTCCACACTAAAAGGAGACAACCTGCATGGCCCTGCCTGAAATCTGCCTCATCTACTGACCAGAATAATGTCTATCATTGTCATTCCAAAGTCCGAAAACCCATCAATAACGCCCTCCCTCCTTTGCTCCACCACAGACACAGATTCACACCCCGAGGACCAGGACACCCCTGCGACGAAGAGAGCCAAGAAGGCCAATTATACCATCCCCGCACCCTCGACCTCAGCTGCAGTGAGGCAGACCCCACAACAAGCAGGACCCACTGCAAGCATACCGGACGTCCCACCGGCAAGCACCCCTGTAGTCAGCAGGCCAGCAGCAGCTGCTCCACCTCTACCAAAATTGCCTGCCACAGAAGGCACCGGGTCAGCGGCCAGCAGCAACATGGGTGAGACAGCTGCAACAGCTGCATGTTCAGACTCAGACATTGAGGAGCACGAAGTCCGAAGCCCCACTGACCTACTACATTCCCCCTGTTTGTCAGACGCCAGCCCCCATGAGGATCACACACAGGGGCACACAGAGGTAGAGGAGTGGCCTTCTACCCGATGCCCAGTCCTCAGTCCACAGGAGGGGAGCAGCCCCTCCAACACACCACCAGCACTGGCCATGGGCCGGCAGGGGCAGCAGTCCCTCGAGGACATCACAGAACGGCAGCAACAACTGTCCACGATGCTGGCTGAGCATGCCGCGGAATGTGTGGGGGCTAGGGCAACCATTGAAAAGGCCACGGAGACCCTAAGGGCCGAAGTTGCGCAGAGCACTGCCACCCTGAGGGATGCCATGCAGGCCATGTCCAGGGACATCTGTGCTGAACTTGCCGGCTTGCGTCATGCGCTCACTGAGCTCACCCACACCCTACAGGACGGGCATGCATGGGGGCAGGCAGGGACATCCTCCACTGCCAGTTCTGCACAGAGCAGCCCCGTCCGACGTTCCGGACGTAACCTGCGCTCCACAGTCAGGGGTGCCCCGGGGGCCGGGAGCGGGGGCTTGTAACAGACTGTGCCCACTGTCACAGGCATCTGTTGACACCTACATGGGGTGTGTTGGGGTGTGCAGGGGGGAGGGGGGAGGGGGTGTGTTGGGGTGTGCAGGGGGGAGGGGGGAGGGGGTGTTTTGGGGTGTGCAGGGGGGAGGGGGGAGGGGGTGTGTTGGGGTGTGCAGGGGGGAGGGGGGAGGATGTGTGTTGGGGTGTGCAGGGGGGAGGGGGGAGGAGGTGTGTTGGGGTGTGCAGGGGGGAGGGGGTGTGTCACGACGTTTCATAGTTTAAATACACTTTTGTCTTTCCCAAAATGAAATGTGTGGACATTTTCATTGCGTATGTGTGCTTTATTGGTGTACAGTCCACAGTGTGCATGTCCCAGAGACACACAGTGCCCCAAGTGCAGTCTCCATGTGATTCACACCAGCCGTGTGTGCTAGAAGCAGTGGTCGATGATACTTTGGCGCATTGCACGCCCCTCCTGTGCGTCGCCTCCTCCATGGGGTGCCGCCCCATATGCACCCTCCTCATCCTCATCGTCAGGTGGTTGCAGTTCTGCGTCAGGGGGCAGGGGCACATTCCGTCTGACGCACATATTGTGTAGCATGACACATGCCATGACGATCTTTGCCACCTTCTCATGGTGGTACAGGAGTGCCCCACCAGACCTGCTGAGGCTCGGAACCGTGCCTTCAACAGGCCGAATGTCTGCTCTATGACCACACGAGTACGTGTATGTGCACGGTTGAAGTCCTCCTCGTGCTGGTTCTGCGGGTTACGGACTGGTGTAAGGAGCCACCTCTTCAGGGGATAGCCTGCATCACCTGTATGTAGGCGAGAATGTATGTGTCAGTCATGTCGTCTGATCAAGAACATGATGTGCCAACATGGCTTGCATCCAACTGTTACTTTGGCTCACTTCTACATGCACTAATTGATTCACACAATGCAACCAGTATATGCTCATGGCTCCCATGGCCTGTTTTGCATGCCATCACTCAATGTATGCAGAGGGGTTGAGTGCATTGTGAGTGCCCATCCTCTGTCTCCGTTCTCTGTGTTACTCACAGCCAGGTGGAGTATGCATCATTCCCCCACCCTATCAGCCAGGTGGAGTATGCATCACCCCCCCTTTCAGCCAGGTGGAGTATGCATCATTCCCCCCCTATCAGCCAGGTGGCGTATGCATCATTCCCCCCCCTTTCAGCCAGGTGGCGTATGCATCACCCCCCCCTTTCAGCCAGGTGGAGTATGCATCATCCCCCCCCCTTTCAGCCAGGTGGAATATGCATCGGTACGTCATTCACCTGCCCACTTCCATGACATTGGACTCACCGAGTAGCCAGGATCTTGGGCCTGCATGTCGCTCCATGTAGTGTGGTATTGTGGAGTTCCTCAGGACCATAGAATCATGGGTTGATCCGGGGAATCGGGCACAACAATGTGTGATGATCTTGTTGGAGTCACAGACCATATGCACGTTGATTGAGTGGAACTGTTTCCGGTTGCGGTACGGTACCTCCATGGCACGTGGAACCACCAATTCCACATGGGTGCAGTCGATGGCACCAATGCAACCGGGTATGCCGGCTAGTGCATGGAAACCCACTTTGGTCTTTGCAATGTCCTGGGCAGTCCGTGGTAATGAGATGTGGTCGTCTGTGTGCTTGAGGAGGGCATCGAGCACTTGGATGAGTGTTCGTGAGAATAATGGTTGTGAAATGCCATGCAAGTGCCCCACTGTGTGCTGGTAGGCGCCTGTGGCCAGATAGTGGAGTACAGACACTACCTTCAGTAGGGGGGGGTGGCCGTTGGAGTGTCTATCATGCTGACGATGTCGTTGTGTATCATGTCTACGATGGCGGTGATGGTGTCCCGGTCCAAACGGTACAGGGTGTGGATCTGCTCAGCAGTGAGGTTGAATGGATTGGCTCTGATGCGTGGGATTGGGGGCTGCCTGCGTGGTGGCACTGGCTGTGCTGGTGGGGCTTGCTGGGCCTGCCTTGCCCTCCTTCTCCTCCTGCGTCTCCTCTGTGCTGCCTGTTGTTGTTGTTGCTGTTGTATCACATGCATTGCTATCAGGTCCTCCAGCCCCAACATTGCTAGTCGTATTGGTATCATTGTGGAGTGCGACTGGGTGTGGGAAGGGGTGGGGTGTGCTCTTTTTGTACTTCCTGAGTCTGTATTGCCTTCACCTGTGCTGTTTCTGTGCACCTGTGGCAGCTGCATTCACTTTACATGGCCCTTTACGGTTGGTTCGCGATGGCGTAATTAGCACCATGGCGGTAAGGTACTTAACGGGCTGGGTGATGACGTTAGGTGCATGTCCGCTTGGGTCGGCATTTGCGTACCTTTCCGCCATGGCGCTAAGTACGGTGTGGCCAGTCGCGTGCGCGCACCCTTAGCGCAGTTAGCGGCAGCGTTAACTACGATGCCGCTAATGGCATCGTAATTAACGGTCACGGGTCATGATCGGACCTGGCGGAAAACGATGGCGGTAACCATTTACCGCCATCGTTTTTCACTTAGCGCCAGGGTCGTAATGAGGCCCATTGTGTGCACCTTACCAACAACACCAGGTAACATGGTATGAAAATGCATTACAGACCCTTCATGAATAACAGAATGTTATATGGCAGATTGCAATAGCCTAGATTTTGAGAGTGTACATGTATGACATGTTTTTTCTTTTTTAATGAGGAAGGAAGAATACGTGAGTTAGAATCAAGATATAGAGCTAGGTGTGAAAACAAAGTAAATGCAAGATGTTCAGAGACAAAAAAAGAATCGATGGGATGGTCATTTGAAAGAAGGGATGGGTCAAGGAAAGGTTTTATAGGAATTGTTAGAATAATGGCATGCTTAAAATGAACAGGAATAATTCCAGGACAAATAAAACTTTTCACGAAATGATTTAAGGAAGAACATACTGATAAGGGCAGAGAGAAGAGGGTACAGAGAAGCAGTCATGGAGTGAGCATTTTGAAGAAGGTGAATGAGGGAAGCTTCAGACAGTGCAGAAAAGCAAAAAAGGAGAGCTAGAAAAAAATGTAAAGAGTGAGAAACAGGAGAAAAATAAGATGCAACTTATCAATATTAGAGGTAAAATAAGAAGCAGAATCAAAGAGTGCGAGTTGAGTAGCGTCGGTGTTCAGGGAGCCAGAACATTATTAAGAAGAGAGAACAACTGGCAAGGATGAGGATAGAAGGACATGATGATAATATACATGAAATAACGTTGTGTGGGCTGAAATAGAATTAATCTAGCTTGCATAAAGAAATGTGAGTCGAATGGAAGGAATGCGTTCATCAACTTCACAACAGAGAAAGAATACAACTAATGACAGGATGCAATTCCAAGGGGTGTGGTGACAATTAAACAAAGACACAGGGATTTGATTAACTTTCGATTTTTGATACTTGGAAGGGAGCAGAGCCAAGCTGAGATGTAAGAATGTAAGAGCCAGCCATGAGAATAGTCCCATTCAAGCTTCGCTGGAGAACGAGGAAAGCTCCCAAGAGGAGGAAGGGCAAAGTGTGTGTATAACATTCTCCATGCATGTAATGTGGTCACTTACATTTGGTGCAGAGGGGGGCCAGAGTTGACTAGACCTAGATGATATAATGTGATAGTTTATTTGTATAGCGCCTATACACATGTGTTTCAAAGCGCTTCAAGGCAGGGGAGGGAGCAAGGGAAAATGCAATAACATTCTTACAAGACCTTGAGACATTAAGAATGAGTAATTAACTATCGTACTAGGCCTGGCGACATTTCTGATAGTGCAAGAGCATTGACAATGAGTGAGGGAAGGGAGGGGGGGGTTGGAAGGAGAGGAACAAACAATAACTATTGTACTATACCTGATGAGATTTCTGATATTGCAAGGGCATTGACAAAATGTGGGGAACAGGAGGAGGGGGAAGGAGAGGAACAAACAGTGAGACAACATTTCTGATAGTTTTGTTGTGGAATCACTCTTACCTTGGTGCTGGATAAGGTGGTTGCCAGATGGTATGTTAATACCTTAGCTAGGGTCTCCAATAATACAAGACACTGTGGTAACCTTGAGCTTGGTCGATTTTAATGGTGTGTTGGTTTAGGTATGATACTTTGTTAAGGATTGGCAGACATGGTTGTGCATATCAGAATATACACATTATGTTGTTTGCATCTCTAGAGTTCCAACACTTGTTTCGACCTTCTGTCTTTCTCAAGGCGTAGAGCAGGGGCCTGATAGGTCCAAGGTGCGAGTGTCAGGTTTGCCTGGTGCAGCAGGGCCAAGGTGGTCCTTATTGCGGGTGGCCGGTTGGCCTCGTGCTACAGGGGCCTGTTGGGTCCTGAGTATGGCGGGCTGGTTAGCCTTTGCAACCTCGGCTGTGCTGTCTGACGTGGCTCAGAGCAATTGTTTGAATAGCTATTCTATTCAACCAGCCACCCGCAATCAGGACCACCTCTGCCCTGTCTGTTCCCTCTTAATCAACTCACTCGTCTGAAAACGAACAATCTTTCCCGTACTTTTAATATCATTATTCCCTCTTCTTCTCCCCCTCTCCTCTTGCTTTTCTGGTAATCTGTCGTCCTCCTGACCCTGTTGCTAATTTCTGTGATGATCTTGACTTCATGCCCCTCCTCTCCTCTGATCATGCCTCAGTTCCTCTCCTCTGGATCCTAGATTTGTATCACCTTCTACAAATCTCATCCTCTCTTTCTCATATTTATGGCTCTTCCTGGGATCTTTTCTTCTCTACTATTCTGATTTCTCCCTCTGTCACTGCATTGCCACTTCAGTGCTCTGATCATCATCTGCTGTCCTTTTCACTGCTCTTTCTTTTCTCCTTCCATCTCTTGATACTTTTTCTTCTTTATCAGCCCATTCTGCTCCTCTTCTTCCTCGTGACATTCTGGCAGATGCTCTTGACCTTCTCTAGCCTTCTGCACTCATTTTCCCTTCTCATAAGCTGTCTTAAGGATGACCCCCACCCACCGCACAGCCCTTGGGCTTTATGCTAAGATGTGTTTTGCTTGCTAACGACGAGGGAACCCCTGACCGGCCCATTCATTCAACCTATGATGCCCTTCTTCTCTCAAATAAACTACTATATTTCAATACTCTCTTTGACTACCTCTCCTCTCATCCTCATCACCTCTTTCAAAACCACCTTCTTCTCCTGATCTTGCCTCCCATTCGTCTTTTATGCTTTAGACTTTGACAATCACATTTCTTCTAAGATCTCGCTCTTAAGGTGCTCCATTCCTGCTTCGTTACTCTCTGTTTCTTCACTGTCGACTCCTGATTCTTCCCCCATTCATTCATGCACTCTTTTCATCTACCTTCTCAGCCTGATGTCTCTTCCACCCCTTGCCATAGATCATCGTACTGCCGCTCCTGGCAATTTTTCCCCTTTGTCCTTAATTCCGCCAGTCTAACCTCTCTTGTTGCTTATCTTGCTGCCCTATTTAACTTGTCACTCTCTTTTTCTCCTTCTTTTAAACATGCCTCCATTCTCCCCATTCTCAAAATACATCCCTCGATTCTTCCCTTCCTTCTATACCATGTGTCCTATTTCTCTCCTTTTTAGAACTCTCCATTCAACCGAGACAGCTCTTCTGGCTGTGTATGAGTCTCTTCTTACTATTCGAAACTATCCCCTCTCCTTGTTCTTTTAGACGTGTTGGCAGCTTTCGACACAGTCAACCACTCGATTCTTCTTTTTCCCTCTCCTGTCTTGGCTTTCAAGAATCCGTTTTGGACTGGTTTCACACTTATCTCACTGACTGCATCTTCTCTGTTGCTTGGGGTGGTCAGTCTTCTCCTGTCTTTCCTCTTTTCTTCAGTGTTCCCAAAGAGTCAATCCTTATTCCTCCCCTTTTTTCTCTGTATACTTCTACTCCAGGTTCTGTTATTTCTGGGCATGGTTTTTCCTACCACCTCTATACCGACGACTCTCAGATCTTTCTTTCCTTCTCCTCCTTTTCCAATGCTATATATTCATCCCTCTCTGCCTGTCTTCTTTCCATTCAATCCTGGATGTCTTTACATTTCTTACATCTCAATCCATCTAAAACCAATGTTCTTTTCTTACCTGCATTTACGATTTCCCTTACTCTCACCCCTTTCTGTATCTCCTTTTCCCCTGCCCCTCTCTCCATTTCTACTTCTGCCTGTAACCTTGGTGTTACTTTTGATTCCTTCCTGTCCTTCTCCAGCCATGTTCAACATATGTAAGTTATGTCGCTTCCTCACCTTTCATGCATTATGCATTAAGGGGAACCCCTTATTTCATCTCTAGTCTTCTCAGAGCTTCTCTATTGTTTCAGTCGGCTTTTTCGTCTATTGTCTTGACCCCTTCTATCTATTTACTCTTCCTCTATTCGTATTATTTGTACTCTCTCCCCTCAGGACTCTATCTCTGCTCCTCTTCACCATCTTTAATGGCTGTCCTTCGATTTTTGAATCCTTTTAAATTTTTGTTTCTGCTTTTTAAATGCCTTCAAAGTTTGTCTCCTCCTTATCTTTGTTAACTAGCCTCCTTTTATTGTCTTCCATATTCTCTTCGATCACAATCTCTGTTTCTTTTAGTTGTCCCCCACCCACATTGTGCCTACTCTTGCTTTCACTCTTTTTCACTCTTGGCTCCTAAGCACTGGAATTATCTCTCTCTCCCCCTTCGGTCTCTTCTCTTTTTCTCTCTCTTTAAATTCCGACTTAAAGGGCACCTTCTCTCTCCATGATTTCTTTGCCTGACTCTGGCATTTTATTGCAAATTCTATTCCTTGTGTAAAGCACGTAGGCGTTAAGCGCTATATACAAAATATAAAATCAAATACAAATCTGCAGATTTACAGTTGGCTGATGTTCCGTAACGAGGACTTAGTGATAACATTATCAGAAATTGAGCACCCAGGTCAATGTGGTGGTAGAAACAAGATATCCCATTTGTCAGGTGATGGAAAGGTAGACCCAAGGTGTCCAATGTGTCATTGCAGCCATTCAGGATCTAGAACTTCCATGAAGTAGTTGCCAGTATGGCCATTGTGCCTGAGGGATGTCAAGATTCAATCAGCTACTCAGGTTGCCCTTCAACCAAATCCCCTATTTCCAGATGCCTCATCGTCTTCCTCTTCCCCACTGAAAAGGGTCTTCTCTTGCCTGGCCTCCATTCTTCAGTTGCTCAGCAGCCATTATTAAATGGTGTTTCTTTGACGTTCTTATATTTAAACGGTAGGGTCACATCGTATTGCCTGGCCCAAATGTCACATGCTAACAGCGTTATAGGCCCTCCCTGTAGAAATCCGGACAAGTATATATAGCCCTCCTTAAACACTCTTGTATTCAGCTCAGGACCCTAAGTCAGACGTTCAGGCACATAAGTGCCTGCACTGCCATTACCCCTGCCTGCCATGCTTCACTAAGTCAAAAAGGCATCTGGCTGTTTCCCACTGCTAGATGGTTGCCAGAAATTGAGAAGGGGACACACTTACCTGGAGGCATCTTTATGTAAGTATTTTTAAGAAATAGGGTCCTGGTCTACACATGTATACTACTGAAACCCAACACCCAGCAGATGTGTACTCACATTGCCTTGGAAATTCTTCGCACTGTACTTTTAAAGGCGTAGACATGTCTGTTGCATCACGCCACATGCCATGGTGGCATCCTCCATTCAATGATGCTGTGCCTTCTCAGGGAGTTAGCCTGATCTCAGGGCAAGCCCTTGCTGCAGCAAGACGGGTTTGACGCATGTTGTCATCTCCTTTAGCTACGGACAACGTTGCCGAAAAGCACAGGCAGGCAGTGGCTAATTTGGAGCAATTCTACAAGAGTTTGAACTGAGGAAGGGACATGTATTCTATCCCATGATTTACTTTCATTACCGGCCATTCCACAGTTCCGTCTCCCTTGTACTTATTATGTGTGGCTGTTAAATTCATATTGGACAGCAGGCTGTACAAGTATGATATGATATGATATGATATGATATGATATGATATGGCATTTGTAACGCGCCTATACACAAGTGTTTCAAGTGTTTACTCCCCATTATGGCTGGTGGGAAAACAGCTGAGTAGCTACTAACGAAGCCATGTTACATCAGCATCATTATCTCCGGTGATCTGCAGCAGTCTCATATCCAACTGACTGACACTGTACATATTAAATATGAAGAAGACGTCGCATCATTAACGAACCGGCCTAATTGTATATAATCTTTTCCATCAGGCAGTAATCCTATCTGCAGTATATTTGGGGTGAAAAGATAGTGCATGTGAAATTTGTCTAAACGAATCACGTTTCTATCTACGTCGCACATTTCCAAGAATAGCACAGAATGTAGATGTGCAGCTGGAACAAATGCACGTTATGGGGCCGTATTTATCTCTGTCCTTATGTCTATGAATTGCCCCACTTATATAGCAGATATTTGTCATCTCCTGAAACATCAGGCAGAACATCTGCTTTTTTGGCAGTGTTGCTTTTTCTGGAAATAATATAGCCTCGCGTGGTTTCCTTTGCGGAGCCCAATGTTGATGTCGGGGATGCAGGAAAGCTCTTGCAGACTGCAGAAGCCATTATCGAAAAGAAAAGTACCACGCAATGGAGAAAACACTGGCTCTGCTGTACACGAGGAAACGACTAGCGCATGGAATCCATGTCAAAATGTGTGCCATAGACCCTGGTCATTATCACGACTGCAACCATGCACTCACAAACACCGCGGCATGAGTACTCTCTGACCACAACTAAGACTTGCATACCACCCAAATAAACCATTAAAGAAGTGGCACACGAAACTCTGTAGGCTCGCCCAGTCGATACGGGTGTGGATGAAATTACAGGGCAAGCGTGTGCGATTTGGATTAATTCCACAGTTCAGAAACCGAACTCCGGCAACCATATATATACTATATGTGACGTTGCTCTCCTGTTGTGGTTTTAGTTTGGTTACAGGAAGTTAACGTAGGGATGATGCAAGCACTCGGGGAGTTAGTGATTATTGTTTTGTTAGGACGAATATGTTTGTTCGAGTTTCAGTTCTTGGTGAAAACAATTTTCTGTTGTCTTCCTTAAGTTGTATTAGAAATGTGTAGATAATGCAGTGGGATGGCAGTGCCAGCTAATAGAATAGACCTATATGGCGTACAGATGAAGAAAACATGTTATAGCAAATAGTCAAATTAAGTGGTGCCCCATATGCATTTTCTTACAAGCATGAAATACAAAATGGAGCATACATCATAATGTACATAATAGACATTAAACATGGTGATCCATTATTGAAACGTTGATATGTCAAGAGATGTGTATATCTGTATATATGTATGTATCTCGAGGTACAGTAATCTCAACATAAAAATAAGTTAATTTCTAATACCAATATATAACATAAATTCAGTACACTAAACAAACTACATAGCTCCTCTCAAGAATGTTACAATAAGTTAGATGCAAGTTCCACGAGGCCCCTACAGTGTGTTTTAGAAGACCACTATACATTTAATCCCTGTTCACTTAAATAATAGCTAATAGTATGCAGTAAGTTGTGTAAAGACAGTATTATTTGGCTAATATTTCAAGCTGTTGCAAAACAAAAGAGTCGATCACTGGAAGGGTTTGAAATAATCTTGAACACTGGCATTGCTCTGGGCAGCCCTCCACACCATGGTTCTTTAGCCTGCCAAGCCATTCCAGAAAGGGGACAGACCATATTCAATTCAGGCTTGGTCCCGCCCCAAAGCGAGCTGTCTAGCCAAACTGCTTGTTCACAACCCCTCTGCATGAGACCCCAAGCAAACCCAGACATGTTTCAGCCTAGTTGGGCATCATCAGCGAGGTACAGCTTTGGGCTCTAAGCCCAGCAGGGTTGAGACCCACATCTGGGCATACCCATCCCTCCAGAGGTGACTAGTCAACATAACCAGGTGATGTCTGTAAGGTTTAGAATTAATCATAACATCTAGCATCACTCTGGGCAGTCCTCCAGACCGTCGCTCTTCAGTCTGCCAAGTCATTACAGAAAGGGGAACGACCATATGCAAATCAGGCTTGTCAGCAACCTAAAAAGGGCAGTCCAGACTGAACCTCTTGGTCACATCCCTTCTGCACAAGACCACCTTCAAGTTTCGGCCTGAAAGCATCGCTGGGGTTGCTTGTGGCCACTCCATAGACAATAGAATCTGCCTTAACACCTTTAAAACAGAGATTATTGTACAACATGAAAATCTAAATGGAATCAACTACAAAGCAGTTTGGTATATGCTCCAATTCATTATTCGAATGAAAAGTGTGCAGATCTTCATACTGCAAACAAGAATGCGCCTCAAATTGATTCAGGCAGTCAAAGCTAATTTTGAAAGCCAATACTAGCAATGGATAATGAGGTATCACATATGTGAGCATTATCAGAGACGCGACAGCTTATCAATAGTTGTTTTATGTAGCAGAGAAAGAGGTCTCATTACAAGTCTGTCATTCTTTTTGATGTGTTTCTGTTGCATTACTGGCAAACCTGACCCTGAATTTACTACGGCATTATGAGTGCTGTCTATTGGGCCATTTGAGCATTTTTGTGATTTACTGTGAGCGGTAATTCTGCTACAGTAAATCTGATGATATTTGGACTTGAGGTGGAGGATCTTGCTAGAGCTAATTCCTTAATCTCAAGGGAAAAAACAAATAATTCAGCAGTGCAGTACAAATGGTAGTAGTAGTAATTCTGTTACCACCAAAAAAGTAGCAGTATTGGAATTACCACACCTTTTTTTTTCCACACAGCCAACTCGTAATGAGGCTCATGTCCATAAAAACATAAAGAACATATGATTTGGCATTTTTTGATTGATTGATATTTTATTTCTATCGCGCTCGTACAAAAGTGTTTCAGAGCCCGACAAGGCAAGGGAGGGGAACAGGGGAGTACAAAACAGCGATCTTACTAGGCCCAGTGACATTGAGAACGTGCAAGTGCATGGGAGAGGGGTGAGGGTAAAAGTGCATGGAAGGGGGGAGAGGTGGAAAGTGCGAAGCAGAGGAGAAACAGATAAATAACATTAAATAAATAATAAAGGCAACAAACAGTGGTAATGCAGCCAGCAATGTGCAAGTGCTAGGTTTAAGGCAGCAGACAGGGTAGGTCTGATAAGTGCAGGAAGAAAAAGGGGGGGCTGTATGGGTACAGATACATACCCCAGTGCAAGGGGTGGCCCTGTAAGGATATTTGGCGTGTTACAGCACAGAGTACAGCACTACATACCTACATATTTATGGTGCGTTGGTGGTATAGTGGTGAGCATAGCTGCCTTCCAAGCAGTTGACCCGGGTTCGGTTCCCGGCCAACGCACCATAAATATGTAGGGTATTTTGTGGAGATTTGGGGCCTGACAGTATTTTATTACCGTCGAAAAATAACTTAGCAATAATCACTCCTTGTATTCAGATTTGGCCATGTGCAACAATAGTACAGTGGACATGCACTATTTCAGCACCCAGGCATGCATATTTGGTATGCGTGGTTGGTAGGCGTGGTTGGTGGTATTTTGGTGAGCATTATTCCCTTGTTTTATTGGTGGCCCCAATGTCCAGAATCCCTTATCTTTGCTTAGATTTTTCGTGTAATCACTAGAGAGACCTCAGGCCTACATTTCAGGAATACCACATTTTCAATGTTAGTGTTAGTGTGCCACCATGGGCAATCTCACTGACTTATTTACGACAGAGAGCTATATGCGGTAATTTTGTGGTAATTTCCACTACCTTATATATGGTAGTCCAGAGAGTCCAGAGAGTCTCTCTTCCCGTTGGTTCATGTACCTCCAACGAGCTATGCTACAGTCACTCACAACTGTTCATACTGAATCTGACATGCACACATCTGTCTTAAAATGACCATTGCATTGTTTAAAAATCTCCCCACATCATCGGCATTGTAATGGTAAATAGTAAACACACCATCCGTCTGCTTTCAAATATCTTTCTGTATTATAAAAGTTGCATTTAAACACGATCTCATTCTTTACAGAAATAAATACAATAGCACAGTAACAGCTTTGTCTATGACACACTGCAAAGAGAGTGGCGGAGAACAGAACTCAAATTGCAACATTAGCATTTGATTAAGGCATGCACAGGAATCCTACACTGACTGCATATTCTCGTACACACTCAGCCCCCACACTTCTGTAATTACCTTATCTCTTTAGTTGTTCTCTTTCTGAATGTGGCTCCCTTGAAGATTAACCCCAGTGAAAACGAACGCTTTTCGTTCTCAAACCGGGGTTATTATCTGGAATCCTCAGCTTCTGCAGATAGGAATGCCTCAGCCAGGGGAAAGGTCCTTCTTCCAGCTCTGCCAAATCTTGGCTCCTTCTCTCTCCTCCAACTCCCCCCAGCAAAACTCTGATCACTCCCTCTAGCATGATACTTGCTATGACGCTGCTCCAATCAGAATCAATCATGCCATCTCCTCCTTCTCTACACAATGGCTCATTTTTATAGTAATACTTTGTAACCAACTGATTTCCTGTTCTTTCGAGCTCTTTTGCTTCCTGTAATTATGTGGACAGGGCAGCAGAGAAGGAAAAAAAAAATGGATGTGCGTTTAAAAGTTCACTTTCAGAATATGCCTAATTCTGCAGTGGAGACACATTTTTATTAGTGGATTATGTTTCATTAGTCAGGTTAGTTATAAGTAATGTTAGTTATTATTTTCAAATGTGTCTCTCGCACCATAGGCATTTCAGGTGAAAAATAGTGTGCATTTTTGAATGTGCACGTGTGCTTTTAACTGTAAAAATAGATTTGCATATTATATGTTAAAATCGTTTTTGACTGAATAGCCTGTCTTTTCTTGTTAATCTGGTAACGCATATAGCAATGCACCATAGGCATTTGGTGCTGCATCAAAAAAAAAAATTGCTACCTGTGCAGTAGTGCTGTACTCTGTGCTGTAACACGCCAAATATCCTTACAGCCCGGAGGCAGTGCGGGAGGGTGGCAGGATGAGCTGGTACCAGGGCCCAAAAAACAGAGGGTGGCCAGGTGCACAGTGCCAAGAGAGAACAGATCAGCTTGGGGAGAGGGGAAGCGAAGGGGGAAGAAAAGAGGAAGGTCTTGAGGTGCTTCCGGAACCGGAGATGGTTCACCTCAAGTTTTAGAGTGGCAGGGAGGCTGTTCCAGAGGGAGGCCCCAGTCGAAGACAGAGATCTACCCCCAGCTCGTTTCTTAGAAAAACGACTGACCCTGAGTGAGTTGGAGGTAGAGGAGCGAAGAGCTCGAGAGGGGAGGTATTTGCGGAGGGATAGCTGAAGGTAATTTGGACCCAGGCCCCAGAAAGCCTTGTGGACAATGTAGAGGGTTTTGAATTTAATCCTTGCATCCACTGGGTGCCAGTGGAGAGATTTCAGAACTGGAGAGATACGATCCCAGGGCTTGAGGCCAAGGACAAGTCTTGCAGTCTTGTTCTGGATTAGTTGCAGAGGGCGGAGAGTAGAGGCCGGTAGATTTAGAAAGAGGCTGTTAAAATAGTCCAAGCTACAGAGAACCAGAGCTTGAGATACCATGAGCTTCTGGGGGAAGGAGAGGAAAGGCAGAGTACCTCTGAGGAGGTGAAGTCGGAAATTTGACTTTTTAGATACCTCAGAGATGTGGGTGGAGAAGGAAAGGGTGGAGTCAAAGATGACCCTGAGATTCTTAGCCTCGCAGGTGGGGGTAAGAGGAGGGCCAAGGGAGGTCGGCCAGACAATGAGGGGAAAGAATGGTGAAGGTGTGCCGATGAGGAGGATCTCCGTCTTGCTGGCATTCAGACAAAGATCATTGGCGGCACACCAATCTTGAATGGCAGTTAGGCAATCAGAGCTGAGAGAGGCAGAGGAGGTGGCAGAGGGCAGCTTGAAAATGAGTTGAGTGTCATCAGCGTAGCACTGGAAATCTGAGCAGAAAATGGCAATGCAGTGGGCGAGAGTTGCCAGGTATTGGTTGAAAAGCCAGGACGAGAGGTTAGACCCCTGGGGAACACCACAGGTAGAGAGGAAGATAGATGAAAGGAAGGACCCAAGTTGGACCTGGGAGGGTCGATCTGAGAGGAAAGAGGTCAGCCAGGCCAGAGCCTGATCAGTGATACCCAGGTTTTCACCGAGACGGTTGAGCAGGATGGTATGGTTGACCGTGTCGAAGGAAGAAGAGAGATTGAGGAAGATGAGGACAGAAGGAATGTTAGAGTCAAGGTTGGTGAGCAGATCTTCACGGATGTTTAGGAGAGCAGTTTCCGTGCTTCTGGCAGCTCTGAAGCCAGACTGGTGGTCATTTGTCAAAACACTCTAATCTAAAAATAGGTCTGTATATTATGAACAGTATGGAAAACATGCCATTAGTTATATAAATGAATCAGTTACTTGTTGGGAAGGCATCCAATGATCGATTTGAAAAATCAGCCGCCAGCATACTCTGGGTATGATATATCCAAATATAGCAGTGCTGGTGAAGAGCCATATAAAAATACATCTTTAGTCAAAACTAGTTTAAATGGTGCATGAAAAGCAAGAAAGTAGGTATAGAACATATTTAAACAAGCATTACATCATTAAATGTATAACTCGGGGAATACACACTTTTACATACATTGGAACAATGCATTGCTACAGAGGAAACAGGAAAGTCGGGATTGTTTAACTAGCTCTACCAACAGCTAGTCAATAAGTCAGAACACCAGTTATTCTACTTCCCCCAGACTCACAACAGCCATGTTTTCATGCTGCATTGTCTGAGGTCCTAAAATAATTCAGATTCTGGGCCAAAAAAACATGTAGACTGTCAGTCAATGCTCTGGCCACATCCTGAGAAAGTTAGATTGTGTACATGTGCCAGGCAATCTGTCCGCTCGCCTTTGCTCTCGCAGCTGCACTTTCACTTCATCTCTAGAAAAACCTTGATACTAGTCCTTAGTTTCATTCTAGGTGTTTCTATAAGTGTCAATAAGGCTAATTTAAGTGTAATTTGTATTTAATTTGTTTATGTGTTTTCAAGGGAAGGGATTTGCAGATAAAGTTAAGCAAAAAAAACAATATACCATGATGTATCTATGTATGTATATTTGTATGCATTTATGTAGGTATGTATAGATTTGATGTGTAAAGTGTAAACCGATCTGGGAAGCAACGAAACAGAGGAGCTGGGATGGATGGAAGAAGCAGGGGAGAAAGGATGCTCCACACAGAGAGAATTATACCTCTGCTGTGTTCGGAAAGGCATTTAAGATTGTGATTAGTTTGCTTGCTGGTGTCATTTTCTAGGTTAGCCAACCTCTGTGAGACATTTTTAATGCCACTGATCTGTTGCTCAGCTTCTGCCAGTCTTTTCCTCAAGTTGTCCCCCTTTAATAGATTGAATTTTGTAACTGTTAAGGTCCATGATGGGGTCGAGAATTTCAACGTTTAGGAACAATCTATCCAATTAAAGGTCGAATGTTGAATTAATAGTAGAATGAGTGTCATTTTTTTGTCTCTTAAGAGAGGCAGTTCCTAGTACCTTTATTATAGCCATTTTGGCAGCTAATTCAGAGATATTGGACACATTCTGGACATTTTGTGAACTAGTATATTTTCCTAGTCATTGGTCTCACCAGAATTGGCTCCATAGCTTTGAACGTGATGGTGAGTAAAGCCAACACCTAAACTAAACGGAATAAGCTTGTATGGGTGCTTCTGTAATTATTAAATAGTTAAATAGGCTGGAATGGTATTACCATGATGCAGACAAAATAATCTGATTGGCAGTCGCAGGAGTCGTGTTGATAAATCATGTGGGGAGAGTTTGTCTGCCTGAATTCTGCTCACTGGCTCCATGTCAACGGTCCAACACCTATGAAATCAGGGAGGGGAGAGATGAGCACCAATGATGACAAAATCCAATAATGCATATTCTGCTCATAAATATGTGCATATGTAGCATGTGGCACCCAAAAAAGACTCATCTGAAAATGGATTCTGGACATGCAGCATATGACGGAATTAGGGATAGCTGCAGAGCATTTGCATTGTGCATCGGATTTACCCATCCCAAGTGGGGCGGGTATGCCTAGGCAGGGGTCCCAAGCAGGTTGTGACTAAATACACAAACTACACCTCTATGATGTCACCCTTTTAGGACGAAATATGTCTACAGCGCCTTCTGATTGCATGCTGCATCATCCTTCAGTTTATCAAATGTCACCTGGCGTAGGAGCACTATTTTCGAATATGGATCCCAAGATTGCTGTGTCTAGAAACCCGAGCTAACCCTTATTGATGATGCCCAGTGAGGCGTTAATAAGTAGAGGGTGTCTTGAGGTCTTATGCAGAATGGGACGTGCCTTAGCAGGTTAAAAGCAATGGTGTGGTGGGTTGGCCAGGGTAATGTCAGTGCTTATGATTAATTCAAACCCTTCCATCCATTAACCTTCATTTTAGATGAACCTTCAGAAATGGCAAATAGGTCAAGTAACAATGGTCTCGTGGGTTGGCCAGCGTTATGCCAGTGCTTATGATTGATTCAACACCTTCCAGTCATCAACCTTTAGTGTATCGTACGAGTTCACTTGACAGACAAGCATGAAAAAGGCAGCCACCTAAATCAAACAATCGGGTGCAAAAGTAACAGTCACTAATGGTCAAAGATGACATATCATATTATAGAAATGAACCTAACGATCCCTGTTCCCTTCATTTGGAACATCAAACTTCACAAAAGCAACAGTTTCAGAACATGATCCGATTGTACAGAGTGAGAGTTGCCTGTGCTCCTGAACATAGGTTCTGGACTCTGAATCAAGACCCATAACCCTATACTCAGGGAAATGCTCTAGCATCATTTTGCGTGCTATAGGCCATTGCGCCTCTGGTGGTGAAATCTGGACAGTGGGAGCAATGGTTGTTAGCAAATGAACAGTGAGAGGAACAAGTTCTATTGACTGAATTGTATCCACAGTCACTGATTAGTCTAGATAGGGTTTGAGCTCAACACAGGCTTCGGGTTGTTTACTTAGAACTCAACATGGCATACTGATATTATTCATGGCTGCTAAATTTCTACCACAAAGTTATACCCTTGCATGACATTTGCTATTCTAGGACTTTAAGTAGGGTATTGACTCAAATCCAGGACTGGAAGGTTTGGCCTGGGTCAAGCATTCTGGGAACATAGGCTCACCTCGAGAAGGATTTTTCCAGAGTTAGTAGGGGGCTAGCACCCTGGTAAACGGTGTGCTGTAAGGAAACAAATACACATTATATGGTTATAATGAATTTGTGGAAAAACATGGATAACATAGACTGTCTTCCCTGTACAGATCCATGATGAAACAAAAATAAGACATTCTTTACATAGCCAATAAACAGTACTAAACACTCACTGAATTTGAAAATATACTTGTCATAAATAATAATGCATAAAGTGCTTAATTCTGAGGGGCAAATGGAATGATCCTCTTTGAGTGTAGAGTGTGCTTTCATGTACAGACCTCACTACATCATTACGAGGATGTCCCGTGCAAGCCCGAAGATCAGTCTAGATATGGATGAATGAATAGTTTGGCAGTGCTGTTTTAACTCTTTCTGGTCTTGTGGGCAAAGGCTGGTTTACAATAGTAGAAAGTACTCGCCGGCTTGAATTCCTTGGATGTGATCACTACTAGGACACAATGACCTTCTATGGCAAGGCACACATTTGTGGGAGAAAATCTGTTGTGGGGTATTTTAAGGCCTAAGGCAGACCCTCTACAACGAAACTGCATTTAGAAGTACCAAGAATCTATGGCGCAATGTGTTTACTGAGCACATATTCCCTGGCATCACAAAACTGTATTTAGCAGCTACCAAAATAATGGCTGCACTGTGTTTCAGCCATTATTTTGGTAGAAAAGAAAGTAAATAAAGAATGGCTCTGCACTGCAATTGTCCTCCTTTCATTTTAAAACATACCAAAGCTGTGCTCTTCATGAAAACCTACCCTGGCACTTGTGGGGCAGGCATTGTCAACACTGCAAACAAACACGGGCCTGCATGGCCTCAGTCCCCTGAATGACAAAAGTTTATGTGATGTTTTGAAAAATGACATGCATTCCGGATAACTTCGTCCTGGTGACTTTTTTGTTTTAAAAACAACACAAAATGTGTTTTATGCAACCTAGCCCTGCCTGTGTCTTGCATCTGAATGCCAGGAAATCAGATACAACCTGTAGAACAGCATTGCTTTCATTTGATGAAGTCTGTGAAAAGCAGGAGTTACATTTCCGTTCGCACAGCAAACGTTTTACTTTGCAACACTCTAACGCAGTCCAAACTCTTCAAGAAAAGCTCTCTCTCTCCTTTTGCTTGATGTCAGTTTCAGAGAACCCTTGTGTTGGACAGATTTCTGTGTATTGGAAATTGACTAGGGCTATAATTAATGTTCAGAATATAGATGCGAGACAGAACCGCATTTGTAAAAGTGACATCCAAGCAGAATTAACCCACATGGAAAAGGGTGCTTTCGCCAAACAAGAAAATGCCTTTTAAAAAGTCAAATGTTAAACTAAGGCCCTGTGCTTGCATAGAAAGGTGAGAGGGGTGGGTTGCTTTAATAAATATATATGATATTTATCCCCCAAAGACTTGCTTTCTTGTTAAAGAAAGAAAAATAAATAAATAAATACAATTACTGTGATGCCAGCAGAACAGGTTTGACAGGCCCTGGCTTCAAAGGGCCCTGCCTCCCCTGGGAACAGAATCACCTTCCCCGAGTGGACCAGCCCCCTGGAAACTATGAATGGGCCAAGGTGGATAATCTAGCACCCTCGTGAGTTGAAGTGACAGCACTCCAGAATGAGGCAATGGACTGCCATGGCACACAAGTGTGAATTCCTAGTGACCCCTCCCCTTAACTCAAACTGAAGAACTTCAAAGGCAAATCCATGGCAACACTGGGCTAAGCTGACCAGAGCATGACATTTGGCTGGGAGCTGGATGGAATGCCCATATTTGGAAAACAAAGCCACCCCCTTTGATTTCAGATTCTGTTCAGATCATGTCATTTATTTCAGTAATAAAAAGATATATTCATGTGAAATTATGACCTTTTAAGTGTCATGTTTGCACCATTAAAATAAGACGTTGTAGGTGTTCCTAGCATGTTGGGGACGCAAAAGCCAAGAAAATGTCAATTCTGGGACAAGCATACATGATACAGCTTTGAAAATGTATGAAAACATGCCCTGTGATAATATGTATATATATATTCAGTAAAAAAACTTTGTTAAAGGGACGTTATGGTTAAGTTGCGCTACTAAAAACCTATGAAATTCAGTGAAAAAACGGTGTTAAAGGGACGTTATGGCTCCAAGTAAAACCGAAAAACCCTTGAAATTTGCCAGTTATGGTAAGCTAAGCAACCATAACTCGCGCCACCACCGTGCACTGCCAAGCGTAACACCCAGAACATCAAAGATGACATCACAAATGTCATTGATGACATCACTGATGACATCACATGTCTGACGCCCCCTTTTTTCTTTACTGTCATATCTAGGCCACATGGTTTTCTTCAGTAACAGTCAGGAACTAAAAATTGTAAATGTACTATATTCGCAGACTTATCCTTCAAGTTTGTTCTTACAATAATTCCCTTATGGTCCAGTCATATCATATGAAACATATACATAGGGGAAGACACAACCTTGAAAGACAGCAATCCTTTTTGCGTATTAGAATTATCAGTAGATTTAACAGCACTTTCTGATAGTTTTGATGTTTTTTTATTACTGTACTTTCCCTGTATATGCTCATATTTTTATATGTTGTACTCACACTATTTTCCTTAGGGTCCAGACACATCATGTGATATATATAAATAGGGTAACAGCTTTGAAACAGAGCAATCATTTCTCTGCATAAAGGTAATCAGTTAGGTCATAAACGCTTTCTGCTACTATATTTATATGTGGTGTTGTCTCTTTGTGATTTGTCTATAATAATACAATTATGTAGTAAGTGGGTTTTATTACCTACTTATCACAAGTTTCACTGTACACAAAACTCTAATATGAAAACAGTTATAATTTCACTATTCAACATGGCAAGTTTATGAATATTGCATCTCCATCATGTATGCTGCACACAATGCCCATGTTTCTACATGAGTACCTTAGTATACTGGATTGAAGTTAATAATATAATGCTATTTATATCAATGCATAGCTTAATGCACTGATTAGCACTTTATATTTATTCCAATAATCCTTGACACTTTTTTTATTAACATTGCACTAAGAATCCCTTGTACAGACTTTTCATGAAAGGTAAATGCACATGTGATGTCATCAGTGATGTCATCAATGACATTTGTGATGTCATCTTTGATGTCCTCGGTGTTAGGCGTAGCAGTGCACGGTGGTGGCGCGAGTTATGGTTGCTTAGCTTACCATAACTGGCAAATTTCAAGGGTTTTTCGGTTTTACTTGGAACCATAACGTCCCTTTAACAAAGTTTTTTCACTGAATTGCATGGGTTTTTAGTAGCGCAACTTAACCATAACGTGCCTTTAACATAGTTTTTTTACTGAATTTCATAGGTTTTTAGTAGCGCAACTTAATAATAATAGCTTTGACTTTATGTACATGTAATATGGAACATACTGAACCTCTTCTACTGAATTTGATGTCCGCGAACTCGTTTAATGTCCGCGGACATGTTCAGAGAACAGTAACACTACCTAAAAACTCTGGGGGGGGGTATGTTTGATTCTTATATCATAACTTATGAACATTTAACAAATTCAAAAAGCAGCACACATACACATTATCAGGGTAATTCATAGAATTTCGCAGAAAAGTGTCGCAAGCGGCTGGCACAGAGTGTCCGCGTGCGATTGTCTGCGCCAGGCACGTGCGCTAAAACCGATTTCCGCGCACAGCTTATTCATGGATTTTAGGCTCCCAAACCAGCCGTGGCGCAGAGTATCGCAGCGACCCTGCAGCAGCGCCAGTAACGCCCCCAAGAACGTCCTCGCGCAAGGAAAAGCCATCAAAATCCCTAAATCATCGCAAAGGGCTGCGCTAACCCTGGACCAGTCTACAGGGCTGCCAAACAAGGAACGCAAAGCGGGTAACGTGCATATCAGGGGTACGCGTGAAGTTATACACGCGATTAGCCAGGGTACGTGTATTACAGGGGTACGCGTGAAGTTCTACATGCGATTAGCCAGGGCACGTGTATCACAGGGGTACGCAGGAATTATCACACGCGATTTGGCTGGGTACGTGTATTACAGGGGTACACGGGAAGTTCTACACGTGATTCGGCTGGGTACGTGTATTACAGGGGTGCGCGGGAATTCTCACATGCGATTTGGCCAGGTACGTGTATTACAGGGGTGCGCGGGAATTATCAAACGCAATTTGGCTTGGTACGTGTATTACAGGGGTGCGTGGGAAGTTCTAAACGCGATTGGCCAGGGTACGTGTATTACAGGGGTACGTGGGAATTATCACATGCGATTTGGCCAGGTACGTGTATTACAGGGGTGTGCGGGAATTATCACACGCAATTAGGCTGGGTGGGTCCTCACAGGTGTTCCCTGTACACCGTCCACGGCCCCTGCAAGCAGCCCACAAAATAGGGGACTACCCTGCACACCTGCTCATGTCCCCCTGCACCCCCACCCCCCAGCAGTGCAGGGGCAGCCTCCACCAGGCCCCCACTCATGTCCCCTATCACCCCCACCCCCCCGCCACCAGGGGCACCCTTCACAATGCCCCCATCCATGTCTCCCACCACCCCCACCCCCAGCCACCAGGGGCACCCTCCACCAGGCCCCCACTCATGTCCCCTATCACCCCCAACCCCCCGCCACCAGGGGCACCCTCCACCAGGCCCCCATCCATGTCTCCCACCACCCCCACCCTCCAGCCACCAGGGGCACCCTCCACCAGGCCCCCACTCATGTCCCCTATCACCCCCACCCCCCCGCCACCAGGGGCACCCTCCACCAGGCCCCCACTCATGTCTCCCACCACCCCCACCCCCCAGCAGTGCAGGGGCACCCTCCACCAGGCCCCCACCCATGTCTCCCACCACCCCCACCCCCCAGCCACCAGGGGCACCCTCCACCAGGCCCCCACTCATGTCTCCCACCACCCCCACCCCCCAGCAGTGCAGGGGCATCCTCCACGAGGCCCCCACTCATGTCCCCTATCACCCCCACCCCCCGCCACCAGGGGCACCCTTCACAAGGCCCCCATCCATGTCTCCCACCACACCCACCCCCTAGCAGTGCAGGGGCAGCCTCCACCAGGCCCCCACCCATGTCTCCCACCACCCCCACCCCCCAGCCACCAGGGGCACCCTCCACCAGGCCCCCACTCATGTCTCCCACCACCCCCACCCCCCAGCAGTGCAGGGGCACCCTCCACCAGGCCCCCACCCATGTCTCCCACCACCCCCAGCCACCAGGGGCACCCTCCACCAGGCCCCCACTCATGTCTCCCACCACCCCCAACCCCCAGCAGTGCAGGGGCAGCCTCCACCAGGCCCCCACTCATGTCCCCTATCACCCCCACCCCCCCGCCACCAGGGGCACCCTTCACAAGGCCCCCATCCATGTCTCCCACCACCCCCACCCCCCAGCAGTGCAGGGGCAGCCTCCACCAGGCCCCCACTCATGTCCCCTATCACCCCCACCCCCCCGCCACCAGGGGCACCCTTCACAAGGCCCCCATCCATGTCTCCCACCACCCCCACCCCCCAGCCACCAGGGGCACCCTCCACCAGGCCCCCACTCATGTCCCCTATCACCCCCACCCCCCCGCCACCAGGGGCACCCTCCACCAGGCCCGCATCCATGTCTCCCACCACCCCCACCCCCCAGCCACCAGGGGCACCATCCACCCGGCCCCCACTCATGTCCCCTATCACCCCCACCCCCCTGCCACCAGGGGCACCCTCCACCAGACCCCCACTCATGTCTCCCACCACCCCCACCCCCCAGCAGTGCAGGGGCACCCTCCACCAGGCCCCCACCCATGTCTCCCACCACCCCCACCCCCCAGCCACCAGGGGCACCCTCCACCAGGCCCCAACTCATGTCTCCCACCACCCCCACCCCCCAGCAGTGCAGGGGCAGCCTCCACCAGGCCCCCACTCATGTCCCCTATCACCCCCACCCCCCCGCCACCAGGGGCACCCTTCACAAGGCCCCCATCCATGTCTCCCACCACCCCCACCCCCCAGCACTGCAGGGGCAGCCTCCACCAGGCCCCCACTCATGTCCCCTATCACCCCCACCCCCCCGCCACCAGGGGCACCCTTCACAAGGCCCCCATCCATGTCTCCCACCACCCCCACCCCCCAGCAGTGCAGGGGCAGCCTCCACCAGGCCCCCACCCATGACTCCCACCACCCCCACCCCCCAGCAGTGCAGGGGCAGCCTCCACCAGGCCCCCACTCATGTCTACCACCACCCCCACCACCCAGCCACCAGGGGCACCCTCCACCAGGCCCCCACTCATGTCTCCCACCACCCCCACCCCCCAGCAGTGCAGGGGCAGCCTCCACCAGGCCCCCACTCATGTCTCCCACCACCCCCACCCCCCAGCCACCAGGGGCACCCTCCACCAGGCCCCCACCCATGTCTCCCACCACCCCCACCACCCAGCAGTGCAGGGGCAGCCTCCACCAGGCCCCCACCCATGTCTCCTACCACCCCCACCTCCCAGCGCTGTGGGGCACCTGCCAGCAGGCCCCCACCCATGTCCAACCCATGTCTCCCACCACCCCCACCCCCCAGCCACCAGGGGCATCCTCCACCAGGACACCAACTTCCCTGGCACTGAAGCTGGTGCCCCTCTGCCTCCTTGGCCGGGGGTTGCCACTGGTGCCAGATGTTGTAGTGCCCGACATGGCAACCCCAGAGGCAGGAGTGGGTGGGCAACTGGGTCCTGGGGCTGGGCTGTGGGGCGACGGAAAAGCAGTCGGGAGCCTTTGGTTCCAGCAGGGGTGGTCACAGCAACAGCACCCCTGGCTGATGTGCAGGCAGCAAATGGCATGGCACGTGGGCAGCAGGCAGTCAGGCAGCAGCAGATGGCAGGTGGGAGCGTGCTCAGGGCTCTGGGGGGCAGTAATTTGGCCTCCTGGGCAGGAGCGTGGTCTTTCGTGTGTGAACGCGTGGACAGCTTGATACGTAGTGAGTGATTTTGCACGTGAACACACGTCTGCGTGTAAATCGATGAAAGGCCCTTAGCGCGTAAACGCGTATGCGCGTCTATGAAGTCACGTGCACGCGTAGGAAAAAGTTGCGTGACACGTCCGAGTGTCAAAGCGTGATATTGGTGGAAATAGCCCGACACGCAGAAGTGTCAAAGCGTTTAATTGGTGCAAATGGACCTACATGCAGAAGTGTCAAAGCGTGTAGTTGGTGCAAATGGACCTACACGCAGAAGTGACAAAGCGTGTATTTGGTGGGAATGGGCCTAGCACGTACACGCCGCGTAAGTGACGCTGTACGTGTGGGCCTGCATATAAGGTACGTGTAGAACACCAATTCCTTGTACTGCTTTTCGTGGAGAGCGAGTGGGTGAATTCTGTACTTCTTGTCGTTTCACACGCGATTTACTTCACAGCGTTTCAAGTTCGTACTCCCTGTTACCTCTGACAGCTTTTTCTATTTTTTCTCTTGTACTGGTTTACCTGGGCCTGTTCCCTCAAACAGTGTTCCCTTCTACTGTTGTCCTGTCTCCTCAGACAGCGTACATATCTTCTTTTGGCGGGGGTGTTGCCAACCAAACACGCTCATTTTTCACGCTCTTTTACCTGGCAGACGGTGAGTCACGCACGTACCTAACATCTGTGCTTGCCCCGTGTGTAGCCTACCCCTTCAGAGGTCATTCTAGGCTGCGTGTGACACGCATACGTTCATTCTTGTGTTACTGGGTGCCACAGCGTAGTGCAGGTTTTTCTTTCTGCACACGTGGTCTTGGAGGGGTTGCGTGCACGTCATCTCCCTTTTTTTGGCCTCCTGTGCGTTGCGTGACCCGTCATCTTTCCCCAGGGGTTACATTCAGCCTTGCTAGAGCACTAGGGTACAATTACCATCTGGTACCCAACCCCTTTGACCCCCAATTGCCCAGGACAATAGTCTACATCCACTCCCATACGCACATTAACATCAGTGCCATGGCTGGGAGGCGAGGATTCCGTAAGGGTGGCAAAGGTGGAAGAGCCACAAGTGGTGGCCGTGGTGGATCCGGTAGGGGACGTGGTCGTAACTTGCAGGGTGAGCCTGTCCCCCCATGTGTGGAGGACCAGTCACGGACACCCATAATCCCCCCTCTCCCCCCCTCCCGTTGAGGCTGATGTGGCTGACACCATCCATGCTCAGCCCTTGTTGGACCAGCCCATTGTGGCACCAGACCTGGCTGACTCCATGGCTGACTTCCAGGTCAGCAGGGCTACGACACGTGCGCTTGTGCACGTTGATGCCATCATGCCACGTGGATCTGGGGCAGCAAGGTCATCTGCTGCACCAAGGAGGCAGGGCGGAGAGGCTGCAGGGGCAGCTGCGGCTCCATCCACCCCAGCCCTCACACACCCCGCCAGGACAGTGTCGGTCCTAGTCCATGCTGCTGACATTCCCCCTGACACCATCACACTAGAGCCAATGCCTGCACCAACTCCCATGCTGAGTGTGCAATCCCACACTCCTGATACAGAGTCCACCAGGGCTCCTGCCCCTAGTGTCCAGAGCGGCGCAGGACACTCAGGATCACCACCACCTTCCAAGCGGAAGAGGAAGAGTGCTCGTCCGGCACAGACTGATGCCCCAGACACAGCTACACAGTCCGGCCCGTCCAGGAAGCCCAGCTTCACGGATGACGAACTGAATGCACTTGTCGAGTATGTGTCCGGACATGACAACGAGATGGTCATTGTTGCAGGATCCAAGACCACACCTGCACAACACCAGGCACACTGGCAGACCGTTGCGGACATCGTAAGTGCCCTTGGAATCGTGAGGCGCACAGCCAATGATTGCTAAAAGCGCTGGAATGACCTAAAGCGCAGGGCAAAGAGTAAGCTGGCCTCAAGTCATGCCGCAACTCTAGTGACTGGAGGTGGGTCTCCAGTAGTAGACATGGAACTCACTCCACATGAGTCAGTCGCTGGGACCTACGCCACGGAGGAACAGATCCAAGGCGTGGGAGATCTGGCTGATTACGAGGCATTGTCCGGTGAGTGCACATGCATGTGTGTGTCATCCATGTGCATGGTGTGTGTGTGAGGGCTTCTGTTTGTGTGCCAGGTGAGAGTGTGTGCGCCTGAGTCGTATGGGTCAGCCATGTGCTTCATGCAATACTTCCTGTGCAGCTGCATTTGGCCATAGCAGTATCCCTTCTGCCAACAGTAGACATCTAGCCCAACTGCACGCCAGTTGCCCTTGAAGTGTCACCTTGCCAAAACATAGTTGCTTATTTTTCACTGTTCATTCAGTCAGATTGTTTGCATTCCCCCACTTTTACTAGCCATGTCGCTGTCCACTAGTCACATGTCTGACATGGCTATGGTAAAGTGGAGTGACTTTGTTACCTGGATATCATTTGTACACACATGTCCCTGTGCAATTGGACCATTTCAGACTGGCAGCTCCAGGTGAAAAATCTGACCTGTTAGAATTAGAAAAGCAATTACATGCGGGAACTGGACTGAATGAATAGGTGCTGCCCTCCTCTCCATCTTCACTCAATAGCAATGGTACATGCCATCTGTGTGATGGCATGTGTGTTTCACCTGGCAATCACAGGCCAATGTGTGATGCCACTGCCAGGCAGCATGCAGAAAATGTGTTCATCTTCCATCTTGGTGTCATCAGTGTGTGCCATTTGCCTGCACTTCATACGCAGTGAGGGTGCATGCATGGGAGGGTTTTAGTCATGTGGGACATGTGTCAATCAAGTACTGGTTCTCTTGCTTCTCAGCCCTCATTGTGTGCCATGGTGCTAATGCCTATTTCCATTTCTTTGTTTTCATGTCTTTGCAGGGGAAGACGCACCTGATACTGCTGGGGTTGTGGAGATGGTGCAGACCCAGGAGGTGTCCGAGGGCCGACCAACCACCAGTGAGGGACGTGGTGTGGTGGTGGGGGAGAACCCACAAGTGCTGCAGGTCGTGCTCTCAAGGGGTGTCTCTGGCTGCACCTCCCCCGAGCTGTACTCAGGTGTTGATTCGGATGAGACCTACGTGCCGTCGCAGGTGAGTGTTCCAGGGAGGGATTCTGTTCTGTCTCACCCACCTGCACCAGGGTCAGAACCCTCCATGGGGATGTCAGTGTTGGCAGCTACGCCTTTGGTGGTTACGGATGCAGGGTCACACTCCGCGACATCTGATCCTGTTCCTGGGCCAGCAGATCAGAGGGGGAATGCAGTCCTGCAGCCTCAGGCAGTGCCGGCACAGCAAGACGCAGTTCGCCTTGCCCCAGACAGGTGTGGTGCCCGCCGACGTGGTGGCCGTACGCCACCTGGCAATACCGCATGGGAGCAATCCATTTACGATATGGCAACCCAACAGGCTGCATCATCTGAGATGATGGCTCAGGCCATGGATAGGGTGGCCACTTCCATTGTCCCCCCAGAAAGGCTGATGGAGCGACTAGAGCAGGCAGCCGACTCCATCTGCCAGTCACACAGGGAGGACATGTTGGGGTCCAACAGGGACAGGCGGGCGGCACTGGCGACTCTTCAGGAGGCCATCTCCATTGAGTCCCAGGGCCACAGGGAAACCCTGAGGCAGGAGCTCCTTCACCTCAGGACGACTCTTGTTGAGCTTGAGGCTTCAACACACCAAAGGACAGAACAGAAGCTGGAGCGTCTCACCTGTACGCTCTCAGCTGAGATGCAGGCAACGAGGGCGGAGGTCCGGGCATCCCGTGAGTTGTTGCATGGAGACCTCCGCACACTCATCCTCCAGAACCAGACCTACCACACCCGCATGCTTGCAGCCATGGAGGAGCAGACTAGGGCCTTGCGTGGGCTGCCTCCCATAGTGCAACCACCTCCGGATGCAGCTGCACAGGGTGATAATAGCAACAGCAGTGATACTCCCACAACAGGGTAGCCGTGTGGGCCATGAGCCCATGGAGGTGTTTTATTTTCCCAGGATCCACGCAGGTGGGTTCTGGTGTGCATCCTGTCCTCGGACCTCCTGGGTGGCCTCCCCAACCCCCCCGGGCCCATCAATGGCCATTTTCGATTGTTTCTTATTTTTATTTTTATTTTTATTTATTTTATTCCCTATTTTTTTGGGACGATTTGTTGGCTTCCGTGGTTCCTGTGGGCATACGCTGCATTGTGGCTGGGCACATGCAGGCTTGTAATGTATTTGGTTCAGATGCTTGGGTTTGAGTCACACACACCCCTCCTGCTTCCCGTTTCCATGGGCTTGCAAAGGGTGTGCCCAAGTGACAGTGAATTACACAGTGACGTTGGACTCCCATGAGCTGTGTGGCCAGTCTGTAGTCAATACTGTGTATATATTCCTAGTGCATATTGCTGTTGTGTTGTACACTGCATGTTGCATTGATGTGTAACTCATCTTCTGTGTCTACCTCCCAATTTGCAGGTCCCTTCCTCATGTCTACACAAGGACCTCTAGTCTGGAGATGGGGTCCATGTTGGCAGCAGTGCACCTACAACTCTACATGGCGCCAACACTGCACAGTTGGTAGTGGTGGGAGTGCAGGCATTTCCAGGTGGTGAGACTACTAATATTTAACATTTGTGATGTCATGTTAATGGTAGTACGTGCTCAAGTATGTTGTTGGTCCGGCATTGCTGTGAGCATTTCAGGTGTTGCAGGTTTCTAATAGGGACACTGTACATAGTGACACTAGTGTCATGTTGTGGGGATTACTTTGTTTACCTGCAAATGGCATGACATGGCACGGTGTGTCGTGTGGCGGTGCTGGGGTTGGGTTGGCTGACATGGCACTGTCCTCTTGTTGCATTTTGCAAGTGGGTATTCTTTTTAGCTGCTTGAATGTGTAACTCCACAAATCTGCATTGGTGGTGTCTGTGTGGGTAGGGATGCACACATTGTGAAACTTCCAGGTGAACAATCTCAGGCTGATATGGTATTCACTTTTCATTCTCCAGACATTCAGGATCAGTGTCAGGTTGAGTCATCATTGATTGTCAGATGGAATGTGCCAGGGCAGTGTGCACTCCACAGGGGTGTGATTTCTATGTGAAGTAATTAGCCACTAGCTGTGTACGGGCTGCCTCCCCCCGTGCCCTTTCCCCTCCCATGCGCAGCGGCTGTGCATGTGGTTGGGGATGTGGGGCCACCACCATGTCCACGGCCAGGCCCCGGCGTGTTGCAACGTTGTGCAGGACACATGCTGCCACTATGATCCTGCACACTACTGGGGGAGCGTATAACAGCTGGCCGCCAGAACGGTCAAGGGAGCGAAAGCGTGACTTTAGCACTCCGAATGTGCGCTCCACTATGCCCCGGGTCGTAATGTGGGCTGTGTTATATCTTACCTCGGGTGGCGTGGTGGGGTTCCGAATTGGCGTCATCATGTGGGGGCTGAGAGGGTAGGCACTGTCCCCTGTGGAGGTGGTGATTGGTATCATTGGTGGGGTTGTGACCTTGCTCAGTATCCAACATGCATGCATGTGCAGTGGCATACATACTCACCAAGCAGCCATGTATCGCCATGCCGCCCAGCTTCTAGGTCCCGGCTTAGGGTGGACATTCGGTAAATGAAGCTGTCGTGGGTGGACCCGGGATAGTTGGCATATACTGAGGTGATGATTCCCTTGGCATTACATGCTACCTGCACGTTGATGGAATGCCAGTGCTTGCGGTTCCTATAGATGTGCTCAGATGCCCTGGGGGGACGTAGAGCCACATGGGTGCAGTCGATGGCACCTAGCACTTTGGGGAATCGTGCCACACCGTAAAAATCCAGGGCGGCAGCATGCCTTTCTGCAGGTGTTCTGGGCAGGTATATGTGCCTGCAGACTGATGGGCATGCAGTGATGATGTTCAAGACCTGGTGTAGGCAGTGTGACTGGGTGGCCTGTGACACCCCACCCACTATGGCACTTGTCCGCTGAAATGATCCAGTGGCTAAGAAGTGCAGTACATTGAGGACCTTCTCCAGGGGGCTGAGTGCTTGGGAGCACAGGGTGGGTGATGTGAGGTCATCCTCCCACTCACTCACCAGGTCCAGTATTATGTGTGGTGGAAACCTGTACCTCCCATACACCTGGTCATCAGGCATCCCGAAAAGGCTGGTTCTGGGTGTGAATATTCTGGCCCTGACTATCCTCCTCCTCCTCCTTTGGTAGCCCACTGCCACTGCTGCTAGGAACGGTATGTTCATCCTGGCGTCTGAGCTTGTTATTGTTAAAGTGCGCAAATTTATGCTTTGCGCGTGTTCTAGGCGAGCGTGTGACCCGCGCACCCCTGGAATCCAGTTCCCAGTCCAATAGCGTGTGGAAATTCCCACGCACCATGGGATACAGGTGCGCTGATGTACTTGCGTGTGTAAGTGCCCGCGCACCCATGAAATACACGTACATAGGCCAATCGCGTGTGCGCGCACTTTTGTCCAATTACACGCTGACGTGCAGTATTTCCACGTGTGCTCCGTCATCACGTGCTGAGTGGGGAACACCCGTGTGGGTCACGTCACAGACGCGCTTACGCGCTGAGGGACTCTGGTCCAATAGAATCGCGTATGCGTGCTGACGCGCTTACGCGCTAAGGGCCTTTCCTCGGATTTCACTCTGACGTGCAGGATTTTCACGTGCCAAATCACTCCGTATCAAGCTGGCCACACGAAAACACACGGAAGACCACGCTCCTGCCCAGAAGGCCAAGTTACTGCCCCCCAGTGCCCCGAGCAGCCTCCCACGTGCCATCTGTTGCTGCCTGCCTGCCTGCCTGCCTGCTGCCACCGTGCCCTGCCATTTGGTGCCTGCACATCAGCCATCTGCAGGGGTCCAGTTGCTGTGTCCACCCCTGCTGGAACTGAAGACTCCCGACTGGGATTACATCGCTCCACAGCCCAGCCCCAGGACCCAGTTGCCCACCCACAACTGCCTCTGGGGTTGCCATGTCGGGCACTTCCACATCTGGCACCAGTGGCAACCCCAGGCCAGAGGGGCAGAGGGGCACCAGCTTCACTGCCACCGAAGTTGGTGTCCTGGTGGAGCATGTCCTGGGGCAGTATGATGCCCTCTTTGGATCGTCCCGCGCCAGCAAGGAAGGATGGGAGAGGATCTGGGCCGACTGTGTGGTTGCCATCAACGCGGAGGAGGTGGCAACCCACAACGTCCTGAAGATCAAGAAGCGCTGGGAGGACTTGAGGTCCAGGACCCTTGTGAAGGCCCGGCGCCTCGTGGAGGGGGGCCGGGGCCGCATGAGTTCCATCCAGATGAGGGTCCTGGAACGCGTACGCCCAGCGCTCCACGCCCAGATCCTTGAGAGGGAGGCCCATCTGGAGTTGAGCGGTAAGTGTCCAAGCATTACTGTGTGAGACAGGGCATGTTGCGGTGTGCTGGTTCTATGATACTTGCCTGTATGTGTGCCATAGGCCATGTATGCATGTATGTGTGCAGGGACATCATAGTAATGCATGTGCGACCAGTGATGTGTGACCCACATGGTTGTTGCATGTGTTCAAATGCCGCATGGGGAGTCCTATGCAGATTTTGAACATGAGAGCATGCCAGTCTCTGTACCTGGACATGGGTGGGGGTGAGGGATGGGTGCTGATGCCAGGTACATATATGGTAGCCATATCTGTGTGCCTGACCTGCGTGTCTGTGACTTGTGCATGCCATGGATGCATGACACATGTGTGTGACAATGCACAAATTCAGTGAAGCAGCCAAATTACCCTTGTATCCGCTGTGTTTGTTGTGTTTGGGGCCAGATGGATGTAACTGAGGTGAAGTGTGTGCATGTGATAGGCATGAGCCATGATGCATGTGAGTTACATATCATTGAATGTTTCAAGAGTCCATTGGACATGCATGGAAATGTCCATGGCATGCACCATGCCTGTTACTGTGTGTGTTTTGCCTGGACTGACCCATGTGTTGTGGAGGGACATGATGGAAGTGTACTTTGACAGTGGTGCCCATCTGCTATTGCTTCCTGTCTAGGGGACCATTGTACAGTACCCTGATGCTTGTGTTCTTTGTCTCCCTCTACGCAGCAGCTAGTGAAGAAGAGGGCGGAGACGGCGCTGTGGAGCAAGGCGGCGGGGATGCCCCCACGGCTGCAGCGGAAGGGGTGGGTGAGCCCCCACAGAGGCCTGCTACGGTGGGAGATGGTGAGGAGCCATCCAGGTTGGTGGTTTGCACAGAGGAGGAGGAGGCCGCCACTGGGGCACACATGGGGCCTGGTGGGGGCATCCCTGCTGGTGCAAGTGGTGCAGTCCAGGGCCAGGGGCAGGAGGCAGCACAGGTCACCGTGGAGGGGCCTGTGCATGTCGCTGTCCCTGACCCTGTGAGTGAACCACCATGCACCAGCAGGGATGCCCCGTCCCAGGCCCGTCCGCAGGTAGAGGGGATGTCCATGTCACCTGACTCCCCTCCACCTGCGGACGTGGGAACCCCTGGCCGTGTGGAGAAGGTCCTGATTGGGGTCGCGATGCGCACGGCTGTGATTCGTGATGCCGTGCATGCTTCCCGGGAGGAGCACGCACGTCATCACGAAGTGCACCGTGCCGACGTGGCCCAATTGGGATCGGCCATGTTCGGGGGTTTGCTGCATGTGTTGGCCAATCTGGCGGCCCTCTCCTCCTCTGTGCAGGCTATACACCAGTCATTCTCCCTGCTGTCTTCCGGCCCAGATGACACCAGGGCCCCCTGTGGACCTGCCCCGACCAATGCAGCCAGCTCGGTGGGGATCCCATCCCTGCCACAGTTGGGAGTCGGAGGTCCAGCAGGGGTGGACAACACAGCAACTGGACCCCAGCAGATGGAAGATGTGACAGCATCATCGGGCAGGGCACGTGCACGACGGCGTCGGTGGTTTCCATCAGCCTGGATGCCGTCGTGCTGGCAGAGGCAGTGGCGTCGGAGGCAGCAGCAGGCTCGACGTGGGAGGCATCATGGCTCGGGGCCATCAAGATCAGAGGGGCAGGCATCGGCCGGAGGGCAGGGCAACCCTGGGATGGTGGTGTCTTCCGTGTGGGAGCAGTTGGTCCAGCGGATAGGTGCGGAGCGGCAGCGGGCGGAAGAGGAGCGGCTCACCATGGTCAGGGCGGAGTTCTCCATGCGTCGTGCGTTGAGGCGGGCTGAGTGCCTCGAGGAAGCTCGCAGGGAGTTTGAGCTGAACATGGGGTTATCCCTGCGAGACCTCGGGGCCAAGACAGAGTCCCGCCTCCAGGACATCGACATGGAGTTCGATGATGCCCTGGCCAGCAACATCACCGAGTGAGCCGCAGGACTTGCCCGCTGCCTTTGTATATAGTTATTTAGTTAGTTAGTGTTAGGTTTCCTTTATTCATTTTTATTTTTTTGGACCGCTCGGACAATGGCCACTTTTTTGTAGATATTTTTTTCATTAGGTAGTAGTAAGTTTCATTTATGGTGTTGGGCTCATGGACCCTGGAATATTTTTTTTTATTGATTATTGTGTTCACCATGAGTAAATGGTTTTTCATTATTTTCCTTCCACATGACATTGCTTTGGACAACATTTGTTTTTGGATTACTTTTTTTTTCTTATTTTTACATTTGTTCTCGGACATGGACCATTTATTTTGTTATCCCCATTGTTGTATGTTTGATTTGTTTACTTATTTTTCATCTTTAATACATGTTTTTTTATCTTTCACTTGTGGTATTTTCTCATTGGTTTCATACATGTCATGACATGGGTTTTGACATTCACTTGCACCCGTTGTGTATGTGTGTGTGACGGACGTGTGTTCATTTATATACTTGCCATTGGGGTTGTATCATGTAATTGCATTCACTATGTGGGTGGATGCAATCCTTGCCTGGGTGTTTGTGCTGGGTATGCTGCCCATTACTGCCATGATTGAGTATCGTCAGGACCTGGGGGCAGGGGGACATGTGTGGGTGCCTGGTGGAGGATGCCCCTGCACTGCTGGGGGGTTGGGGTGGTGGGAGACATGGGTGGGGGCCTGGTGGAGGGTGCCCATGGTGGCAGGGGGTGGGGGTGGTGGGAGACATGAGTGGGGGCCTGGTGGAGGCTGCCCCTGCACTGCTGGGGGGTGGGGGTGGTGGGAGACATGAGTGGGGACCTGGTGGAGGCTGCCCCTGCACTGCTGGGGGGGTGGGGGTGGTGGGAGACATGAGTGGGGGCCTGGTGGAGGCTGCCCCTGCACTGCTGGGGGGTGGGGGTGGTGGGAGACATGGGTGGGGGCCTGGTGGAGGGTGCCCCTGGATGGTGGGGGGTGGGGGTGGTGGGAGGCATGAGCAGGTGTGCAGGGTAGTCCCCTGTTTTGTGGGCTGCCTGCAGGGGCCGTCGAGGGTGTACAGGGAACACCTGTGAGGACCCACCCAGCCTAATCGCGTGTGTAACTTCCCACGCACCCCTGTAATACACGTACCAAGCCAAATCGCGTGTGATAATTCCCGCGCACCCCTGAAATACACGCGCCCAGGCTATTCTCGTGTGGAAATTCCCGCGCACACCTGAAATACACGTACCCTGCTGAAATTGCGTGTTAAACTTCCCGCGCACCCCTGAAATACACGCGCCCAGGCTATTCGCGTGTGGAACTTCCCGCGCACCCCTGAAATACACGCACCCAGGCTATTCGCGTGTGGAACTTCCCGCGCACCCCTGAAATACACACGCCCAGGCTATTCGCGTGTGGGACTTCCTGCGCACCCCTGAAATACACGCGCCCAGGCTATTCGCATTTGGAACTTCCCGCGCACCCCTGAAATACACGTACCCTGCTGTAATCGCGTGTGGGACTTCCCGCGCACCCCTGAAATACACGCGCCCAGGCTCTTCGCGTGTGGAACTTCCCGCGCACCCCTGAAATACATGTACCCTGCTGTAATCGCGTGTGGGACTTCCCGCGCACCCCTGAAATACACGCGCCCAGGCTATTCGCGTGTGGAACTTTCCGCGCACCCCTGAAATACACGCGCCCAGGCTATTCGCGTATGGAACTTCCCGCGCACCCCTGAAATACACGCCCCCAGGCTATTCGCGTGTGGAACTTCCCGCGCACCCCTGAAATACACGCGCCCAGGCTATTCGCGTGTGGAACTTCCCGCGCACCCCTGAAATACACGTACCCTGCTGTAATCGCATGTGGGACTTCCCGCGCACCCCTGAAATACACGCGCCCAGGCTATTCGCGTGTGGAACTTCCCGCGCACCCCTGAAATACACGCGCCCAGGCTATTCGCGTGTGGAACTTCCCGCGCACCCCTGAAATACACGCGCCCAGGCTATTCGCGTGTGGAACTTCCCGCGCACCCCTGAAATACACGTACCCTGCTGTAATCGCGTGTGGGACTTCCCGCGCACCCCTGAAATACACGCGCCCAGGCTATTCGCGTGTGGAACTTCCCGCGCACCCCTGAAATACACGCGCCCAGGCTATTCGCGTGTGGAACTTTCCGCGCACCCCTGAAATACACGCGCCCAGGCTATTCGCGTGTGGAACTTCCCGCGCACCCCTGAAATACACGTACGCTGCTGTAATCGCGTGTGGGACTTTCCGCGCACCCCTGAAATACACGTACCCTGATGGAATCGCGTGTGGAACTTCTCGCGCACCCCTGAAATACACCTACCCTGATGGAATCGCGTGTGGAACTTCCCACGCACCCCTGAAATCCACGTACCCGGCCAAATCGCGTGTGAGACTTCCCGCGCACCCCGGTATACACGCACACGTATTTTTTGTCAGCGTGTCTGTGTTTGTGGGTACCCCTTTGCACGTCATTTGTCCTGGAGGGCCACAGTATAGGACATTCATCATGGCAGTGTATGGGTGCTATTTGTTGGCGCACCTTTTGGCGCACATTTCTTACAGCCGCAGAGACACTACCGCCTGCTTTCTTGTGGCGGTCGTGTTTGTGCCTGTGCGCTGGTTTGAGCGTGCGCTTTTTTGCCCTATTCTATTCCATGAATACGTGTTGTAGGCGAGCGTGTGGGCGTTCCGCGCACTTGTGCCCTGTACTTCCCCCGTGACGCCCACGTTTTTGCAAGTTGTTCCCCATTCCGAGTGTTACGCCCGTGTTCCGCCTACTTTTGTTGTGTGCGCCGCGCTATGTGCGAATTTCGCTGTGGCCTGTGCGATTTTCGCTGTGACCTGGCGCACGCTGTTAGATGGCCTGTGCGCCAACGTGCGCGGCGCACTTTTTATCGCACATCCGCTGGTTTTCTCGCGCACGGACTTCCATGAATCGACGTGCGCTGCTTTTCGTGCGATTTTCGCACTTGCACTGCGATTTTCGCTATTCCACTGCGATTCGCACGTTTTTGCCCACTTGCGCCGCGCTAATTATTCCATGAATCGGCCTCTATATGTAGTAATGCATAAGACATTTAACCCATATATTTAGCACACTAACCATTCATTTAAATGCAATATGTCCTAAAATGGAATATACCACAAGAAGATAAATTGGCTTCCAACATAATTACCTCACAGACACTACAGAACTAAGAACAAGACCAGACCTACAGAGTACTTAGAACATATCTTACCTCAAATAGTAAGTGTACTTCATTTTACTCGTATATTTATAAACTTTCTGTATTAGATAAAAAAAATATATATATTTTTGTTTTCTCACAGACATGTCTAGTGCGCTAGAATGGCTGGAGGAGCATTTCCCACATGATGAAATGTCAGAAGATAGTGAAACTAATGGTAAACACTTCACAATATAAACCATCTAGTTATTATTATTTCATATACATTTAACATATATATATTTTTTTTGTACAGAGCATACCAAAATAGAAAATACCTCTGAAGAAGCTGTTATGGAAAACACGCTTCACAGCATAAAAGGCAAAAATGGATTTATTGTTGACCAATTTTAATAATTTGAAAACTTTTGTTGAAGATCATTTTAAAACAAAACCCTCGTACCATTGTCTCACATGTACCTGTCCCCTCTCACCATATCCCAGTCAATTATTCCTAAACCCTCTCCATGAACCAAAACGTTTTGATGAGACTTCCATCCCTTCTTCACCTGATACCAATCATGTTGAAACCCCTAATTCTCCTGTTTTTGTTTCCGTTTCTGCCTCACCTTCTCTGTCATAAATTATTAATATATGCTAAAGAAAGTTACATTTTTGTATTGTGTTGTACTTAGGTTCCTTTTTTTAAAAAAAAAAACAATGTAGGTGTCCGCGGACAGCGCGGGTGTTCTGAAATGTTCGTAAATAAACGAAAATGGAGGTGTCCTGAAGAACACTATACCTGTCCGTACTGTTCGCTAGCAAGTTCAAACTGTTCTAAGAACACAATTGGTGTTCTGATATGTTCGTAATTAAACAAAATGGAGGTGTCCTAAAGAACACTATACCTGTCCGTACTGTTTGCTAGCAAGTTGAATCTGTTCTAAGAACACAATTGCTGTCCTGAAATGTTCGTAAACAACCGAAAATGGAGATGTCCTGAAGAACACTATACCTGTCCGTGGTTTTCGCTAGCAAGTTGAAACTGTTTTAAGAACACAAGCAGTGTCCTGAAAGGTTTGTTTGCCGTGTGACGCACTTTTAATTACTTCAGGACCCGAACAGTGTCCGTAGAACATCAACGCGCATTCGCAAACCAATGTCCGTGTATTTGGTGTCCTGTGGACAGGCGCTACCTTCGCGGACATGTTCGCGAAGGAATCATGTGACCGCGGCCACGCTAATCGCGTGTTCTGAATGCGGACACTGTTCGTGTCCCTGAACAATTTAAAAGTACATTTTCAAGTAATCCACAGTATTTCTTAGAAGTCCGCGGACAGTTCGCGAACATAAAAAAATGGGGGTGCTACCCTATTATGACCATTGCATTTTTCTCTGTAAGGAAGTGGTGGCTCTGAAAAGAGCCTTTGGGAGGTGTTTGTATGTCAAAAATTATAAATACTTAACACCTACCTCAAAATGGATGCTGTATTTCTAAAAAAGGTAGCAATGCATTTTGTACATTTCTCTGAAAAATCTGATTGCTAGCATAAGTAAGATGGACTCCATCTCTGCAAAAAATGTATGTACTATGAAATATAATATTTTCATTGTGAAAAGAGGACATGCCAAAATGTCTTAGAAATGCACAAACAGCCTTATTAACATTGCGGCTTGCTTTTTCCATTTGTGGACCAAATGTAGAAGAACGAAGCCACATTTGTCTCTGCGCAATCCGTGAAAATATTACTTGAGAATTAGGAATCATGTCCATGACTTTCCCAAGTCCTTCTTTCATAGCAAATTGCAAAGAAATTCCAGATACATGTCCTAAACGGTTCCCTCCACAATGAATTACAATTATGTCTGGATGTTGCTCTGTCTCCAAAGTACCACAGAGAGGTAGCAAGTCCAACCCCTTCATTCCACGTACTCCATGCCAATGTACTTCCACATGTGCAAATCCAAGATCTCTAGCTACTCCACAGCTTTCTGCATGCACCTTCAACCAATGTATCCACACATCTCCCAAAATCCAAACAATCTGTTTTCTGAAACACACAGCCATAGCTATCTGTTGTTCTCTCAGCACAAATAATATCTGAGAAACTCTCTGCTGGCACAACACACCCACTAAACTTTCCTGACCAATCCCTTTCAGTGCTCATTCTCATTGCATGACTTCTGAACCCAAAAATCCCCGGATGTAACTCCCGATGTCTGCGAACATATCGTAACATGAACAGCCCTTCTACCATTTCCACTTCACTCTCTGTGCCATTCCCTCATTGGATGTAGCTAAGAAGTCACATGACCATGCACCAATCACATTCAAGACCCCTACATCTAACTGCATCATCATAGATCAGCACTGCAAATGTACTGTGAATCTCTCTGAGTACAAGTGTCATATCATTGGCAAGCACCATCTACAGGAAATACTGTACAAGTCTCCAAGATTTCTACTTGCAGCTCCATGCATATCCATATGCATGAACACAAACTACAGGTATGCATATTTTCTGTACAGCACATGAACACATTTTCAAACTGAATTTTAGCTTGTGTAATCTGTAAAATGAATCTACTGTCTTTTTTCCAATTTCCTAAAATCAACTATCACTTACAAACCTTTATACTATTTACTTTCTTTATACACACACACTCAAATCATGTTAAACTAACATTTTTTAAATGAAACTTATAGACTACATATATTCAAACAAAATTGCATGCAAGAACATGTATGTTCAAATCTCAAAAAATAATACTTAGACAATTACATTTATTTATTTATTTATTTATTTATTTATTTAATTTATTTTAAGCATGACATTCAGGCACTATTACATAGAACAGCTTAGTTACAGATATAGTGGTATTCAGTGGTACATTATGAATTTCACAAGACACATAAAGATATTTTGTTTGTTACAGTTAGTCATTGCAATACAATTTGTTCATTAAGAACATATCATATGTATTAAACTGGTGCGATGTATCTTTTACAATTGCAGTGAAGACCATTCTCCTGAAAAGAAGCAGCCGAATTTGAAGAACAAAGAAGAACTAAGAATTAACCTGTTCATTTTGCAAAAAAAGTAAGTAGAATATCACCATAATATTTGTATTATTACTCAAACATACTGTAAAGTTAATTCATGCTATTTCTGTGCCTAAAAATAGAGATTGTGCACCATTCTGTCCAAAAATCCCCATGTCTAAACAGTGATTTACAGCCAGAATGGCACACAAATTCCTATTTTTGGACACACAAATTACCCAACTCAACCACTAGAATTTTCATATTATAGAAAAAAGAATTGTATGCAATAGATTTACTATTTGTACTTCTGCATACCACTAGCTTATTTTTTTTCTGTCATCTGAACCTGAGTTTAGTAACATATTAATTGAAGAATACCCATCCCTACTAGTTGTAGTTCCCAATGCACAATCACACACCATTACATACATCATCTTACTCAAACACTCATACACACAGCACACATACATTGCAGAACACCCCAACCCACACCATCTTTATTTTTTCAACAGACCCTAAAGAATGCCTACCAAAAGTCCATAGAAAGCAACGCAGAAGTAGAGCAAATGAAAATAAAAGTGTCCAACATAAGCATCCATCTCTAGCAGAATTTGTAAAAAAAAATTGAAACAAAACAGCTAATACAGTCATTTACTGAAACACAAGAAGTTTCAAGTACAAAAACTTTGCCTACTCTATCAAAATCTAAAACAAACCAAAAAACAATTAACAGAAAATCAGATATCACTGCAAATAAAAAAACTGCTTCTACAAATCTTGATATAGTGCAAAGTAAGCATACCAAGAAAAATATTTTAGCCAAAATGTTCTGTCACAAAGTCCTTCAAAATCTTATAAAAATAGGAGAGAAATCAGGTTCAATACTTAAAACCTATCGTAGGAAATTAATCTTAGAAGCGATGATAGACAGTGCAATTATTCTCCAAAGAAAGTTATTTATTTTAGTGTTAAACAAAGTGAAACCACTAACAAAACTAAATTACAAAAAAGACTTCGCAATAAACGAAATGTCAACAGAAAGAACTTCTTAAGTATCTGCGGAGGTGAATGGAATCACACTACGAGCATAGAACCATACTTTAATGAAAAAGCGTACAAACAAAACCAAACAAATACAATAGCCATACATAGCAGTGGTTGAGGTTATGAAAAAGTGAATAATACCATAATGGAACAAGAAGTACTCCTTACAAAAATATGCCCTGAAAACTTAGAATTACCCCTCCATTCAACTGAATCAGAACGTCTAGTGTACAAATCTAGCACGTCAATGTGTAACATTCCCAAACAATGTTTCAAGTCTTTATGCCAATTCCTCAATCAATATGTAAAAAGCAAAGACAAAATCAAAATTAAACTACTGCAAAATATGGATACCTGTCCAGTGCGCAAATACACAGGACTACGAGGACATTCATTGGCCTGCATTACAGGACCTACTTGTAAAACCACCTTCCATGATATCAAAAGAATATCAACACATCATTCAACTATAAGAAATCTAGTCTATAAACTGTACTATGCTAAAAGTCCTGCTTTAGCACTAGCAAATTTAAATAACATTCTTCTACATGGTACAGCGAAAGACCTACTTCAAGAAATTGACTATATCCAGAAAACATATTTTGGAAGTGAAAGCCATTTACAGAATGAAATAGCGTTTAACCAAATTAGCAACAATTCTACACATTGCAACCTTTTGCTAAACACATACAAAAAAGAAATACCAAAATTTAAAAGTACATCAGCTGAAGTACCAAACCATGTATGTGCATGTTGCCGCAGAACATTTTATAAAAGTAACACAAAAACTGTAGACCTATCATATAAAATAGAAGACAATGAAGATTCTAAATGGTGTGAATTCGCTCTCTACCTTGTAGCAGAAAACAAATACGAAATAACTGACCCTTAATACTTTGCATTTGCTGCACTACAAAACTTGACAACAACCAACCTCCTTCACGTGCTATCACAAATAATTTGGAATTATACCCACTACCAAAACCCCTACAACAACTTAATTTATATGAGAGTATCACAATTCAAACAGTACACCCATTTCAAGCAATAATACGCCTTCAACCAAAAACAGCAAAGTTACCTCCCTCTGAATTGGTAAAAGGCATTTGTGGAAAAGTAGTTTATTTACCATTAGATCTAAAAGAAAATGTGCATACTCTACTAGTGCAACGTCCAATGCAGCAATATTTAATTATCTTAGTAAATGGAGTACCTACAAAAGACAAAAAAATATGGCAACAGCTGGTAGATTTAAATTAATATTGAAGAAAACTTGAAAGAAACAACTGAAATAATTCAAGAAACACAGGAAGCTGGTCATTTTGAGCTACTCGATCCTGCTACAATATCAAATAGACCATCATACAATTCATCCTTTGCACTCTAATGACACCATAGAAGATGCACTGGAAACACACCAAATGCATCAAACAAAAGGATCACCAATCAGCATATGGGAAAAAAGTATAGAAGCACATGCTTTTCCTCTACTCTTTCCTACTGGCAAAGGAGGAAGGTATGATGATAGACCTATTCAAATATCAGCATCAGAATACCGCTCATTACGGATGTATTCTGAAGATCCCAGATTTAGACAAAATGTGGAATACATATTCCACCTACTCTTTGAAAGTCAACTACCAACTTTATGTTACGGAGTTGCACACATATTAAAATCAGGATTACACTTTCAAAATATGACAGCTACACAATTATTAGAGAAAGTGCAACAAAAGGATGAGGTTTTACAATCAAATATTACAAATCTATTAGCAAATATGCGTGGTACTAAAGAGTACTGGTTTTGACGTCATGGAGATGTACGTTGTATGATCAGAAACCTTGGCCCACCCACTTGGTTTGTTACATTAAGTTGTGCAGAATATGCATGGGAAGATTTACATGATTTCCTACGCATATCAAATAAAAACAAAACAAACATAGATATACTAACACCTGGAGAACTTTGTTCTTTGGATCCTGTTAATGTTTCAAGATATTTTCACCATCGCTTCATTGCTATGCTACATTTTATTTGTAATAAAACTGTTCCTCCCCTTGGAGAAGTGCAACACTTCTTTTGGAGAAAAGAATACCAAGCCAGAGGAGCACCACATATCCACATGCTTTTATGGATTAAAGATGCTCCTAAATTTGGTCAAGACAGTGATGCCACTGTTTTACAGTTTATTGAAAAATATGTCACTTGTGAAATTCCAACAGAAGCCACAAATAGTGATCTTCATGCACAAATTTTACAATTTCAAAGACACAAATGTGTAAAATATTGTCATCGCAAATACAAAAACAAAGGCAAATACTACACCAAATGCCGATTTGGTTTCCCTAGACCAGTTACAAATACAGGTCAAGTAAACAACCTCATGTCTTCAGTTAGACATAGTCTTAAAGGTAAGTCACCTAAAAATACATATTACATAAAAAGAAAAGAAGAAGAAAAATATATCATTGATTATAATGCAATCATTGCCCACTTATGGAATGCAAACATAGATGTGAGAAAATGCTGTCCCATAGAGAATGCGGATCCTATGAAGCAGCTGATCGATTAACTGGTACTGCATTGTATGTTAAATCTGCAAATATAGTATGGCTAAGTCTTGGTCCAGCTAAATCTAGAAAAAGAGTTCTAAAATCATATGAAGATATAGAAACAATAGCCAAACATGATCCCAACAGCCAAGACATTTTAAAAAACAATTTATTAGACACATACTACCGAAACAGAAGTAATACTTTGGAAACCATGTGTCTATACTACATAGCCCAAAACTACACATACAGAAATAATATAAAACCTGATGAAAAAAAAGGTAAATACAGAGTGACAAAGTGACAAACTGTGAAGGCAGCTTAGTTAAACTCACTAAACCAAATTTAATAAATCATATCAAATTGTCATTGAAGACTCCTCAACATAAAGAAGTATATTACATGTCCCTGCTACAACTCTTTAAACCATGGAGAAAAGAAGAAGAAATACTAGATAACTATGACTCATATGAAGATGCTTTCAAAGCAAACTAATTTAAACTTTACACAATGCAAAACAATGTTGCACAATAAACAGCAACACGAAGAAGAACTCCAGGCCCAACTAGATAAAGACACTCCTGACAGTAGTCAACCTTCTGTAACAGGAAGCCAAGAACCACTGGGAGAACCACTAATAATAAATGAGGCGAAATTAGCTGTGATAGAAGTAGAAAACACCATGTGTCAGTATGAAGATAAAGAAGACTTAACTATACTACAATTAAAACAAAACAACGTAGCATTTTTGAAGAAGTAACAAAACAAATTGCACATGGTGTACAACATGAAAATAAAGAATGTTCCTGCCATAATTATAAACCTATACTACTGTACGTCAGTGGTGGAGCTGGTTCTGGCAAAACATTCCTAATCAAAATCATCAGTAAATTCCTTCAACAATTGACAAACAACAAACTGTCAGCTGTTGCCACTGCCCCCACAGGTTTAGCTGCCTACAACATAGGTGGTGTCACTTTACACCGATTACTACTATTGCCAGTAGAACACCAGAACAAATTAGACTATTACAAACTTTCTGCAGAAGCTGCAATGGAACTATGCTGAGTTTTTAAACAAATGAAAATGCTACTAATAGATGAAGCGAGCATGGTCTCCAACCTAATGTTGGCTTTGATTTATCTCAGATTACAAGAAGTACTCAAAACAAACTATGAAGAGCTCTTTGCAGGAAAACACATTATTGTTTTCGGAGATCTTCTTCAATTGACACCAGTAAAAGGTGAGCCTATTTTTAAAACATTAGGACACAAACTCTGCCGTAAAACTGTTGGCAGCATTGGAAATGTCAACCTTTGGCAACATTTCCAATACAGAGAATTAACAGAAAACATGAAGCAATCTGCAGATCTCACTTATGCCAACATCTTAAAACTTATCATAGTTGGTATACTTTCTAAAGAAGCAGAAACAATATTGAAAACCCGCCAAATTAATGCACTTTATGGTGATAATGCATGTGCTACACATGTTATGGAACAATTAGCCCACACAAATGTCAATTGTATGGCCTTAATGCCAACTCTTGCAAGCTGTTTCAAATTCAATGAAATAATGTTAAGTAAAGAAATGCAACCAATAATGGAAATTAGCGCCACAGACAAACTAGATGTACATGGTATGACACTACCTATGTTTGACCAAGCCACAACAAGACTAAATAGTTTAGAAAAATCAATCTCAAACACAGCAGGCTTAGAAAAGATATTAAAAATATCCTTAAATTGCAGAGTAATGCTTAAACGTAACCTTGATGTGGACCAAGGACTAGTTAATGGAGCACTGGGTACAGTTGTTGGCTTTCAAACATACCCACGTGACAACAAAATTCAGTTTGTCAATATACTCTTTGACACACTTTCAGAAGTAAAAAGGATAGGATGCTCAACAGTTTGATTCCTTCTCTTCAAAGACATGTATGTACGCAGAGAACAATTTTCTCTAACTCTTCCATACGCAGTCACGATTCCTAAATCACAAGGTCTTACCCTAGACAAAGCAATGATAGATATTGGTAAGACAGTCTTTAAAGAAGGCATGAGCTATGTAGCACTATCACGCTTACGTACACTTGACGGTCTATTTGTAATCAACTTTGATGCAAGTAAAATAAAGGCTGATATTCCTTGCATTTTAGAATACAATAGACTTCACTCACTATGCAGCCCCCATCTAAACACATATTCTGTTCCACAAAAAGTAAAACGTTATTAAAGAAAAATAAATCAAATAGAAATGCAACAGGATGTCACTGCAAATCCTCCAAAGAGAGTAAAAGAAAGTAATACTTCATCAAGTACCACAAGCAAAAAAGAATCAATTAGGGAAAGTAAACCAGGTACTTCTTCAAAGACAAACTACAAAAAAAGCAGTCAGATACAGAACTACCGGGTCCATTTAAACTCTCAAATATAGTGGTGTAAGTTGCTACGCAAATGTAGCAATGAATATTCTATTTCAATTACCACCAATAGTTGACACCATTTACTTACGCAGTACAGACCCATTGTGTATGCACATGTTAGTACTTCACAGAAATGCAGCAAACAATCCTGATAACACATTTGTTTATGGAATAAGACAACAATTGGACTACTGTGCTTGAATGGGGAAATTCACTATATACTCACAGGAAGATCCAAAGAATGTCTAATGTACTTACTACAAGTACTGGAAAACAAAAACATACCTATAAATGAAATCTTCGAGATTTCATACATGTGGAAACATACATGCACTCTCTGCAACAATGTGACACAAGAAGAAATCCCCAATGAACGCTTCATATATATATATCAATACCTAATTGTGAATCCATTGCATTTCAGCAATTTGTACAAAATGCAAACCATGGTAAATTATGTTCTACCTGCAATTCAGATAATCACTCCACGCTAGTAATACAAACACATAGTAAATACGTAATACTGATGTTCCTATGTTACAATGCAGATGGTACCAAAAACAACTGCAAGCTGACTGGATTCACACATGGTGAAATATCACTTGGCAAGAAAACCTTCACAACAATAATTATACTCTACCACGCAGGAGCCCCAACCAATGCAGGTCACTACACTGCATATATAAAAAAGAAATGTGGATAGTTTGAATGTAATGATAGTACCATTACTCTCAAGCAGAGATTACCAGCAAATCTTACAAATGCTTATTTAATGTTCTTAAAACCAAAATGTGATAACTAAACTGTACTTAAACCTTAACTAAACTTGTAGTAAAACAATATAAACTGTTAGAATAATGCAAAAGCTATCTAACTGCTCAAAGATTCTACAACAACTAATCAGATAAATGAATACCACTAAATTAGAGCAAAAAATAGACAGTTAGAATACGCCAATTGGAATATAACTGTCCCAAAATTTAAAACTATCCAAACAAATAAATCAATACCACTGAAATATATCAATAAATAGACAGTTGGAATATGCCTACTGGTATCTAACTGCTCCAAAATGTTATAATATCCAAACAGATAAATAATATGTTACTGCTCCAAAAAAATGAAACAATCCAATGTATAAACCATTAGCCGGAAGCAACAAGTGAACACTGAAAACAAATAAACAAATAAACTGTAGCATAACAGAAAAAAATTTTTTTTTAATCCAACATGGATTTTTTTTTCTTCCACAGACCCAATGATTTTAGCAACGAACACAGAAACTGAGCAAATTGCGCAGTACTCTGGTTTGTAATCTACTAAATATGAGGGTAAAAAAAAAGAAAATGTTAATTATACAATGTAATAAGTCATTACAAAATACTAATACTAACATGCTATTTTCTTTTATCACAGAAATGAACAAGTAATACATGTACTCCAGTTACTAAACCAAACAGTAAGTATATTATACACTCTATACCATAGCCACAACCATTGCAGCATATCACACCCATGATATCTTATAACTTTGTTCCTTATAAATTTGTTTTTGACCCAAAGTTACAAGCAACTATAACTGTGATATGCTGCGAACAAATGGTCATGCACCCAACACTCTATGTCCTGGCCACAACCACCGCAGCATATCACACCCATACACTCAAACATTTCAACTATGGTCTATGGAAACTTTTAATGTCCGCGGACATTACCAGTGTTCTTAGAACACTTTCAATTTACCAGCGAACAATACGGACATCGTCTTCAGGACACCCCCTACGAACATTTCAGATCACCGCGAGAGTTCTTAGAACACTTTCAACTTGCCAGAGAACAATACGGACAGCGTCTTCCGGACACCCCTACAAACACCACGAGAGTTCTTAGAACACACCCCCATTTTCTTCGTTTGCGAACATTTCAGGACACCGCGAGAGTTCTTAGAACACATTCAGCTTGCCACAGAACAATACGGACAGTGTCTTCAGGACACCCCCTGCGAACATTTGAGGATACCAGGTGAGTTCTTAGAACACACCCCATTTTGTTTATCTGTGAACATTTCAGGACACCGCGAGAGTTCTTAGAACACATTCACCTTGCCACAGAACAATACGGACAGCGTCTTCAGGACACCCCCTACGAACATTTGAGGACACCACGTGAGTTCTTAGAACACCACCCCCATTTTGTTTATTTCCGAACATTTCTGGACACCGCGAGAGTTCTTAGAACACTTTCAACTTAACAACGAATAATACGGACAGTGTCCTCAGAACACCCCCATTTTGTTTATTTTCGAACATTTCAGGACACCGCGAGTGTTCTTGGAACAGTTTCAGCTTACTTGCGAACAAAACAATCACATTTTGAGTCCTCTGAACACCACCCATTCAGTTTACTTAGAACATTTCAGAACACCTGCGATGTCCGCAGACAAATCGAACACAAAAAGAACGTCCACCACATAAAAAAGCACAACATTTAACCTATCTCAAACCCTCCCATCCTCCCCGAACACTCCCACACAACAGCACACTCTACTAAATACAGATTTCGAAAAAACTTTCACTGTGCTGTCCGCGGACGTCTGCAAATCCAAGACGGCGGGCGCTACTGAAAATCTGACGTGCTTCATGCTTAACACCATCCAATCAGTGAACATGCCATATGTCCGCAGACATGACGTAAGCCACTCGGCCAATCAGGACACTGTCCGCGGAGCGAACAGGGAAGTGTGTCCGTGGACCGAACACAGATATCACTAATTTTTTTTTACCTACTTTTCGGTCATAAAAACTACTGGACAGATTTTCACCAAATTTGCAAAAGCACGCTTTCGGGCCCAAGCCGCTGCTCCTGGTTCAAATTTGGTGAAAATCCGTCCAGCAGTTTGGGCTGTAGATGCGAGCAACATTTTTTTCCCATTCAGTCTATGGGAAAAAAATAAATTTTGGGACCCCCCTATAACTTTTCCCCCCCCCCGGACGAATCCTCACCAAACTTTGCAAAAGAATTCAGAGTGGGCCATATACTTTTTTTGTAAAGTTTGGTGAGGATTCGTCCAGGGGGAGCGTAGTTATAAGCTGCCCAAAAAGTGCTCTTCCCATTGAAACACCAACTTAACCATGACTACATGGCCATTACCGTGGGGCCGTTATGGTTAAGTTGCGCTACTAAAAACCTGTGAAATTCACCCAAAAAAATGTATAAACGTGTCATTATGGTTCGAAGTAAAACCGAAAAACCCCTGAATTTCGCCAGATGACATCACAAATGTCATTGATGACATCACTGATGACATCACGTGTGTAGCCCCTTTGTTTTTGTTCACTGCCATATCTAGGCGGGTTTATTTACTGACAGTCAGAAAGTTAACTTTCAAAAGGTATTACATTTATAGATATTGCTATTCTCACATGTTCTTTCAATACTTTCCTTAGAATTTAAACGCATCTTATGATGTACATATATAGGGAAAGAAGCAGGCCTGAAACACAGCAATCATTTTTGTGCGTGAATACAATCATATCGATTATGCACAGTTGCTAATGATACTGCCTCTTGTATGCTTACTTTACTCTCCGTATATAAGCCCCATAGTTGTGTGCATTGTAGTCTATTTATGTTTTGTGTGTATTACTAGAAATATTTAATAAGTGATGCATTATTAGCAACTCTGTACATGTTTCCCAGACCAGAAAAGTGTGATACAGAAGCATACAACTTTGGAAAGTACATATATAGCACATCTGTGGTGTATGCTGCAGCCAATACCTACATTTCTGTATGAGTAGGTTCCTATACTAGAAAGGACACTGCAATGGAATTTTCTTTAGAACACTACATTGCGTGATGAAGTATGTAGTTTATTACACATGTCCCGATAATCCCTGATACTTTTTTGCCAAAATTACATTCACAACCCCTTGTCTAAAAAGTAAATGCACATGTGATGTCATCAGTGATGTCATCAATGACAATCGTGATGTCATCTTTGATGTCCTGGGTGTTAGTGTTAGCAGTGCACAGTGGTGCGGGCAGTATGGTTGCTTAACCTACGATAACTGGTGAATTTCAGGGGTTTTTTGGTTTTATTTCGAACCATAATGTCACGTTTATAACTTTTTGTAGTGAATTTCACAGGTTTTTAGTAGCGCAACTTAACCATAACATCCCCTTAACAAAGTTTTTTTAGTGAATTTTATGGGTTTTTAGTTGGACAACTTAACCATAACATCCCCTTAACAAAGTTTTTATTAGTGAATTTTACGGGTTTTTAGTAGGGCAACCTAACCATAACTTCCCCTTAACGTTTTTTTAGTGAATTTTATGGGTTTTTAGTAGGGCAACATAACCATAACGTCCCTTTAAACATTTTTTTTTACTGAATATACACTTTCATCATGTGAGTTTGGGAGATATGTACTATAATTCCCTTACTTTATATACATGTAACATAGAAAATACAGAACCCCCTCGCTAATGATATTTGAAATGCACGGACAGAGCGCCTGTCTGCGGACGGGCGCGGATGAGATCAACACTACCCAAACAGTCAGGGGATATCTGAAATTGTACTATTGTGTCATATGAGAAATGCACAAGTACTATTAAGTAACCAATTGAACCTACACGTCTCAAACATTACCCATTCATTTAATTACCATGTAGAATGAGATGGATCATACCATTAAAAAAAAGATATTCCTCCAACGTACTTTCCTCACAGAAACTGTGCAGCCAGGAGCGACAGTAGACGCACACAGCACAACACAACAAGTTACAAGAAAATAGTAAGTGAACTTCATTTTTCTTTTATGTGTGTGTACTTTTTTGTGTGAGGTGCAGAAAAAATAATGTATTTCTGTTGTTTTGACACAGAAATGTTCAGTACTTTGGAGTGGCTGGAGGAGAATTTTACACATGGGGAAATGTCGGAAGATAGAGATAATAATGGCACACCTTCTCTGCATAAGCAAATTAATAATCAGCATTTTATGGGCATTTAACATATATATATATTTATGTTTAACAGACCAGGTAAAAAAAGAAGAAAGTCCACCAAAGGACATAGAGCAAGACAACCTGAAATGGATAGAAGAGAAAATGGACATACTAAATAAGAATTTTAACAGGTTAAGGCAATTTGTGGAGGAACACGTGAGAGGAAAAATAAGACATCACTGCCCCACCCGTACCTGTCCCCCTTCTCCATTTCCCAAACCTTCAAGAAGAACATCCATCCCTTCAGCCCGTGTTAAACCCTAATTCCCCTATATTTGTTTCAGTATCTGCTTCCCCATGTATTTCCCTTGATTGATGTATGTGTGTGTATTGACATTTTTTTTATGTTAGTTGTAGGGGAATGATTTGGATAAAAAACATTTTTTTCAAAAGAGTTAAAAAGTCAGCGGACACCGCGCCTGTCGGGCTGGCCGTAATCAATACACCTACCCGTACCATTCGCAACCAAGATGGAACTAATCTTAGAATGCATCAGGTGTCCAAGTTGTCCATAAATGAACAAAATGGAGGCGTCCTAAGGACATTATACCTCTCCGTACTCGTCACAACCAAGATAAAACATGTTTATAGAACACACCAGGTGTCCGAGATGTCTGTAAATGAACAAAATGGGAGTGTCCTAAGGACAGTGTACCTATCAGTACCGTCCGCAGCCAAGCTGGAACTGTGCGTAGAACAGGCGCGGTGGCCGGCATGTCTGTAGGCAAACAAAATTGAGGTGTTCTAAGGACACTGTACCTGGCCGGACAGTCAGCAGAACATCTACGCACATGTGCACCACACCCATAAGTAATGCGAACATCGCGTCTGTCCGTAACTGTCTGTCTCACTTGTGTCGCACTTTTAATTAGTTTCAGGACCCGAACACTGTCCGTAGAACACCCGCACGCATGCGCACGTCTGTTACTCTGCATTTGGTGTCCAGAGGACACCGATTTCCTTCGCGTATGTGTTCACAACGTCATCATGTGACCGCACCCACGCTAAGTGTGTGGCCTAATTTGCACAGTTTGTGTGCTTCCGCAACATTTCAAAAGAACTTATACAGACATGGGAAATTATTTTACAGTATAAAATCACCATTTCACATGTCTCATACAATTGCCCTACCTTTCAACGTATTGTTTCGAATTTTTGCAACGCTTTTGTGTGATCGATATCGTCACGAGGCTCACCCCTCCACCCCTATAAAAGGCCACACCCCCGAGCTCATCTTCATTGTACTTCTGGCTATAGCAGATTGAGTTGTGCTGCCTTTACTGCTGTAGCGAAGATTAGCCGACCAATCCTAATGGCATCCATGGCTGCTGTTGCTTCATTAGCCTCAGCACCACCCCCAAACCCTCCACCGCCATCACCTCCCCAAGGGCCTGCAGAGGGAAATAGGCGCGAGGATGCAGAGAGCGAGGAAGAAGAGGAAGAAGACAATGAGGTGGAGGAACTCCGCACTACAAGCACTCGCCGGTAGTGGTGGGTGTGGTGGTTGTTAACCGTTTGTGGAAATGTACCAAAAGCACATGTGAACCAAGTCAGGTGTAACCAGTGCAAGTTGGTGTTGAGTCACGGGAGACCTGGTGCATACAGCTTTGGTACGACAACCATGAAGCAACACCTAAATTCGTTCCACAGTGTGGACATTCGCAAGGTGGTACCATGTGAAGAACGTAGTAGGTTGAGTTCCTCCGCCGCATCCTCTGTGTCCGATCCTCTCACCACAAGAAACTCTTCTGTGGGATAGCGCATCCCTCCAGCTACCTCACAGGCCATATGCAATGCTGTTGACCCTTACCTTGAGAGAGTCACAATATTGTGCATGTACTGCGACACAGTACTCTGCAGGGGGGGAGACTCTTTGAAGTGCTTTTGAGACTATGGTCACTGAGCACCAGAAGAACTGCTCCCTACTTAAGTAAAGCCCACCCTACATCTTTCTCTCTCCACCTGCCCTTTCTTATCCCTGAGGTTGGTGTCCTTTCTTACCCTCCTTCTCTCTCCTCTCCTAGTTTGTCGTGTGTTAAAAAATAAAAAAATGGAAAACAACAAATATTACAAAAAAGGCTCTTTTCAGAGCCGCCTTTCTCAGTTTAACAATGGAACTATCAAGTGACCGGTGTAGGCCCCCGCACATTTTTCAAAAAGTCTGCGGACAGTCGTAGGACGCTCAAAAATGGAAGGTGCAAGTGGAGCAAAACCAATGCACTTTTCGCTGGGAGTAAGTAGTAGCTCTGAAAAGAACCTTTTGGTGGTGTTTTGTGTGTTTCAAAAATGGTGGATTAGAAAAAACAGATTGCCAAATAGGTGACTATGAATCCAAAAAAGGTTGCAATGCATTTTGAACATTTCGAAGAAAAATCTGATTGCCAGCATATGTGAGATGGACTCCATCTCTGCAAAAAATGAAAGTGCTGAGAAACAAAATGTTTTCATTATGGAATGAGGACATGCCAACATCTCTTAGAAAGGCACAAACAGCCTTATTGACATTGCGCCTCGCATTCTCCATTTGTGGACCAAATGCAGAAGAACGCAGCCACATTTGTCTTTGTGCAATATGGGAAAAAACTACTTAGCAATTTGGAAACATGTACATGACCTTCGGAAGTCCTTGCTTCATTGCAAATTGCAAAGAAATTCCAGAGACATGCCCTAAACTGTTTCCTCCACAATGAATGATAATTATATCCAGATGACACTCTGTCTGTAAAGTAGCTTAGAGAGGTACCAAGTCCAGCCACTTCATTCCACGCACTCCATGCCAGTGCACTTCCACATGAGAAAATCCTAGATCTGCATATATATCGCAACTTTCTGCATGCACCTTCAACCAATGTATCCATGAGTCTCCCAAAATCCAGATAATCTGTTTTCGAGCACACAGAACCATAGCTGTCTGGTCTCCTGTCAGGAAAAAGACGTTCTCAATAAATCTCTCCGTTCAGAACACACCCACTGAACTTTACTGACAATCCCTAGCTTCGCACATTCTCATTTGCATGCGTCTCCACCCCAGAAACCCCGTTGGTAATACGCGCTGCCTGCAGACTACCGCCAATGCCGCGGACACGTAGAGGATCTAAGCGTGACGACTGTACATTTAAATAGTATTCCCCTTTTCCCCTATAAGGTGGGCTCTGAAAAGAGCCATTTTTTTTTGTTTTTTGGGCAGATGCCTGACAGACACCTGTTATTTTGTATTTTTTCCCAAAAAAGATAACGAAACACCATCTGCTTCAAAATAAGCCGCATTACTGGAAACAATGTTATCGTGGCTGCAGAAAAACATACCAGCATGTAACATGAAAGCACACATGCCGTGATTGATGGTACACCTCCCAATACTTTGATCAGGACAAAAAACAGAACTGTTGTCCCATTTTCCTCTAGGGAGTAAGCCAGAAGAAATTACTTTTGCAGTTGGAAAGATATTAATGACTGCTTGCACCAACTGTTCCAAATCTTCCAACAAAGTAGGTGAAGTCACGTAGCCCAAATGGCAAGCACCGTAGTGGAAAACTACCAGATGGTGACTGGTCATCCTACGCATATTTCTGCAAACTTGGAAAATTGCTGCAACATTGCAATCAGTCGCAGCACTCCACACTACCTCCACTCCTCTGACATCGAAATTGTGTGCCACATACCTTCTTTCGGAATAGTGCTGTAAACCATGGACAAAAATATCTCCGAGCACCAACACCCTGACTGTCTCCACCTCTGCCATCTTTACTACATGCACCATCTTTCGACACAAATGAACAATGTGAACATCTGATTGGCTGATGCCTACAGTCCCCTTTCCATGCTGGATTTGCTGTAGAACACCGTATGTGTCACGCCCTACCCGCGGACAAGCGCAGTCTATGTGCGGCACGTAACTCTTAGCCAGTCCTTCTACCCTTTCCACATCACTCGCGAATCCATTCCCTCATTGGACACAGCTAAGCAGTCACACAACCATCCACCAATCACATTCAAGATCTCTACATCTAACTCTGTCATTCCGCACTTCAAATGTACTGTTGATCACTCTGAATGCAAGTCGCATATACTTGCAAAGCACCTACTTCAAAAATTACTGTGCAAGTGTCGCAGATTTCTACTTACAGCTCCATGCATACGCGCATGCATGAGTACAAAGTACAGGTATGCATATTTTATTCAGAGAACATGTGCAACCCTTATGATTTCATTTAAACAAATTAATGCCACTAAATCTACATAGCCAATACATACCAATGCTCCCCCTTTAAGTGCAAGACTTCTGATATTTCATTGAGAAACCGCACTACTTCTTACTGTCTCCCGCATAACCTATACATACGTAACAACCCTCCCAATTTAGGCGCAAAACTCAATTTTCCATTAGAAAATGTCACCATTTTTACTGTCTACCGCCTAAATGAATGCTACTTCAATGCGATCGTATGAGAAAAATAAACGTTCCCGATTGCTGTGGTGACATCTCCCTCTGAGGTTCTCCCAATTATTCGCATTCGTACTTATAATATGAAAGTAGTCAAATGTTTCCCATCTACTATAATGACCTATCACTTACAAACCTCTCTGCTATGGACAACACAGCTTAAAAAAACTAGGGAATTTCATGAACTGAAAATTGTACTCATTTGCGAAGCAGGTTCAACTAACATACTGCACATGACATATAAAGGCTGCAAATAGTGAAATGAAATGCACACATGCACTGTGTTGAGATATCAAAAGAGAATACTCTGACGAAAGATGTAAAATGAACGTGCACATTAACATCACTGCTTTAAACACACAAAGTTACTAACTTCTTGATTTTACAATTGCAGTGAAGACTACTCTCCTGAGAAGTAACAGTATCTACACTGCAAACAACATATCCGAAGAAACCTGGTCATTCCGCAAAGAAAAGTAAGTACAGTACTACCTTTATAGTCTTACTGTTCCTCAAAGAGACTGTGTGGGTTATTTATGTAATTTGTTCACCAAAAAAACATTGATTTCTGAACCATTCTACCCACAAATCCCGATTTATTAAACAAAGAATTACAGGCAGAATGGCATACAAAGCCCTGTGTTTTTGGAACACAAATAACATACAGAAGCCGTAGAATGTTCGTACTACAAAACAAATAGCTGTTTTAATTGTATACCATTACGTTTACTATAAATGCTTCTCCTCAACACTAGCTCACTTTCTACTCTCATCTGAAGCACAGTGTAGTAATATACAAACAGAAAAATAGCCTTCCCTACTCATTGTAACTCCCAATGCACCTTCACACACCACCACAAAGAGCTTCCCCATCAAACTCATGCACGCATGCACACAGCACACATACATTGTACAACAGACCAAATCATGCCTCCTTTTTTTTCAACAGACCCCAAAGAATGCCTACCAAAAAGCAAGTCCGTAGAAAGGAATGCAGAAATAGAGCAAATGAAAATAAAAGTGTCCAAAGTAAGCATCTATCTCTAGCAGAGTTTGTAGAGAACGTTTGAACAAAACAGCTAACACAGTCATTTAGTGAAACAAAGGAAGCTTCAACTACCGAAACTTTGGCTCCTTTATCAAAATGTTGCACGAAACAGAAAACGCTTTACAAAAAATTGGCTACCAGTACTGCTAACAATGCTTCTATGAATCATGATATAGTAACAAGAACCCATAGTAAAAAAAAGTATTTTTAGCAAAAATGTTTCACCGGAGTCCTTCAGAATCTAATAAGAACAGGAGCAAAGTGATCCTCAACCCTTAAATCCTACCATAGAAAATTAATCCTACAAGCTCTCGTAGACAGTGCAATCCTTCTCAAAAGGAAGTTATTTATTTTAGTGTTAAATAGGATGAAACCACTAACAAAACTAAGTACTAAACTACAAAAGAAACTCAATAAATGGAATGTCAACAAAAATAACTTCTTAAATATTTGTGGAGGTGAATGGAGTCACACAACAACCACAGAACCATATTTGAATGAAGAATCAAACAAACACCATTGCCATCTATAGCAGTGGACGAGGGTATGAAAAAATCAATAATACCATCATGGAACAAGAAACACTGCTTACAAAAGTATCCCCTAAAAACTCAGAATTACCTTTCCATTCGACTGAACCAGACCGTCCAGTATACAAATGGCAGTGCACGTCAATGTGTAACATTCCTAACAAATCTTTCAAATCTTTTCGTCAGTTCCTCAATCAGTACGTTAAAGGTAAAGACAAAATCAAAATGAAAGTGCTGCAAAATATGGATATCTGTGCGCAAATACACAGGACCACTAGGACATTCATTAGCCTGCATTTCAGGACCTATTTTCAAAAGCACCTTCCATGATATCAAAAGAATATCAATACATCATTCAAGTGTAAGAAATCTAGTGTATAAACTGTACTATGCTAAAAGTCCAGCTTTAGAATTGGCCAATTTAAATAACACTCTTCTACATGGTACACCCAAATACCTAAAGGAAGAAATCGGCCATATACAGAGATAATATTTTGGAGTGAAAGCCACTTTCAAAATGCAATAGCTTTAGAACAGACTAGCAACAATTCTGTAGATAGCAAACGTCTATTACACACATACAAAAAAGAAATACTAAAATGTAAAAGTACATCGGCTGAAGTACCAAACCATGTGTGTTTGTGTTGCCGCAGAACGTTTTACAAAAGGAACACAAAACTATAGACGTAACATACAAAATAGAAGACAATGAAGATTCCAAATGGTCTGAATTAGCTCTCTACCTTTGAGCAGAAAACAATTACCAAATAAGTTGATATTGATATTGATATTGATATTTGATTTCTATCGTGCTCATACACAAGTGTTTCAGAGCGCAACAAGGCAAGGGAAGGGGAACAGAGGAGAAACAAAAACAACGATCTTACTATGCCCAGTGACATTTAGATCGTGCAAGTGCATGGTAGAGGGGGAGAGGGAGAGGTACATGGAAGGGGGAACAAAAGTAGAGTGCATAGAAGGAAGGAGAAAAAAACATAAATAATAATAAATAAATTAATAAATAAAAAGGCAACAAACAAAGGGAGTGCAGCCAGCAAGTGGCAGTGCTGGGTTTAAGGCAGCAGGCTGGGTAGGTCTGATAAGTGCAGGAAGAACAAAACAAAGGGGTGGGGGCTGTATGGGTACAGATACAGACCCCAGTACAAGGGGTGGCCCGGAGGCAGTGCGTGCGGGTGGCAAGAGGAGCAGGTTCCTGGGCCTGGAGGAAAGAGGGTGGCCAGGTGCATGGAGCCGAGGGAGAGTAGAATCAGCAGGGAAGAGGGGGGGGCAAAGGCATAAGCAAAGAGGAAGGTCTTGAGGTGCTTCCGGAACGGGAGATGGTTCTCCTCAAGTTTTAGAGTGTCAGGGAGGCTGTGCCAGAGGGAGGCCCCAGACGGAGACAGAGATCTACCCCCAGCTCATTTCTTTGAGAAACGACTGACCCTGAGGGAGTTAGAGGTAGAGGAGCAGAGTGCTTGAGATGGGAGGTATTTGCGGAGGGATAGCTGAAGGTATGTTGGACCCAGGCCCCAGAAAGCTTTGTGGACAATTCAGAGGGATTTAAAATGAATCCTTGCATCCACTGGGAGCCAATGGAGAGATTTCAGAGCTGGAGAGATACGATCCCAGGGCTTGAGGCCAAGAACAAGTCTTGCAGTCCTGTTCTGGATAAGTTGCAAGGGGCGGAGAGTAGAGGTAGGTAGATTAAGAAAGAGGCTGTTGCAATAGTCCAACTTAGAGAG